>NC_064924.1:503361301-503977238 GCF_023897955.1 Schistocerca gregaria | reverse complement strand
TAGGACAGAAAGATGTACTGTTGACAAATGTGCTCTATAATTTGTATTGGAGGGAAGCATGGAGGGTAAAAATCATAGAGCGAGACCAAGAGATGAATACACTAAGCAAATTCAGAAGGATGTAGGCTGGAACACGTACTGGGAGATGAAGAAGCTTACACAGAATAGGTGAGCATGGAGAGCTGCGTCAAACCAGTCTCAGGTCTGAAGACCACAACAACAACAATTTGTTGGGAGACTTTTTTCCAAGTACCACTGTAGTGGCCAATCGAGGAAAGGTTCTCGTGTTCTTTCACAACAAAAAATATACAAAAACAAAATAAACTACACAAAATTGCATATTTCAACTCATTTAGAGACTTGCAATACAGAGAAGAATTGCTGACCATTGCAAACTGTTCTAGAAAAATGAAACTAAAAAGACAATAAGATATCTGACTTTCAAGTTTCTGTCCACATAAATTACTGCATTGACATTCATAGTGTTTCAGAATTGTATTATCTCTTTTAATAAGTGAAGTGGAAAAAAAAGTTATAAATGCTACCCATATTGTATCAGTTTTCTACAAACTACATGACACCTTGATATTTTTGGCTGTGAAGGTCAGCTAGGAGCAGTTTATTCATCTTATGCATTCTAAATGTATGTGCATATCTCCATAGTCTTTTGACTTTGAAGCCCGACAGTGGATAATTGTTTGTTAACATAGACAAATGGCAAATGTTGGACATTTTTAGATTTATTTCATTCATTCATTCATTGTGTTCTGTAGATCAGATCAAGAAGGAAAATATTTGGGGGATGGGATATATAAAGGTAAGCATTAACAAAATACCAGATGAGGAAATAACAGAAACTCTATCTGTAGGCTGCACTGTATTAACAATAAACTGTCACTATACTACACGATGCAATTCGTACTAAAGAAAGCTAAATCTGTTGAAGTAAATTGGAAAGAATGCAGCTATTTGGAAGAAAAGCTGCTAAACTTGATGTTTACTGCATTATGTTGGTATTTTTCTTGGTAAATGGTTACCTACACAGAGCCTGTTTACGACACACTACCAATTTTCATACAGAGAACACTGCCATCTGACTTGTACGAACAAGGATTTTTCAGTCTTTTGAATATGGAGACTTGGATAATATGTTCAAATGGTGGCCATGAGCTATGTTTTTAATTTTCTATGTAGTTGTAGTGTGTTGTTTTTTTATCAGTCCAGCATTAGCATTTAATGCAGGGTGTACAAGTGCTGCTGGACAGGTCAAAGTAACATACCATAACATATTGCATGAACAAAGAAGGAAAAGAGAGTAAGGGGAAAAATCACATGAAGAAGCAACATAAACAAAAGTTGATGGCTGCAGAAGAGTAGCACTAGTAGCACCACTATGAGGATGCAAATCAGGTTTGCTTTAAATAATCACTGTAATGGTCAAGAGTGTTAATTACCTCTGAGATTGGACATGGTGAGTTCACGTTAGTCAAGAATGTCTTTAAAGCAACAATGATGCCATTATCCACCCCTCACTGAGTTTGAACAAGTGTGTGCAACAAGGCTTATGAGAAGCTGGATGTTTCTTCTGTGCTGCTGCAGTAAGACTTGGCACGAATGTAGCCATGTACATGATTGCTGACAGTGGTAGTCACAGGAATGTATGGTTGCAAGAAGACCGGGCTCTGGACAGTCACTTGGTACTACTGAGAGGTAAGTGTTTTCTGATGAAAGCTGGTTCAGTCTAGGTGCCAGTAATAATCATGTGTTGGTTAGAAGGAGGCCAGCTGGAGGTGTGCAACCAACCTGTCTGTATGCTACACACACTGGACCTACACCTAGAGTTGTGATCTAGGGTGCAATTTTGTATGACAACAGGAGCACACTCATAATTATTCACACACCCTGATTGCAAATTTGTATATCAGTATGGTGATTTGACCTGCTGTGCTGCCATTCATGAACAGCATTCCAGGAGGTGTTTTCCAACTGGATAATTCTTGTCCATGTACTGCTATTGTTATTCAACATGCTCTATAGAGTGTCAACATGTTGCCTTGGCCTGTTCAATCATCAGATCTATCTCCAATTGAGTACACATGGGACACAATTAGACAAAAGCTCCAGTGTCATCCACAGCCAGCATTAAACATCCCTGGACTGACTGATTAAGTGCAACAGGCACGGAACTCCATCCCACAAACTGACATCTGGTACACCACAATGCATGTTAGCATTCAGCATTTTGGTGGTTTCACCAACTGCTGATGTACCAGAATTTCACATTTGCTGTTGCTTACCTCATGCTTACATAACCTGTGCTCTTGCAATATTAATCACTTAACTATGTTACCTCGACAAATATAATCCCAAAATTGCATTACTCTACATTAATTTTTTTGGTGCTTCATTTCTTTCTTGTTCACAGTAAATAAAATTATTACACTCTAAAGTCTAGTTAAGTGATACACATTTGGGGAAAAATTGCTGTTTTTGGATATTTAGAAATTTTTGAACAGAATAGAATAGTATAATTATAATCTCAAATACACTGCTAAGTTTGATTGCTATTATTTTTACAATACGCATATAAAATTAGTTCTCAGTTATGAATACCTAGGAATTTAATATGCTCCAAAAAGCTGCCTCTGGAGCAATTTTTATTTCTTTTTATGTGTTATTGACATGATGCCAAATTGGATTACATTTTTCTGGTATGCTGATATTCAAGAAAATATTTGCTGGTTATCTGACTGTCCTCTGGTATTATAATCCTGCATAGCATTACTCAGCATTAGTTTACTATTTTTCATCAGATGGTTCCTAATTAATAAGACTTTTTAGTGTGGAATGTTTATAACACTAAACACAGAAAATCAAGTATAACGGACTATATTTAATGCTATAAAGTATCTTCAGTGACTTTTTTTGTGTGTGTGTGTGTGTGTGTGTGTGTGTGTGTGTGTGTGTGTGTTTTCTGAATATGCCTAGGCTCTGAGTAGCACTTTCCCAGGAAATGATTCCATAGCAAAGCAGTGAATGGTAGTGTGTATGACGTCTGTTCAAAAAATTCCGGAATATTCGTAATTTTGCATCAGCAGTGTGTCAGAGCAAAATTCGATTAGCATTCCTGCAAATGCCCCTGTTTAATCTGAACTGCCAGCAATTTCATTGCTGTATGTCTGTTACGTATTGTTTAGAGCGGTAATGAGTAGAAAGCTGTGTTGCACAGTTTTGTGAATTTCAGGATGGCAGAGTTAGAGGAGCAATGTGTCTGCATTAAATTTTGTGTGAAACTCAAGAAAACCTTCATAGAGACACAAAAAATGACACAGGAAGCCTACAGTGATGAGTGCTTAAGCTGTACTCGGTATTAAGAATGGTTCACATGGTTTGAAAATGGCCAGATGGAAGTTAGACCCTCATTTAGGATGCCCTTCAATGCCTATTGATCATGCACATGTTAAAACATCAATGAAAATGTGCATGAAAATCAATGACTGATTGTCCAACAGATTGCATAAGATCTAGCATTTCAGCTGGACCATGTCATGAAATCCTTGCATAGCATCTTGGAATGCATTGTGATGCTGTCAAGTTGATCCCACAGCTCATGAGTCAATACCAGAAATATCATCACCTTGCACACTGTGAAGAGCTTTTAGATCATGCAAAGGACAACAAGATGTTCCGTAAGAGAATCATAAATTGTGTTGGGACAGGGGTTAATGGTTATGATGTTGACACCAAGCTTCAATCTTCAAGCAGGTCGGGAAAGGTTCTCCATGACCAAGAAAAGCTCATCAGTTTAGGTCAAATGTCAAAGCCATTCTGATAGTTTTCTTTGATTTTGAAGGGTTAGTTGATCATCAGTTTGTGCCACAGATATACACTGTTAATTGATGGTATTATCAGGATGCACTGTGACAGCTGTGAGAAAATACGAGGAGGAAACAGCCTGAAAAGTGGTGAGAAAATTAATGGCTCTTGCATCATGGTAAAGCCCTCACAAATTCATTCCTATTGGTGCATTACTAGTGCACAAAAAAAGAAATCACTGTGCTGCCTCATCCTCTATACTCTTCAGACCTGGGTGATGTTGACTTTGTTGATATGGAAACCCTGCTGAAAGAATGAGGATTTGCAATGATAAACAAGGGGAAAGAAAATTGGCAAATGGCACTTGGTGTGATCTAGCAAGAGATGTACTAAGACTGCTTCCAGAACTGGAAATGCTGTTAGTACTGGTATATTAACAGTGGAGGGGCGAATTTTGAAGGAGACCATGGACAATAAGTAAAAGGTAAGTGCAGAAAAATATTGTGGACAAATTTCCAGAAGTTTCTGAACAGACCTCATATATTACATCTGCATCACAATTTTTTTCTTGTTGTAGCTGTTAATATCCTCAGACTGTAGCACATTGTTGAGAATTTCTTCAAAATACTTACATGTGTATCCCATTTAAAGCCCTGTTGAAGACAAAGAATACAAAATGTTGTACCCCTAATGTTTTGTACAATTTTGCTGTTTTCATATTTCTTAGATATACCAGGTGATCAAAAAGCCAGTATAAATTTGAAAACTTAATAAACTACGGAATAATGTAGATGGAGAGGTAAAAATTGACACACGTGCTTTGAATGACATGGGGTTTTATTAGAACAAAAAAACAAAGTTCACAAAATGTCTGACAGATGGCACTGGACAGCAAAATGTCAGTGATTGCACATGACAATCGTGTATAAAAGGAGCCGTAATGAGAGAGAGAATCAGATGCGCCATCAGTGGCAGCAAGTTGACATTACCTGAAAAGGCGCTTTTAGTGAAGTTGTATTATCAAAATGGGGAATGTGCTAGTTCCGTGTTATGATCCTATTGCCATAGGAAGTGGATTCGAATGAGTAAAGGTCTGTTGACAAATGCAGCTGTGGTGAGAATGATTTCGAAGTTCGAAGCCACGGGTTGTTTAGACGATAGACCCTGTATTGGCCAACCAAGCCCAAGGCGTAATGCTTCTGAGACAGTTCAGGAAGAAATGAAGACTGTAGCGAGTTTGTCTATGCATGGGGAAGTCAGCGCTCGTGTAGTCGCATGTTGCACTGGCATTCCATACACTAATGTTTGGTTGGCACTGAGACTTACCCTCTAATGCTATCCGTACAAAATCCATCAGCGTCATGAACTGCTACCTGGCGATTTAGTGAAGCAGAGGGCATTTGCGGTGTGGGCATTTCAAAAGATGGCAGAATGTGACGGGCGATTGGTTGAGTAATGTGTTGTGGATCGACGAAGCTCATTTCACGCTCCGAGGGTCTGTCAACACCCACAACTGCAGAATTTGGGCTACCGAAAATCCTAGAACTGTTGTGGATAATCCATTCCACGATGCGAAAGTCATGGTATGGGTTGGATTTACCACATCTACCATTATCGGGCCTTTCTTCTTCAAGGAAATGCGTGATACTGGTTTTGTAGCTGCTACTGTGACAGGTGAGAGGTACACTGAAATGTTACAGAATCGCATCATCCCCAGCCTGACTGATAAACACCTGCTGGAACATACAATGTTTATGCAGGATGGCGCTCCACCCCATATTGCTAGACATGTGAAAGATCTCTTCGTGTGTCATTTGGTGATGATTGTGTGCTCAGCCGCCACTTTTGTCATGCTTGGCCTCCCAGGTCTCCAGACCTCAGTCTGTGCAATTATTGGCTTTGGGGTTACCTGAAGTCCCAAGTGTATCATGATCGACTGACATCTCTAGGGATCCTGAAAGACATCAGGCCAATGCCTCACCGTAGCTCTGGACATGCTTTACAGTGCTGTTCACAACATTATTCCTCAACTACAGCTATTGTTGAGGAATGATGGTGGACGTATTGAGCATTTCCTGTAAAGAACATCATCTTTGCTTTGTCTTACTTTGTTATGCTATTTATTGCTATTCTGATCAGATGAAGCGCCATCTGTAGGACATTTTTTGAACTTCAGTATTATTTTTTCTTTTTTTTTTTTTTTTTTTGTTCTAATAAAACCCCATGTCATTCCAACCATGTATGTCAATTTGTACCTCCATATCTACATTATTCTGTGATTTATTCAGTTTTCATATTTATACTGACTTTTTGATCACCTGGTATTTTTGGTCAGATTAAAATTTATGCTTATAGTTTTCCTCAGACTTTACAGATAGTTTATTTGTGCTGAATCACTCTGAATGTCTTGTCGCAGAACTTTCTGCTGTGAATTGCAAACTTTCCATGTGAGATGAGAGAGTAATACATTAATAACATCAGTAAATAAAACAGATTTTTGTGGGATCAAATGCTGAACGAGGACATACATATAAACCAAAAAAAAGTGGGCTAGTCATCCCTGGATTGAGTCCTGAGGAACTTCATGTTTTACTGGCATCTCATCTGAAAAGAAAATAACATTTCTGATTTCATTCTGAACTTTCGACTCATGTGAGTGATAGCTTCTGATCGCAGTTTCCTAGATATGAATACAACAAGCTGTGTGTTACACCTCTTATACTCACTTTATGTATTTTCAAATAAGAATTTATGATCAAAGAGAGCAAAGGCTTTTGAAAGATCTAGAAACATTCTTGTTCATCAAGAAATTCTGAAGTATGGTGTAAATATTTGAAGGTTGCTATTCGGATAGTCGTAGACTTTCTGAAGCCATGCTACTGGATGTTGTGGGATGAATACATATTTATAAAATTTATTAGTCTGTGGGAATTCCTGGTCAGAATACTTGTAGTGAAATGTAGAGTGCAGACAAAAAGAATTTACACATGCAATATTACTTAACATGGAGATACAGCAAGATGTGTTTTCACAATACTGTAGCATAAAACAGACTGAAAATGTCATAGATACTCTCCCTGCAGGAGGCGCAACCACTGAAGAGTCTTATAATCTCATACTGATGTTATTGATGGAGAAGTACCTACATACAGGACATCCACCACCATCCCCACCTCCTCCCTGTTGAGTGGCACAGCTTGAGGTTGCAACTGCTGATGATGTCATCATGCAGGGGAACATGATCAACCATTCTGTGACTGGTTACTATGTAGGGCACAGCTGGGCCATTTCTCATTGAGAGAGGAGGAAAAGAATATGACATTATCCTTCCCGTTATCCTTCCCCCTCTCAGTACAGGTGCTATTGGTTAAGGTCAGTAGCCATGGTGAGGTTGCTATCTGCATTGACTTCAGAAAATTGGAGTAGTGAAATACTGCACTGTAGAGGTGGCAGTTTGAAATCACTGTGCAGTTTTGTTGTCCGTGAACAGTCTGGAAACAAAATGGTTATCAACCTGTTACTGTTCATGCTGGCCATAGACCCCACAGGCTGTTGTAGTTTTAATTTGATGCACAGAATCATGTCAATACCCCTCTGTTCATTTGTGCACGTGCATCGTGGGTGGCAGGGGCCACACATGGAAGTTGTATGTGCACTTAAGATATACTGATCATACTGCCCTGTGTCACTGATGGACGGCTACACATGTTCCATTGCTGATGCCGTGATGATTGCTGTGTTGTCCATGTGGGTCATGCAGCAAGATGCACACAGTCTAGTGCCCTATGCAGGCGGCTGTGTATAACATGGTGAATTGCTGGGTACACTTCTCCACTAATGGCATACATAATGATTCCTCATGTAAAATCTGTGGAGAGATGAAAGCGATTGAGGAAACTGTCCCCAAGACTGGTTTTTGAACTTTGGCAGCCAAAAACTGTCATGAAAATCTTTTATGTAGGTGAATCTCTGTGGAGTGTGAGTCAGTTTTGTAAAGTTTGATAAGAGAATCATTTGTGGTGTGTAGCTGAATGGCTTAATGATGTGTAAGGCCACACTGTGGATAGTGTTTTCTTATGAGCTGCTGTTGACTAGGAAGTATTGATTTGTTAAGTGATCTAGTACACAGAGCCTACCACAGTCACTTAAGAGATGGGACAAAACTAGTCGGGCCCACGGGTTTTAACTGTAATGCATAAAAGCATATTGTAGTCAGGATGACGCCTTGCATTTGGGTGATTGCATGGCATGG
Organism: Schistocerca gregaria; assembly: GCF_023897955.1. Classification (NCBI taxonomy): domain Eukaryota; kingdom Metazoa; phylum Arthropoda; class Insecta; order Orthoptera; family Acrididae; genus Schistocerca; species Schistocerca gregaria. The sequence continues at coordinate 503,969,170 of NC_064924.1, read as the reverse complement.
AGTAGTTGCATATCTGCTCGCCAAAGCAAGCTTGAAACCAACACATCCATGTTCATGGTGTCCTGGCTTTCATGTTAGGTCATTACCATCTTTATCTGTGGCAGCAGTTTGAGGAGCTATAGCATCCAAAGCATAATTATCTGGCATGAGCAATGAGGTGATGGATACAGAGAGATGTCTCCAAGCCTGGGATGATGTTCTGTTGCCCAATGTGTCCTCGCAAACCACCTGTTGCTCTGGTGTTTTTGCGAGCTTGTGCAACAATGCCTATTTGGTGTCATTGAATTTTATGTCAGTTGGAGGTGTTCATGTGATGTCATTGATAACGTGGGCATGCTCTCCTTTGTTGCTCAGTAGGGTGAAGAAAGTGTTGTTGAAGATATCATGCAAATCTCTATCAACATATTCTTTACAATTAAATGTAACATACCTGGTATCATATAATTATTTGTTATCCATTTAATTTATTCTTTATAGTATTTAGAAAATTTTCTTTAAATGGTCATGCATGATTAGTTATTTGGTCTTGAAGGGTTAGCATGGAAGATGTCTTTAGTAATGATCCATACAATGGTGTCCATGCTCAGTCATTGCAGACTCCATGACATTAACTGCTTTTGACTTAAGTTTATGGGAAGTTTTTTCTACGTTTAAATATTAATACATTGTTAGATAACAGCAGTTTTTCAAAACATTAGCAGTATACTTGGTTTCATTCCTAACAATTCAAATCTCAGATTTGAAAAAGTTAATGTACAGGGAATACAAATCAGCATACATAGGATCCAGGAAGAATTTGTTTGCTCCTAACTGGAGTGGACACCCTTCAACAAAGTTACCAATTGTCAATCCGCACATCTTCTCCAGTCCTAAAAGCGAGTTCAGTCCTTTCTAAAGATAGATACTTTACAATCATTCTTCCTCTCAGATGAATGTGCCTCCCCTATTCATTCCCTACCAAAAATGGTTTATCTTATCCTTCTGTGGATTCACCTAAGCAAAGGCCTATGTCCTTCTAATTGGTGTACCTATCCCCAGACTCCTCTACACAAAATGGCATACAGGCCATTTCTTTCTTGAATACATCTTACCTCAGCTGTAAGACACCATCTCTATAGGTCTGCCCACCCATCTGACCTCTCCCAACTCATCTAAGGCAGGGTACACTTCACCATATAAATCTATCTGCACAATACCTCAGTTTCATTTCTCACATCCTCACAGGGAAGGGTTTCTTCACTTTGGTGAAGCATGTTTACCCTAGCTGTAAAGTATAATGCACCATATAATATGCTATATAAAATTGCTATATAAAATTGAAACTGATTTTACCTACATGTTTGTTTCTGTACAAAAACACATCTTCATTAGTGTATAACTTTGGGGAACAACATTCCAACATATATTTCCTTTTCTCAGGATTATTTAGATCCAATACTGTGCTTGCATTTAAAATTATCCAAGCCAGCACATAGAGCTCAATTTATCATTAAAAATTGTACGAGGCATAACAAAGCAATGACTGAAACTGCAATTTCAACGGGTCTTATATTGATGACAAAACTTGCTATTGCAGTTGAGAAAACTCTCTTTTCTTTTCTTCACTGTTACTTATTTTATAAAAAAACTAATATTGTAATAGATATCCAGGTGATCAACTATTGTTCATGTCTTATGTTGTAATCTCCCCCCTCCTTCAATCTATTGTCCACATTAAACAATGCCCTGTCCAAGTAATTAGTGAGCGAAGTCTTTTATGAGGTTTTGAGAGCAACGAAGATTACAAATCATTTTCAAGTTTACTTAGCTTGTCATGTTGAGATAGTTCCCGTTTTTCTTGCCTAGGGGTCTGATTCTTGAAGCTGAAAATCTATCAGGTCTTCATGGTTGGTTTGAACTAAATAAATTGGAAGATTGCTGTTGCAGAATTTTTTACATAAATGTATTTGCACTGATTTCATCACATTTCAGCATATCATACAGTAGTCTGATTTTTAACATTAACAATGTCGAAATTACATTGTTCACACAGAAATACGTCTGATCATATCAGAGGCAAGCTTATGACTCTCTCACTCTGTGGAAATAACAATATTCCAAAGGATTTACAATTTTTCTTAACAAATGACTTTCTACTAGTTTTCATTACATCATTAATTTCGTTTATTATTTCATAAATTAATCCAGAAATAAATGTAGTAAACAGTACAGGATTGCCTAATTAAGAATAGAAATTTTAAGTGTGCAAAATAATTGGTAATTTAAAATATTTCTAAAAAATAATTTTAACTGTATATTCATTTATTCTTAATAAGTATGTGGAACATTTTCTTTAAATGATCATGCATGATTAGTTATTTGGTGTCGAAGGGTTAACATGGAAGGTGTCTCGTAAATAAAGTGTTGTTACATTTCATTCTGGATTTTCCATTGTTTGATTTTTGCCTGACGGCTTTTCTTCGATCCTAACCCAGTGCTGTTCTCCTTTGTTACTATTTTCTTTTGCATCACTATACTGAACGTTCATCCTCTTTCTCTTCTTTCCTGGGTTTCACTTGTCACCTTACAAACCGTACTCCATGCTCTACTTATGAGTCACACTGTATCAACCATCTCTGCCATGCACAACAGATGGCTACAAAACCATGCTGATTGTTGGTGCAGGATCTTATGTCACACATTACTCCCGCCGATATAATTAATCTTATACTTTCAAACTGAACACTCTCCCTGTATCATTTCATGTATTTTTTATAATTACTCCCACACCTTTCCTGTGCCACACGATATGGTATCTTACCCTACGAACCCTTCCCTGCCGCTGACACTTTTGCCGTTCTATCCCAGTTTGCACCCACCATCCATCCAGTCACACCTGCCGCCCCCTTCTTCACACTTGTCCACACTCAGACCTACTAACCACAGTTAACATATATATATATTTTATCAGTTATTCTATACTTTGATCCTTGCGACTTCTCGCAAATTTTAGCGAGTTTTCACGTTTCTCTATCGTTGACTCCCTCAGATTTCATCTTATTTCCCCCTTCGCATCTGTTTCATCCTTTTCGTATATTTTCACACGTATTTGTGTGTATTTTTGTGAAATTTTTCGGACGTTATTCTACATGACAAAGGCCAATGCCCGAAAGCCTTAAGTGTCAAAATATTTTTGTTGTGCCTATCTGTGACTCAGAATCCCCACTATATGGTGTGTAGCAACTTTCCTTCTCATTATAGTATTTGTAGATAGTATATGTATGTATCTGTTTCTGTAAGAAACATACTACTTATTAAAAAAGTGACAATTCCAGTTACATTACCTTTAGTACGTTGCTTTAACAAACAAGAATACAATTTAATTATTAAATAAGATAGAGTAGTATGAAGTACAGAGTATAGAATATTGTAAAGGAAGGAATGGCTTTAGAGAAACAAAGAAAGAAATATCGAAGCCATTAGCTCAGACTTCTGATGGCTGTTAGTCTATTGAATTTGAAAACTATGCAAATTTCCCTTGGGGTGTATATCTCTTAATTGTATCAACACTGTATAGTCCCCTTTCTTGTCCTGTATCTGGATCAACCAGGAACACTGCCTCAGGATGTGGCATTTCTACCACCTTAAAAGGTCCACAATACTCTGGGAAGAACTTAATCAGCACTTTCTTTATGTTGAGACTGTGATGGACAGCTTTGCTAAGAGTAAGTCATCTGTGCTGAATATAGGTAAATCAACCATATTGTTAAACTGATGTATCAATTCTGGGCTGACTCGTGTAACTTGCTTCTTATCCAATTGTCTATTACTGCTGCCTCTTCTTTCTTTGAAACAGTGATGGGGAGGGGGGGGGGGGGGGGGGGACATCTAAAGAATTTTAATAATAACTCTCCACAGCTTTACTGTATGATTAAATGATGATGGTTTACTGTTGGGTAAAATATTCCGGAGGTAAAATAGTCCCCCATTCGGATCTCTGGGCGGGGACTACTCAGGAGGATGTCGTTATCAGGAGAAAGAAAACTGGCGTTCTATGGATCGGAGTGTGGAATGCCAGATCCCTTAATCGGGCAGGTAGGTTAGAAAATTTAAAAAGGAAAATGGATAGGTTAAAGTTAGATATAGTAGGAATTAGTGAAGATCGGTGGCAGGAGGAACAAGACTTTTGGTCAGGCAAATACAGGATTATAAATACAAAATCAAATAGCGGTAATGCAGGAATCGGTTTAATAATGAATAAAAAATTAGGAGTGCAAGTGAGCTACTACAAACAGCATAGTGAATGCCTTATTGTAGACAAGATAGACACGAAGCCCACACCTACTACAGTAGTACAAGTTTATATGCCAACTAGCTCAGCAGATGACGAAGAAATTGAAAAATGTATGATGAGGTAAAAGAAATTATTCAGGTAGTGAAGGGAGATGAAAATTTAATAGTCATGGGTGACTGGAATTCAAGAGTAGGAAAAGGGAGAGCAGGAAACATAGTAGGTGAATATGGATTGGGGCTAAGAAATGAAAGAGGAAGCTGCCTGGTAGAATTTTGCGCAGAGTATAACTTAATCATAGCTAATACTTGGTTCAAGAATCATGAAAGAAGGTTGTATACATGGAAGAACCCTGGAGATACTAAAAGGTATCAGATAGATTATATAATGGTAAGACAGAGATTTAGGAACCAGGTTTTAAATTGTAAGACATTTCCAGGCGCAGATGTGGACTCTGACCACAATCTATTTGTTATGAACTGTAGATTAAAACTGAAGAAACTGCAAAAACGTGGTAATTTAAGGAGATGGGACCTGGATAAACTGAAAGAACCAGAGGTTGTACAGTGTTTCAGGGAGAGCATAAGGGAAGAATTGACAGAAATGGAGGAAAGAAATACAGTAGAAGAAGAATGGGTAGCTTTGAGGGATGAAATAGTGAAGGCAGCAGAGGGTCAAGTAGATAAAAAGACGAGGTCTAGTAGAAACCCTTGAGTAACAGAAGAAATATTGAATTTAATTGATGAAAGAGGAAAATATAAAAATGCAGTAAATGAAGCAGGCAAAAAGGAATACAAATGTCTCAAAAATGAGATAGGACAAATGTATGGATGTAGAGGCTTATCTCACTAGGGGTAATATAGATACTACCTACAGGAAAATTAGAGAGACCTTTGGAGAAAAGAGAACCACTTGCATGAATATCAAGAGCTCAGATGGAAAACCTGCTCTAAGCAAATAAGGGAAATCAGAAAGGTGGAAGGAATATATAAAGGGTCGATACAAGGGCAATCTACTTGAGGTTTGAGGACAATATTATGGAAATGGAAGAGGATGTAGATGAAGATGAAATGGGAGATATGATACTGCATGAAGAGTTTGACAGAGCAGTGAAAGACCTAAGCCGGAACAAGGCCCCCGGAGTAGACAACATTTAATTAGAACTACTGACGGCCTTGGGAGACCCGGTCCTGACAAAACTCTATCATCTGGTGAGCAAGATGTAGGAGACAGGCGAAATACCCTCAGACTTCAAGAAGAATATAATAATTCCAATACCAAAGAAAGCAGGTGTTGACAGATGTGAAAATTGCCGAAATATCAGTTTAATAAGTCACAGCTGCAAAATACTAACCCGAATTCTTTACAGACGAGTGGAAAAACTGGTAGAAGCTGACCTTGGGGAAGATCAGTTTGGATTCCATAGAAATGTTGGAACACATGAGGCAATAGTGTCTCTATGACTTATCTTAGAAGAAACATTAAGCAAAGGCAAACCTACATTTCTAGCATTTGTAGACTTAGAGAAAGCTTTTGACAATGTTGATTGGAATACTCTCTTTCAAATTCTAAAGGTGGCAGGGGTAAAATACAGGGATTGAAAGGCAATTTACAATTTGTACAGGAACCAGATGGCAGTTATAAGAGTCGAGGGACATGAAAGGGAAGCAGTTGTTGAGAAGGGAGTAAGACAGGGTTGTAGCCTCTCCCCGATATTCAATTTCTATATTGATCAAGCAGTAAAGGAAACAAAAGAAAAATTTAGAGTAGGAATTAAAATCCATGGAGAAGAAATAAAAACTTTGAGGTTCACCGATGACATTGTAATTCTGTCAGAGACAGAAAGGACTTGGAAGAGCAGTTGAACGGAATGGACAGTGTCTTGAAAGGAGGATATAAGATGAACATCAGCAAAAGCAAAATGAGGATAATGGAATGTAGTCGAATTAAATCAGATGATGCTGAGGGAATTAGATTAGGAAATGAGACACTTAAAGTAGTAAAGGAGTTTTGCTATTTGGGTAGCAAAATATCTGATGATGGTCAAAGTAGAGAGGATATAAAATGTAGACTGGCAATGGCTAGGAAAGCGTTTCTGAAAAAGAAGAATTTGTTAACATCGAGTACAGATTTAAATGTCAGGAAGTCGTTTCTGAAAGTATTTTTATGGAGTGTAGCCATGAAATAGTTTAGACAAGAAGAGAATAGAAGCTTTCAAAATGTGGTGCTACAGAAGAATGCTGAAGATTAGATGGGTAGATCACGTAACTAATGAGAAGGTGTTGAACAGAATTGGGGAGAAGAGGAGTTTGTGGCACAACTTGACTAGAAGAAGGGATTGGTTGGTAGGACATGTTCTGAGACATCAAGGGATCTCCAATTTAGTATTGGAGGGCAGCATGGAGGGTAAAAGTTGTAGAGGGAGGTCAAGAGATGAATACACTAAGGAGATTCAGAAGGATGTAGGCTGCAGTAGGTACTGGGAGATGAAGAAGCTTGCACAGGATAGAGTAGCATGGAGAGCTGGATCAAACCAGTCGCAGGACTGAGGACCACAACAACAACAACATAATTTCTTATGCTTTATCTCTGCTGGCAATAACTCAGTGGATATAACATACAGGACAACTCATTCAATATGACCTCTGTTATCATCTGTGCACATGTGGTATGTTTGTGTGAGTAATATGTTCTACCTAATATGGGTAATGTCTTTCATTACAAAAGTGAGTCACTCATTCACTGTTAGCTAGCCTCTGTACCAAATTTCTTTAGACACATAATGTGGCAATTGACATATTAACAATTTTCCTAAGTGTAATTCCTCAAATGATTATCTAAATATGTTGATCTTATTAGATGCCACTCTGCATACTTCTTATAACTACCCCAAAAACTATTATAATGCTTTGGGTCAAGTAATTTGAGTATTAATTTTTCTTGTGTGCTGGAAGACCAATATTTGCTTTCCAAACTTTCCTGAAAATCCTCCCACAACTTGAAATCTTCAGAATAGGCATTTCCCCACTGCATTACTGACTAAATAACTAAGCATCTTTTTGCTATTGATAAAGAGAACACTCTTAAAAATATACTGGAATTTTGGAATAGGCTTACAAAAATGTGTATCATTTCACATTCAAATATCCTCAACAAAATCGTGAGGTACATCAACATTATTATTAGTTTCATTAGTTCTAAATTCTGTTTTTGTGTTTACTAAGGTGTCCCAAAAATTTCTGTATTTCCTTTCTCTGGTCTACTATATCTCCCAAAGAATTGGTTTTAGTGCCAATAGATTCAAACATATCCTGTGCTTTTTGTCATACCAACTCCTGAAATCCCTCTTCCAAATTAGTCAAGGTTGCTTGGGGACTAAAAATTTCATTTAATAATTTTCCATGCTATAACTTTTCAGTCCACTCCTGTGTAGCCAATATTTGGTTTTCTAAGGTTTGTTCTTTGTTATGGACTTTTGTCAAATGATTATGTACTTCATTCCTCACTAAATCACACTGTGCATTAATGTCTGTTTGTATTTTGGTACACAAGTCATTTAATTCATTCATCATAACAGTAATTTTATTTCACTGTACATTAACTACACACATTAACTACTCTTCAAATGCTTCTGTCTGCAATTTAATCATTGCCAACTCCTTAGTGATAGCTTCTAGCTTTTGGCTGATACTTCCTTCTAACTTCTTACCCTTGAGCATTATTGATAGCTTTCAATTATTGTTTAATATCATCCCCAAGTACTTCAAGGGCTTCCTGTGAGTTTCTTAACATTTCTTTTAATTTATTGTTAAATGCTTTACTGTTTTCCTCCATAGCTTCTCAGTTCTGATTCACAAATAACCTAAACCATTCCAGTCACCTGCTGCCATTTTTCTAGACCGCATATTTATACACAATTAAATTCCCAACTAATTAGTTAGATCAGGTGTTCAACAAGTCTTTTCATTCACAAACATCAGTTACTAATTCTATAAATACTGTACACATAACAATAACATGAAAGCAAAAGTACTTAACTCACAAAACGACAGGTCACCTGATGTGCGTGCACTGAGTTGAGAAGCTGCAGCAGACAGCTGCTACACTGGTGATGAGCCACTGAAGTGACATTCTGCAAAGACTCTTGCTGCTGTAGTCAGTGTGTCTAGATGAACTGCTGTTGTTTAGTCCACCTGATGCTATCTCATCATTACTTTTCCTTGCCAAGCCCACCACAAACTCTTCCGTATCATAATTGACACATATGTGTGTGTCATGTGAATAATGCTTTGTAAACACACACAATGGTTGTCACAGTTAGTGCAGACAGTCATGATTATTTATCCTCTGGTTGAGGAAATGTCTTCTTTTCCTTTTGTTACCTAGAATATTATTATCTTATTTTTGTTAGGTGGCTTTTTGGAGCACCATACAGGTTGTGCTGACTCATAAAAGTTCTGATGTTGGTTCTTGAGTTGCCCCATGCAACCAAGTATTCCTTTAGAATAATTTTAAAAAAATTACCAAACTTCACCTTTCAAGCATCTCAGTTTTCTTGTCTTACAGTAAGGTTGTGAATGCCATGTGTGTGCAGCAGCTTGACTGTAACACCATGAAGAGGGAACAGTTAGTAGCAAATCTGTCAGTGTGATGTAGTCTAAGCTACCTTCAAACGTTCTTCTTCCAATACTGTTGCCTTTTAGTTTTTGTTCTGATGGTCTGGCTACTCTGAACCACAGCTGTGTGTAAAATTATTCATCTTGATTTTGTATTCAGACTGAGTGATGATGTAAGAGAGTATCTCATTACTTCCAACTAATGAATGATGAACACATCTTCAACAATAGTCTTCTGTATCATTTCAACTATTTACATCAATTATTAAGACAGATTCAAATATTAGTAACTCATAAACTCAAACACATAGATCAGTATGTTCAGCCACATCAAACTTGACTTAATATCTATGACTTAAAACCTTCATTCGTCTTGAGCATTTACATTGTAGTAAGTCCATTTTCTCTGAGGTGGTCATGACATCTTCATGGAGTATCACCAAGGCTTAAATGTCAATGTCCAGCAAGTACTACTGCACTCATCATGTTGCATGTTGCCCCTGCTGTGTTACATCTTTGCATACACACCTTCTGCGGGGTGATCACAGGGGATTTTCTTCCATGATATGAAACGTTTATATAAGACACAACCGTCTTTTGCCATTATGAACACCCTCCATGGAACATAGGTCATTCTCAGGAATAATCCACATTACACTATAATGTGACTTTGTAGAATAAATCCAATAGTCATGAACTATGTTGTTGAATGTTGTGATTGGAATAGTGATAGTCTGGGATGAAAACTTTGTTATATATATGCTCCACAAAAATTTCGGTGTCAATGTGCTAGGTTGTATGGTCTGGCAAAGGTCATGGATGAAATCCCTGTGACCACACATGGCATGCATGACAATCTGACAATCTTCTTGCGTGGATCATCTGGCTGGATCAGCTTTGAGGTTGTGCTTGATGCTGACAGAGTGGTTAAGTCACACAAGGTGCTGCCAAAGAGTTTTATTACCTCGCATTGGCATTATTGATGGTGAGATCTCCACAAGTATGTCATAGAAAAATTTTTCCAGTACTTGGGAACTGGACCTAAACTGAGACGCAGATCTGAACTTGGAGACTGTATCAGTAGAGCCTTTTCATGGGAGGGGCAAGACTTTTTCTATTGTGAAAACACCTGGAAAAATACCTATTTGAAATGAGAGGCTGAAAATATTTGACAGTGACATTACTATGTGCTGTACACGTGCTTTTGATATGAATCTGTTAATATAATTTGGGGTTTTACTATTTTATGCTTTTATTTTACTTAAATTTCATCAGGGTTTTTCTGTACACATAAACACAAACATCTGTGGCCACCGACTTTCTGAAGAAATATGTGGTTGATTCTTTACAGTTAACTTGAGTGAGGTGTTTAGCCAGTATGTGAAATATTTGTTGATTTTTTTCACAATTCATTTCTATCATAGTTACACTGACTCCATCAAATTATAAAGATATATCCTTTTTTATGCAGTAATCTGCAAATTTGTCTTTTGACAATGTTCTATAAAGCTCACATTTCATTTGATGAATTCCTGAACAGGTGATTATTATTATACATAACTTATACCTGTTGGGTTACTCCACTGTAGAATTTTTTACAGATTTCAGAATAGTCAGCAAATTCTTGAGGATCTGTACATCTTTTACAACAATACTGCAGAAATCTTTTTGTTTGTTTCTCCATCTGGAAATTTTAATGCCTTTTGTTAGCATTTTCAACATTTCAATTTTGGTTTTAAGAGGAAATGTTGTGTTAAAGTAGTAAAAGAAGATATTTTGGAAACACATATATCATCTACACTGAAGAGCCAAAGAAATTGGTGCACCTGCCTAATATCATGTAGGGCCACCGTGAGCACGAAGAAGTGCTGAAACATGACATGGCATGCACCTAACTAAGTAGTGTTGGAGGGAACTGACACCATGAATATAGCTGGGCTGTTCATATTTTCGTAAGAGTACAAGGTGCTCTTCTGAACAGCATATTGCAAGGCATCCCAGATAAGCTCAATAATGCTCATGTCTGGGGAGTTTGGTGGCCAGTGGAAGTGTTTAAACGCAGAAAAGCATTCCTGTAGCCATTCTATAGCAATTATGGACGTGTGGGGTGTTGCATTGTCCTGCTGGAATTGCCCAAGTCCATTGGAATCACAATGGGCATGAATGGATGCAGGTGATCATACAGGATGCTTATGTTAATGCCACATGTCAGAGATGTATCAACATGTATCATGGATCCCATATTACTCCAACTGCACATGCCCCATACCATTATGGAGCCTCCACCAGCTTGAACAGTCTTCTGCTGACGTGCAGGGTTCGTGGATTCATGAGGTTGTCTCCATACCCCTACACATCCATCTGCTCGATACGATTTGAAGCAAGACTCGTCTGTCCAGGCAACTTGTTTCCAGTCATCAACAGTCCAATGTCAGTGTTGACAAACCCAGCTGAGGTGTAAAGATTTCTGTCATGCAGTCATTAAAGTTACATGAGTGGGCCTTCAGTTCCAAAAACCCATAATGACAACGCTGTATTGAACGGTTTGCGTGTTAACACTTGCTGATGGTCCAGCATTAAAATATGTAACAATTTGCAGAAGGGTTACACTTCTGTCATGTTGAGCAGTTCTCTTCAGACATTGTTGGTCCTATTCCTGCATGATCTTTTTCCAGCAGCAGCAACGCTGGAGATTTGATGTTTTATTGTAAGGGAGTACCCCCACTTCATTGCTCTGTGAGAGATCCTGTGTACCAATGCTCGTGCACTGACAGACACCATATTCAAATTCACTTAAATCTTGATAACCTGCCATTGTAGCAACAGTAACCAATCTAATAACAGTGCCAGACACTTGTTGTTTTACGTAGGTGTTGCCAACCACACCATCTTATTCTGCCTTTTTACATATCTCTGTATTTGAATACACATGCTTTACCAGTTTCTTTGGTGCTTAAGTGTATAACATTCAAGTTTTCTTTGACAATGTTTTCCCAGTTTCCTTGCTTAGTAATGTTCTAACATTTCCTTCAGAAAAGGTTCTTTTTTTTAGTTAATTTTTTCCATCTCTCTGCTTAGTAACTGTGGCTGATGATCACTGTTGCCTATACCAGTACATTGGTAGTGAAGGCACTGTATGTATCTCAGATAAAAATTTGATCAGTGATATAATTCTTATTTGCAACTGTTTAACAAAATATTGTGGGCCCAGATTGATTGCATACTTTCGTCAAGTTTATCAAAGTAGCCTTAATGATATTGTTTTTTGAGAAATTAGTGCTTATTTAACCACAACAAATTATCTTAATATTTAATTCGCTGAATCTGTTTAGCGAGACCTCGATCATATTCACAATAAAAGACAAATTACCACTTGTGCGCTATATATTTTGATGACTGTGAGTTTCTGGCAGTTTGGTGGCAGATGGCTCAAAATCCCTTTCTATTTGGATAACAGAATGTTAATTCATCTCACTGAAACTTATGTGCTTGCTCAGAAAATAACAGTGTCACCATGTGTGGAGGTTTTCTACTTGTTGTCTTGTTGGGACTGGTCATTATGATGTAATACAGCAAAGAATGGGATTTATTGTACCCAGTTGACTTTGTTTCTGAAAGTATTTCCAAGAAAGCACTTACCCTAAAAAATTCATGTTTTGTTCTCATACATGGTTTCCAGTTGCAGACAGCTGATAAGTGAGACACCAACTTTAAAGTTATTGGAAGATCATTTACATAGATTAAGAAAAAGAGTGGGACCAGTACCAAACATTTTGAGATGACACTTCATTCCAGTGACACAGTCTGTGAATGTGATGCCCTGCTTTCTGTTATGAATGTAAGACTCTGACCATACCATTAAAGCTGCAGTACTTAAGTTTGCCAAATACAGTTTTGTGATCCACACAGTAAAAGAAATTGGGAAAGTCACATATTTCTGCCAGGACTTCATTTGTGAGCTCTTGTATTGCTTCTCTCTATGGGGAATCCTTTACAAAAGCCAGACTGAGAGAAATTAAAAATAAAAAATTCTACCATAAGTAGTCTATAATAGTCCATGTCCTCAAAAATTTTTTAAAAGACGAAAAGTAATAAAATGAATCTGTAATTATGGGTAGTTTACTTATCTCCAGTTGTATAGATGAATGTTACTGGAGCTTATTTATGTCTGTCTGCAAAATGCCACATAGCTCATGGATGGCCCTATCAAATCAGCACAAAATGTTAATGTTTTGTTAGAAACACAATTACAATCAGCAAATTTCTGTTTTTAAATTTCGTAATATATGCCTTGGTAAGTACTCCACAATATAATGCACTCCATTACTTCAAACTCCATATGGTATGAAGAACTGAAGTATCTATTTTTACATTCTAAGAGCTATCTCACACTCTAGATGATGTTAAAACAAAAGTTTAAGAGGAGTTGCATCATGTTTGCAGATACATAGTACTTCTTCTTGCAAAGTTGATCTTTTTGTCAGTGCTGCTTCCTTTATTCCTGTATAACCTACTGAAAAAGAGTTCATTTAAATGACTTGTTGCTGGAACATAATGTTACTGTTAACCATCTTCTTCTTTTATTTGCATTTCTTGAAACACATTTTATAATCACATAATTAATACTTTTCCAGAAATATATTATGCAAGAATATAAAGAACGTAACCAGTCTGAGAGAAATACATACCAAACTCTACAAGTGGTAATCCCACTCTTTTTGATATGCTTGGCACCTAAAAGGAGGATTTATGTTACAAACCAAGCTTCCAGTACATTCTAGAATAGGAAACACTCCAAATTAGTGTTAACAAGACTGTCTTCACTTAATTTTTTCAGATTTAATTTATATATTATTTGAGTGAAGATTTTTAGCCCTTAGGGTGAATAACGAAGGATGTAAATTTAGATTCTATGAAAATAGATGATATCAGTTTCATCATCAATAGTAAAATAAGAAAAATTATAAATGAAGACAAAAATTTTGTTTTCATGAAAACTGAAGCATAGCAATGTTATGTTTACTGCAAATTTGTTTGTAGATCATTTAAGTTGACAATTATGATTACTAATTTTCATGGTACAAGATCTATATTATGAAACAGATTAACATGAATAATAAAAATATATTAAGAGAAAATATTTTTTTGGCTTTCAGATATGTTCAAAATATCTACAGATGAGAAGAAAATAATTTAAGTTAGAAAATTAACCCACATCTGGCCGAAATTTATACAGTATTTGAACATTTTGGTTTACATAGGAAAGTTCCAAGGAGGCTAGGTTCATTACAATAAGCTACTACACTGTGCATGGTGGAGGGAGTACATCATACCAATATAATCAGCTTTGCCTCCATTCCATTTGCATACTGAGCAGGGCAAAAATGACTGTCTAAACACCTCAGCATGTGTAAAATCTCTCTTACTTTTTTGTCATGGTCTTTACATAGACAGTTTCATAATGATCCCACAGTTATCTCTAAACACAGATTCTCTAAATTTACCCAATAATTCTTCATGGGAACTGTATCATCCTATCTAAGTTCTCTGAATGTTTATTTTGCATTTAAATATTCTGGTAGAATGTAAATAATTTAGGAGTTAAGGAGGCCACTCACTGAATAGCAGATAAACTGAGTCATCAATGATGCAGTGCATTCCTTGAACAATAAATAATTTTTATATATTGCAAACACTAGAGGTCCTGTTACACTTGCTTGGGTCATACACACTGCTACTATCACTTTTGTGGGACATTTACCATCCAGTATAATATACTTGGTTCTATTTGTAAATTATTCCTCAACTCAGTCACATATTTTTGAAGATGCTGTGTATGACTGTATCTTGGTTAATAATTTTCAATGTGGTACAGTGTTGAAGGCATTATGGAAATCTAGGAAGACACATTCTAACTATTCACATGCATCTATTGTTTGAAAGAAGATGTGTATGAATAAAGCAAACTGAGTTTCATACTTCTGATTTTTTCTGAAACCATTGCAATTCCTTACAAGAAACTTGATTTCGTTCAGGAACTTCATAATTTTTCAACTTAGAATATTCTCTTCGATGTTGAAAGAACAGACGTTAGTGATATTGGTCTACAACTCTGTGCAGCTGATCTATTATCATTTTTTTTTACACAGGTGTGACCTATTCTCTGTTACAGTCACGTAAGACTGTTCACTGTACAAGTAATTATCAATAAATATGAGCTAGGAAAGCAGTTAATTCCATGGAATATCCATGGCATAATTTAAATGGAATTTTGTCAGGACCTGGTGTCCCCTTCACATTAAGAAATTTAAACCATTTTTCAATATGGAGGGTACTAATATCAATACTGCTGATTTGTGAGTCTTTGCAGTGGTCAAAAATTGGTATGGTAATATCCCCACTTCTACTTTCTGTCTGCTGCTTTCAGCTTCAACACCAGAAGGGTCGATGTGTGACTCTCTGGAAGGTTTGGATTGGTTCAATGACTTTACATATACCGACTGTGAAAATTATTGTAGGCTTCACACATCACTCTTCTTACATCTGCACACACCATTGTCCACTTTTATCTGTGAGCACCCTTTCAATCTCTGACACAGCAAGAGTATAGTAGGCTTAGTTTTGCACACATTCTATGAATGGTACAATTTTACCACAGCAGATGTTTGCCACCTTATTACTTTACTTTTAACACACTTATCCTGAGCGAGTGAGGTGGTGCAGTGGTTAGTACACTGGACTCGCATTCAGGAAGATGACGGTTCAATCCCGCGTCCGGCCATCCTGATTTAGGTTTCCCGTGATTTCCCTAAATCGCTCCAGGCAAATGCCGGGATGGTTCATTTGAAAGGGCACAGCCAACTTCCTTCCCCATCCTTCCCTAATCTGATGAGACCGATGACCTTGCTGTGTGGTCTCCTCCCCCAAACAACCCAACCCAACACTTATCCTGACTGCTGTTGATGACATCTTTCAACTTTAACCACATTGTTTCCTTTTTTGCCAGAGCTGAACTGTGTGTTCTTGGTTGACTTATAAATTTTTTTTACAGTGATTGTGAAACTGAACAAACTCTCCCAGCTTTCTTGACTAACCTTTTTTGATAAGTGACTATTGTTCTTATAATAATGTCATAGTCACTAGTAACTAACTCACTCTCATTGACGACACTCAAAAGGATCAGGTCTATATCTAACTAGGAGGTTGTAATCTTACCCTCCCACACATGTTGTTGTTGTTGTGGTCTTCAGTCCTGAGACTGGTTTGATCCAGCTCTCCATGCTACTCTATCCCGTGCAAGCTTCTTCATCTCCCCGTACCTACTGCAACCTACATCCTTCTGTATTTGTTTAGTGTATTCATCTCTTGGTCTCCCTCTACGATTTTTACCCTCCACACTGCCCTCCAATACTAAATTGGTGATTGCTTGATGCCTCAGAACATGTCCTACCAACCGATCCCTTCTTGTAGTCAAGTTGTGCCACAAACTTCTCCCCAATCCTATTCAATACCTCCTCATTAGTTATATGATCTACCCATCTAATATTCAGCATTCTTCTGTAGCACTACATTTCAAAATTTCTATTCACTTCTTGTCCAAAATCATCCATGTTTCACTTCCATACATGGCTTCACTCCATACAAATACTTTCAGAAACGACTTCCTGACTCTCAAATCTATACTCGATGTTAACAAATTTCTCGTCTTCAGAAACGCTTTCCTTGCCATTGCCAGTCTACATTTTATATCCTCTCTACTTCAACCATCATCAGTTATTTTGCTCCCCAAATAGCAAAACTCCTTTACTACTTTAAGTGTCTCATTTCTTAATCTAATTTCCTCAGCATCACCAGACTTAATTCGACTACATTCCATTATCCTCGTTTTGCTTTTGTTGATGTTCATCGTATACCCTCCTTTCAAGACACTAAACATTCCGTTCAACTGCTCTTCCTAGTCCTTTGCTGTCTCTGACAGAATTACAATGTCATCGGCGAACCTCAAAGTTTTTATTTCTTCTCCATGGATTTTAATTCCTACTCCAAATTTTTCTTTTGTTTCCTTCACTGCTTGCTCAATATACAGATTTAATAACATTGGGGAAAGGCTACAACCCTGTCTACACTCCCTTCCCAACGGCTGCTTCACTTTCATGCCCCTCGACTCTTATGACTGCCATCTGGTTTCTGTACAAATTGTAAATAGCTATTCACTCCCTGTATTTTACCCCTGCCACTTTCAGAATTTGAAAGAGACTATTCCAATCAACATTGTCAAAAGCTTTCTATAAGTCTACAAATGCAAGAAATGTAGGTTTGCCTTTGCTTAATCTAGCTTCTAAGATAAGTCGTAGGATCAGTATTGCCTCACGTGTTCCAATATTTCTACGGAATCAAAACTGATCCTCCCCTAGGTCGGCTTCTACCAGTTTTTCCATTTGTCTGTAAAGAATTCGCTTTAGTACTTTGCAGCTGT
Organism: Schistocerca gregaria; assembly: GCF_023897955.1. NCBI lineage: Eukaryota > Metazoa > Arthropoda > Insecta > Orthoptera > Acrididae > Schistocerca > Schistocerca gregaria. The sequence continues at coordinate 503,951,808 of NC_064924.1, read as the reverse complement.
GACTTATTAAGCTGATAGTTCGGTAATTTTCACATCTGTCAACACCTGCTTTCTTTGGGATTGGAATTATTACATTCTTCTTGAAGTCTGAGGGTATTTCGCCTGTCTCACACATCTTGCTCACCAGATGGTAGAGTTTTGTCAGGGCTGGCTCTCCCAAGGCTATCAGTAGTTCTAATGGAATATTGTCTACTCCTGGGGCCTTGTTTTGACATAGGTCTTTCACTGCTCTGTCAAACTCTTCACCCAGTGTCATCTCCGATTTCATCTTCATCTACATCCTCTTCCATTTTCATAATATTACCCACAAGAACATCGCCCATATATACTCTTTCCACCTTTCTGATTTCCCTTCTTTGGTTAGAACTGGGTTTCCATCTGAGCTCTTGATATTCATACAAGTGGTTCCCTTTTGTCCAAAGGTCTCTTCATTTTTCCTGTAGGCAGTATCTATCTTACCCCTAGTGATATGTGCCTCTACATCCTTACATTTTCTCTCTAGCTATGCCTGCTTAGCCATTCTGCACTTCCTGTCTATCTCATTTTTGAGACGTTTGTATTCATTTTTGCCTGTTTCATTTATTGCATTTTTATATTTTCTCCTTTCATCAATTAAATTCAATATTTCTTCTGTCACCCAATGATTTCTACTAGCCCTCGTCTTTTTACCTACTAGATCCTCTGCTGCCTTCACTACTTCATCTCTCAAAGCTACCCATTCTTCTTCTACTGTATTTCTTTCCCCCATTCCTGTCAATTGTTCCCTTGTGCTCTCCCTGAAACTCTGTGCAACCTCTGGTTTAGTCAGTTTATCCAGGTCCCACCTCCTTAAATTCCCAACTTTTTGCAGTTTTTTCAGTTTTAATCTACAGTTCATAACCAATAGATGGTGGTCAGAATCCACATCTGCCCCTGGAAATGTCTTACAATTTAAAACCGGGTTCCTAAATCTCTGTATTACCATTATACAATCTATCTGAAACCTGTCAGTATCTCCAGGCTTCTTCCATGTATACAACCTTCTTTTATGATTCTTGAACCAAGCGTTAGCTATGATTAAGTTGTGCTCTGCACAAAATTCTACCAGGCAGCTTCCTCTTTCATTTCTTAGCCCCAATCCATATTCACCTACTATGTTTCCTTCTCTCCCATTTCCTACAACCGAATTCCAGCCACCCATGACTATTAAATTTTCGTCTCCCTTCACTATCTGGATAATTTCATTTCTTTCCTCATACGTTTCTTCAATTTCTTCGCCATCTGCAGAGCTAGGTGGCATATACTTGTACTACTGTAGTAGGTGTGGGCTTCGTGTCTATCTTGTCCACAATAAGGCATTCACTATGCTGTTTGTAGTAGCTCACTTGCACTCCTAATTTTTTATTCATTATTAAACCGATTCCTGCATTACCGCTATTTGATTTTGTATTTATAATCCTGTATTTGCCTGACCAAAAGTCTTGTTCCTCGTGCCACTGATCTTCACTAATTCCTACTATATCTAACTTTAACCTATCCATTTTCCTTTTTAAATTTTCTAACCTACCTGCCCGATTAAGGGATCTGACATTCCACACTCCGATCCATAGAATGCCAGTTTTCTTTCTCCTGATAACGACATCCTCCTGAGTAGTCCCCGCCCTGAGATCCGAATGGGGGACTATTTTACCTCCAGAATATTTTACCCAAGAGGACGCCATTATCATTTAACCACACATAACCAGTAAATTGTCAGTTTCTCCATACAAATAGATTTGGTCCATATGCTTTGAGAGGAGTAAGATGTACAAATAACTGTTTAACTTATTTTAGTTTTCTCACTGTTGGCTGCAGTTTGACATGTCTAGGGGTAGATTCTTGAGGATAAAATATTTGACTTTGTGGGTTCCAGATGACTTGATAACAGTTAAGTAAGTTCGCTGTGTCACTTCTGTTTCTATGACTTTTTTTATTTTATCCCATTTTTCTATGTCACACCGTCTTTACAATCTCCACTTTAAAACAGAAATTTACATTGTTATTGCCAAAATTAAAAACATGTCTGATTCCATCAGAAGCATGGTCACCACGCCTACATTTTTTGGTACTAATAAATATTCCAAAGACCTTACAAAACAAAAGAGCATCAAAACCAAAGAGTTTAAACACTTAGATCACAAAAGAAGAACATTCACCAACTTATATAATTAATTTGTAAATGAATTCAGAAATAAATTTAATAATTAGTATCAGATTGTGTAATTAACAATAGGAATTTAAGCATGCCAGATATTTTGCAATTTCAAATACACTCCTGGAAATGGAAAAAAGAACACATTGACACCGGTGTGTCAGACCCACCATACTTGCTCACTGCGAGAGGGCTGTACAAGCAATGATCACACGCACGGCACAGCGGACACACCAGGAACCGCGGTGTTGGCCGTCGAATGGCGCTAGCTGCGGAGCAGCATTTGTGCACCGCCACCGTCAGTGTCAGCCAGTTTGCCGTGGCATACAGAGCTCCATCGCAGTCTTTAACGCTGGCAGCATGCCACGACAGCGTGGAAGTGAACCGTATGTGCAGTTGATGGACTTTGAGCGAGGGCGTATAGTGGGCATGCGGGAGGCCTGGTGGACGTACCACTGAATTGCTCAACACGTGGGGCATGAGGTCTCCACAGTACATCGTTGTTGTCGCCAGTGGTCGGCGGAAGGTGCACGTGCCTGTCGACCTTGGACCGGACTGCAGCAACGCACGGATGCACGCCAAGACCGTAGGATCCTACGCAGTGCCGTAGGGGACCGCGCCGCCACTTCCCAGCAAATTAGGGACACTGTTGCTCCTGGGGTATCGGCGAGGACCATTCGCAACCGTCTCCATGAAGCTGGGCTACGGTCCCGCACACCGTTAGGCCGTCTTCCGCTCACGCCCCAACATCGTGCAGCCCGCCTCCAGTGGTGTCGCGACAGGCGTGAATGGAGGGACAAATGGAGACGTGTCGTCTTCAGTGATGAGATTCGCTTCTGCCTTGGTGCCAATGATGGTCGTATGCGTGTTTGGCGCCATGCTGGTGAGCGCCACAATCACGTCTGCATACGACCGAGGCACACAGGGCCAACACCCGGCATCATGGTGTGGGGAGCGATATCCTACACTGGCCGTACATCTCTGGTGATCGTCGAGGGGACACTGAATAGTGCACGGTACATCCAAACCGTCATCGAACCCATCGTTCTACCATTCTTAGACCGGCAAGGGAACTTGCTGTTCCAACAGGACAATGCACGTCCACATGTATCCCGTGCCACCCAACGTGCTCTAGAACAAGTAAGTCAACTACCCTGGCCAGCAAGATCTCCTGATCTGTCCCCCATTGAGCATGTTTGGGACTGGATGAAGCGTCGTCTCACGCGGTCTGCACGTCCAGCACGAACGCTGGTCCAACTGAGGCGCCAGGTGGAAATGGCATAGCAAGCCGTTCCACAGGACTACATCCAGCATCTCTACGATCGTCTCCATGGGAGACTAGCAGCCTGCATTGCTGCAAAAGGTGGATATACACTGTACTAGTGCCGACATTGTGCATGCTCTGTTGCCTGTGTCTATGTGCCTGTGTTTCTGTCAGTGTGATCATGTGATGTGACTGACCCCAGGAATGTGTCAATAAAGTTTCCCCTTCCTGGAACAATGAATTCACGGTGTTCTTATTTCAAACAGTAAGTCTACTGGGTACGTATCGTGCATAAACTGCTCCACATTATTGTGTTTCCAGTCGGGAACCACTCATTTAAAGAAACACAGTTGCAAGAAACCTCACAAAGATACAGCTCCAGCAAGGATACCGGCAGTAATAAAAAATATCATTACAGCAAAGCGTGTTGCAATGTGTGCTAAAGATATGAGACCTTTTAATGCTGTTTCTGGCAAGAATTAATACATCTACATGCGCATTATGGACAAGTTAATATGGCAGATGTCATGCCACATCCCTCTACTATAACCAGACATGTCAAAGAACAAGCTGATGCAATACGAAACAGCAAAATGCCTTCTCCAGAATGAGATTTTCACTCTGCAGCGGAGTGTGCGCTGATATGAAACTTCCTGGCAGATTAAAACTGTGTGCCCGACCGAGACTCGAACTCTGGCAGAAGTAAGGCTGTGAGTACCGAACGTGAGTCGTGCTTCGGTAGCTCAGTTGGTAGAGCACTTGCCCGCGAAAGGCAAAGGTCCCGAGTTCGAGTCTCGGTCGGGCACACAGTTTTAATCTGCCAGGAAGTTTCAAAATGCCTTCTGTTATTGTGGAAGTTATTAATAAAACAATGCTGCAACAGTTGATATATGGACTGATTTACATAACCAGGTGCACTATTTGATCTTACAACACATTACATCAACACAGATTGGTCTCTTGTGAACAATGTTTTATTTACAACAAAATTACTGGACATTAAGAAGACAGGCGTAAATATTATGAAAGAAATTGAAGAGAGGATGGCTGATTGGGACATTCCGCCGGACATGTTGGACAGTTTTGTTTTTGTCTCCAACCAGGGTGCCAATGTAATAAAGGCTTTGGAAAATCACAAAAGGATTCCTTGTGCTGCTCATTGTATAAACACAGCACTTAGCCATACTTTCAATAATGATAACTTCTTGTTAAATCATGCCCCGAACATTGCATAAACAATAAATACTGCAAAATACATTGTAAGGTACATTAAGAAAAGTGGCCTCTGCTCATCTTTTAAATCATCATTGAAACAAGAGGTCTGCACACATTGGAACAGCTTGTACAGTATGCTGGAATCCTTACGCATTCAGTGTAATGAAGTTGCTGCTTAGCTGACAGCACTTACAGACTGAAAAATTGCGCATTTCCTGAGACCATTTAAAGAGGCCACAAATGAATTAGAAGGCGGAAAAGAACCAACAATCAAGTTATTTCTTCTTTGGTTTCACAAACTGCAACAAATTTGCAGTGTCAATGACACTGACAGTTAGGTGAGAAATTACTGCAGTTGAAAGCACTGTTTCATTATGATATGCGATAGATTTATAATTAACTAGTGTAATTGATTTGTAAAAACAGATATGTATTTTTTAACAGGTGGTACAATGGATTAAAAATCGAGCCTTGACTTTCATTTGTGAGAAGATTGTGATCACTTCCAAACATAAAATTGCTACATTTCTTTGGCCATCTTTCTGTGATCTTAATATGCTTGAAATAAATGAAAAGCAGGAAATTCTTAGCAATGAGTGACAAATGTATGCTACTTAATGCAGCTACAACTTGCAATCATTTTTGCATAGTTAGTGGATAGTGTATTATAGAGAAATGGGAATGTTATAATTCATATAATATTTCATTAACAGAAAACATCTCGTTTTAACGGGAACGTTTCGATTATTTCCACATCAGTTCTGTATTACTTGGCTCTTTTGTTTACTATCATAGATCCTTCAAGTACCGTTTCATCACCACCCAGAAAAAGAGATCATTTCAAGGAATGGAGGAACAACAGATCATCTGCAGCTGATGAAGTAGATCTCTACATTTTAATGCACCCCGGAGTTGAGGATGACACTTTAAAGTGTTGGAGCAGACATAAAACAGATCTGCCAGGCCTTTGAAAGATGTATTTTATGTATCCCAACGAGTGTGCCTAGTGAAAGATGCTTTAGTAAAGCCAGCATGTTACTAACAAATTGTCGCAGCCAATAAAATCCAGAATGCGTTACTGATTTACTGCTGAACAACAATAACTATAATTTTGTTTCTGTTGCAAACAAGTGAAAAGTATGGCAAGTTATGTCTGTAAATGTTTAATGCTCTTTGAATGCTTTCTTTATGAAGATGATTGTCTTCTAGATTACAGGGACAGCGCTTATTTAATGTTTCCTATCAATGAAAGGAAAAATATATCTTCTGTTTGAAAATGAGACTTGTCTTCTATCCGTGATTGTATTGAAATATTTTATTTTCCAACTGCTTTATGAATTTAGCTGTGTCACGTACCCATTCTAGGAAACATTAGTTTTGTATTAAAAGAGAGAGAGACAAATACATAGTGCGTGCCAGTCGTGCTCAGTTATCCGCATGTCCGGAATCCGGACAACAGACATGGTGTGAGTACATGACCAAGCCGAGTCGTGTGGGGCCGGACACAAGTGGCTCGGTCCCCAAGTCAACAGGCGAGCTGTGACTGGTTAAACATTGAGTGTTGCAGCACTCTAATCTACGACCAGTAAAAGCCTAACCACACAGTTCACAGTCTTTCAAATAAATTGAACAGTCACTGTCATTGCTTTAACACATGGTCTATTGGTGTAACACTTAGTTCACTGTTAAGTTCAGGCATTGTTGTCATTCTAACCAACACAGGTTCCTCATCTGAAACTCATCTGAGGACTGATTGTCTTGTGACCAAAAATTGGGCTCTAATATATCATCACAGTAATAGGTACTGAAACTACACATTGTTCAAAGTTATATTTACAGAAATTACAATTACAACTTAACTCATTAAATTAACTGAATACATCAAAAAATCGGTTCTTTTTAACAGTTTCTTCTACGACAAGAGTTGGGCCAAATTATTTGTTTAAATGATGAAATTGACAAATATAAGTACACAAATAATACTTTGGACAAAACTGTTAAGTACTTTGGAATTAATTAAGAGCCAGATTTGTTAACATGTCTTTGAATAGAGCCAAATAGATACTTTAAGATTACAAGCATTTTGTCTTACAAATGTTTATAATTAGTATAGAATTTATATTTATTTATACATCAACAATAGACTTAAAGTTACGAAAAAAATTACTGATTTCACCCTATAGCAAAAGATACTAACTCGGAATTCACAAAATACATCAGAAAATCAATTACATACATAAAACTAAGCACAAAATTAGATCTGGTGTTATATTCTTTAAAACTGAGGGCCAACCTTTCTGTTTTATGGAAATGCAGATTATAGTTATGTATGTTAATGGTAATTAGTTAAAATTTTTAAAAAAATGAATTTAAGTAGGCAGATGGCAAAGCAAGAGGGGAAGTAAAATTCTCCCAGCTTGCTTTGTCAAAAACTGTAGAAATTATGTGATCTTACATATTACATTCATGATAAACAAAACACAATTACATAGTCTTATAAATCTAAAGACATAGTGTCTATTTCCTCTAGACTAGGAATCATTATGCATTCATGTTCATAGGTCTTGTACTCTACACTAAACTTTAACAGTGCTTGAAATTTTACGTACTTGCTTTGCTTACCATTAGCTCCTCTTATCTTGATACATGCAATGGGCATTTCCACAAAATTCATACTGTATTGGATCTTGTCTCTAAATTGTTCAGTTATGGCACAAATAAGGCCACCTGTATCAATCAAACAGTTCCCTTCCCACTGACCAATCTTAATCTTAATGTAAGGACACCCAAAATCTGAATGATCATCTCTGTGTTTGGACACTTCATGTAAAAGATCACTTTCAATTTCATCAAATGCTACACACACATACACTGTTTTTACAGGGTCTTATCAACTTCACTGGTATCATAGCTTTACTTTGGTTAATCAAGTTATCAGGTATAGATTGAACACAACAAGTGGGTTCCACAGTACAACTATCATCACTTAGTACAGAAGGAACACAAAATATATTACTGGCAAAATTATATTTCATACTTAGATTTTCTTTTACTTCATTCTATCAATTTGGATACAAATTTTGATTACCCACAGATAATTTATTCCAGAATGCACATTTATTTATGTTATCATCAATAAGCTCCCAAACACACTTCAAAAATTTTTCACCCTTATTCTATAGGCATACAGATAACTCACCTTTACTGTTTGGATCATTACTCTGCATGACGTTAATGAAAAACTGCTTTGACTGGAATGGTATTCCATGACTCTCACTTACATCATCACATACATCACTTACTTATCTGTATTTATAAATAACTATGAAACTTCATTATTCTTAAACTCCCCAAATACCTGATACTCATCATCATCATCATCATCATCATCATATTCTTCCAAAATTACTTTATCAACATCATTAATAACATGTCTCATCTCCATCAATGTCACTTACCCCCCCTACATTCATTTGCAATAAACTACCAGTCTCAGACTTACCAACCTCAGTTACTTCACAGGTCTCATTCATACCTACATCGAAAATAGCACATAATTCAGATCCGATACAGTTTTCACCTGATTTACATGCCCCGATAACACTATTTTCTGACCACAAGAAGATATCATTAATATATACTGCATCAAAATTCTCATTACTCTCACATTCTGGTTTATACACTGCTGGAAATTGAAATAAGAACACCGTGAATTCATTGTCCCAGGAAGGGGAAACTTTATTGACACATTCCTGGGGTCAGATACATCACATGATCATACTGACAGAACCACAGGCACATAGACACAGGCAACAGAGCATGCACAATTTCGACACTAGTACAGTGTATATCCACCTTTCGCAGCAATGCAGGCTGCTATTCTCCCATGGAGACGATCGTAGAGATGCTGGATGTAGTCCTGTGGAAAGGCTTGCCATGCCATTTCCACCTGGCGCCTCAGTTGGACCAGCGTTCGTGCTGGACGTGCAGACCGCGTGAGACGACGCTTCATCCAGTCCCAAACATGCTCAATGGGGGACAGATCCGGAGATCTTGCTGGCCAGGGTAGTTGACTTACACCTTCTAGAGCACGTTGGGTAGCACGGGAAACATGCGGACGTGCATTGTCCTGTTGGAACAGCAAGTTCCCTTGCCGGTCTAGGAATGGTAGAACGATGGGTTCGATGACGGTTTGGATGTGCCGTGCACTATTCAGTGTCCCCTCGACGATCACCAGAGGTGTACAGCCAGTGTACGAGATTGCTCCCCACACCATGGTGCCGGGTGTTGGCCCTGTGTGCCTCGGTCGTATGCAGTCCTGATTGTGGCGCTCATCTGCACAGCGCCAAACACGCATACGACCATCATTGGCACCAAGCCAGAAGCGACTCTCATCACTGAAGACGACACGTCTCCATTCGTCCCTCCATTCACGCCTGTCGCGACCCCACTGGAGGCGGGCTGCACGATGTTGGGGCGTGAGCAGAAGACGGCCTAACAGTGTGCGGGACCGTAGCCCAGCTTCATGGAGACGGTTGCGAATGGTCTTCGCCGATACCCCAGGAGCAACAGTGTCCCTAATTTGCTGGGAAGTGGTGGCGCGGTCCCCTACGGCACTGCGTAGGATCCTACGGTCTTGGCGTGCATCCGTGCGTCGCTGCGGTCCGGTCCCAGGTCGACGGGCACGTGCACCTTCCGCCGAACACTGGCGACAACATCGATGTACTGTGGAGACCTCACGCGCCACGTGTTGAGCAATTCGGCGGTACGTCCACCTGGCCTCCCGCATGCCCACTATACGCCCTCGCTCAAAGTCCGTCAACTGCACATACCGATCACATCCACACTGTCGCGGCATGTTACCAGTGTTAAAGACTGCGATGGAGCTCCGTATGCCACGGGAAACTGGCTGACACTGACGGCAGCGGTGCACAAATGCTGCGCAGCTAGCGCCATTCAACGGCCAACACCGCGGTTCCTGGTGTGTCCGCTGTGCCGTGCGTGTGATCATTGCTTGTACAGCCCTCTCGCAGTGTCCGGAGCAAGTATGGTGGGTCTGACACACCGGTGTCAATGTGTTCTTTTTTCCATTTCCAGGAGTGTAATTAGCACTTACATCACTATAGTTAATCATAGTATTTCAAAACTTTCCATCAAAAGATAAATAGGAAATATGATATTCCTTCAGTTCAATGACAGATACTTGTGCCATATTATTAACACTGTTATTATTGTCTAATTGCAAACTCAAATAATAAATCAATGTTTTGAAGAGGACTGTCTCCCTGTGGTACCAAAATATATTGAAGTTAACCACTCTTCAAGAAGGAATCAAGAGAGATAATGGGAAGTTATTGTCCTATCTCATTTCTCCCACTCATATCTGTATAACTTACTGTTGCACAGATCCAAAACTTCATTGCAAAATATTCTGTTACTGGTATTCTAACAATCAATTCGGTTTTCAGCAGGGAAAACTCACAATAGATGCAGTAAACAGTTTCATAGAGAAAATAAGTACATCATTAGACAAGAGAAATAAGGTGGCAAGAATTTTCTGGGACCTCACAGATGCATTTGATTCTGTAAACCATACATTGCTTGTTTACATACTTGAAAAGTATGGCATTTGTGGTAGTGCCGTACAATGGCTTAAATCCTACTTAGCAAACAGAAAGAAAAGAGTTAGCATCTCTTCAAATGGCATGTATTATTTTTCTGACTGGAAGAAAATATCTCAGGGTGTTCTGCAAGGCTCCACATTAGGCTCAGTCCTACATCTCATCTATGTTAATGACTTACCATTAAATATCAGCTCCCCACCAATTCTGTTCGCAGATGACACTTCAAGATCAGGATTCGGAAAACATTCCCAGATCTGTGATCAGTATTCTCAGTACCTTAGAAACTTAGTTTCAGCTAAATGGGTTGAAGCTAAACATATCTAAGACTCACATGATGCAGTTCAAAACCAGTCAAAATGTGAGCAGATTAAGATTGTATACAACAACCAAGATATAGAAGAAGTTGACTCAGTCAAATTCTTAGGTTTAAATGTAGATAAAAAGTTGAGCTGGCAGGCACACACTGAATACATTTTGCAGTGCAAATATGATCAACTACAACTGGCATGGACACACAAAAAGTAGCATATACAAGCTACTTCAAATCCATTATAAGGTATAGAATTGTTTTTTGGTGTAACTTCAACAAGCATAGTGCAGATATCAAAAATACAGAGAAAAACATTTGAAATATGTGCACTGCAAAATCACAAAGAACTGTGTTGACTATTATTTAGAAAGCTATATGAGGTACAGACATTGAAGTGTTTTTACTCATTGGATGAAATCATGCATGCTCTGCATCCATTGAGGGGGTGACTTAGTGATCATCATAGCATTATGTCACACATGTTGTGTGCCTGCATTTACAAACACTGTGCTGTCAAACATTTCATGCCAGACACCAGGTGCACTGTGTTTTGTATAAGAATTTTGGCTTTTTTTAAAATTTATGCTTGTTATGTTCTTGTATTATCTTCTGTGCCTAGATTTAGTGCATAGGTATGAAATAGCTTGAAAATTCTGTTCTTGGCAGAGTAACGTTAAGTTTTGATTAGTATTCTCAGAACATGGTTTTTTTTTTTTTTTTTTTTTTTTTTTTTTTTTTTTTTTTTTTTTTTTTTTCCCTGTGACTGCATTCAATAGAGATACGCAGGATTAAATCATCAAATGACAGTCTACCCACCTTGCACTGACATCATATTGAGCATGTGTGATCCACTGAGGACCCTACCATTAGGGTTCACTGTTATGGTTTCCAGTTTTTTCAAGTGTTATATCAGTTGCCAGATTTAGCTTTATCACCACTCTGACTACTATTTCTATCATCTGTTGTTTGTAATACCATTTAAGCTTTCTTCCTTGAGTATTGTTTATAAAAGTACGCCATAATGGTCTGCTAAGAATTCTACCAACCCTTATTCCAATATTTTTATTAGCAAAGTGCTTTGAACCCCCCTAACATCATAATTCTCACAGTGGCCTTTTGTAGGTAAAAGTTTGTTATTGTCATTGATTGTCAATATAAGATTACAGCTGCTGTTTCCATGCAGCCCTTTTTATGTAAGTTCCTGCTTTTAGTTCAACTTTGTTTCTAATAAACTTTTTTCTACAGAAGTTGTGAAAATTTTATGAAATTTCACCAACTTGTATCACAGGTATAGTCCAATTTATAGATGGCAAATTTAGTTCTACACAATTACACAAGTTTCATGCACTACAAAAATATTTATGTTTGTTTCCATTAATGTGTCTTAATTAAGAATAGATATGACTTAAGAAGTGATTTCTTCTACAATACTAACACAAGAAAGTTTTAGAGTGTTACCAAATTGTCACTATTGCTTTTATTTCACTTCTAATCCTCCCAGTTTCCCTAATGTCATGCCTAAAATGTCACTCTGATCTACTGATCCCCCCCCCCCCCCCCCTCTTGCTTCAGTTTCATCTTTATTATTTTCGCTCATTTCCAGATGATTATGAAGTATTTTACCCCAAAATGTTATAATTTTACTTAGAGTGTCATTTCTTCTTATATTTTATTGTGAAGATGTTAGATTTTTTTATCAGCTTTCATTCACTCGAGTTCTGTACGTGCTTAAATATCCTTTGCAGCTTCCAAATCCAAATCAGTGTTTGTTCAGCATCCAGATTCCACATTTCTTCACGGTGCTTTAAGTATATAATTTCTATTGATACTCCAGAGAAACAGTTTATAATCCTGACAGAAGCTGCCATGTATTATGCAACAACTTTCCATACTTGAGTTAGCTTTTAAGATTTAAGTCATTGATGTTGGATAAAAACAAAAATTGTTGTTTAGTAATGTATTAATGTATTTGGACACACACACACACACACACACACACACACACACACACACACATGGCAGAAGGGTTGAAGGGGAAGGAGAAGGGTAAAGGGAAAGGACTGGAGAGGTTTAGGAAAAGGGTTAGATTTCTGAGAAGTCACACAGAACCGCAGATGACTTTTCTGAAGTCTACCCATTTTCCTAAACCTTCCCAGTCCTTTTCCTTCACCCCTCTGAAAGCTTCCGTAAGTACAACCTTCTTTTATGTGTGTTTTCTGCTGTTGATTGGTGAGTAGTTTTTTTATCTCTCCAATTACATTATATTGCCAAAAATTGATCATTTTCATTGTGTTCATGTGAAGATTTGTAATATAAAAATTAGAAACTACCTGTTCTATTGTAATACTGATTACATACTGATAGTAAAGTAGATAAAAATATAAATAGAAACATATGTTTGGTATGCATTTAATACTGAATGATAAAAATATTAAAATTAATGTAGATTTGTTTTTAGAGCATTTGCTGTTAATTATTTGCCAATAAATTTTCATAGTGTAAGTTTGAAGAATGAGAATATATTAATATAAATGGAAACTCATACATGTGGAAAAATTGTATCTGGTGACTGAGAAAGTGTATGAACGTCCATCGTTATGTAATGTATAATTTACTTACGAAAACCTATTCAAATCTGACTAGAATTTATTTGCCAATAAATTTTCATAGTGTAAGTTTGAAGAATGAGAATATATTAATACATAAATGGAAACTCATACATGTGGAAAAATTGCATCTGGCGACTGAAAAAGTTTATGAACATCCATCATTATGTAATGTATAATTTACTTACAAAAACCAATTCAAATCTGATTAGAATTTAGATGGTATTGTATTGTTCATCAACTGAGTGAAAGTTTCATCAGATCCTGATTTATTACACTATTGAGTTTCAACTCTAGACCACATAAGTTTTTGACCATTGTTTTGTCCACAATTTCTCTCTGAACACTGTGACTGAGTCAATGTTAACAATATTATGCAATATAATTATTTTCTTCTATGATATGTTCCCAACTGATCATTATCTTTTACTTAAATAAATAACTGAACATTGTTTTTACACCTACATCACTGTAGGTTGTTGGGTCTACAACAAATTGTCGAACACTGTTACAATATGTGCTTCATTTCTCACAGAGAATTTTCCTTTAGTAAATAATTTGAACCTGAACTTGAACAACTCTAGGTGCCCTTTTTCAAAACTACCATGGAAGGTGGCACAGTGGTTAGCACACTAAACTCACATTCACGAGGACGATGGCTCAAATCCCTGCCTGACCATCCAGATTTAGGTTTCTTGTGATTTCTCTAAATCTCTCCAGCAAATGCTGCAAGGTTCCTTTGAAAAGGATATAGCTGATTTTCTTCCCCTTCCTATTGTAATCTGTGCTTGTGCTTGTAAAGGGACACCCTCCTCTGACATTACCTTTCTTCAACAGATATTATTGATATCAAAATTATCTCAGTGCTTAGCTAAAATAATTTCATATGATTTTTGTATGTGATATATTATATTTCAGGCTAAAATTTATAAAAAGAAATTTCTGTATTTTCTTTGTTACAATTGATATGTACTAATTCTATATGTCCAGTTAAAATTCTTCTTCTTATAGAAACATTGGAAATTATGAAATATTTGGCACACTTAAAATTCCTATTATTAATTGCACAACCTGACAGTAATTATAGCCTGTCACCTATTATTTCATGTGATGCCATGGTACACACATTGATAGTGAACCACGTGGTAGGTCAACCAGCATGGAATGCTGGAAGCTTGAATGTTTAATGAAAAATAGACAAGTAGTTCCAAGGTTGTAGGTGCCGTGTAGGCTGGAGTGCGAGTGGCACCAGTGTACCAGGAAAGGCACAGAAGCGGTGTCATTACATAAAAGTTCACTTGGCTGTATCAACTGTTGCAATACCGGCAGCTTAATTGTAGACATGTATGGTGTGGTGGGTGCAATGTACACAGCTGAAGAAAATAGGAGTTGCGCAGTCTGTGGTGCAGAAAACAGTGGAAAATCATGTGTGTGGTAGGTACACTGTGCTCACTCAATGAAGTGTATGTCTGACATCATTGTTCAAGTAGTAGGTTGACATTGTTTACCATTGGCACATGGCACCATGGCATCACATCTCCGATTTCAGGCACAATGCGATGAGACACTCTAAGTTGCATGGTGCTGTAGCACAGAATGTAGCACAAAGCAACAGGAAAGTCATTGTCTGTTCACTGTAATTGAAGAACTCTGGAGTTCAAAAATCAATGCATTGTTACTGTGTAGTTATCATAATGGCTGTATAGTGAGAAAATTCAGCCAGATTCAGTTGTCATGGGTCAACAACATAATTCTTAGCCACAGTGGTGGGCAAAAAACATAATTAATGCACATATGACTGGTATAAACAGTGTTTTATTATTGAGCCTAATTGCATACAAGAAATGTGGGCAGTACATTACAGGTTATAGAACAGACTGTTAAACACAAGAGAGTCCACACAGTACACAGCTGCCGGGAACCAGAGAGGTATTTTTCCATTGTAGCAGCAATGTTATTACTCAAGTCACCACAAATAAATAAATGAAGAATATTTGCAGTTCAAGATATATATTAACATTATAAAACTGAGATAGGGACAGTTCATCTCTCTATACATTACAATTATATCCTACGTTAACTGTAAGCTATTCACACATATAATTCAGCTATAAATGTTTTAAGCTAGATGTAGTCACAATTTGGTTTAATTGTTACATGTGGACTGCACACAAGGAGGGCTGTAAACTAGCTACCACCCCTAGCTTAATTTAAATTGCTTCAGTAGTCATCACTTAATCATACTCATTGGACATCAAATTATTATAATTTTTTGTTATCAATTTAACACTCTCTAACTTCATTTGGAAGCCACATGTGTTTATGCTACACCTCTGCCAGTTCTGTGAAAACACATTAAGGTATCTGGATAAGAGATGGATTACCACAATGGAAACTACTGAATGTGGAGGCAGGGAAGCTAGACATTGACTTATGATGAAGAAGAAAGAAGTGGAAAGAAAGACTAGGAATGTTAGAACCAAAGAAGGAAGGACAACAGACCCCAAAGGCAGATATACATTTCACATCCCATCTCAAGGATATGCCACTGTTTGGTAGTTCACCAGAGGACCAGAGGATGATGAAGATATTCACCAGCCCTACAGAACAGATACTATAGGCTTCACTCCCATAGGTCCCAAAAATTGATTCTAACATCCCACTATTGACAAAGTGTTATACACAGGTGTTTGTATGAGTTGGCTGATTCCAGTTGTGACTCACTTTCATTATACACATACAATACTATTCTTTTTTGTGAATTGTGCAGTTTTACATTTCTGAACATTTAAAGCAACTTGCTACTCTTTGCACTACAGTAGAGCGTTGATTATCCGAACGTTGGTCAACTGAACGACCGCTTAACCAAACTGTGTACTCGCTTGCGCCTGTTACTCTCCCACCCTATCAACCATCATCCCCCTCACTCCCAAACTAAGTTTCCCACAGTAGTCACTGCACTGGGCCACCATTGGCGGAACATTGCTTCTAATGGGGCCTTCACAATGCGCTGCTGACCGGCCAAGCCACCAGTCGCTGCATTTCAACAATCAGCACAATTCTGTCGGATTGGCACTGGTAGTAGAAGTAGCGGCAGTATCAAAGCTGTTCACAGCAACAGCTGCGCCAGCTTAGAGTTGAGGCATGCTGCTCCGCATAGTGTAATGGATTGCGTGCCCCCAAGAAGAGCTTCTCACAGTGCAAACATTCACCTTCTATTCTCTGTTACAACCACTTGTGTGCTGCTGCATGAAGAAGTGAACTTGATGATACAAAATGCTTAAACGTAAACGTGTTGTCCTTTCTATGGGGACAAATACGAGATTATTACTATGTATTCCTACTGAAGTTGCCTTTGTATGTTACTTTGTAATACTAAAAGAGATGCCTGTTTTTATGAATAAATTTACTGTACAGTACTTGTTTTTGGCAAATAAAAATGTACAGTTTGATTATCTGAACAAACCAGTTTTCTGAACACCCATGTCCCCCAATTGCTTCGGATAATTGATGCTCTACTGTACGTTGAAATCTTTTCAAAATCTGACTGAATATTTATGCAGCTTCTTTCAGACAGTACTTCATTGTGGATAACTGGATTGTCTGTGGAAAGTCTGAGATTACTATTAATATTGTATGAAAGGCTATTAATACAGAATGTGAACAGTAAGGGTCCCAATGCATGTCCATGGGGCACACTCAAAGCTACATCTACAGCTGATGATGACTCTCCATCACATATAACCTGCTGCATCCTCCCACCTAAAAAATCCTAAATGCAATCACAATTTTTGCTTGATACACCATATGACCATACTTTTGACAATAAACAAGATACGCTACTGTTTCAAATGCTTTTCAGTAATCAAGAAATACGGCATCTACTTGACTGTCTTGATCCAAAGTTTCATTATGTCATGTGAGAAAAGGATGAGCTGGGTTTTGTGTCATCCATGTTTCCAAAATCCATACTGGTTGGCAGGAAGGAGGTTATTCTATTTGAAATGCCTCATTATATTTGAGCTCATTATGTGTGATAAGATTCTACAGCAAATTGATGTCAAGAATATTGGGTGGTAGTTTGTGGGTCATTTCTATTACCCTTCTTCTGTGTGGGCGTGACCTGTGCCTTCTTCCCAGTATTGAAGTTTTGTTCAAGGTGTCTATGATGGATTATAGTTAGAAAAGAGGCTAACTCAACCAAAAAACAGTATAGAAACTGACTGGTATTCCACTGGACCCTGGAGCTATTTTCAGTTTTAATGATTACAACTGTTTGTCAACACCAATGACACCAACATTTAATTCACTCTCCTTTTCAGTGGTATGAGTATTAAACTGGGGCAACATTTGAAAACATAATTAAGTCTTCCAGTCTTTGTGTTGCTGTCATCTATACCAGTTCATATCTCTCTTGCAAGTGACTGTACACTAGCTTTTATGCTACTAACCTACAATCAGAATTTCTTCGTGTTTTGTGAAATATCATATGACAACATTCTGTTATAGTAGTCAGTGAAAGCTTGTCGCATTGCTTTCTTGACATCAAATGCTTTTCATTTGGAATCTCCCTATCCATAATCCTATGCTTTGTTTTACACCTGTTATGCAGGAGCCTCTGTTTTTTTTTAAGTTTCTGTATGATGACAGTATATCATAGAGGGTCCAACACACTATGAACTGTGCTACTGGGTGCATACCTATCCAATGCTTGCTCAAATATTCTTTCATCCACATGCTCCTGCTCTGTGTTGAAAGTTTCAGGCTACTCATTCAGTTATGACACTACTGCTTTTTGTCTACTTTACTGAACATATACACTTTTACTTCTTGTTGTTGTCCTTTGTACTTTAGTAATTATTGTTGCTGTAGCCATGTCACAGTCACTGACATCAGTTTGATTGTGGACTTCCTCAAAGAGGACAGGCCTATTTGTTGCCATTAGATCCAAAATTTTCCCATTTTGAGTGGGGTTCTGACTATCTGTTCTGGCCACTTTTCAGAGAAGGCATTTTTTTAAATGTGTCACAGGATGTCTTGACATGCCTACTACTAACAAAAATGTAATTTTCCCAATTGATTGATGGATGGTTAAAGTCTTCTCTGATGATTACAGTATGACTGGGAACTTACATACAGGCAAACTAAAGTTTCCTCTTAAGTTTTTGGTTTCATTAGAAGATGACTCTGGTCAGCTTTTATAATATTGACATTATGGGTATTGTGTTGTAGGATTACATGATCCAACTATGTACACTATACACCATATAGTTGATTCCCAGTACACGCATGTTTACAGTTTCACATTGAGACCATAGACAGGTCCCAAGAGCTTGGAAAACAAAGATGTTGATACCTGGCTTGGTCAATAGTCACCATATTAGCCATCCTCTACAGTGTGGAGCACTGAGATGAATATCAGGACATACATGTAAAGGAAGCACCTGAGGGGGGGGGAGAGTGTTTAAACAGAAAAAATACATGACATTAGTAAATGAAGTCCTCCAGCCAGTGGGGGAGATGGATGGTCCTGCCCGACTGGGTGACTTGAATGACTGTTACAGTATGAAGGACTTTGACCATTGACGGTACGAATAGGCAAGCGATGGTGAATGTGGGTCAAGTTGTCATTGGAAAAGCTGGCTCATTCATGGAGTACAGACACGTAATCAGAATGCACCACAAAAAAATCTTATAACTACAAATGAAATCAGTATTGAACTTAACTACCACTTCTGTAAGGGGTGTGACAAAATCTCCACATGAATCACTGTCAGCAATGTCACACTTTCTGAGGCTGGCCAATCACACATCACTAAATCCTAACAGGGGAGAGATGGGGGACTGCTGGTAGGAGAGCAAGTCATCACATGTGTCACTCTGTTGGGTGATGTCACATGCACCTGTAGCATTGTCACATGACTGGGAGTAGGTAACATCACATGTGAATTGTCACTCACCCACGAAGTGTTGGTAGATATCTCATGTGAGGCGGGTGTAGCAGGAGGTGGGGGTTGACTGCGCGGAGTATCCAGCATTTCTCCTAGAGACCTTGCCAGTTTGAGGCAGCAGGCAGATACAGTTTCAGGTGTGTCATTAATAAGCACTTTGAATGTGTTGTTACACCATGAGATGACTTTATGCAGGCCCGAATACAGAGGACTGAGGGCTGGTCAGATGGTGTCATTGTGTATCATGACTTAAGTGCATGATGCTAAGGCCTTGCGCAGGAATAAAAGGGAAGTGAGTGTGGCCGAGGAGGGGGAACACAAATGTTAGTGATTAACTGTTGAACATGCCTGACGAAGGTCGAGCCACAGATTTGATCCAGAGGGAGTGAAGGCTTGACTAACTCTGCTGAGAGTATGAGGGGCTCTCTGTGTAGTATTTCTACCAGAGATGTGCCAAGGTCTTCTTTGTATGCAGCCCAAACACCTAGATGGTGTTGTGGGATTACCTTGGGAATGTGCATGGGGAATGATGTTTCTGTTGAGCTGCCTCAGGCCAAAGTGGCAGTGGATGGGCTCATGTTTGTAGATTTTTCTAATAGCAGCAATGCAATAGAGATGGTAGACAAGGAGCTATGGTGGCAGCTGCCAGGCAGTGTTGGGTCCACATACTTGCATGGAACAAGTCTTGCGCACTCTGTACCAAATGATGGAAATTGCAGTACAGGTGTGGCAACCCCTGAGGCGTGTGAGCCCCTAGGGATTTGGGGGGGGCGGGGGGCAGAGGGGAGGGGGCAGGATGTTGTAAACCTGATCTGCAATCTTCTGTTTAGCATCCAGTGGAACCAAAGCTAGATGGAGAAGGTGAATTTGAACTTCTGGAGGAATTTTGAGCAATCATCACCAGGCATATGATGTGTGTCAATCACAGCGTAGAGATGATACCAGAGCTGTGATAGGGATCTGGAACCCAGCAAGTTGTGATTGATGATGAGGTGGATAGCTTCCTCTGTACATCTGAATAGGAGCTCAAGAATGGTGCATTGGGCAAACGCATATTTGTCCATAGTGTTAGGCAAAGCCACAATATCGCAGACCAGGTCTGGTTTATCATGGAATTGACACAGTAAGCAAATGAATTTAGAGTTGTCATCAGCAACGCCGAGTAGCTGCAGGACATGGTCGACCAAGGCAAACCATGTGCATGTGTTGTGAAGGGGTGGTAGTTAAGGCCAATGGATGGGAGAGTTTTGGTGTAACAGTTTACTGGAAACTGCCACTCCCTGTCTGTAACTCTGCAGTGTAACTGGCTTGGGTGCAGAAGTGGTGTACAGGTCATGGCACTGCATCGTAGACGCAGCTGGCTCAACTGTGGTCGAGAAATCAATGAGTCAGACATTTGACAGAATAATGCCAACAGGTGCAGAGTGGACCAGTGTGGAAGAGTTGACCATAGTTGACCAATGTGCAGAAAATGACAGAGTACAGTTTCCAGGCCCCTGCCCAACAGGTGCATTAGAGTTGTTGAAATCACATTACGTTAGTGTAACACATGTGTCATACATGGCAGGAATGGCGTGTGCCATTGGAAACACTCATAAAGGAGATGCTGGTAGTGGCAGGTGGGGAGAGAGTGGGGGGGGGGGGGGGTAGTGGTAGGGATGGCTGGGGCAAAATTTGGAGTTCCGGTATAAACCTGAAATTTCCTGTCTTGTGTGTCCAGCTCGATTTGTAACCTGGGTGGAAAGTTCACATTGGCACTTGGGGGAATTTCTAAACATAGTCACTGTTGTTTGAGCACATTGTGTTGGCCATTTTGAGCACTTGGTACACATGGAAAGTTCACATTTGATGTAAAACTGTCACATGCAAAGTTCTGTGCACAAAAAGCATTCTGTTGGTATGGAACACTGCCACATGATGGCTGATTCATGTAGGGTAATGAAAAGTTATTGTTCATACCTTATGCTGGCACATGTGGCTATGGAAACCTAGAAACACTGTCTTGTTCAGTACGGATTGTCAGTGTGTTTAGAAACTGCATCAAACTGTTGTGAACACAAGGCAGGTAATTGGAAAACATTTCTGTTGCATCGGTTAGAAAGCCTAGTTGGCTCAAGTGCAGTGTAGTGGGTGGCAAATGGTCAATTTTGTACTGTGCAGTGGAACAAGAGTTCATTGCAGCATTTTTGAATAAAATTTTGGTCACTAATATGGGTATTGTGTTGTAGGATTGCATGATCCAGTGATCTACACTATACATCATATAATAAGTATGATCTTATTGGTCTGAAGCACTTATATAACATATCTAGTTGATTCCCAGTACATAAGTGTTAACAGTTTCTCATCAAGGTCACAGAAGCTCCCAAGAGCTTGGAATACAAAGATGTTGATACATGATTTGATTGATAGTCACCATAACCTTCTCTTCAACAGCACTGTTGACTCTAATATTTATTTCCTTTTATAACTGTGCACACTCAATATCAACATAATCAAAATTTTCAATATTTGCGTCAACAGTTCCCTGTTTAATCCCCACATCATCTACATCAGAAATTATCCTGTTGTCATACCTTCACATGAGTCAGTATTTATTTTAGCATCTGTCTGCACTACCATTAGACGATCAGCTTGGTTAACAATTTCATTCAGCACTTGTGACAGTCTCTTTCCACATCAACAAAGGCATCAATCCTTACAGCAATAATTTTATGATCAACCGTCATGTCCTGAATATTAACAATATTTACTTACTTTGTTTCATAAACAATACCATTATGATCATCACATGAATAAATTGGAACTGTATACTCCAACAAGCAGCACTTCACTGTCCACCACCCTTACCTTATTGTCTCTCCTCCTCCTCCTTACCCCCACCACCCATATTGCATCTCCAACCATGCACAATTGCTCGCAGTCTCACCTCAGCAGGCAGAGACAATGGTCATATGTATGTGAGCTGCATTTGCATGAATATTAAAAACAAAGATTCCAAGACTTACCAAGCGGGAAAGCGCCGGCAGACAGG
The DNA here is from genome assembly GCF_023897955.1 of Schistocerca gregaria. Taxonomy (NCBI): domain Eukaryota; kingdom Metazoa; phylum Arthropoda; class Insecta; order Orthoptera; family Acrididae; genus Schistocerca; species Schistocerca gregaria. Next base: position 503,929,634 of record NC_064924.1, on the reverse strand, counting down.
CACATGAACAAAACACACAAACACACACACAGAATTACTAGCTTTCGCAACCGATGGTTGCTTCTTCAGGAAGGAGAGGGAAAGACGAAAGGATGTGGGTTTTAAGGGAGAGGGTAAGGAGTCATTCCAATCCCGGGAATATATATATATATATATATATATATATATATATAAAATAGAAAGAAACTTCCACATGGGAAAAATATATTAAAAACAAAGATTCCAAGACTTACCAAGCGGGAAAGCGCCGGCAGACAGGCACATGAACAAAACACACAAACACACACACAGAATTACGAGCTTTCGCAACTGGCAGTTGCTTCGTCAGGAAAGAGGGAAGGAGAGGGAAAAATGAAAGGATGTGGGTTTTAAGGGAGAGGGTAAGGAGTCATTCCAATCCCGGGAGCGGAAAGACTTCTCTTAGGGGAAAAAAAAAGGACAGGTGTACACTCGCACACACACACACACATATCCATCCGCACATACACAGACACAAGTAGACATATTTAAAGGCCTTTAAATATGTCTGCTTGTGTCTGTGTATGTGCGGATGGATATGTGTGTGTGTGTGTGCGAGTGTACACCTGTCCTTTTTTTTTCCCCTAAGAGAAGTCTTTCCGCTCCCGGGATTGGAATGACTCCTTACCCTCTCCCTTAAAACCCACATCCTTTCATTTTTCCCTCTCCTTCCCTCTTTCCTGACGAAGCAACTGCCAGTTGCGAAAGCTCGTAATTCTGTGTGTATATATATATATATATATATATATATATATATATATATATATATATATATATATATATATATATATATATACTCCTGGAAATTGAAATAAGAACACCGTGAATTCATTGTCCCAGGAAGGGGAAACTTTATTGACACATTCCTGGGGTCACATACATCACATGATCACACTGACAGAACCACAGGCACATAGACACAGGCAACAGAGCATGCACAATGTCGGCACTAGTACAGTGTATATCCACCTTTCGCAGCAATGCAGGCTGCTATTCTCCCATGGAGACGATCGTAGAGATGCTGGATGTAGTCCTGTGGAACGGCTTGCCATGCCATTTCCACCTGGCGCCTCAGTTGGACCAGCGTTCGTGCTGGACGTGCAGACCGCGTGAGACGACGCTTCATCCAGTCCCAAACATGTTCAATGGGGGACAGATCCGGAGATCTTGCTGGCCAGGGTAGTTGACTTACACCTTGTAGAGCACGTTGGGTGGCACGGGATACATGCGGACGTGCATTGTCCTGTTGGAACAGTAAGTTCCCTTGCCGGTCTAGGAATGGTAGAACGATGGGTTCGATGACGGTTTGGATGTACCGTGCACTATTCAGTGTCCCTCGACGATCACCAGAGGTGCACGGCCAGTGTAGGAGATCGCTCCCCACACCATGATGCCGGGTGTTGGCCCTGTGTGCCTCGGTCGTATGCAGTCCTGATTGTGGCGCTCACCTGCACGGCGCCAAACACGCATACGACCATCATTGGCACCAAGGCAGAAGCGAATCTCATCGCTGAAGACGACACGTCTCCATTTGTCCCTCCATTCACGCCTGTCGCGACACCACTGGAGGCGGGCTGCACGATGTTGGGGCGTGAGCGGAAGACGGCCTAACGGTGTGCGGGACCGTAGGCCAGCTTCATGGAGACGGTTGCGAATGGTCCTCGCCGATACCTCAGGAGCAACAGTGTCCCTAATTTGCTGGGAAGTGGCGGTGGGGTCCCCTACGGCACTGCGTAGGATCCTACGGTCTTGGCGTGCATCCGTGCGTCGCTGTGGTCCTGTCCCAGGTCGACGGGCACGTGCAGCTATCGCCGACCACTGGCGACAACATCTATGTACTGTGGAGACCTCACGCCCCACGTGTTAAGCAATTCGGCGGTACGTCCACCTGGCCTCCCGCATGCCCACTATACGCCCTCGCTCGAAGTCCGTGAACTGCACATACGGTTCACGTCCACGCTGTCGCGGCATGCTACCAGTGTTAAAGACTGCGATGGAGCTCCGTATGCCACGGCAAACTGGCTGACACTGACGGCGGCAGTGCACAAATTCTGCGCAGCTAGCGCCTTCGACGGCCAACACCGCGGTTCCTGGTGTGTCCGCTGTGCCGTGCGTGTGATCATTGCTTGTACAGCCCTCTCGCAGTGTCCGGAGCAAGTATGGTGGGTCTGACATATCGGTGTCAATGTGTTCTTTTTTCCATTTCCAGGAGTGTATATATATCTGTGTGTGTGTGTGTGTGTGTGTGTGTGTGTGTGTGTGTGTGTTGTCTATTTCAGAAGAAGGCTTCCTGGCCAAAAGCTTATGTCTTTGGTAGTCTTCTTGTTGTGCCTGTTTCTGATTCATCTCCATTATACGGTGAGTAGCAACCTATCCTTTTCATAATATTTTCATTATTCCATCCTGGATGTTCCATTTTTTCATTTATTAATTAATTAACATTGTTATAACTTAAATTAGCTATAACTTTTAATTATGCACCTTTCTATTAAAACCAATTGAATCATTGTAATCAGGAATATAAATATAATAAATTTAACTATAAATTTAAATGAAATTTTGCATACACAACAGTTTAACATGTTATTCTACACATTATATATGCAACTGCATGAGATATAGATTGGAAGAGTGAAAAAAAATTCTTGTTATTTTTGGGAACAGAAAACATAACAGATAGATTAGCTTCCAGCTTGCTGCATCTCAAGGTTTACTGTGTTCAGCACCACTGGTACTAGGCTGCTGTCCTAGTGTGGTGGAGGTAATGATTATATTGTCAAAATATGTGTGAAAGAAGAGTAGTTTGAATGGGATATTGTCCATGAAACACTGCCAAGTTTATGCTGCTTTCTTTATAGCACACAGCAGTTGGTGTTTGATGACCCTCATGTTGAAAGAATGATAGAAGATGGAGAAGTTATTATTATAAAAGGATGGTGAGATTATAGATCTCATACCTCTGTGACTCCTTTGATTGTTATTAAGAAGAGGGTCACACTCAAGACAGTGCTTTGTGGGATTTTGTATCTAGCAAGCGTTGTAGAAATTACCAGCTTGCACTCTGAAGGATCACTGATAGAGAAAGTTTTTATGAAGACTGGGAGGAAGCCTTGATAGATCCATTCATAAAAGATGATGAGGATATGGTGAAACCAGGAGATGTCATAGGCTTTACACAGCTCTGTGAAGACAGCAGTGAGATATCTGCAGGGATCAGCATGGTCATTGGCTTACTGTGTGCTCAAACCATCTGATAAGATGAACTGGCCTGTAGTTACTCATTTCCTGTATAAACATCCTTAGTTTCAAAACTAGAATAATTGTACCATAGTTTCCTTTGGCAAGGGGAGATGTGAAAACTGACACACAAGCCAGATTTGGTTAAGAATATCAGGGAAGTAGCACATGAATATTATAGGTAGTTGGTATAACATTTGATTATGTTTAAATGAAGTTCCACTATCTGGTTGTATAGATTGATTGTTCTATTGTGCGTGTTGCATGCATGTGTGTGTGTGTGTGTGTGTGTGTGTGTGAGAGAGAGAGAGAGAGAGAGAGAGAGAGAGAGAGAGAGAGAGAGAGAGTGTTATGGAGTGGTGGATCTCTGGAGCAAATACAGTCATCCTATGAAAGAGCCTACGCATGTGTACATTAAAAACATTCTACTCCAACAATATTTTCTATAAAATATTGCATACTACGATGTAACAATATACTGAAAAGCAATTGTGTGTACTTAAAACTGAAAAAAAAACGTTTGATGTATCAGCAAGATGAGGGGGAGGGGTGGGGGAGGGCAGTGGAATAAAACTGGGGGAAGGGAAAGGGGGCTAGTATGGAGGAGGTGGTGGAATGGAGAGTAATAAGACATAAGTGTAAGTGTAAGAAGGTGGGGTAAAAGAAGAGATAGGATATTGGGGGTGGGGTATAGGGGATAAAGGGGAAAGGGAGAGGGTAAAACAGGGGTGGGAGGGGCAGAAAAGAGATGTTGCAGAATAGAGTAATGTAAATGAATATACAGATACGAGGCAAGGAATGGTGTAGATGGTATAAGAAAGCATTAGGTGGTGAGGGAAGGGAAGGGTGGAGGAGGAAAAGTGGAGGAATAAGGAGTAGAGACATAATAGGCCATATAAGAAAACTGAGTAGGAATATATAACATGTAACTAAGATGTAAAAGAAAGGAGGGGCAGCTTTGTGGAAGAGTGAGAGGAGGGGGGGGGGACTAAGAAAGACTAAATAGGAAACAAGGAAACAAAGGAACATGAGGCTATAAGTAATATGCTTACATGAGTACTAATGTATTACACCAATTAAACAATGTAGTTTTATGATTTCACAAAAGAAAGGTAATAATTAAAAAAATTAATAAATACAGCAATCCATTCATGTCAAACAATGGCTGACACTAAAGCCAGGTAATGAAATAATTGAAGTAAAATCAGGAAATGTACAGTTTATGTGGACAAATCAAAGGGAGGTGACTGCAAAGAATGGAGACTGTGATAAATAGAATAATTCTTCAATTCATACATTGTGTTTAGAATGTTACTGTGAAAGGCCACACTGGTAAGAGGTAGAAGGGGGCAGGGGAGAAGAGGAGTGGTATTATTTGAACTAGAGAACAAGGGAGGGGGTGGAGAGAGAACATGTGAACAATGTGGTATCATAACTCCACAAAAGGAGGGAAGGGTGTACAGCAGAATGGCTAATTTCATAAATACAGCAGCCTATTCATGTCATACTATAACTGACTAAACTCCAGTAACAAAATAACTCAAGACAAGCCAGGAAAATGTACAACAGAAGTAAAGTCATAGCAAAGGGAAGGGACTAACAAAGAATGGAAGCTGTAGTAAGTACAGCACTCTCTCCAGGCCATAAAGTGGTTAATATTACAACTAATCAATAAAATAATTTAATCCAAGCCAGAGAGATGTTCAGTATAGATCTAGTTCATGTGATGACGTAAGCCATTGATAATACTTTGTGGAAGATCTAATAAATACAACAATGCAGTCATGTTATACTGTAGCTAGTACTGAAACCATGTAATAAAATAACTCAAGTCATAACTGAAAAATGTGCAAAAGATACAAATTTTAAGCAAAAGGAAGTGACTGTAAGAGAATGGAAACTATAATAAATACATCAATCTCCTTCAGGCCATACTGTGCCTAATATTACAATTAGGTAATAAGGTAACTTTAGTCATGCCAGGGAAAAGTATTGTAAACACTATGTGAAAAAAAGTATCCGGACATCCCCAAAAACATATGTTTTTCATATTAGGTGCAGTCTGCTGCAACCTGCTGCCAGATACTCCATATCAGCAATCTCCGTAGTCATTAGATATTGTGTAAGAGCGGAATGGGTTTTTCTGTGGAACATGGTCAGGTGATTCGGTGTCACTTGTGTCATACATCTGTACACAAGATTTCCACACTCCTAAACATCCCTAGGTCCACTGTTTCCAATGTGATAGTTAAGTGGAAACATGAAGGGATACGTACGGTACAAAAGCATACAGGCCGACCTCGTCTGCCGACTGACAGAGACCACCAACAGTTGAAGAGGGCCATAATGTGTAATAAGCAGACATCTATCCAGACCATCACACAGGAATTCCAAACTCCATCAGAATACACTGCAGGTACTATGTCAGTTAGGCAGATGGTGATGAAACTTGGGTTTGATGGTCGAGCAGCTGCTCATAAGCCCCGTATCATGTCAGTCAACGCCAAATGACACCTTGCTTGGTGTAAGGAGAATAAAGATTGGATGATTGAACAGTGGAAATACATTGTGTGGAGTGACGAATCATGGTACAGAATGTGGCGATCCGATGGCGGGGTGTGGGTATGGAGAATGCCCAGTGAACGTCATCTGCCAACGTGTGTAGTGCCAATGGTAAAATTCGGAGGTGGTGGTGTTATAGTTTTTCATGAGGAGGGCTTGCAGCCCTTGTTGTTTTGTATGGCACTGTCACAGCATAGGCCTACATTGATGTTTTAGGCACCTTCTTGCTCCCTACTGTTGAAGAGCATCTTTCAACACAATCAAGCACCTGCTCATAATGCACGGTCTGTGGCGGAGTGGTTGCACTACAATTACATCCCTGTAATGGACTGGCCTGCATAGAGTCCTGCCCTCAATCCTGTAGAAAGCTTTTGAGATGTTTTGGAACGCTCACTTGGTGCCATTCCTCACCGACTGACATTGGTATCTCTCCTCAGTGCAGCACTTAGTGAAGAATGGGCCGCCATTCCCCAAGAAACTTTCCAGCACCTGATTGAACATATGCCTGTGAGAGTGAAAGCTATCATTAAGGCTAAGGGTGGGCCAACACTGTATTGAATTCCAGCAGTACTGATGGTGCCATGAACTTTTAAGTCATTTTTAGCCAGGTTTCCAGATACTTTTATTCACATAGTGTAACTACTTTCTTGACCTTAATATAGTGAGTATGAGGTATCTAAAATTCCTTCTCCTGTTGCTCATCATTTCGCTTTTTCTTCTTAATACCTTTCCTTGCCTTTACTAGCTCTTCTTATGGACTTGCCTGTGGTGCACCCTTGAATTGTTACAGATGACTCACATACATATCTCACATGCACAATCATTATCCTTGTTGGCAACTACAGCTTCACATTCACCTGTGATGTAGTTTTGTCTGATTGATATAGCCCTTGGTACTGTGTTAAAAACGTCTTTGTCTTTCCCATCAGTGCATATGAACTCAACAACATCACCCATTGGCCCCACCTTATACTGTGGTATTGTGCCCACATTGCTCACTGCATCTTTCTGTTTCTCCAGAGCCTTCATAGCTGCTCTTTGCACCCTGTTCGAAACCTCCTTTATTTTTCTTGCAAAATTATGGACTGCATTTCTCCTTCTTCCACTGTTCTGGTTGGTCACTCTGAAAGGTGATGGCATCTCCTTGCCATAAACTACTCTGCATGGTGATAATCCAGTGCTAGTATGTACTTTAGAGTTATATGCATTTATGACAAAAGCTAGGTATGTATCCCAGTCTGAATGACTTGAATCCACATAGCAACTAAGCATTTTCCCAACTGTTCTATGAGCACTCTCTGCTCTTCCATTACCTTGTGGATGTAGTGGGCTAGTACTTGACTTTTTCATTCTCAGCTACTGACAAAATTCCCTCATCAGGTCTCACAAGAGGTTCATCCCCTGCTCCATTATCATCATTGTGGCACTCTGAACTTCAATATCCACCTATTAAGTAATGCATGTGTGACTATGATTGTCTGTTGGTCTGGCACTGACATCATCTTGATGTAATGAGAAAAATAATCTATTATGGTCAGCACAAAACTATTACCCACTGGTGTTCAGTTGAATGGTCCTAACATGTCCACCCAAACGAAACTAGAAGGTTCTACATCTACATCTACATCTACATGACTACTCTGCAATTCACATTTAAGTGCTTGGCAGAGGGTTCATTGAACCACAATCATACTATCTCTCTACTATTCCACTCCCGAAAAGCGAGCGGGAAAAACGAACACCTAAACCTTTCTGTTCGAGCCCTGATTTCTCTTATTTTATTTTGATGATCATTCCTACCTATGTAGGTTGGGCTCAACAAAATATTTTCGCATTCGGAAGAGAAAGTTGGTGACTGAAATTTCGTAAAAAGGTCTCGCCGCGACGAAAAACGTCTATGCTATAATGACTTCCATCCCAACTCGTGTATCATATCTGCCACACTCTCTCCCCTATAACGTGATAATACAAAATGAGCTGCCCTTTTTTGCACCCTTTCGATGTCCTCCGTCAATCCCACCTGGTATGGATCCCACATCGCGCAGCAATATTCTAACAGAGGACGAACGAGTGTAGTGTAAGCTGTCTCTTTAGTGGACTTGTTGCATCTTCTAAGTGTCCTGCCAATGAAACGCAACCTCTGGCTCGCCTTCCAGACAATATTATCTATGTGGCCCTTCCAACTGAAGTTGTTCGTAATTTTAACACCCAGGTACTTAGTTGAATTGACAGCCTTGAGAATTGTACTGTTTATTGAGTAATCGAATTCCAACGGATTTCTTTTGGAACTCATGTGGATCATCTCACACTTTTCGTTATTTAGCGTCAACTGCCACCTGACACGCCATACAGCAATCTTTTCTAAATCGCTTTGCAACTGATACTGGTCTTCGGATGACCTTACTAGACGGTAAATTACAGCATCATCTGCGAACAATCTAAGAGAACTGCTCAGATTGTCACCCATGTCATTTATATAGATCAGGAACAGCAGAGGTCCCAGGACGCTTCCCTGGGGAACACCTGATATCACTTCAGTTTTACTCGATGATTTGCCATCTACTACTACGAACTGCGACCTTCCTGACAGGAAATCACGAATCCAGTCGCACAACTGAGACGATACCCCATAGCTCCGCAGCTTGATTAGAAGTCGCTTGTGAGGAACGGTGTCAAAAGCTTTCTGGAAATCTAGAAATACAGAATCAACTTGAGATCCCCTGTCGATAGCGGACATTACTTCGTGCAAATAAAGAGCTAGCTGCGTTGCACAAGAGCGATGTTTTCTGAAGCCATGCTGATTACGTGTCAATAGATCGTTCCCTTCGAGGTGATTCATAATGTTTGAATACAGTATATGCTCCAAAACCCTACTGCAAACTGACGTCAATGATATAGGTCTGTAGTTAAATGGATTACTCCTACTACCCTTCTTGAACACTGGTGCAACCTGTGCAATTTTCCAATCTGTAGGTACAGATCTATCGGTGAGCGAGCGGTTGTATATGAGTGCTAAGTAGGTTCTGTTGCTTCTGGTAATCTTTATAACCATATCTGCTTCTGACTCAAATTGGCCCTCTGTGCACAATCAACATTCTTGATATATCAATATACCTCATCCTTTCTTTGTTTCCACCAGTACTTCTCTGCCACCCTTATATTTGTCACTCTGCACCCACCATGGCCTGACAAAATGTGACCATGTATCTCATGTAATGGTCCCAATTTTAACTTGATTGACACCACCACTAATGGCCCTAATTTTGTATCTCTTCACAATAATCTGTCATGCATACCAAATTGCTGCTGTTTCTTATGATGCCTGCATTTATTGTCAGTGTTCTATGCTGCTTGCCATTCCACAATATCATGACCCAATGCTTGTATTACAATTATCTTTCTCTTAGCCCATCTGCATTTCTGTGTTTCCTTCCCAACTTGTAGTTTACTCTGTCCTCAAAGTCACTGAGTTTCAATGCTCACCTTGTTAATCTACAACATGTGTCCTTCAAGCCTAGTAATTACTTTAAAGCTGCATGGTCTGTTATCACTTTAAACTTCTTTCTATACAAATAACAATGAAAGTATGTTACTCCATATACCAAACTAAGCATCTTTCTCTCTGCATTGTAGAGTAATTTCTTTCTGTGGTGTTCAGTTGTCTTGTCTTGATGCAAAAGCAACAGGATTTTCCTGACCATTGATCTCTCTCTCTGCATTGTAAAGTAATTTCTTTCTATGGTGTTAAGTTGTCTTGATGCAAAGGTAACAGGATGTTCCTGACCATTGATCTATTGGCTCAAAATGCAGACAAGGGTGTAGTTTGATGCATCACATGGCACTATAAATTCTTTCTGAAAGTCTGGAAACACCAAAACTAGACTGGATGTGAACACTTTCTTTAACTCCTGAAATGCTCCCTGACATTCATTCAACACAAACTTAACCCCTTCCTTCAATAATTGTGTAAGCAGTCACATAATATCCACAAATCCCTTCACAAACCTCCTATAATAATTCAATAGACCAAGTAAAGAGTAACTTCCTTGTAGAATGTGGTACTGGAAAAATCTTGCACCACTTGCACCAACCTCGAATCAGTCATTACATCATCCTTACTTATGACGTACCCAATCAGTTAACTTCCTTCAGTGCAAAGTGACATTTTTCAAAATTGGTGTGAGATGTGCTGCCCATAACCTTGTTGAATATTTCTTTGGGATGTTGTCTCTGTTCTTGCATATCCCTTGAATCGATGATTATGTCATCAAGATATACTAAGCACTAGTGTGGCCTCAATTGTGGTGCATTTTTCAACCCAAAAGGCATCCTCCTACAGCGGTAGTGTCCCCTATTTGCCAAAAAAGCTCTTTCTGGTCTATCTTGAGAAGCCACTTTAACTGATGGTACCCACTCTTTAAGTCTAATGTCAAGAAATAATTGCTTTTGTCTAGATTATCTATGGTCTCCATGGTATACAGAATAGGGTATGCATCTGTTGTAGCCTTTCTATTCAGACAGCAAAAATCGCAACAAAACTGATACTTCAGCAAACCATCCATAGATTACTTAGGTATGATTAAAATTCTGCCCCCCCCCCCCCCTTGCACTGTTGAATAATGTTGTAAGTTGTTCATAATATCCTCAAAAATACAATTTATCTTTCTGTAGGATTACTCGACAGATGGTACCTAGAGGTTAGAATATGCCTTATTTTTGTATGATCAGTGAAGTCCTTCAAAACTTATCATGTAAACTGAGAACCAGGGTCAGATAAAATTGTTTTAGGAATACCCACCTGATAAAAATATGTGTTTTCAAACTTAGAGATGATTTGCTTACTGGTAGCTTTCTTAAGAGGAAACAGCTTTATGAACTTTGAAAATATATCAACCACCACAGAAACATAACAATTTCAATTCTTAGACTTAGGCAGAGATACATAAACATCCACAGACGTGAGATATAGGTTACTATTAGACAGTATGCTTTGCATTTGGCCTCTACTTGTTTGGTTACTTACCGTCACTCGTTGTCATCTATCACAGCTGCCGATCCCCTTCTTTGCTCCCCTTCCTATTTTTGTACTGTCTTAATCATTTCCTTGTCATCATTATCATTCATGACAGTGGCTGAACTGAACTCTGTAAAAATTTAGATTTTGTACAGGAGCTGATGATCGCGCAAGTTGAGCACCCACAAACTGAACATCATCATCATCCTTCCTATGTTACCAAAATAGTTGTTTTCCTGAACCTTTTGTCTGCATTTGGTTGATCCACAATGGCCAAAACTCTCATGTGTATAAGCAGTTTAAGTGTCACTACATTTGTTTTTGTCAGCATAGTTTCCAATCCTCCGAGTCAGTCTTGTTGTTGTTGTTGTTGTTGTTGTGGTCTTCAGTCCTGAGTCTGATTTGATGCAGCTCTCCATGCTACTCTATCCTGTGCGAGATTCTTCATCTCCCAGTACTTACTGCAACCTACATCCTTCTGAATCTGCTTAGTGTATTCATCTCTTGGTCTCCCTCTATGTTTTTTACTTTCCACGCTGCCCTCCAATGCTAAATTTGTGATCCCTTGATGCCTCAAAACATGTCCTACCAACTAGTTCCTTCTTTTTGTCAAGTTATGCCACAAACTCCTCTTCTCCCCAATTCTGTTCAATACCTCCTCATTAGTTATGTGATCTACCCATCTAATCTCCAGCATTCTTTTGTAGCACCACATTTCGAAAGATTCTATTCTCTTCTTGTCCAAACTATTTATCATCCATGTTTCACTTCCATACATGGCTACACTCCATACAAATACTTTCAGCAATGACTTCCTGACACTTAAATCTATACTCGATGTTAACAAATTTCTCTTCTTCAGAAACGATTTCCTTGCCATTGCCAGTCTACATTTTATATCCTCCCTACTTCGACGATCATCAGTTATTTTACTCCCTAAATAGCAAAACTCCTTTACTACTTTAAGTGTCTCATTTCCTAATCTAATTCCCTCAGCATCACCCGATTTAATTCGACTACATTCCATTATCCTCATTTTGCTTTTGCTGATGTTCATCTTATATCCTCCTTTCAAGACACTGTCCATTCCGTTCAACTGCTCTTCCAAGTCCTTTGCTGTCTCTGACAGAATTACAATATCATCAGTGAACCTCAAAGTTTTTATTTCTTCTCCATGAAATTTAATACCTACTCTGAATTTTTCTTTTGTTTCCTTTACTGCCTGCTCAATATACAGATTGAATAACATCGGGGAGAGACTACAACCCTGTCTCACTCCCTTCCCAACCACTGCCTCCCTTTCATGCCCCTCAACTCTTATAACTGCCATCTGGTTTCTGTACAAATTGTAAATAGCCTTACGCTCCCTGTATTTTACCCCTGCCACCTTCAGAATTTATGTATCCTGAATAAAATACCCGTGTGTACCTTACAATATTGTTCTGTCATTTCTTCTTCTTTCATAACCAACATGCTCTTAACCAATTTCGAATTTTGTTCATGATGTTTGTACCTGCATATGTCTTTGCAAATTTTCAAGATCTGTTTTTCCCTTACATGCCTCTAAAGCACATAATTTTAAACTCTTTCTGTCCTTCTCCAAAGTTGTTGGTTGATTCACTCCCTAAAGGTAGCCTAGGCAATGCTTCAGCAACTACATTGTATGTACCCTTAATGTATCTGATTTCATAATAGAACTGCTGTAAGAACAAGGCCCAGTAAGGAATTCTGCTACAGTACAGCTTACACATGTGAAGATAACATAATTCTTTGTGATCAGTTCAGATGATGACTTTGTGACCTATTAGACAATTTTTAAACTTGTTGAATGCCCATTGTATAGTCCCAAATGGTGTTCTTCCTCAAAAGTGCATGCAAGTATGAAGCATTCAAAGCTTGGCTGTTACAAAATTTTCTATAAAATCCAGTTAAAAAAAAATTTAAGCTGTTTTTCTTGCATGGAGCAGTAGCAAGAATATAGGCCATAGTATCAAGTTTCTCTTTATCAGGTGCAATTCCTTTCTCATATATTAAATTTACACTTACCTATTTCCAAAGGCATACCTCCTGATTCTAATTTTGAAAACACATCTCTTAACAGATCCAAATGTTGTTCCCATGTCTTTCCAGTGATCAAAATGCCATCAACATACACGGTCAATTTTGAACTCACTTCGATTCACAAGACAGAATCCAGTGTTCTTATGCATTCAGCTACAGATACATTTAGCCTAAAAGACACCACACAATTTTGAAAACACTTACCTCCATACAAAAATGCAGTATACTTTGTGGAATTAGTTTCAAGTGGAATCTGATGAAATCCAGAGGTCAAGTCCAAATTACTCATGTATTTTACATAGTCAAATTTGTGTAACAGCTCGTTCATGTTCTCATTACGGTCATTCTCTTTAATAAGAAACTAGAGTGCAAAACACTTCTCAGTCCAGCATTTCTCTTACTTATCACAACTGAAGAATTATTGTAAGCACTCCTAGTTCTCTCAATTACTCCGCACATTTCCATTTTCTGAATTTCTCTCTCAACATCTTTCCTTTTTGAAAATGGGATATTATATGGCTTGAGAAAGAAAGGTTCATGGTCTCTATGGTAAAACATGCACTGTTTGCCTTTTACTTTCACTAGTCTTTCACTAAACACTTTTCTAAACTCAAATAACAAATTCCTAAGTTGTACCTTTTTTGTTCATTAAGAGTTCTAGATTCCCTTACCTTAGAATCTATGTATTACACTTTCAAAATCCTCATCCTCTCTCTCATCAAAATCTATACCATCATCAGACACCTAGTACTCGCCTTGATTCACAATGTTTTGCAAGTACTTACAACTTTCCCCACAGTTTAAAATACAGAAATTAGTTTTAGGTTCCAAAATAAATTATTCTGTAGTGTTCCATCCAAAACAAGCATTTCACTCTCATATCTCTACCAAGAATTACGTTTTTTTTTTTTTTTTTTTTTTCAGACTAGGGATCACTAGGCATCCATGATCAAAGGTTTTTTGTCTTCTACACTTACCAACTTGGTTTGCTTGCCTGTAGCTCATCTTATGTTTACACCTAAAATAGGCATTTCCACAAAATTCTTACTACACTTAATCTTAGGTAAGATACTTCTTAGTTAAGATACATCAAAAATTGGACTACCTGTATCAAGCAAATAGTTACCTTCCCACAGATCAATCCTAATTTTCATGTTAAGGATGCCCAAAATCTGAATCATCATTTCTTTTATTAAACACTTCACATGGAAGATCACTTTCAGTTTCATCAAATGCTACATCCATCCTGACTTTACAGGGTTTTATCAACTTTACTCTAATCATAGCATTACATTGGTTACTCATGTTGTCAGGTAAAGATTGAACACAATGAATGAGTTCCATGGCACAACTAACATCACTTATTATAGAAGTAACACAAAATATATTACTGTCAAAATAACATTTTCTGCTTAGATCTTCTTTTGCTTCAGTCAACTAATATAGATACAAATTTTGACTAACCACAGCTAACTTATTCCAGAATGCACATTTATCTATGTTATCATCAATCAGATCCCAAACAAACTTCTAAAAGTTTTCACCTTTATTTTCTAAGCTTATGAATAACTCACCTTCACTATTTGGATCATTACTCTGCATGACATTAATGAAAAACTTCTGTGACTGGTCTGGTCTTCCTTGATTCTCACTTACAATATCACTTCCATTACTTACCTTACTTATATTGTCAACATCATTCACAAATAACTCTGAAACTTCATTATTCTTAAACTCCATGAATATCTGATACTCATCATCATCATATTCCTCCAAAATTACTTCATCAACAACATCACTAAAAATATAAGTTTCATCTCCATCAAAATCATTTACCGCACCTACATTCATTTGCAATAAGCTACCAGCCTCAGACTTACCAACCCAGTTATTTCACAGTTCTCATTCACATCTACATGAGAAATATGACATGGTTCAGATCCAATTCAGTCATCACCTGATTTACATATTTCAATCACCCTGTTTCCTGACCAAGAGAAGAGATCATTAGTCTCACTACATCAAAATTCTCACAACTCTCACATTCTGATTTGTGATTTGCACCTATACCCCCCCAATTAAACATTGTATACCAAAACTTTTGATCAAAACATAAATGAGGAATCTGATATTCCTTCTGTTCAATTGCAGATACAAATGCCACATCTTTAGCACTGTTATTATTGTCTAATTGTTAGTGTAATTCAGGGCTCCTGTGCTTGTTGTTTCCTTGCCTCGAATCTGTGTACTTTCATTGAGGCAAACTGCCATCTCCCAAGAAGTTAATTCTATGATCGTTTCTTCTATTAAACTGCCCATGGTAATCCCCATTATTCCTATTTGGCTTATGTTCAAAATTCCTGTCTCTATTAACATTTTGATTCTGATAGAAGCTACCTTTATCTCTGTGTCTGTAATTATTCACATTTTCACTTCTATCACTGCAATTATTATAGTACATATTATAGTACATACTTCTTTCTACTGCTCTATCCAGCCTGTCCACATATAAGACAATCATCATGTTCACGTTCTAAATCCTTCTGCAACTTTTCTGGTAATCTTATTTTAAGTGCATCAATCAGTGTCATTTCATCAAATAGTTTGTCAAGGTGTGTTAATTTTTTGAGTTTGTTATTAAAAACTTTTTCAATGTACTGTCCTTATTCCTATAATTTGGAACATTCAAAAATTCACTTTTGATTCTCCCCTGTTCAGCTTCCGACCACAATTTATTTAAAAAAATTTTTTTGAAACTTTGATATGTTTCCCACTGGCTTAAATTTAAACTTACCCATGATAGAGCTTTGCCCTCAAGACATCTTTTAACAAATTTAATTTTTTGATTGTCACTCACACATGACACAAAACTGTCTCTACAGCGGTGCAGAAAATCCTCTCTATGTAAATTGTCTCATTGAAAACTTTTGTTTGGGGTGTTGGACCAAGTAATGCCATTGTTTTCACATGGACTTTGGTTCCCACATTTCCTGAACTGCTGAAATTTTTGATCTAAAACAGTTACATTAGTTTGCATATTGTTTTCAACATTTAAAATTTTTTGGTCTAAACTGGCAATGTTTTGTTCCATTTTTTCCACTATGGCCCTCTGTTCAACTCTAATGTCAACAACATTCTTTGATTGTCTTGCCAAATCAGTTACTAGCTCATTTTCAAAAAGAATAAATTTATTTTCTAAAACATCAACATTTTCATTCACATTTTTTAACCCCTCTGACAACCAATTTTTTAGCTCTAAAACTTGATTACTAAGTTGTTTCATTTGTTATTGTACCCTACCCATTTTACTATTGTTTTCAGTTTTTGGGTAATTTAATTGTGCTTGTAGTGAAGCAAATTTGCTATTGTTATCTGTTCTTATTTCAGTTATCTGATTACTGACTGCACTGAATTTGCTATTGTCATCTGATCTTTTTTCTGTTAACTGATCATTAGCTGCACTAAATTTACTATTGTTATCTGTCTTCATTTCCTCTAGTTTTGCCAAAATTATCTGCAAAATATCAGTTTTTACTGTTTCTTTAGTGACTATGATTTCACTTGGCTCAGACATGTCCTGGCCAGGTCCTACAGCTTTCGCTTATACACCACTTCTACCCTCGTCTCTAATAATTTTGCTAACAAGCACATGAGTCCACAAACAAATTAACTTCACAATCTTTCTTTTTTTTATGTCCTGGCTGTGTTGTAAAGTCCTCTTTCATTTGATCTGGCCCATCGTTGTTGGCAGTACATCATCACTGTTGATACTATTTACTTTGTTGCACAGCCCTCGGTCTTCTTTCTTCATGTGATCAGAAATCCATTCATACATAATCTGCAAATTACACAAATCACTCTCCCTTTTTATGCAACAGACAAAACTTAATTGTTAGTCAAACAATTCCGCTCGATTCCACTACTAGTAATCTACACCTCCCTTCTTTATTGTTGTCACTGTCTTTATGGTTAACTCTTTTAATAGCTTTTGAGAGGAGTAAGATTTATAATAAACTTTTTATTTAATTTGGCTCCGCTTCTTTATGTCTAGTGGTTGATTCTTGAAGCTGAAATTTTGACATTATGGGTTCTCATGGTTCTAATTGACATAATAAATTTCGAAGTAAGCCTGTTCAGATTTTTCATGATAATTTATTCTCACACATTTTTCTATATGACACTGTCTATCGAATTTTAATGTTAATAAAGACAAAATTAAACTGTTATTCCAAATTACAAAAACACATCTGATCACATCAGAGTCATGCCCACTACTAGGTCTACCTCACTGTACAGTAATAACAATATTCCAAAGGATTTGCAAATTCTCTTGGCAAATAATTACTACTAATTTATATTATTACTTTATAAATGAATCCAGAATGAAACATAATAAACAGTACCAAATTGTGTAATTAGTAACAGAAGTTTAAAGTGTGTCAAATATTTTGTAAATTCAAATGTTTCTAGAAAAGATAAGTTTAACTGCAAATACAGAGCTAGTACATATCAATTGTAGCAAAGAAAATAAAGTAATTTATTTTTACAGATTTTAGCCTGAAAAATAATACATCATGTACAAAATCATATGAAATTCTTTTTAGAAAAACAGCTGAGATAATATTAACGTATTCAAAATCCTGGTATTGATTACTTTTGTTGAGGATATGTATTGCTAGAGGACAATATGTCCCATTAGACTGCAATTAAAACACTTAAATTCAATGTAAATACTTGTTGCCACTCTCTCACCCCTGTTGACCTATCGATTTCGTAGTGTTCCATAGCTATCCTCCTCCTTCATGGAGATCCTAAGGCACTCCAGTGCTCACTCTTCTAGACATTTATGGTGTTAAACCCCTTAAAAAAGGACCAAGTACTCACTGTTTGGCTTCATGCAGCTCTACTTTATTTGCCTCCTCCATTAAAGATACCTGATATGTGTAGACATTCATTTTCTTAATTCTATCTCCAAAGTCTTCTACTGCCTCATTATGTCCCCTGGATACCATATGTAATTGTTCACAAAAAACTACACAATATTATGATTCCTGTGTTATTGTTCCAACCCTTTTCTCAACTGGTCAAAAGTTTCCACAGTTTGTAGTGCTTCTGTGTACCCTACAAATAATTTTGTTTCTCCTGACAAATGTAAACTTGTGATCTGCAACAACTGTTTATCTGATCAACCCCCTGTATCAGCTGATGACTTAAGATCCTCTATCAGTGGCAATACATCCTCAGATGCTCTACCAGAGAAAGAAGAAAAAATATTCACCAGCCACATCCATTCCTATATTTTGTGACTTCAGTGCTTCAGTGCTTCTATCTCGCAATTCTTCCCTTCTAGTTCATTAAACATAACCTCATTATCCTCTCTAAATTGAACCACCTGGTCCAGTAATGACTGCACCTCTTCTTCGCTGGTGATGCCTTGTGTCCCTGATTTTGTATCTGCATCCATTATCCACAATACAAATTACATTACAGCAAAACAATATGCACAGAACAGTTAGGCCCAACATGTTCTACCAAGTTACTTCTTCTCTCTAAATATGACACATCTGGACTCACTGCATTTCATAGCTGTGTACCCAAAATGGTTACAAGTAAAGCAGTTCTGCTACTGATTCAGCACAAGGCTCATAGTCATTGAGTAAATTACACTGAGTGCAATGTACAGGAACTAATCATTCATCTTTACCATTACTCCTATTATTGTGATAACAATAAAATAACCATAAAGACAGAGACAATCTGTAGCACAAGAAGGGAGAGTGATATGTGTCATTTGCAGTTTATTTATCAATGTAATTCCAATCATGCATAGAAAAGAATACTGAGAGCTGGCCAACAAAGTAAATTACAACAGTCATGATGTTCTACCAACAATGACAGACAGGATCGAATGAAAGAAGACTTTATGACTTCAGCCAGGGACATCAAAAACAAAAGATAAGTATAAACTATTTGTGAAATTAATTTGTTTGTGGATTTGTGTGTTTGTTAGCAGAATGCATAGAGATGAGGGCAGGTGTGATGTAGGAGTGAAAGCTGTGGGATCCAGTAAGAACATATTTGAACTGAGTGAAATTGTAGTCAGCAAGGAAATAGTAAAAACTGATAGTTTGCAGTTAATTTTGGCAAAGATAGAGGAAATGAAGACAGATAACAATAGTAAATTGGATAGGGTGCAAGACCAAATGTACCAGCTTAGTAATGAGGTTGCAGAAATAAAGACGAGTTGTCAGAGGGGGTAAAATGTGTGAATGAAAAAGTTGATGTCTTAGAAAATAAATTTATTGTTTTGTAAAATGAATTGATAACTGAATCAGCAAGACCATTGAAGAATGATAATGATTTCAGAGTCAAACAGAATTCCATAGCAGAAGAAATGAAACACAGCACTGACAGTTTAAACCAAAAAATTTTAAATGTTGAAAACAATATTCAAACTAATGTAATTTCAGCAGTTCAGGAAACATGTGTGAACCAAAGTGTATGTGCAAACAATGGTACTGAATGGTCTAACATTCTAATCAAATGTTTTCCATCAGACAATTTACATCCAGTGGATATTCTGCACCCACTGTAGAGGTAGTTTTGTGTCAGGTGTGTGAGAATAAAAAATTAAATTTGTTAAAACATGTCTTAAAGGCAAAGATCTGTCATAGGTAAATTTAAATTTAATGAATAAAAGTTTCAAAAAAAGTTTTTTAGATAAATTTTGGTCGGAAGCTGAACAAGGGAAAATCAAAAGTGAACTTTTGAATGGTCCAAATTATAGAAATAGGGACAGTACTTGAAAAGAGTTTTTAAGAAAAAACTTAAAATTAACACACCTTGACAAACTATTTGATGAAATGACATTGAGTGATGCACTTAAAAGGAGATTACCAGAAAGGTTGCAATTGGATTTAGTACATGGACCTGACAATTGTTTTGAACAGTTTTTGCTAGGGTAATCCCAAAAGTAAGGTCTCCAATTTGTTTTAGGTACATAGACCTGCTTATTTCTTCAATGGTTTACATCAGTTTACAGCTTGAACATTTAGCTATTTTTCGACATAATCACCTTTTCTGTCGGTGCATTTTTGTAGACGATGTGGCAGTTTTTGTATGCCCATATCATAGCAGCTTGCCGCCATGCTGTTCAGAAAGTTATGAACCTCTTCTTTCACCTCATCAACAGACCTGAATTGCTGTCTTGCCAAATGTTCTTTTAACCTAGTTAACAGGTGATAGTCACTGGGCATCAAGTCAGGACTATAGGGTAGGTGGATGATTATGTTCAACTGAAACTGTTGCAGGAGAGCAATAGTTTGCCAAGTGATGTGTAGGCGAGCGTTGTCATGGAGAATGTGTACGCACTTGCTCAATATTCCTCTTCTCCAATTCTGAATTACCCGTTTGAGTTTTTTCAGAGTCTCACAGTACCTGTCAGTGTTAATTGTGGTCCCAGCGATTCAGCTCTGATGATGAAGTGAAAGAAGAGGCTCATAGCTTTCTAAACAGCATGGCGGCAAGCTGGTACGACATGGCATACAAAAACTGCCACAATGTCTACAAAAAATTCATTGACAGAAATGATGATTATGTCATAAAATAGCTAAATGTGCAAGCTGTAAGCTGATATAAATCACTGTAGAAATAAACAGGTCTATGTACTTATAAAAAAATAGGAGATCTTGCTTTTGGGATTACCCCCATATGATATGTTCACTGACTGGTTAGAGCAGTAGAAAGAAATAAGTACCATAATAATTGGAATGATAGAAATCACAATGGAAATAATTACAGAAACAGAGATAATGGTAACTTCTATCACAATCGGAATGTTAATAGAGAGAAAAATTTTAAACATCAGCAGAATAGGAATAATAGGAATTACCATGGGCAATTTAATAGAAGAAACAGTCATAGAAGTAGCTACTTGGGAAATGGCAGTGCACCTCAATGAAGGTCTACAGCTTTGGGGTAAGGAAACATAACAAGCACAGGACTCCCAATTTACAATTTCAATTTGACAATAACAACAGTGTTAATGATCTGGCACATGTATCTGCAGTTGAACAGGAGGAATATGAGAGTTCTCAGCTTCAAGAATCAGCCCCTAGACATTAGGAACTGGTGTCAACTATGAGATAAGAAGGCAAGTAAAAAGTTAATTGTGTATCTTACTCCTCTTAAACCTTTTTAAAAGAAAAATTAACCATAAAGACAGAGACAATAAACAAATGATGTGATGGAGAGGTAGATTACTAAGTCCATAATAATCAGTTGACTTACCAAACTCACTGCAAAGCAAAATGATTGTCTTTATTTACTCGCCCACTTTAGTACACATTTGTCCGCAGTAGTGATGCCATTTAGGCCCTTCATGTTCAACATGCGTACCATTGTTCAAATTGTCCTTAGCATGCTCATTCCTCCAGTTTTATCTTATCAGTGATTTCAGATAAGTTTCTGGAACAATTTTCATTTAAAAAAAATAGAAGACTGGAATTACGTAAGAAAAGAGTAAGTGACCAGGAAAGTAAAAGAACTGAAAATAGGTATGAATTCCAGAAGTTACTATAAATAAGTACATACAGATGACAAATTATCAAGAAATTACAGAAAACAAATTCTACTCATAGCATAGTAACACATCTATGTTTCAAAAGGATAAAAGTCTTTCTTTTAACTTTAAGACACCTATCAAATATAACAATTTTAACATATTTCATCTCAACTGACATGACAAATAAGCATAGTTTTCTCTTCTGGCAAATGGACAATGTTTATGTATTAAATTCATAGTGAGATTATTTTAAGTGAAATACATTATTTACAAATTCTAACACCCCTTCCCCCTTCTAGTGACAGATGTCAGTTTGTGGAATGGAGTTCCATGTCAGTTGCATAGTGTCAGTCGATACCGGGCAATTAATACTGATTGTGAATAATGCTCGAGTTCTTGTTAAATGATTTTCTGTGTGTGCTCAACTGGAGACAGATCTGGTGATCAAGCAGGCTAAGACTACATGTAGATGCTTTGTAAAGCATGTTGGATTACAACAATGATATGTGGGTGAGCATTGTCCTGTTGCAAAATACTCTCTTACTATCTGTAACACCTTTCTCCTATTTGAATGAATGGGATCTACACATTCTTGTGTAGTAAATTTTCTTATTATCTGCTGGCCTTTGTCAACAATTTAATCATATCTGTTATGTATTGTATATGGAAGGGATTATATATTATTTGTGTTTCTGTTATGTGTGGATACACACACTGCCCTTCATTTTTACATCTTCTCTGTATACAGAGTTAAGTTTTGGACAAATTTTCAGTGTTAAAGTTTCTTGTGCTGCTGTTAGGGGCATGACCAAAATTGTCCAGTCAACCTGCATTGTGATTTTATGTTCGTGGGTGGTTGTGTGAAGAAAACGATTCCACAAGATACACTATGACTGTGAATTTATAATCAGAAAATGTTTAACGTAAAACTGCATGAAGTAAATTACTATTATATAAACCCCAAGAACCCATTTTACTTCTGGAAACTTCAAAAGCAAACCTCTATATGAGGAGTTTCCCAATCCTGTTAAAATTCTGATAGTAAAATCCTTTGATAGTGGAAAACAGTAAAATACTCTAAAGCTAATTTGATAAATAAGGACACAGTATACTGTAATTTTGCTTACCAGTAACAGTTAAACCTAGATAAATTTGCATCTAAACATGAATAAATGGAAATATGATGTCAAATGGCATGTAAACAAAGATCATCTGACTACATTTCACAGTACAACACATAAATTCTCCTGCCTATACTACTGTACATATACATCCAAGCACACCCTTCCAAAGACACACACAACACATGCAACAACCAATACAAATACACTGAAAAACAAAACAAATATGTGATGACAATAACTACTGTTAATGGTGGGGTCAACAATCACTAAAGGTGAACAATCTTTACAATACACTACTCTTATTTATAGAGATACATTAAGAGATAGTCTATTACATATCAAAAAGAAATTAAATTGTTTACAGTCGTGAGTTTCTTGAAGAGAGTGATGGGTTTGAATCTTATCTGTTCTGGGTTGGCATGATGTGGCGACGGCAGTAGAAACTGATACAAATCCTGTAAGTTCATTCAGTTGTGTCCCTAGCATTAATATATCCTCTTTTCCTTATATCCTCCTTCAGCTGGTGGTAGTAATAAGTTGTGTAGCATCCATTTGTCATTGGCCAGAGCAAAGTAACTGTTTATGCAGCACTTGATGGTCGTATTACCTCAACTACATCTTTCACACATGATACTTAGGCACAGTCCATACATGGTGTTCAAATTAACATTCCATTTGCTATAATTTGCCAATTGCAAGGTCAGGCAGTCCATCTACTGTTAATATTCATTGTTCATTACAACACTGTTCCTGCAAAAACAGTCACTAACGTAGCAACACAGTTCACAGTTTCCACATTGGTGGTTAGTGTTTCAGCATATGTCATATATTGTACTCAAGAAAAATGAGCAATATTAAATACACAGTTTATGTAATGCAGTTCAATTCTGAACTGACAACAATACTGTCAGTTCATGAGTGCATTGTCACTGCCATAAGCACTGTTCTGCAAAAACCAAATGCATTTGCATAATACATCTGTTTAGAATGTCAATCATGAAGTCAAATGTCAAACTGTGTCTAACACATGAAAGCCCAGTATCAATATCACATTAAATGTACACCATTACTACACGCAACACTAGCTTTCATACTGCCATGCTCACACACTGTCCGTGACTGATTGCTGTACTGTTTGACCTGACAACTATCAATATCTCTCTTGCTCTACAGTTCTTACTATACTTCTGCCTATTGCATTCCATTTCACACAATACATTTAATAACACTATCTGATAGATGATTAGAAAAAATCTAGGTTTTTACATTGTCTATGAAGTACAAGGTAGTAATAGAAAGGGAAATAAATATGATATCTCATTATTAGTCATGGCATCACATGTGGCTCCCATTTTATCATGAGATTTTTCCAAGAACCTTTCAAGATAAAATGTCCTTGACACATGCGAGTCCCATCTACCTAAAACTGGTTACGGTCTTTGATTATGTCAATTTAAAGTTTAAAATTACCTTTCACAGCATATAGGCTCAATAATACAATATTTCAAGATAAAGTATGAAACTTATCCAGTAATAATGGACGAGTATATTACAAACTTCTTATTGAAGAATATCAATAGTTCCACAATTAAACATGTCATTGGGTTTATGACCCCAAAAAGGGTAACAAGAAATGTGTGCATTGGTACAAATAGTCAAGCAAAAGAATTAATTGCCACAAACTTACATTCTATAAATGAAGACATATCCAATCAGTTTTTTTAGCTACAATACATATTACACAACATATTTCATCACATCTCTATATCATCAGCCCCATTTATAGCATTTTTTTTTAATACTTGAATGTTCTCTGTCATCAAATTCCCTTGCAAATAGTCATTGCATGTGTTTTTCTTATAATATGTTATATCTCTTGGAAGTTGTTGCTTCTCATCATATGCTGTAATAACTCAAACTTGGTTATCAAATTACAAATTAAATATCTAGTCATACTTCCAAATCTCTCACCCCATGTGTCAGCTTACTTCTTCAGTATTCCAAATCACAATACTACAAAATCTCACATGCAGGAACTCCTCTTTAACAATTTCTTTCGATTATGTCATCAATATTGTAATTAAGTCCTCCACCTAGATGTTGAGTACTACCATCAACTACTCATTATCAAATTTAACTTCTTGTCTTTCTCAGCAAAATTATACACCCTAACCCAACTCTTTCCTTCTGGATCCCAAATATAACTCTCAACAACAATTTCCATCTAATTCACACTGACTGATTTTGTCAGTCTAGTGTTATAGAGTTTAAAATCTACTATATTCTTAAGTCCAAATTTCTTCTTTGACTTGGGTAAACTAAATAGAATGCATTCAGGTGTGGTATACTTACTACCTCAAATGGACATTTATACACATCAAAAATTAGTTAAATCAATTTATTTATCTCTTTAGATTTTTCATATGTCTTCACTATGACTAGATCTCCTACTTAAATATCAACCTCCTTTATTTTATCATCATGTTGCCTCCTACTTTCCTCCAGCTTCTTTTCTACCAATTCTTTCATTATTTTCTTTTTCTCATTTCAACTTAATTCCTCTCTGAGGCAAAGAGACAATTTCTACTCAACAAAACCCAAAGATCTCTTTCCCTTCATAATATCATAAGGAGTAAATCCCATTACATCATGACTTACAGTATTCATTACATACTCAATATTTTCCACAATATCTCCACATGTGCTATGGTTATTGCTACAATATGTACTGCACAGTTGCCCAATTTCCCTCGTATAATGCACTGCTGGATTTTCTGCCAGATGGTAAACTGGTGTATATATTACTGTTATTCCATGGTTGACATGGCCTTCCTTCCACTTCTTACTTGTAAACTGTGACAATTATCAGAAAGTATGGCCTTCAGTTTTCTAAACTTTACAAAATAGTCCTTTTCTAATTTAGTCAAGATCACTTTGCCATTTGCTTTACACAACAGATAGAGTCTTAAAAATTTAGAGAATACTTCCAACACTACAAAACTATAAGCCAAACCTCCTTTTGTTTTTGGCAAAGGGCCTTAAAAATCCACTGTAAACAATTCCATTAAGACATCTTGTTTGACATTTTGCATTGGAAGTCTGTGTGTCTGATTAGTAACCTTTGCTCTTTGACATTTGTCACATATCTTAATATGGTTATTTGCTCTCCTCACCATGTTGTCAAAAATTATACACTCATACATTTATTTGCTCCTATGTGTCCAAAACTAGTCAATCATACCATCTATGTACTCACTAGGCCAACAAACCTTCCAATCCTCAGAATTTTCATTAATTCACCTAAATAAAACCCCACCATGCACCTTGTAATACTTCACCAATTTGTTATTAGTACCTGACATATCTAAGTCTCTCTATATCATTTTCCATTTTTCATTGTGATTCTGATACCTCCTCACGTACTTACAGATGCCTTCTATTTTCTTTTCTCAAGGAACTCCCTTTAAATAATTATAACAATTTAACATATTCCTCACCTACTTCCTGCCTTGCTTCTCCGTCTTCTTCCAATGGTAACCTTGACAGAACATCTACTACTTTGTTTTGTGTGCCCTTAACGTATTTTACTTCAAACTCAAAATGTTGCATAAACACTGTCCACCTCATCTATCATATATGCATCAACCTAAATTTCTTAAAAAATATCAGAGCCATGTGATCAGTGATAATAACAGTTTTGTTGCCCCACAGGTAGTCTCTGAATTTTTGGAATCCCCAAGTGATTCCCAGAGCATCTCTTTCAGTCACACTGTAAATTCGTTGATACCTTTTTAACAATCTGCTTGCAAAAGCAATTGTCCTACGATCTTCCTTTTCATCATCGCCAAAACCTTGAAATAACTTAACTCCAACACTGTAACTACTAGAATCAGTTCCCAGACAAAAAGGTTGACTAAGGTCAATTTGGTGCAAAATCCTATGCTCTTTCAAGACCGCTTTAAGATGGTTTAAGACTTCCTCACATTCATCCATTCAAACAAAAGGTACTTTAGCACTTAACAATTTGTTTAAACGTGGGTTGTTGAACACTTGTCCAGACACAAAACTTCTAAAAAAATTACATATATCTAGGGATGATTTCAACTACTTCCGAGTCTCTTGAGATGGACACTCTTTAATTGCTTTTACCCTATCAGGGACAACTTTAATACCAGCAGTAGACAAGATTCTAGCCAAGAATGTTATTTCATTTCTTACAAACTTTCTTAAGCCTAAAGTTTATGCCCCCTTTCCTCAAAGCTTGAAACAACTCATCCAACAATCTGCAATGCTCTTCCTAAGACTCAGTGCCAACCAACAGGTCATTCAGATACATTGTTATCTTAGAACTCAGCTCAGGTCCTACTACTTGCATGAGGGCCTGAATGAACACTGACACACTAATATTTAAACCAAATGGAATCACAGTGTACCGGTAACATTTCCAATTTATCAAAAAAGCAGTATATCTTCTATACTCCTTTGAAAGAGGGACTTGCTAATAGCCATCTGTCAGGTCAAGACTGCTCAGATAATTCATATTGTAATATTTTTGCAATATTCCATCTATGTTCTCAGGGTGATCAGTCTCTCTACTCACTTCGGTATCCAGCATCGTAGCATCTATAACCAATCTCACACTACCATCTTTCTTGTGAACACTTATTAATGGACTATTGTATTCACTTTTACTTCTCTCTATAACACCACACATTACCATTCTCTCAGTTTCCTTACATATTGCTTCTCTCAAAACAAATGGTATAGGGAAATGTTTTCTTGCAAAGGGTTCATGTGGTTTCAGATCTGACTTGCATTCAAAGTTCTTAACTTGCTTGTCTGAAAACACGTCTCTATTCACCATAGAACTTCTCTTAGCTCATACTTCTGTTGCTCACTTAACCCTTCTACCTTGTCCATTTGAACCTTCAACTGTTATGTTGTTCCTGTTTCACCTTTATTACCACCACAGTCTAGGTTCAGTTCTAAATCCCCAATGTCCATTCTATTGGCATCACTCTTATCTTCAATTGTCCTACTTCATTATTGTTATCTATCACCATAACCTCAAAATCCACCCTCATTTATGGCCCTCATTTATCAAGACTGAAAAACCATTTCCACAATTAATTTCTGCTTTGCACTCTATTAACCAATCCATACGCAAGATAATATCCACAGTCAGACCAGGCACCACATAAAAGTTGTGTACCAAACCTATACCCCCTAGTTCAAACTACAAAATCATTTGTGGCTTAACAACTTTACTCAGTTTACCTGTGGCACCTATTATTTTTAAGCCTAGTACTGGTACATCCATTACCTCATTACCATCTTTTATACAATTTTAGAATTCTTCAGATAATGCACTAATTGCACTGCCTGTATCCAACAGAGCTTTCTCTACTATAGGGCCTTAATTTTACAAAAGTTTGCTCTGTCTCATGACAAAAAATCTGGTCCTTATATATCCTTGCAATAATAAGTGCTGAAAAAACACATTGTTTGAAGTTTAATTTACAGAAATTACAATTAAAACTTAACTCATTAAATTAATGGAATACATTGAAAAATTTGTTCCTTTTAATGGTTTCTTCTACTTCAAGGGTTAGGCTAAATTATTTGTTTAAATCATGAAATTGACACCTACGTTATTCAGACAAACTTTCACAAAACTGTTAATTAGTTTGGAATTAATAAAGGAATGGTTTTCCTAACATGTTTTTGAATAGAGCCATATAATACTTAAGGATTGCTATCATTTAGTCTTCCAAATGTTTATAATTATTACAGAATTTATATTTGTTTATAAGTCAACAGTAGAATTTTAGTTGTGAAACAGATACTGATTTTACCCTATAACAAAAGATATTAACTAGGAATAGTTTAAATAAATCAGGAAATAAATTACATAGCTGAAACTAAGCACAAAACTAGATCTGGTGTTACATTCTTTAAAACTGTGCAAACTGTGGGCCAACCTTCCTGCTTTATGAAAGTGCTGATTATACTCATGTGGGTTAATGGTAATTAGTTCAAACACGAAAAAAATGAATTTTAAGAAGTCAGATGGCAAAACAAGAGGGAAAATAAAAAACTCCAGCTTACTTTGTCACAAACTGACTGCTGACTGCCACACTGTTCGAGCTGACAACTATCGATACCTCTGCCGCTCCTTTCTTGTTCTCACAGAGGTGCCTTATCACTGTAGCCATCCTTCTTCTCTTCTTCCCCTGGTGTGTGATAGTTGCGGCTAAACTTTTCTAACAGAATTAGTTTTTTTCCTTCTTTCCATCCACATATTTTGAAATATCATGCTTCCATTGTTGCAGTGCCTGAATAATACTCAACTCTTGTTCCTTTCACTAATGAGTACATTGTATCTCCTGTAATAATATCCAAACAGCAGACTCTGTACAAAATTTATTAAATTGCCACTACTAAACACTTTTAAATAACAACAAATTCATATAACTTACGAAACTTAACAAATGGTTAAAGAGTGAGCTTCAAAAACAATAACGGCAGCTGTCAACCATAAAATCAAGAACCTTTTACGGTCGTGCTTTTAGAGTTTATCCAAAAGACAAAATCCAATAATAAGTTAACTTGGCATTACAATTTAAAATGATTTATATAAAAACTTTGAGAAAGATAACGGCACTTGGCACCATAAAATGAAAGAAATGCAACGTACAACCAATACATATAATAACAAAATAATAACTTGATACAACCAAAGGGCGAGGGCAACTCCCAAAGCAATCACAGATGAATGAGCTCTCAACAATTTGGAGCCTTCCCACTAGAAACGGTCCCAAAAAAAAAAAAAACGCTGAGAGCTCCCCGGCATGCCTCCCACAACTGCACATCAGTTACGCACCTTGGTTATGTTCTGTAATACACGACAGATAATATCAACACAAGATAAAATTCAAAAATACAGTATAACATCCGTACAGCACATGGCGCTCTTAATAAGTGCCGGAAGCCAACACACACAAATCTCAAAAACTTCTCACTTCCTAAAATGAAATAATAAAAGGCAAGTGCACATAAATAGTCGAACCACAGTCTCAGAAGTGCCTTAACGACACCAAATGTGACTGTTCCATCAATTTAATAATAACACAGTAAAAAAAAATACAGAACACAAGTCCGGGCAGGACTCCAGTTGAGCAAATAAATTAGTACCAACAAATATCGTAAAGCCACACACACAGCCAAAAGTTTTAACAACACCGTCCCACATCAGGAAAGTTCAGAAACTACTGTTGGAGCTACCAGGGGAAAATCTGAAGAACCAACTGAGCCCACCGTAACCTGGCAGATGACTCCAAAATTTAGCAACTAGTTGTCTCCGGGGCACAATATCACAGGACCCCACCAGACTTCCACATCAGACAGGCAGGAAGAACAAGTACGCCAACTCCAATTAATTACCACCGCATGGCCAGCACAGCGGCGAGTCACCTCCGCCCCAGACCACTCTGCTCATATTGAGAGGCACAACAACCTTAGTGCTAGTCACTAGCCGGTCAGGCTGAGCGAACTTCACGTTCCATGCAATACCTGGAAAACCAACTACCCTCTCGCTTTCCGCGGGCCACCACAAACACACACCAGCGACGTCATAGCAGATTGCCACCGGAGCGCCACCTGCACCAGGACAGCGAACTATAATCAATTACAGTGCATGCTCTGACAAGATCACAGGTTAGCATCATGCGCCATATCACTTGACATTTTTGGCACTTCAGATTATGGGGTACAAATATGGAATACTCCATTTGTTTCAAGCTTATTAAAGTTAGAACAAATAGTGGAAAATCTAATTCACTGTCAAAGAAAACACTTTAAAACACAATAACATAATAGAAAAACACACAAAATATACCATTTTCAGTTATTAACTTCCTTACTCTAAGTAATTACACTTGCAGAAGCCACACACATATCATACTTCGCTGTAATGTGCAGAAGCAGTGGGCGCCCACATTTTGCACATTAGCCACGCCTCATTCTTTGAAAATTTATCTGAGCAAAAGAGACAATTGTCATCTTGATTAGTGGGTATACTGTTGTCCAGAATACTGCTAAGGATGGACAAATCATCTCTCATACTAAAAACATCATCCTCAGAATCAGATGATACTTGATTCTGAGGCTCTGGTGGCCTCTGGTTCTTTATCTCTGGTTTATTTCTTCCTGTCATCAATACCTCAAGGGATCTCTTGTATGGATACAAGGTTAGGACTGCTGAAGGGCCTGTGTTTTTTCCCTTCATTCATTTTGTCTTCTTTATTTGCGAAATGGGTAAGATTTGTCAAGGTGTAATTTCAGATGTGGCAGCACATGTTCCTCCCTTGACTTCAACCTTAGCCTTTCCAATTTTAGAAGCCACAGCTTCCGGAGATGGTTCATTGACTGGATCATTAGGTAAATCCTTAATTATTCCTTCATTGCTGTCAATGAAAAAGCCATCCATGAAAATATGATGGTTTAATGGGTATATTCCTGTCACCCTAAACCCACTGACTTCTATCTCTCCTGTGTGGCCTTCCCATTTAGTTCAGTGATGTCCATTTTTGTTACTACACCTGCATTTTCCCTCATCTATATGCATACCAGCTCAGACCAATAGGCTTTCAAAGGACTCACAAAAGTTCTATCCAGCATTTGCATCTTATGGGAGGCATGAGGAGGTAGACATGAGGTTTTGACATGGTTTCGCATGCAAGAGTTATTACATCGACATTTCAGGAGTGACCCATTTTCTTTCCCCTAAAATTTTTAATTGCTATTTGCATAGCAGACTCATCCCATTGCTTTCAGTATCATGGAATCATTTATGAAGCAAGTCCTATAAGTAAAATACGTTGTGAAAGTATGGTACAAATATGGAATAGTAGGGTACAAATATGATATACTAATAGTCCATATTAGTGGCACGAACATCTTGAAATTAAAAAATGCAAATAAAATCAAAAATTAAATTTAAATAGGCAGAAAACAAGCCATATTATTGCTTAATGTATTAACTAAATGCCTGTTTACAAAATATATTAATAATTTATGTGTTATTATAAGAATAAAACTGAAATTCTAAAACCTGCAACAATTATGTTTCCTGGTGAATTCATTAAAATAGCTACACTCACTTGCAATGGTTGCCAGCTGTAGTATGAATACTTCCCAAAGCAATCTATAGTTGCTGAATGATGTTTTTAAGCAGATAACCAAAGAACAGCTCTTAAAAGGTGAGAAATCATAGTATTCCATATTACTACCACTATCCTGTATTTGTACCTCCTGCTAAATTAATTAATTAATTAATTAATTAATTAATTAATCAGACATTTTCTTATCCAATGTGCAAATGTTTGCTTCATGTAATTCATTTCAAATAACACTAAATCACTGCAAGACCTATGCAAGTCAAACAAATTTCAGTATGTAGATTGCGCCATGTTGAGAGTCATTGGGAGAGTCCTTAGAAAATGTAGTCTATCAACAAAGGAGGTGGCTTACAAAACACTCATTTGACCTATACTTGAGTATTGCTTATCAGTGTGGGATCCATGCCAGATCGGGTTGACAGAGGAGATAGAGAACATACATAGAAGAGCGGTGCGTTTTGTAACAGAGTTATTTGGTAAGTGTGATAGCGTTACGGAGATGTTTAGCAAACTCATGTGGCAGACTCTGCAAGAGAGGTGCTCCACATCGTGGTGTAGCTTGCTTTCCAGGTTTAGAGAGGGTGCATTTCTGGATGAGGTATCGAATATATTGCTTCCCCCTACTTATACCTCCCAGGGAGATCACAAATGTAAAATTAGAGAGATCTGAGCGTGCATGGAGGCTTTCCGGCAGTCATTCTTCTTGCAAACATACGTGACTGGAACAGTAAAGTGGGGTAATGACAGTGGCATGTAAAGTGCCCTCTGCCACACATCATTGGATGGCTTGCAAAGTATAAATGTAGATGTAGATATATATATTGTTGTTGTGGTCTTCAGTCCAGAGACTGGTTTGATGCAGTCTCCATGCTACTCTATCCTGTACAAGGTTCTTCCTATCCCATTACCTACTGCAACCTACATCCTTCTGAATATGTTTAGTGTATTCATCTCTTGGTCTCCCTCTACAATTCTTACCCTCCACACTGCCCTCCAATACTAAATTGGTGATCCCTTGATGCCTCAGAATATGCCCTACCAACCAATCCCTTCTTCTAGTCAAGTTGTGCCACAAATTTCTCTTCTCTCCAATTTTATTCAATACCTCCTCATTAGTTATGTGATCTACCCATCTAATCTTCACCATTCTTCTGTAGCACCACATTTCGAAAGCTTCTATTCTCTTCTTGTCTAAACTATTTATCATCCACGTTTCACTTCCATACATGTATTAAAAACAAACTCTTTGCCTTTAAATATGTCTGCTTGTGTCTGTGTATGTGCGGATGGATATGTGTATGTGTGTGAGTGTACACCTGTCCTTTTTCTCCCCCTAAGGGAAGTCTTTCCGCTCCCGGGATTGGAATTACTCCTTACCCTCTACCTTAAAACCCACATCCTTTAGTCTTTCCCTCTCCTTCCTGAAGAAGCAACCATCGGTTGCGAAAACTAGTAATTCTGTGTGTGTGTTTGTGTGTTTTGTTCATGTGCCTGTCTGCCGGCACTTTCCCGCTTGGTAAGTCTTGGAATCTTTGTTTTTAATATATTTTTCCCATGTGGAAGTTTCTTTCTATTTTATTCACTTCCATACATGGCTACACTTGATACAAATACTTTCAGAAATGACTTCCTGACACTTAAATCTATACTTGATGTTAACAAATCTCTCTTCCTCAGAAATGCTTTCTTTGCCATTGCCGGTCTACATTTTATATCCTCTCTACTTTGACCATCATCAGTTATTTTGCTCCCCATACACCAAAACTCGTTTACTACTTTAAGCGTCTCATTTCCAAATCCCAATTTAATTCGACTACATTCCATTATCCTCATTTTGATTTAGTTGATGTTTATTTTAAATCTTCCTTTAAAGACCCTGTCCATTCCGTTTAGCTGCTCTTCCAGGTCATTTGCTGTCTCTGACAGAATTACAATGTCATCAGTGAACCGCAAAGCATTTATTTCCTCTCCATGGATTTTAATTCCAACTCTAAATTTTTCTTTTGTTTCCTTTACTGCTTGCTCAATATACAGATTGAATAACATCGGGGATAGGCTACAACCCTGTCTCACATACATCAAATGCTGACATATTTATCTTCTCGATAATCAGTTATATTACGATTATGGTTTCACTCAAAAGGATAACTGTTAATGAAATTTTAAACATCTCTGTATCTCTTAGGAAGTATCTTTGATCCTATTGATAGTGTGCAGTATTTTCATAACACAAAAGATCAGTGTTTCAAATATATCTGAACTGCAGCTTAATGTATCATTACAGTTGTTGATTTGAGTGTAGAACACGTTGTAAAGTCTTGACAGCAATGCAATGGTGGTGGAATGAGTTTCAAGCAGCCATGATGAGCTGTATTGAATACTGATTTTTGTAATTTACTTCTATAAATCATGAAAACTAGTACACACATAAAAAAGGTTTCCATCACCTCGCTCCGAGAGCTGCAGAACCTTTACAGAAAATCAGAATGGAGATCAACATAAACATCATTTCTGCCCTTTTTATTGCTCATGAAAACCACACATTGCATGTTGTACCATCATACACCGAGACCTTCAGAGGTGGTGGTCCAGATTGCTGTACACACCAGTACCTCTAATACCTTGTAGCACATCCTCTTACATAGATGCATGCTTGCTGTATTCATCGTAGCATACTATCCACAAGTTCGTGAAGGCACTGTTGGTCCAGATTGTTCCACTCCTTAATGGCGATTTGGCATAGATCCCTCAGAGTGGTTGGTGGGTCACGTCATGCATAAACAGCCTTTTCAATCCATCCCAGACATGTTTGATAGGGTTCATGTCTGGAGAACATGCTGACCACTCTAATTGTGCAATGTTGTTATCCTTCATGATGTTGTTATCATTCATGAGATGTGCATGATGGGGTGCCAATTGTCATCCATGAAAATGAATGCCTCACCAGTATACTGCCGATATGGTTGCCCTATTGGTTGGAGGATGGAATTCACATATCGAACAGCCATTATGGGCCCTTCCATGACCACCAGCGATTTATGCTGGCCCTACATAATGCCACCCCAAAACAACAGATAACTGCCACCTTGCTGCACTCACTGGAGAGTGTGTCTAAGGCATTCAGCCTGACCGGATTGCCTCCAGACAGGTATCCAACTATTGTCTGGTTGAAGGCACATGCAACACTCGTCAGAGAAGATAATGTGATGCCAATCCTGAGCAGTCCATTTGGCTTGTTGATAGGCCCATGTGTACCAAGCTACATGGTGTCGTGGTTGCTAAAATGGACCTCACCATGGATGTCAGGAATGAAGTTGCACATCATGCAGTCCATTGCACACAGTTTGAGTCGTAACATGAGATCCTGTGACTGCATGAAAAGCATTATTCAACATGGTGGCATTGCTGTCAGGGTTCCTCTGAGTCATAATCTGTAGGTAACATCATCCTTTGCAATAGTAGCCCTTAAGAGGCCTGAGTGAGACATGCC
The DNA here is from genome assembly GCF_023897955.1 of Schistocerca gregaria. Lineage (NCBI taxonomy): Eukaryota > Metazoa > Arthropoda > Insecta > Orthoptera > Acrididae > Schistocerca > Schistocerca gregaria. The sequence continues at coordinate 503,894,386 of NC_064924.1, read as the reverse complement.
ATCGGCAGATCCTGTCTCTCTGCATCTCCTCCATGTCCGAACCCAACATCGCCTTGGTTCAGTCCAAGACACCTGGACACTTCCCTTGTTGGGATCCCTTCCTAGCACAAAGTAACAATGTGGACACAATCAAATCACGGTATTGACTTTCTAGGTGTGGTTGAACTACAGACAACACAAGCCATGTACCTCCTTACTGGTGGAATGACTCGAACTGATCGGCTGTTGGAGCCCCTCTGATTAATAGGTTCTACTCATGCAGGGTTGTTTACATCTTTGGACAGGTTTAGTGACATCTCTGAACAGTCAAGGAGACTGCGTCTGCGATAAAATATCCACAGTCAATATCTATCTTCAGGAATTCTGGGAATTGGGGTGATGCAAAACTTTTTTTTGATGTGTGTATTTGGCTGTCATTATGTGAAAGAAATTGAAGTACACCAATTAAAAATCTGAAATGAAAACAGAGTTCTACCTCATACCGTCATTCTACAACACTTATGATGTTGTTGTGGTCTTCCGTCCTGAGACTGGTTTGATGCAGCTATCCATCCTGCTCCATCCTGTGCAAGCTTCTTCATCTCCCAGTATGTACTGCAGCCTACATCCTTCTGAATCTGCTTAGTGTATTCATCTCTTGGTCTCCCTCTACGATTTTTACCCTCCACGCTGCCCTCCAATACTAAATTGGTGATCCCTTGATGCCTCAGAAAATGTCCCACCAACCAATCCCTTCTTCTAGTCAAGTTGTGCCACAAAATCCTCTTCTCTCCAATTCTACTCAATACCTCCTCATTAGTTATGTGATCTACCCATCTAATCTTCAGCAGTCTTCTGTGGCACCACATTTTGAAAGCTTCTATTCACTTCTTGTCCAAACTATTTATCGTCTACGTATCACTTCCATACATTGCTACACTCCATAAAAATACTTTCAGAAACGATTTCCTGACACTTAAATCAATACCCAATGTTAACAAATTTCTCTTCTTCAGAAACACTTTCCTTGCCTTTGCCAGTCTACATTTTATGTCCTCTATACTTTGACCATCATCAGTTATTTTACTTCCCAAATAGCAACACTCCTTTACTACTTTAAGCACCTAATCTAATTCGCTCAGCATCACCCGACTTAATTCGACTACATTATACTCATTTTTCTTTTGTTGATGTTCATCATATAGCCTCCTTTCAAGACACCATCCATTCCATTCAACTGCTCTTCCAAGTCCTTTGCTGTCTCTGACAGAATTACAATGTCATCAGCGAACCTCAAAGTTTTTATTTCTTCTCCATGGATTTTAATTCCTACTCCAAATTTTTCTTTTGTTTCCTTTACTGCTTGCTCAATACACAGATTGAATAACATCGGGGAGAGGCTACAACCCTGTCTCACTCCCTTCCCAACCACTGCTTCCCTTTCATGTCCTTTGACTCTCACAACAGCCATCTGGTTTCTGTGCAAATTGTAAATAGCCTTTTGGTCCCTGCATTTTACCCCTGCCACATTTAGAATTTGAAAGAGAGTATTCCAGTCAACATTGTCAAAAGCTTTCTCTATGTCTACAAATGCTGGAAATGTGGGTTTGCCTTTCCTTAATCTTTCTTCTAAGATAAGTCGTAAGGTCAGTATTGCCTCACGTGTTCCAACATTTCTATGGAATCCAAACTGATCTTCCCCAAGGTCAGCTTCTACCAGTTTTTCCACTCATCTGTAAAGAATTTGGGTTAGTATTTTGCAGCCGTGACTTATTAAACAGATTGTTTGGTAATTTTCACATCTGTCAACACCTGCTTTCTTTGGGATTGGAATTATTATATTCTTCTTGAAGTCTGAGGGTATTTCGCCTGTCTCATACATCTTGCTCACCAGATGGTAGAGTTTTGTCAGGGCTGGCTCTCGCACGGCTATCAGTAGTTCTAATGGAATAGTGTCTACTCCTGGGGCCTTGTCTTGACATAGGTCTTTCAGTGCTCTGTCAAACTCTTCACCCAGTGTCATATCTCCCATTTCATCTTCATCTACATCCTCTTCCATTTCCATAATATTGCCCTCAAGAACATTGCCCATATATAGACCTTTATATACTCCTTCCACCTTTCTGATTTCCCTTCTTTGCTTAGATCTGGGTTTCTATCTGAGCTATTGATATTCATACAAGTGGTTCTCTTTTGTCCAAAGGTCTCTTCAATTTTCCTGTAGGCAGTATCTATCTTACCCCTAGTGATATGTGCCTCTACATCCTTACATTTTCTCTCTAGCTATGGCTGCTTAGCCATTCTGCACTTCCTGTCTATCTCATTTTTGAGACGTTTGTATTCCTTTTTGGCTGTTTCATTTATTGCATTTTTATATTTTCTCCTTTCATCAATTAAATTCAATATTTCTTCTGTCACCCAAGGATTTCTACTAGCCCTCGTCTTTTTACCTACTCGATCCTCTGCTGCCTTCACTACTTCATCCCTTAAAGCTACTTGTTCTACTTCTCCTGTATTTCTTTCCCCCATTCTTGTCAATTGTTCCCCCATGCTCTCCTTGAAACTCTGTACAACCTCTGGTTTAGTCAGTTTATCCAGGTCCCATTTCCTTAAATTCACACCTTTTTGCGGTTTCTTCAGTTTTAATCTACAGTTCATATGAATAGATTGTGGTCTGAGTCCACATCTGCCTCTGAAAATGTCTTACAATTTAAAACCTGGATCCTAAATCTGTCTTACCATTCATTATATAATCTATCTGAAACCTGTCAGTATCTCCAGGCTTTTTCCATGTATACAACCTTCTTTTATGATTCTTGAACCATGTGTTAGCTATGATTAAGTTATACTCTGTGCAAATTTCTACCAGGCAGCTTCCTGTTTCATTTCTTACCCCCAATCCATATTCACCTACTACATTTCCTTCTCTTCCTTTTCCTACTGTTGAATTCCAGTCACCCATGACTATTAAATTTTTGTCTCCCTTTTCTGTCTGAATAATTTATTTTATCCGATCATACATCTTTTCAATTTCTTCATCTGTGGAGCTAGTTAACATATAAACTTGTACTACTGTCGTAGGTGTGGACTTCATGTCTATCTTGGCCACAATAATGCATTCACTATGTTGGTTGTAGTAGCTTACCCAAACTCCAATTTTTAAATTCATTATTAAACCTACTCCTGCATTACTCCTGTTTGACTTTGTATTTATAACCCTGTATTCAGCTGACCAAAAGTCTTGTTCCTCCTGCCAATGAACTTCACTAATTCCCACTATATCTAACTTTAACCTATCCATTTCCCTTTTTAAATTTTCTAACCTACCTGCCTGTTTAAGGGATCTAACATTCCGTGCTCTGATCCATAGAACACCTCTTTTCTTTCTCCTGATAATGACGTCCTCTTGAGTAGTCCCTGCCGAGAGATATGAATGGGGGACTATTTTACCTCCAGAATATTTTACCCAAGAGGACGCCATCATCATTTAACCATACAGTAAAGCTGCATGCCGTTGGGAATGATTGTGGCTGTGGTTTCCCCTTTCTTTCAGCTGTTCGCAGTACTAGCACAGTAAAGCCATTTTGGTTAGTGTTACAAGGCCAGCTCAGTCAATCATCCAGAATGTTGCCCCTGCTACTACTGAAAAGGCTGCTGCAACCTCTTCGAGAACCACACGTTTGTCTGGCCTCTCAGCAGATACCCCTTCGTTGTGGATGCACCTACCGTATGGCAACCTGTATCGCTGAGGCACACAAGCTTCCCCTCCAACAGCAAGGTCTATGGTTCACAGATGGGGGAAGGGGGGGGGGGGGGACAATACTTATATGATGACAAAAATCCATCCCATCTTACAAAGTGATTTGGACAACCTACAAAAAGAAATTCTGTGTTAATGAGACTAAAATTAAGTAACTTTAATTGTTTTTAACAGCCCCTTGTTCATTTTCTATAATCACACAAATGGTCATAGTGTTAGTAAATACTTATATTCGACACATTTGTTGCTCGTTAGACAACTGAAGCTAACAGGGCAAGAACAGCTAGGTTAAAATCTCTATTAATAACTATCAGAGCAAACATTCAAGTTGTACAGTCCACCAATGTCAGTTAATTTGTATTTAGAATCAGTACAAGATGCAAGTCATTATATTAAATATAGGTACTTGATAGAAGGTCTCCTGCATATTAGCTTAGAAATGCTACCAGTTGAAAGTCACAGTGTGAACTTTTTGAGTAAATTTCAGAATTTTTATAATAATATTCACTTTAATTATACTTTGTGAGTACTGAAATATTTGTGTCAAACATGAGGTTTGAACAAAGAAAACTGTATGGTTCCAGAGACATTTTCAAGACCAAAATATCTATTATGTATATATGCAAACTGAAGTGAAGAATGAAAGTTTCTGCAAAGACTGGGATTCGAACCTGGGTCTCCTGCTCACTAGGCAGATATGTTAACTACTATGCCATACTGGCACTGTGGCTTTGCACTACTGCACCGACTATCCTAGCATGCTTCTAACTACAATTCAAATTCGCTTTTATGTCTCAGCCCACTTGGTATTTCCCCTAAAATCAAACAGAATTGCAGAGGCTCTCTAGCTATCTTGGAACAAAATTTCAGCATAAAAAAAATGGGGGACCCTGCCTGAAACCCAGGCATAGGTGCTTTATTTAATCAAGTCCTGGGATCTGATCCCACTGTTTCCAGTGGGAAGGATCCTATAGCATTAAAAGAAGTATTCCTAATGGCAGAGCGAATTGATGTGATAGAAAACTTTTCAACTTTCCCGTTTAAAGAACATTATCAAATGGGCTTCCAGGATGTTGTGTGAAAATATGAAAAACTGTAGGAAACTAAACAACTTAAGTGTCTCGCTTTATGATCAAACAGTGAAGGTATAGAAAGCTGATTAGGCAAGTATTTAAAGATAATGACAGTGACACCAGTAGTAGTTCAAATAGTGGTGAAGATAGTGTGATAGTAATTAGTAATGAAGAAGATGAAAAAGATCAAGTATTTGAATTTGTTTATGATGAGGAAGGGAATACATTGAGCAATTAAAGAATAAATGATATTAGCAAACAAAGTGATAATGAGAAAGAATTAGAAGACAAAGAAGAATCAGGTAAGAAAAAGTGTTACATTATGTGTCTCTTAACTGTAACTCAGAATAGATTTGGTGATCAGTATGACAGTTTTCTAGAAAAAGAATTAATGAGGATTTATTACATTGAGGAGAAAAGGAGATAAGTAACAATTAGATATAGTATATTGGGATTTTTGCTGATTTTCAAGGTACACATATTAAATGTTTACTGGACAGTGGGAGTGAATGAAATGGTGTTTTACAAGTATTTTTTGTCAGTTGAAGACAGTTAAGTGCTAGTAATGATGCATGTTTTAGGAATCAGAATTATAGTGGTGCTGAAAAAAAATGTTGAAACAAGAAGGAAGAAATTCTAACTGTCAAACTGATAGGCCAGTTGTTAGAACATAAATTTTTAGTGATAGCTGACCTGAACATAGATGCCATTTTAGGTAAAGATTTCTTTTGTAAGTGTAATTTAAATTTTTATTTTACTGTAGGAAAATTTAGTTTTTTATGTAATAAAAATTTGTATGAAATGAATTTTATAGAAAAAATGGGTACAGAACAACACGAGGAGTTAAATTTTCTATGCGATATTTAGCTACTGGAAGCAATACAAGCAAATCAAAGGAAGACAAAGTACTGCTGGGAGTAACTGAGAAAATTGAGGATATTGAGTGTACAACAGGTACCCAGAAGAATGATTTGGATAAAGGGTTAGATGAGATAGTAAGGTATTTTCAGACAAACCTAGCTTAGTGAAGATTTTTAAGTGCAAACTAATACTTAAAGAAATTTAGCATTTTTTCATGAAGCCTTATATTATCCCATTTTCTAACAAGGAATATGTTACCAAATAAATAAATACAAAAAGTAGAGAAAATGCTGGCTTGGGTAATTATTGAGTGGTCTGACAGTAGGAAAAACATTTCATTGACTATAGTTGAAAAAAAAGATGGAGTGTTAGAGCTGTTCTGAATGTTAGAATATTAAATAAAATAGTGTTGAGGGAAAATGACCACCCAGCTAACACTGATGAAATCCTTCAAAAATTTGATAGCTTCATATTGTTAGTTCTTTTTATGTGACTTATGGTTACTGGGATATTAATTTGTCAATAGAATCTATACCTTGTGCAACCTTTTTTACTAGAAGGTAAGAGTTGTCAGTATTGTTGATGCCTTTTGGTCTAAATTCATCTGTTTGTGTATTCATTAGAGCTATGGATAAAATGTTGGGTAATGAAATGCTTAGTAATGTGATCGTTTATGAGGATGATATCTTTATTACTAATTATAATGGGACTGAACACTATAAATTTTGATGAATGCCTGAAGTGATTTACAAAAGAGATATGAAGTTGAAAGTAAGTAAGTCTGAATTTATCAGGAAAGAAATTTCATTTTCAGCTCATGTAATTCATCAAAAAGCGAAACAACCACAGCAAGAAAAATTAAAAACCATTGCAGATTTTCCAGCACCTAAAACAAAAAAAAAACAATGTTAGTATATTTGGATAGTACCACAAATTCATGAGAGGTCATACATCTAACCATCTTTGATATGGTAATTTATCAAACAAAAACAAAAATGTTGTTTGAAATTGGAACTCTGAATGTGAAGAATCCTTCAAAAATGTAAAGAAGGAACTAGTAGACTGTTGTTTGTTGTACCATTTAACTTATCTTTGCCTTTTTGGGTGAGCACTGAGTGAAGTTTTTATGATTTGTGCATTTAAATTTTTCATTTAGTAAAAAGGGATACAGACTGTAACACAGAGCACTTGGTTTTTCAAATAGAACTTCACATGCTCATGAGGAAAACTATTACAATTCTGAATTGGAAGCTTTAGTAATACTCTGTGGATTTTAAAATTTTGGAGGGTATCTACTAGACCACAAGACAGTAGTGTACATGAATCACAAAGCCTTGAGTTTTCTACAACAGTGCAAAGTAAAGCACCCACAGTTGAGAAGATGGACTTTGTATCTGCAGTAATTTGACCAAGATACATCAAAGGTAAAGACAACATTATAGCTGATGCTCTTTCCAGTAAGATGGTAGGAAAAGGGAATTATTATTGTCATGAGTTAAGTGGGAGTCAGATAAGATTTATTTATTTATGGGGACTCAAGGATGAAATACTGGTTAGGCATATTTGTAGAAAAAAAGAGAAGGGAACAAAATGAAGAACGAAATTTGCAATTGGTTGAACATTATTCCAATTGAAATGGTGAGGTCTAAGTTAAAGAGTATTACATGATATATAAGGATTTGCTATTCAGCAGGGAGTCTTTGGATAAACAAGAATGGGAACTGTATTTACCTGAAAAACATGTGGATACATTAATTGCTTATATACATGAACGTTATGGTTACTACAGTACCAGAAAAATTGGAGCTAAAATTCAGGAAAATAATTCTAAATAATTTGTGAAGAAGGTAAAAAGAGATTGGCTGGTTGTGATAATTGCTAGAAAGTGAAGGCCTTTACTGTTCCATCCAAGAGTACTTCCTAATGATCCAAGAGAATTAATTGCTTCCAGAATGAATTAATTGTTGTTGGTCATCTTAGGTCCATTACCAACATCCACAGGAGGTTGTATGTATATGTGGGAGTGACAAGTCGATAGTTGACAGGACACTGAAACATTTTCTTTGCGAGTGAGGTTCTTTGGAGAAAACACCAGTTTCGTTTCCCGTGTCAATGTATGTAATGACTGTGTTTGTGCAGTACAATAAAAGTGCTTATTCACAGTATAAAATCCATGCAAGTGTTTTCCTTTATTAGGGAAATTACTCCTACATAAGTGGAGACCCTGTAACTAAGCGGTGTGACAGTAGACAAGTTTCTTTAGATATTTTCCGCAACGTCTCGTATCAACATTTTTGTCTGCTCAGAACCATCAACGGCGTCATCCAGAATATCAAGAAGGTGTCTGATATGATGCAGCAAACCTCTCAGTTCACAGTGCCACGGATTCCTACATCTCATACCAACTTCATCCACGACGTTACGTTCCCAACTGTGCTGCGTGTTCTGACGGTTCCTGCGCCGCCACCACAGGATGTTGCCCGCAGGACACGCCGATATCAGACCATATGTGCTCATGTTTTCATCACCAGTGTCGGCGCCACTCCCATGAGTTTCACACTATCCATTCGCCGGTTATCGTGGCCAACCTGCATCGTGGTTACAAATTTGGCCCCCACCACGAACGTCTGGAAATTTGGCTTGCTATTATGGAGAACATTTTCGTGCAGCAACAAATAGTAGATGATTTTGAACAGTTCATGCTAGTGATATGCAACCTGGACCAAAGTGCATCATCAGTGGTATCAGATATAATTATGCAACCCCCCCGCAACAAGCCTTCATCACCCTCAAAACGGCGTTAATTTCGCATTGCACAAAACCTGTGGACCAGCAGATAACACAGCTCCTGTACAACAAGAAATTCATTTACCTGCTATGGTGGACCCTTCTGTGTTCCCAGGCACATTACTTGTGGACATCTGGCAACAGCTGCTACCTCTGCAGGTGTGATAACCTTAATTGCTTACGAGGGCCGGCCATTAAGTGAGTTGCTGCAAGTGGCCGATAGAGTGCACTCCCTGCTTGACTCGTGTGCCACAGTGGCCACTGCTGCAACCACCTCAGCCAACAACACCAGCCGAGCACGGCCAGAGCTGATTGATGCGGCGCCTCCAGCTTGTGCTTCCACGACCTCACGAGAAGCACTGGACGTGACCAAAGATTTCTGATCTCTCCGCGTCATTGCCAGCTGATGTGCCCGCCGCGTCTCGCAAATGACGGCACCGGTTATTGCTGGTTCCACCAGTGTTTCAGTGAACAAGCTACAAAGTGTAAGACGCCGTGCTTGCACCCAAACACATCCCACGACCTGCTTTAGGTGCAGATGACCGTGACAATAAGCAACTACACCTAAACTCACAGACGCATGGGAGGAGAACACCCCCATTTCAGCACGATCCTACATTATGCGGATTGACTTCTCCTATAGCTGTAAGGTATGCAGCTTCACAAAGACTTTTTGTTCCTGATCGCTCTACAGCATGGATGTTTTTGGTCGAAACCGGCTCAGATGTCAGTGTTCTGCCTGTAAATTTCTTCCCTTCAGACAAACGTGCTGAAGAGACCACTTTGAAGACAGTCAATGATTCAGTCATCCACACATATGGACAGAAAACATTGGCAGTGGACATTGGGCTACCAGAAAAATGCAACTGTACCTTCGTTATGGCTGATATCTACCAACCTACACTAGGTGCTGATTTCCTATCAAAACATGCATTGTTCGTGGATTTACAGAAGTCACAACTCATCCATTCTGGCAATGGATGGGTTATCCCACAATACAAGGATGTCAGGCCTCTCATGCATGCCCAAGGGTAGATAACCTCAGTGCACCCACCTGGGAGGATGCCATAGTGATGAAGGAATCTGACCTGCAGATGGCTCATATGACATCAAAATAGTTGACAGCACAACAACAGACTCCTGCTGTTTCAACAGCAAAGACGACACCCAAGCCACAACATGGAACAAGAAAGAACAGGGTGAAGCATGAGACGGTGCACCACATCTGTATGATTCCAGGCCCACCAGTCTCCTCACACATTCTCTGGCTTGCACCTAATTGCTTGCGGGAAACCAAGCCCATTTTCAACGAGGTGCTACAGGAAGGAACTATACAGTCATCCAACAGTCCATGGTCCTCTCCTCTGCATCTTGCCCATAAAAAGAATGGGTCATGGCACCCGTGTGGTGATTATCAAGCTTTGAATGTCCAAACTGTTCTGGACAGATACTCTGTGTCACACATACAGGATTTCACCCATTCACTGGCCAGGACGACCATATTCAGTGTTTTAGATTGCTGTAAGGCTTATAATCAGATCCCAATGGCAGAGCATGACATACCAAAGACTGCAGTAACAACCCCATTCAGGCTGTTTGAATTTTTGGTAATGTCATTCGAGCTGAAAAATGCTGGCAACGGTTTCTAGACAGCGTGCGAAGAGGGCTACCATATTGTTTCACCTATTTAGATGATATTCTGGTGTTTTTGGGGAATGTTTCTGACTATCAGAAACACGTAAACGAGGTGCAAAGCAGGCTTAGTGCTCATGGAATAACACTTAACAAGGACAAGTGCGTGTTTGGGGAATCTGTGGTGACCTTCCTTGGTTATAAAGTGTCAACTCATGGCATTTTCCCACTGCCAGAGAAGCTGGAGTTGTTGTGTACTCTACCACAGCCTCAAAACTACCACAGTCTCCAACGATTCCTAGGAATGATAAATTTCTGTAGTTGCCACCTCCCCTGAACAGCAGAAATCCAGACGGCACTGAACAATGCCTTGCCCGGACACAACAAAATTGGCAAGCGCCCACTCCCATGGACACCCGAGATGGACACTGCTTTCAAGGCACTGCGAAACAGCCTTCACAATGCAGTGGGGCTTGCACACCCTGCACCAGGAGCTCAGCTAGTCCTAGTAGTGGATGCAAGGCAAGTTGCAATCGGTGCAGCACTGCACCAGAGAGTGAAGGGTCATTGGTAGCCACTAAGTTTTTTCTCACAAAATCTACAGATAAGTCAAACTCATTGGAGTGCATACAACAGGGAACTCCTCGCAATGTATGAAAGTGTCAGGCACTTCGGCCCTTTCATTGAGGGCAAGCAAATTCACTGTATACACCGACCATAAACCTCTCATGGCAGCTTTCTACAAAATCAGCGATTCATGTTTTCCCCACCAGGCCCGCCATATCGAGTTTATATGCCAGTTTTCGACAGACGTGCATCACAACCATGTTGCCGATGACATTGTGGCAGACTATTTCTCGCGCATTATTGGGATAAGTCCAATGATGGATTATTCTGAATTGGCAAGGGCACAGGCTTCAGATGTGCAGCTGCAGTCCTTGTTGGTGGACCCGTCCACTGGCCTACATTTACAACTTGTGGACGCCCCCTGCAGCCCTGTTAAGGTATGGTGTGACACCTCCATGGTTAGACCATGCCCATGCATCATCCTCCAGTTCCGATGAAAGGTGTTCGACAGCATTCACAACCTGGCACACCCAGGATCCAATGCCTCAGTGAAATTAGTGATGGACCATTTTGTGTGGCCTTCAATCAAGAAAGATACACGGGAGTGGACCCACAGCTGCTATCAGTGTCAACATAGGAAAGTGGGATGCCATGTTCACGCTCCAGTAGGATAATTTCCAACCCCAACAGTTTGGGCATGTACACATTGACTTGGTTGGACCCCTCCCCCCTTCGGAAGGTTACAGGTACTTGTTTACGGCAGTGGATCTTTGCACACGGTGGGCAGAGGCTACTCCAATCAGGGACATTTCTGTAGAGACTACTGCATGGGCATTCTTGGAAACTTGTGTTGCTCATTTTGGGTGCCTATTTTTCGAGTTGACACTGTTCCAACAACTGTCGAAAGTCTGTGGCTTCCAACGAAACTGGACAACTAGCTACCACCCAGCCAGCAACGGTTTGGTGGAAAGGTGGCACCGGACTTTAAAGGCTGCCATGATGTGCCACGTGGACTCATGGACTCAAGTGTTGCCATTGGTTTTGCTGGGGTTACGGACCGCATTAAAAACAGACATCAGTTGTTCCTCGGCAGAGTTGGTATATGGAGAACCACTACGTGTTCCAGCAGAATTCCTTGCACCAGTTTCTCTCCCAGATAAGACACAACTACCCCACCTCCTGCAACAAATGAGGAAGCAGGCAGAGATGTTACGTGCAGCCCCGACGTCTCAGCATGACACACACCCAGTGTTCATACACAAGTCCCTCGATACAGACCTGGTACGTCAATCGTTACAGCCTCCATACACTGGACCATACCAAGTGCTAGGATGGGGCACACACACAATGGATATCCTCCTCCATGGAAAGTTGACCAAGATTTCCATTGAGCGGGTAAAACCTACTTGGATAATGACAGCACCAACTGCAATCTCACAGACAACTTCAGACACAACTCGCAACGAACCCACATCTTCCGCAGAGCCAGACAGCTACAACCCACTGGAGTGCCACACCAGGGGAGCTAATGCAGCAGCGGAATCATCAAGCAGCACCCACACCCGCACTATCCACACTTGGGCAGGATGAGAGGTGAAGTTTAAGTACCCCACCATACCGGGTGCTCTGCACTTCGGGGAAGGGGGGGGGGGGCTATGTGGGAGTGACAAGTCGATAGGACACTGAAACATTCTCTTTGTGAGTGAGGATCTTTGGAGAAAACAACCAGTTTTGTTTCCCATATTAATGTATGTAATGACTGTGTTTGTGCAGTACAATAAAAGTGCTTATTCACAGTATAAAATCCACACAAAGCATTTTCCTTTATGTAGTGAAATTACTCCTAACATATTTTTGTAGTTTTGGTTATCTTTCAAAATGTGTGAACCACTTCTCTATAAAGAAGGTTAACATCAAAACTACTGTAAGAAACTGGAAACTCAATTTTTATAAGTGTGAGTACCAAAGTCAATTTCATCAGACAATGGACCACAGTTTACATATGAAGAGTTTATACAGTGCACAAGGATGCACAAAATTAATTGTATCAAGAGGTCTACTACCTTCCCTCAAGAAAATAATAGTGAATGTGAGCTGAAAGGAATCAGTAGGTTATGTAGGGCATAATATAGTAAGAAACATTCTGCTTGGACTATTCATATAAACAATTTTGAGATCATCATTAACAATGAATGGAATAGGTCAAGTGGATTTTCTCCTTGTAGACTAATGACTGGACAGAAACCTAGTAAAATTATTGGGGAGGAGACTGAGTTTCCTACCTTGAGAGAAATTTTTTTGTGTAAAAAGATCAGATTAGCTAAAGACATTGTTCAGGTTCTTCTGGATGCCATAAAAAGCAGAGGGTGCAGCCAGCTGCCGGTGGTGGCTCACATTGGTACTAATGACGTGTGTCACTTTAGATGAAAAGAGATTCTCTCTGGTTTTGAGTGGCTATCAGAAGTGGTACAAACTGTCAGCCTTGTTTGTGAGTTAAAATCAGAGCTCACCATTTGCAGCATCATTGGCAGGACTGATTGTGGAGCTCAGTGGAGGGTCTCAGTCAGAGGCTTGGATGGTTCTGCAACCATGTGGGCTGCAGATTCATTGCCTTGTGTTAAAGGGTGGTGAGGATTCAGGTTCCAGTATATAAGTCAGGAGTCCATTGCATGCTAGAGGCAGATATGTGGGTAGCAGGGCTGTGTGGCATGGACTGGAGAATATTTTAGGTTAAAGGATCTCAGGGAAAACAAAAAGGGCTTCAGCCTCAGAATATAAATCTAAGAACCATCATTATAACAATTGTAAACAGTCATTGCTATGTAGGGAAAGTACCAGAGCTAATAGAAATCATGGATGCTCAAATCACTGTAGGCACTGATAGCTGGTTGAAGCCAGAGAGTAAGTCCAACCCAAATTTTTGCAAAGGACCTAATGGTGTTAAGAAAGGATGAGTTAAATACAGTTGACAGTGGTGTGTTTTTTGTTGTTAGAAATAGTTTATGTTGTTGTGAAATTGAAGCAGATAGTTCCTGTGAGTTAGTGTGGGTAGAGGTCATTCTTGGCAACTAGAAAAAACGATAATTGTTTCCTTCTATCAGCCTCCCAACTCAGATCATACTGTAGGAGATAATGAAGAGAATTTCTGCATTATCTCAAGCACAAATGACCACCTCTGTCCTAGAGCACAGAAAATAAATAACAAATTTAAACTTTTTTTCTGTATCTGGTTTGTAAATGGGTGGATTTACCTAATTTTGGGGTGCTGAATACACTCGTAAAATCAGTTTTTCCCAATGATATCACATTTCCTAGATACATAGCAGAATGTAGAATGGTAATAGCGAAAATTGGCACAAATAAGTCAAACAAAAATACACGTTCAGAATGTTTGAAATCATACTATTTTATATTTGTATATGGGAATGATGCCAATAAAAGGTCCAAATTAGTCCAGAACATATTTTCACCTTTTATCATCTTTGGTTTTTGAAAAATGTGATGACAGAGCTCTTCTTTTTTTGCTGTTTCATCACTCTTGCTAACAAGACCTTAGCAGTAGTCACTCATAATCGAAGGGTTCCAATGGCCTTGGTGTTGGTGTTCCATGGTAAGAATGTCTTGGTGAAAGTGTTCACCATGCTCTTCGCTTACGGCTCCCAAATTTTCTGGGAAGAAATCATGGCGCGAATGTAGAAAGTGAATTATAAGTGACATTCTACGTCCCATGATCCTTATATTTGATTGCCTCTAGCAGAAAAGCCAAGGTTTCATAAGTTTCTTTCATGTCTACTGTGTAAGCCAAAGGTACTGATGGAAATGCATTGCCATTATGCAGTACTACTGCTTCCAAGCTGCTTTTATTGGAGTCAATAAATAGACACCACTCCTGTGGATTATGTTGTACACCTAGCTGCATCTTCAGACCATTGACATCTCTACATACACACACTGAATTCTGCATATTGAAATACTGAACGAAGGAAACACCTCTTGATCTGAAACAGGAAGTTTTTGTCCCTGGAGCTAGAAGGTTCTGTTGTTGTAGTCTTGACCCCAAGAGTTCAGCTTGCTGTTTCAAAAGTTTTTGATCGGGAACCAAATTGTTCAGTTCTTTTTGATTAAAGAACTGAGGCAAAATGTCATGATATTGAGGGCAGTACTCTTCTATATGTGCAATACTTTCTGAGTCACTTGACATGGTGTCTGGTTCCATGGCTTTCAACTTACAGACAGGAGCAGGCAACCTCTCATGTTGGGGCTCAGGCAAATGCACTAAAGATACATTTGGATACTTTATTTTATGTCTAGTTTTGCTTGAATGTCCTGAAATATTTGCAAGACAGAGGTAACAGTCTGAATAATTGTCATTAGGCTCACACCACATCAACAGGACAGCAAAAGACATGGCTCGGTATTTTCCTTTCAAACACTTGGTTAAGATTGTAGTATAGGTTATGCAGGCAATAGGAGGTGCAAAATTTTTATCTTGATCACCAACAGGACAATAAAAATACAATTTATATGCCTTCCTAATGAAATCAGTGACAGGCTTTCTTTGGGCTTTTGGAGTGAATTTCACTCATACATTACAAAAGTTGTCAGGGTGGTTGAGACAGCAATGAGATTTACTAGTTATCATTTTTCTTAGTATAAGTTTTAAACACAAAAAGTTTGCACTATGTTTCACAGGAAATACTCACTGAGGATCTCTTTCACACCACTGGATTACCACACCAACCATTTAGTGACGCTTTGTAGATCTTCTAGCTCTCCTCTGCAAATCAGAAACAAACAATTAAACATCAAAACATAAGAACAGCAGAAAGGGAAATACTGAATACAAAAAATAAAAAAAAGTTTAAAAACTCAAAAATGGTACATACTAGAAAATTTTGAAAGGTATATTCGGATTCTACACACCAAAATACATATTAGTTGATGTATTACAACCCAGAAGTAAAATGGCTGTTGACTACTGTAATTTATTAAGAATCAAAACAATTGGGAGGAGCACAGAAGTGATTACATTCAACACACACTAAAGAAGCCATGAATACATCTCAAAGAAATTCTTACACAGTTATTTCACTGTAGTTAATTGATTAGTCAATTTTGTTGTCACCACAGGAGCTCCCCTCCCTTGAAAAGATGTAGAGGCTGCAGCTTGGATCGATGGTGCATTGTGCATCATCTGCCTTCTATCCTTCCTGAGAACTTTTGGAGAGGTGAGTAACTCATGCCCGTGGTAGGGCACCTGGGTGGAGGCATGACTGGACCATTCTCAAGCAGGAACCATAGTGAGCACCTGGCTATAGATTGTCACACAGGGAGACAGTGTTGTTGAAGTTTTGGCAAGTGGAACCATCTCATACAATCCTTTAATGTGCACATGATAGCCTCGTGCACCAGGAATCTCTGGGAATTTGCATTTTATTTGTCACGGTGTGAGTCAATAGCAGTTTAGCAGGTGGTAGGACAGGGGTGTCTGCATCCCCCAAGAAGGGTGTCACTTGAGATGAAAAGGAAGGGGGGCATGGCCACAGGGATGTGTGGCAGAGGTGTCAGCATGGGTGGGTTGCATGGTAGTTCATTTTGGTGAGGAGCAATGAAGGCAGGTTTGAGTCTTTCTGTTGGCGTTGTTTCAGTGCCTCCTCCCTTGTAGATGATGAAAGTGTTAGGTCCCCTTTAGAGTACTACGTATGAATCAGAGTACGGGAAAGTGAGAGGTGGCTGAACCACATCATCATGCACATGTGTTGATGTGTGTATTTCTTTAAAGATGAATTAACCACATTGACCTTGGTGTTGTGGGTTGCAAGAGCATAGAAGACTGATGTGTTGTTCCAGTTCTTTAACAAAGTTCACTGTGCTGGTTGTGACAAAGCAAGCTGGGATAATTTTTACTTCCCTCCTTGTTTTGCCAGCTGCCTCCTTGAAATTTATTTTTTCACTAGTAAATAATTATCATTAACAAAAGTGAATAGAATCTGAATTTTCAAAAAAGAGAAAGGTTAGCCTTCAGTATTAAATAATATAACACCAGATCTAATTGTGTGCTTAGTTTCATGAATGTAATTGATTTTCTAATTTATTTCGACTAGTCCTAGTTAATATCTTTTGTGAAATCAGCAATTGTTTCGTAACTTAAATTCTGTTGTTGACTTATAAACAAATATAATTTCTATATTAATTATAGAATTTTGAAAGACGAAACCCTAGCATTCTTTAAGTATTTATTTGGCTTTATTCGAAAACATGTTAGCAAAACCAGACCTTAATTAATTCCAAAGTAATTAACAGTTCTGTCAAAAATATTGTTTTCATAACTATGTATGTTAATTTCATGAATTAAACAAATAATTCAACTTAACCCTTGTAGTAGAAGAAACTGTAAAAGGCAGAGTTTTTGGATGTATTCAGTTAATTTAATGAGTTAAGTTTTAATTGTAATTTCTGTAAATTTAACTTCAAACAATGTGTAGTTTCAGTACCTATTATTGTAAGGATATATAAGGGCCTGGTTTTTGGTCACGAGACAGTCAGTCCATGGCTGAGTTTCAGACGAGGAAGCTGTGTTGGTTAGAACGAAACCAATGCATCAACTTGTCAGTGAAATAAGTGTTACACTAATAGGCCATCTGTTAAAGCAATGACAGTGTCTGTTCCATATGTACCTGATTATTCTGAAAGAACTGTGAATTATGTGGTTAAGTTTTTACTGCTTGTTGATGTTCAACAGGAAATTTTGTAGCAGTATGCAGATGTTCACCTGCTAACTATTACTGAGGCTTATGGGAAATTAGAACAATAGTGCACTGGCTATATATAACTGTGTATTATTGGAGGGTTGTGAAAAGTGAAAGTAAAAGTCTGTGAAAGGCAACTGTGCCTCTGTCGACTACATCATTTACAGTAGACAATGCCGCACGTCCACCCCCTATTTTTTCACCCAGTACATCGACACCGAGGACAACAAATGAAGAAATAATAAAAGAAGGTGAACCACTAAATATGGTACCCTGGGTGAGGAGTATTGTATGTGGGCACAATAAACTAGAAATCATGGAATTTGACAGTGAAGTGTGAACTTGAGTGGTTTACAGTACAGTTTTAAATGGAAGAGATGATACAGCCCATCAGCACTGGGGTTTCATGGCCACAGTGTGACAGCAGCTAATCAGCAAGCAGGTGGACACAGCTGACCAGAGATAAACAAGACACCTCGCTGAGAGCTATACAACTGTCAACTTGTCACAGCCGTGCAGATGACGAATTGGATGACAACTGCAGCAGCAGCAACAGCTGCAGCAGGAGACGAATGATAGAAAAATAAGGTATTTCATAGCATAACCTGTTTTGTATTAACTGATACATAATGAGTGACTTTAACAAACAAGATAGTGTGACTGAGAACAAAGCTGTAGAGTTTAAGTTTTTAAGTGAACAGAAAGACCTAAGTGGGAATTTTTATGTAGACGATTGTACTTATAAATCAGACATGAATGTAACTTTGAAGGATGGGGATGTAAGTCCAATGGTAAAGAGTGAAATGGATGAAAACAGTACTGAAGTGGATGAAAATGTTAAGGTTAAGTATGGGGAACATAAGAGCAAAAATCAGTAAGGGCTAAAGTTTGTGGCAGACAGAAAATTGGAAGCAATGTTAATGCAAATTATGAGTAGTTTGAGTAATATGAGTATGAAAGAAGACATGAATAGGATGGAAGGTAGTGTGAAAGAAGACATTAGTAGGGTGGAAAAGAAAACTGATAGCATTAGCACTGACATGGTTAACTTATAGAATCAACTGAAGAAAGAAATTAAAAAGGAGATTAAGGTAGTCAACTCTAATCTTTTAGAATTAAATAAGAAGTTTGATGCGGTAGTTAAAGATTGTGATGAAACTAATGAGAAATTAACATTGAGTCATAACAGTGTGGAAGAGAGAAAGAAGCTTTGTGATGACAATAGTATGAAGGTAGAGATTTCTGAGAAACAATGTACTGAAAATAACATTAAACTTGAGAACCAATCAGTCAGATTAAAAATGAAGCAGAAACTGAGGTAGAAACCAATTGTGCAGTAGTGGTAGAGGAAAAACTGGAAAAATTAAATGAAAATGTAGATTGAAAATTGATTGAAATGGAAAAAAACTTGGAAGAGGTAAAATATCTAAACCATTGAGAAAGTGACAGTGGGTCTGATTCTGACTGTAGTTGTAATGATGACAATGGGGGATTTGAATCTATAATTGATAATGGGGCAATGTGTTAAGTAAAGAAAGAATAAAAGAGGATAATATTGGGTCTAGTGAAAAGTTGGAGTTTGAGAGTGGTAATAAGGAAGACAACCATGCTATCTGTCATTTGATTGTGTTGGATAATTACTTTGGTAAGCAGGCTGATAGTTTCTCCAGGGAAAAGATTAATGAGGGTTTGTTGTAGGAACAAGATCACATGGTAAGTAAAAAGGAAGTGTGGCACCCTGTCATAACAGCAAGTGTACAAGGTATACATGTAAGTGTTTACTGTGCAGAGGTAGTGATGTGAATGATATTTCACAGGCATTTTTTTAATCTATTAAGAACACAGAGAGTATAGTAGTGATGTCTGTTGCTGTAATATAAATTATTGATGCTACTGGTAAGCTATTAAAGAGTGTGAAACAAGAGGTACTATTAATTGTGGAATCGGCAGGACAGCTGTTGGAGTGCAGTTTCTTGGTAATTCAAAATCTCAGCATTGATGTAATATTTGGGACTAATTACTTGTGCAGTTAGCAAGTAGGGGGTTCAACAGTCTGTGTTGGATTCGTTATGTGGTGATAATGCTTATCCCAGCTGTCTGTCTCATTTTTCATGTTCTCTGAGGCAGTCAGACACTTCTACTGTCCTATCTGTTGTATGTAAGTGAATCAGAACTAAGCTCTCTTCGACTTTCAAGTGATTTTGTGCATCAGCATACTTAAGTATAGAAATATGTTAGAAAAGTTTTTTTTCAGTGTTATCCATATATCTGTTTATATTATATTATGTTAGTTATAAGTAATGGATCACAAGAGGAGGGAAGTAAATAAAGTGTTACCGTGATTAAAGGATTTCTGTCAAAGAAAGAGGTATCGGTAAGTTGAACTGAAAATGAAAGGTGTGAAGGATAATTAACATCTGAAGTAATTAGCTCATTGGTGCAGCAGCAGAAACACTGTGCAGTATAAACCATCTTAAATACTAGATCTTAATATTAATTGTGGTATAATAGAAGTGTTTGTATTCAATGTCATCATTATATTGAGATAACAGTTTACCTATTGTCTGTTATTGTACAGCCTTGTTTAACATTAAGAATTTACCATTTTAAACATAGTTCCCTAGAGTAATGTGTGGAATGATTAAGCAAGATTTGTAAATATATCGCCCTTCAGGTGGGAACACAGTGAAAAAATAGTTTTTCTGAGTTATAATGTTGTCTAGTCAGGAATGAGAGTTATGTTTGCCTTTGCATAAGGATCTGTTACTGTGGAGTATTTCTCAGTATAGTCAATTTTGCATTAGATAAGCAGAGAAGGTGGCCATTTGTTAGATAATGGAACAATATCGAAATAAAAAAATAATGAATAAAGTTAGCGTCTTAATGGTTAGGGAGCCTGTCTCTGCAGTAGGGATATTTTTTTGCGATGCACTACACTAGTTAACAAGCGAAGAAATATAAGTAAAATAATGGAGCTGGCAGACAAGATTGGGTTATACAAAATATGACTGTATGCAAACAAATGTGGTGTAACTGTATTGATGGCCTAATTTTGAACTAGGCAACATACTGTTTATATTGTGCAATTCATGACACTAAAGCTGGGTGTGAGAATTTAACAGAAACAGTGATATTTCAGTGATGTCCAATGCATGTAATGCTGAATCATTGGCCCTTCTACTACTTCTACTTCTATAGGTTATCTGAAAACTTCTGTTTGTGTTCTGAGGAATTATGAGCTTAAAGTGGTAATACTGGAATGAAGAAAAGTAATTTTGCTGCTTAACTGAAACTGATGTGAATATTCTGACAGGCCAACTATTTGGTAACATTTTTTGGTTTTGTGAGAGTGTAATTTTCTGCTTGAACGAGGGTAGTTTTCAGAGTTGAGTAGAGAAATACAGCAATGATTTGGTACAATTTCCATTCCAGTAATTTTGATTTGAGTAGTAATTAAGTAATGTGATGATGACTCTATTCTTTTTTCAGAATATAATGATTATTAAATCTATACTATGGCACATCATGAGTTTTTGATATTTTTCAAATGGAAAAGAGATCCAGATCATTCAAATTTAACCATTTCAGACAGTTATGACTTAGAGTAATGTATTGTAGTGTAATGTGCACTTGATTTGACTACAGTCAATTTTGGTTCTAATTATTGTAATGTTATGTATCTATTTGTGATGTAATGACTATCATTTTAGAGTGAAACATTTTGCCTTAGACTAACTTACAAGTAAAAGTAAGTCTACTAAAGTAAGATATTTTGTCTCATTTTTTTTTCATGTATTGTGGAGGAGGAGAACCATTTCCAAGGGAACTGATAGCAGTGTATTTCCTTGTTAACTGCCTCTTGGACCTGTTGAAGGTATGGACAACTTAGTGAGAAAGTTCTTGTGAAAAATACTAAACATTGAGCAAGTGAAATTTTCTGTCTATTGCAACCCATGAGAATTTATTATTTGACATAAGAAACGACCTGTATCAAATGATAGTATCTTTAAATGTAATCTTTGCTTGCCCAAAAAGGACATCACTTATGATGAAGATGCCTAATTTTCTGTTAAAAGTATAACTTGTGAATTTTTTTGTAACATTCATATTTCATATGGGGCTTTTTGTATGGCCAGTTCACATAAGCATAAATTTGAAAAAACATATGCGCTGTAGTTTTGATAAGATTTATTATGTAATATTTTTTTGTGTGTAGATTTTTAACCCACTTTCTGACATCACTTGTGGTCATTGAATTGCCCAGTTAACTATTTGCAGTATCTATCTGGTCAATCCAATGAGGGAGTGACGTGACAAAGCAGGCTGGGATAATTTTTAATTCCCTCCTTCTTAAAATTTGTTTTTTTTTTGTTTTGTTTTTGTTTTTCTTTTCACTTCTAACTGATTACCATTAACATACATGATAAGGTTGGCCTTCAGTTTTAAAGAATATAACACCAGATCTAATTTTGTGCTTAGTTTTATGTATGTAATTGATTTTCTAATTTATTTCGACTAGTCCTGGTTAGTATATTTTGTTATAGGGTGAAATCAGTCATTGTTTCGTAGCTTAAATTCTGTTGTTGACTTATAAACAAATATGAGTTCTACAATAATTATAGAATTTTGGAAGATGAACTGATAGCATTCTTTAAGTATTTATTTGGCTCTATTCGAAAACATATTAGCAAAACCAGCCCTTTGTTAATTCCAAAGTAATTAAAAGTTCTGTCAAAAATATTGTTTACATAACTATGTATGTTAATTTCATTATTTAAACAAATAATTCAGCTTAATCCTTGTAGTAGAAGAAACCATTAAAAAGCCAGAATTTATCAATGTATTCACTTAATTTAATGAGTTAAGTGTTTATTATAATTTCTGTAAATTTAACTTCAAATAGTGTGTAGTTTTCATACCTATTATTGCGAGGATATATAAGGGCCTGATTTTTGGTCATGAGACATTCAGTCCACATCTGAGTTTCAGACAAGGAACCTGTGTTGGTTAGAACGAAACCAACACATCAACTTGACAGTGAAATAAGTGTTGCACTAATAGGCAATGACACCATCTGTTTCATAAGTACCTGAATTATTCCGAAAGAACTGTGAATTATGTCATTATGTTTTTACTGCTCATTGATGTCCAACAGGAAACTCTTGTAGCAGTATGTGGATGTTCACCTGCTAACTATTAATGAGGCTTATGGAAAGTTAGAACAACAGTGCACTGGTTATATATAACTGTGTATTATTGGAGGGTTGTGAAAAGTGAAAGCTAAAGACAGTGAAACACAACTGTGCATCATTTACAGTAGAAAGTACTGCATATTAACCCCCTATTTTTTTCAGCCAGTACATCGACACAAAGGAAGGTGAACCACCAAATGGTGAAGCTGAAATGAAGTTACTTGCACACCCACAACTGTTTACTGAAAACTAGTCATGCTGGAGAGCAGGACAAATCCTCTTTTTTATGCTGCACCCAGGGCAGAGGGTCAGCCCATGGCTCTTTGTGAAACATGATGATAGATTTGAATGACTGATGCATGCATTGAACCATGTCATTGCCAGCTGGGTGATAGCATGTAGCACAAAGGTAATGGACATCACACAAGTTGAATAGGTGGTTGAGTAGTCATGCCCCAAACTAACAGCAGCAGTCAGTTGTGACAGTGAGAGGAAAGCCATGGTAGAAAGTATGTTGATCAGTTTCCCTGCAACAGATTCAGCGGTGATGTCAGCAAGAGGTTGTAATGGGACACCCTCCTCTAACATTACCTTTTTTATATATAGAAATAATGGATACCATGTATACTTTCAATTCTTGTATAGGGGGAGATTATCTCAGTTGTTTAACTAAAAGAACTTCATATGATTTTGTATACAATGTATAATATTCAGGCTAAAACATATAAAAAGAAATGATTTGTAACACTCTGTACGTACAGTTAAAATTACTCTTCTTTTAAAAATATTTGAAATTACAGAATACCTGGCTTATTTAAAATTCGTATTTTTTATTGCACAATCTAATGCTAAATTGTTAAATTTAGTTATAAAATAATGTTATATATTGCTGATGATTCTTCTTTTGTCAAGAAAGTTTGTAAACTCTTTTGCTTTGTAAACTCTTTCAAATATAGTGAATACCATAGAATGTAAGTAGTAGTGGGCATGCCTCTTATGGAGACAGATGTATTTATGTGATCAACACTAACAATGTAATTTGCAATATTAAGTGAAAATTGTAAAAATGGTGTGAGATTTAATAATGTGACAAAGAATAAAATTTGTGAAATATACAGGCAAATCTTCATCAGTTATTTAGTCACCAGGAACCCACAATGTTAAATTAAAATTTCTGCTGCAAGAATGTGCCCCTAGATGCAAGACTTGGAACCAACAACAAGAAGAGAAAATGAACATAAGAAAAAAGTTTTTATTTTGTATATCTTACACCTCTAGAAGCTTTTGAGTGTACTGTAGAGACTAAGAGAAATTTAATGGTGATGCGTGGGAGGGTAAGATTACTAGTGTGGGCATCAGTTGTGATCTTTTGACTGATAACAAATATTTGTCTGTTGAAGAAGAAAAAAGAAGATTTGTATCATTTGTAGTTCCTGTATTAATGAAGTCCCAATTATGTGATGAGTGAAGACCTGAGGACTGCCCAACAAAGTCGTATCAGCAGTAATGAGATAATGTCAACAATGACGAACTGGATGAATTGAAAGAGGACTTAACAACTACAATGAGGGACATCAATAAGAAAAAAGATAAGTGCAGAGTAATGTGAAGTTAATATTTTTGATGGACTCTTGTGACTGCTAGGAAAATGGAAGGAGATGAGGATAGTAGTCATGAAATGAAAGCTGTAGGACATAGCCTAGAGATGTTTGAACCAAGTGATAGTGTAGTCAGCAAAGAAACAGTTGAAACTGATAATATGCATTTGATTTTGAGAAAATTGAGTGCAGTTACTGATCAGTTAATGGAAATAGGAACTGAAAACAATGATAAAATGGACAGGGTAAAATACCAAATATACCAACTTAGTAGTCAGGTTTCGGAACTGAAAACTGGGTTGTCAGAGGGATTGAAAACTGTGAATGATAAAGTCAATATATTGGAAAATAAATTTATTATTTTGGAAAATGAGTTAGTTGCACAATCTGCAAATCAGGATAAGAATGTTAATGACATCAGAGTTCAACAGAAGGCCATAGAGGAAAAAATGGAACAGAACTTTAGCAGTTTAGATCAAAAAATTTTAAATATTGAAAACAGTATGCTAAATAATGTAAATGTTTTAAATCAAAAAATTTCACTATCAGGAAAAATTTCATTCAAATAATGGTCTTGTATGGTCCAACATTCCAATGAAACATTTTCCATTAGACAATTTACATCCAGTGGATTTTCTACACCACTCTAAAGACAATTTTGTGTCAGGTATGAGTGGAAATCAAAAAATTAAATTTGTTGGAAGACGTCTTGAAGGTGAAGCTCTGTCTTGGGTAAATCGAAATTTAACTCAGTGGGATACACATCAAAGTTTGAAAAAGTTTTATAAATAAATTTTGGTCAGAAGCCAAACAAGGGTGAATTAAAAGTGAATTTCTGAATGGTCCAAATTATACAAGGGTAATCCCAAAAGTAAGGTCTCCTATGTTTTTGGCAAAATGACATTGATTGATGCACTAAAAAGAAGATTACCAGAGGGGCTGCAGCAGGATTTAGTACACGAGCCTGATGATTGCCTTGAACAATTATTATGATATGTTGACTGGCTGGATAGGGCAGTAGAAAGAATCATGTACCATAGTCATCCAAATGATGGAGATCACAACAGTAACAACTACAAAAACAGAGAGAGTACTAATTTCCATCAGGGTCACAATGCTAATAGAGACAGATATTTTGAATATCACCAGATTAGGAATAATGGGGATAACCATGGTCAATTTAATAGAAGAAATAATAATAGAAGTGGTCATTTGGGAAACAGCGGTCTGTCACAATGAAGATAAACAGTTTTGGGGTAAAGGAACACAACAAATACAGGACCCCCAATTTACACTTGCAGTTAGACAATAATAACAATATTAATAATGTGGCACAGGTATCTGAAATTGAACAGAAAGTACATCAGATTTCTCATTTATGTTTTGATCAAAAGTTTTGGAATACTATGTTTAATTATAGTGATGTAAGTGCTAATTATAAACCAGAATGTGAGAGTAATGAGAATTTTGATGTAGTATATAATAATGATTTCTTCTTGTGGTCAGAAAACAGTGTTATCGGTGTATGTAAATCGGGTGATAACTGTATTGGATCTGAATTATGTGCTATTTTAGATGTAGATGTAAATGAGAGCTGTGAAATAAATGAGGTAGGTAAGTCTGAGACTGGTAGTTTATTGCAAATGAATGTAGGTGAGGTAAGTGACATTGATGGAGATGAGACATGTGTTGTTAATGATGTTGTTGATAAAGTAATTTTTTAAAAATAAGATGATGATGATGATGATGATGATGATGATGATGATGATGATGGGTATCAGGTATTAGTGGAGATTAAGAATAATGAAGTTTCAGGGTTATTTGTGAATACAGGTAAGATAAGTGTTGTTTGTGATGATGTAAGTGAGAGTCATTGAATACCAGTCCAGTCAAAGCAGTTTTTCATTAACATCATGCAGAGTAATGATCCAAACAGTAAATGTGAGTTATCTGTAAGCCTAGAGAAAAAAGGTGAAAAAAAATTTGTTTGTGAACAGATTGATGATAACATAGATAAATGTGCATTCTGGAATAAGTTAGCTGTTGTTTGTCAAAATTTGTATCCAAATTGGTGGAATGAAGTGAAAGAAGATCTAAGTAGGAAATGTAATTTTTCCAGTAATATATTTTGTGTTCTATCTGCAATAAGTGATGTTAGTTGTGCTTTGGAATCAATTCAGTATGTTCAATCTTTACCTGACAACATGTGTAACCAATGTTATGCTATGATACCTGTTAAGTTGATAAAACCCTGCAAATACACTGGGGATGTAGCATTTGATGAAATTGAAAGTGATGTCTTACATGAAGTGTCTGACAACAGAGATGTTGATCTAGATTTTGGTTGTCTTTACATTAAGATTAATATTGATTAGTGGGAAGGAAACAGTTTGACTGATACAGGTAGCCCGTTTTGTGGTATATCTGAACTATTCAGAGACAAAATCCATTATAGTAAGAATTTTGTGGAAATCCCCATGGTAGGTGTAAAGATATGAGGAGCTACAGGTAAGCAAAGCAAATTGGTAAAATCTCAGGTACTTTTAACTTTTAGTATAGGAGGCAAAACCATTGAACATGGATACTTAATGATCCCCAGTGTGGAAGAAAATATAGTTCTCGGTGTGGATTGGATAGTGAAAGTTGAGGCTTGTTTTGGATGGAGTGCTAAAGAATTGATTATTTTGGAACCTAAAAGCGATACTTATGTGAAAACTAATTTCTGTATTTTAAACTGCGGGAAGCGTTGTAACTATTTGCAAAAGATTGTGAAACTAGGTGAGTACAAGGTGTCTGATGATGATATAGATTTTGAGGAGACTGAGCATCAAGATTTTGAAAGTGTAGTAGAGTCTAAAATAAGGGAAGCTACAACTCTTAATGACCAATAAAAGGAACAACTTAGGAATTTGTTATTGGAGTTTAGAAATGTGTTTCGTGAAAAACCAGGGAAAGTGAAAGGCTATGAGTACATACTTTACCTTAAACATCATCAACCTTTTTTTTCTAGATAGCTTAATAAATTAATTATCAGAGACAATGACCATCCCAAGAACGTGGATCAGCTGTTACACATGTCTGATTATGTAAAATACATGAGTAGTTTGGACTTGACCTCTGGTTTTCACCAGATCCCACTTGAAATTAATTCTAGAAAGTATACAGCATTTTTGTATGGGTGTATGTGTATATTGTGTAGAACCATTGGGGTGAAATATATCTGTAACCAAATTCAAAAGAGTTCTATATTCTATCTTAGGAAATGAAGTGAGTTCAAAATTGCTCACCTATGTTGGTGACTTTCTGGTTACAGAAGACTTGGGAACAACATTTGAAACTGTTTCAAGATGTGTTTTCAAAATTAGAATCAGAAGGCATGACAGGTAAGTGTATATTTGGTGTGGAAGAAGTTGAATTTTTTGGACATGTATCTGAAAAAGGAATTGCACCCCATAAAGAGAAACTTGATGCTATTGCTAATTTTCATACTCCTCACAACAAAAAACAGCTTAAATCAATTTTTGGGTTAACTGGGTTTTATAGAAAATTGTGTAGCAGCCAAGCTTTGAATGCTCTATGCTTATGTGGACTTTTGAATAAGAATACCATTCTGGATTGGAATCAGGAGTCTCAAGATTCTTTCAATAAGATCAAAGAACAGTTGCGTCAAATTCTGATATTGTTCAGGCCAGATTTGTCTCTTCCTTTTTTGTATTATGATGAATAGTAGTGATGTTAGATTGAATGCTCATTTATTTCAGGAGGTTGAAGTTGATGGTGTTATTGAACATAGATCTCTTGTATTTGCTAGTAGAGTGTTACAGGAACATGAAAATACATACACTGTAACTGAGAAGGAACTTTTGGCTGTACATTGGGCATTCAACAAATTTAAAAATTATCTACTAGGCCACAATGTCATCATCTGTACTGATCGCAAAGCATTATGTTATCTTCAGATGCATAAGCTGTACCATAACAGAATTACTTGTTGGGCCTTGTTTTTACAGCAGTTTAATTATGAGATCAGATTCATCAAGGGCACAGACAATGTAGTTGCTGATGCTCCGTCTATGCTACCTTTAGGGGTGAATTATCTAACAACTTTTGAGAAGGAGAAAAAGAGTTTAAAATTATGTACTTGAAAGATGTGAAAGAGGAAAAAGAGATCTTGGAAATTTACAAAGGTATCCGCAGGTATTGAAATCATGATCAAAATTAGAAGTTGATTAAGACCATGCTGCATAAGAGAGGAGGAGAAAAAACAGGACGGTATTATAAGGTACACAGGAGTTTTTTATTCAGAAGACATAAGACTGACTCAGAGGATTGGAAATAATGTATTGGTACTTTAATTACTTATACACATGAGAGTTTTGATCATTGTGGTTCAACCAAATGCATGAAAAAGGTTCAGGAAAACATCTATTTTTATACCACAGGAAGAAGAGCTAAGCAGAAGATTGACAGCCATGACAGACATCAAAGAGTGAAGGTAAATAGCCAAACAAGTAGACGCCAAATGGAAAACATACTGCCTAATAGTAACCTAGATCTTGTGTTGGTGTTTGTTTATGGACCCCTACCAATGTCTAAGAATGCATTTTGTTATGTTTTGTGGTGTTTGATGTATTTTCAATGTTCATAAAGCTGTTTCCTCTCACGAAAACTATCAGTAACCAAATCATCTCTAAGGTTTAAAATGCATATTTTCATCAGGTGGCTATTCCTAAAACAATTTATTCTGATAATGTTTCTCAGTTAACATCACAAGCTTGGTAAGATTTTATTGATCATGCAAAAATAAGGCGTATTTTAATTTTGGTGTACCATCCTTCGAGTAACCCTGCAGAAAGATATATGAGAGGGATTGGAAGACTGTTTAGAACACATTGTTGTAAGAATCATACCAGCTGGATAGATTACGTCAGTGATTTTGAGGATATTATGAACAGCTTATAACATTCTTCAGAAGCTTTTTCAGATTTGAAGTCATATTTAATCACAGACCAGCCAACTTTTTTCTGAAAGCGTTGAGTTTCCACCATGTCAAATTCTGTCGCCACCAGAGAGGAAAGTGTGTTAGGGAGATGATGAAAAAACATAGAGATAGGAGAAAGCAGAGATATGATGGTAAAGTTAGATTTTCTAAGTTTGAGATAGGAGATCTTGTGTTGGTGAAAGCAACGAGAAATCTAAAGTGTTGACATCTGAGATAAATTAATTTTTCAATATTTTCATTGGACCATGTGAAATTCATGAAAATCTCCATCCTAATGCATGCAGACTTCTGTATCCAAAATCTAAGAAAATGTCTGGATTAAGCAATATCACTGATCTGAAAGCATATAGGTGTGATCCATAAGTATCCAATTTTTGTTTGTTTATTAATTTTACATTGTCATGAATTTAGAATGTATGTGAATATTCTAGGTCTTTATATACATAGGTTAGTTTGTAAGGACAATTCTGAGTCAGCTAACTCATTGCACAGTCAGGCTCTGAAATTTTTCTCTTTGCTTTTGAAGATTTTGAAGGTTTGATTGTATGGATTAAACTGTAATTATTACTATAGTTTAGTGGATCAATGTTGTAGCTTTGACATTGTACTATTTGTCTTGTGACTATCTGAATGCCATATCCTGATATATGTATAGATTATGACATGTATAGTAGATACTTCTTTATGTTTTCCTTAATATGTTATGTATCAGATACTTCTATACATCTACATTCTATGTGGGAATCAGTCTGTACACTGTTTGGTAAAGCTTATAGTCTGTCACAAAATACTGTAAACATACTATTTCAAATCATGTAAGGGGATATTGTAATGGTATTCTTTCTTCCAGGAGTGATAGTTCTGTAAGGTTCACAGGAGAGCTTCTGTGAAGTTTGGAATTTAGAAGACAGGGTACTGGAGGAAGTGAAGCTGTGAGGATGTGTTGCAAGTCATGCTTGGGTAGTTCAGATGGTAAAGTACTCTCCTGCAAAAGGCAAAGGTTCCAAGTTTGAGTCTCGGTCTGGCACACAGTTTTAATCTGCCAGTAATTTTCGTACCAGCACAGACTCCACTTCAGAGTGAAAATCTCATTCTAGAAATTAATTTGTAACACTCTGCATGTACAGTTAAAATTATCCTTCTTTTAAAAATATTTGAAATTATGAACTACCTGGCATATTTAAAATTCATGTTATTAATTGCATAATATAATGCCAAATTATTTAATTTGTTTTTGGTTCATTTATAAAATAATGTTATATCTTGGTGATAATTCTTCTTTTGTCAAGAAAGTTTGTAAACTCCTTTGCTTTTTAAACTCTTTGGAATATTGTGAGTACCGCAGAATATAAGTAGTAGTGGGCATGCCTCTGATGGAGATAGATGTATTTATGTGATCAACACTAACAATGTAATCTGGAATATTAAGTGAAAATTGTAAAAATGGTGTGAGATTTAATAATGTGACAAAGAATAAAATTCAAGAAAGATTTGTTGGCCATGCAAACTGACATTGAATTTCAGTACAGATATCACTTGCCTGTTGTGTAAACATTGTGGTTCAGCATGCATCAGATCTAGCTTTGTCCATTGTTGTCATGCACATTACAGGGTCATTGGCCGTTATATTGTGGGGAATGTCCAGTCTGGAGCCACTCTCAGGTGCAAATAATAATTGATCACAACAAACACTGTCTACAAGGTAAGTAGCCATAGTGTCCATTTTCTTAGCTAAATCTGTAAGTGGTGGATTAGTTTCAGCTGGTAACACAGGACATAACTTTGTGAGAAGCTTGTTGAACCATAAGGTGTAAGGTAGTCTCAGTCAACAAGTATTTGCATGCAAATGAACATAGGTTTGGAGTGAGAGCAAGTTTTTAAAATGTTCATGGAGTGGTAGACTATAATGTTCAATTAGAGACTGTTTCAAGTTGGCATATGATTGTTTAAGTAGCACATGCTCCACATTTTTAATGTTGCACTAACACTAATGCATATTTGTCAAAGTCACGGTGCACGTGAAATATTGCTTCTATGTGAATAAATCACACTTCACTGTTTCTCAACCAAAATGGTGGCAGTTTCACATCACTAATGTTTGATGGAGATGAAGCATGATCCTGGTCCAGATTGGCATGTTAACTTATTTGCTCAGCTGTGGTTGAAGTAGAAATCATCATAGAAACTGGTGTATGATCCTCCTTTATCGATGTCAGAAATGACTCTGAAGTAGGATGCAACAGTGATGGATCTGACTCTGTTGTCACTGGTTTATCCACATTCTAATTAGTGGTCACCGGTGTGGAAGATAATGAAAGATCTCTCAACTACAAATGAACAACGCTGTTATAGACCACAGCAAATAACTTATTAAGCATCAAAACACTTGCGAGGAATGCAGATACAATTACACTCAACAAATGTTAAAGAAACCATGAAAACATCAAAAAGAAGTCTATGCACAACCTTTCACTGGAGTTAATCAATTAATTGATTTTGAGGTCACCACAATAAATTACTGAAAAGTTCAAAGAGTACTTCATTCTAATTTCAAACACATACCTGACTCATACATTTATAGTTGACTTCAATTTACCCTTGATACATTGGCAAAAATACTTTTTTAAATCCAGAAGTATGCATAAATGATCATCTGAAATTGTGATAAATTCATTCTCTAAACATTATTTTGAGCAATTAGTGCATGAGTGCAACCGAATAGTAAATGGTTGTGAAAACGCTCTTGACGCCTTAGAAACAAATAATCCTGAGCCAGTAACAAGCATCAAAATGGATAGAGGGATTAGTGAACACAGGGTTGTTGTTGTGAGGCTGAATATGGCAACTCCCAAATGGTACAAAAATAAATGAAAAATATAATAATTCAAAAATAGAGACAAAAATTCCCTTGATACCTTCCTGAAAGACAATCTCCACTCTTTACAAATTAATAATGTAAGTGTAGACCACATGTGTCTTGAATTCAAAGAAACAGCATCACGAATAATTGAGAGATTTATACCAAATAAATTAACAAATGATGGAGCTGATCATCCATGGTACTCAAAACATGTCAGAACTCTGTTGTAGACACAACAAAAAAAGCATGCCTAATTTAAACAAACACAAAATCCCCAAGATTGATGATCTTTTACTGAAGCTTGAAATTTAGCATGGACTTCAGTGTGAGATGCCTCCAACAGTGCCCACAGTGAAAAGTCCAAAGAGTTACTCATCATACGTGAGATACAATAGTGGCAAGACAGAATCATTACCTTCTCTGCAGAACAGCAATGGAAATACTATTAATGACAGTTCTACTGAAGCAGATTTACCAAACAAAGCCTTCTGAGATTTCTTCACCAATAAAAAAAGTAAATATTTGAAAATTCAAATCAACAACAGCTGACAACATGAGTAAATAAGAAGTAGATTAGATTAGATTAGATTAGATTAATACTTGTTCCATAGATCATGAATACGACACTTCGTAATGATGTGGAACGTGTCAGGTTAATAAAAGATGTCTGTACAAGAAATTACATTACCCAAAATATTGCATGACACTAATGATTAAGTGTTTTTTTTTTTTTTTTTTTTTTTTTTACTTACTTTATATCTAAAAATTCAGCCAATGAGTAGAAGGAGTTGTCATCTAGAAATTCTTTTAATTTATTTTTAAATGTTAGTTGGCTATCTGTCAGGCTTTTGATGCTGTTTGGTAGGTGCCCAAAGACTTTTGTGGCAGCATAATTTACCCCTTTCTGTGCCAAAGTCAGATTTAACCCTGCATAGTGAAGATCATCCTTTCTCCTGGTGTTATAGGTATGCACACTGCTATTACTTTTGAATTGGGTTGGATTATTATCAACAAATTTCATAAGGGAATATATATACTGTGAGGATCCCTAGATCCTTAAATAGATGTCTGCAGGATGACCGTGGGTGGGCTCCAGCAATTATTCTGATTACACGTTTTTGTGCAATGAATACTTTTCTACTCAACGATGAATTACCCCAGAATATGATGCCATACGAAAGCAGTGAATGAAAGTAGGCATAGTAAGCTAATTTACTGAGATTCTTATCACCAAAATTTGCAATAACCCTAATAGCATACGTAGCTGAACTCAGACGTTTCAGCAGACCATCAATGTGTTGCTTCCAGTTTAACCTCTCATCAATGGACACACCTAAAAATTTTGAAAATTCTACCTTAGCTACAGACTTCTGTTCAAATTCTATATTTATTACTGGAGTTTTGCCATTTACTGTACGGAACTGTATATACTGTGTTTTATCAAAATTTAAAGAGAGTCCGTTTGCTGAGAACCACTTAATAATTTTGTGAAAAACATCATTTACAATTACATCACTTAGTTCTTGGTTTTTGGATGTTATTACTATACTTGTATCATCAGCAAAAAGAACTAACTTTGCATCTTCATCAATGTGGAATGGTAAGTCATTAATGTATATCAAGAACAGTAAAGGACCTAAGACCGAACCCTGTGGGACCCCGTGCTTGATAGCACCCCAGTTTGAGGAATCAGCTGTTTTAACATTACACGAACCACTTATTTCAACTTTCTGCATTCTTCCAGTTAAGTATGAATTAAACCATTTGTGCACTGCCCCACTCAAACCATAATGATTTAGCTTATCTAAAAGAATTCCATGATTTACACAATCAAAGGCCTTTGAGAGATCACAAAAAATACCAATGGGTGATGTCCGGTTATTCAGAGCATTTAATATTTGATCAGTGAAAGCATATATAGCATTTTCTGTTGAAAAGCCTTTCTGAAAACCAAACTGACATTTTGTTAGTACTTTATTTTTACAAATATGGGAGGCTACTCTTGAATACATTACTTTCTCAAAAATTTTTGATAGAGCTGTCAGAAGAGAGATTGGGCGGTAGTTGTTGACATCCGACATATCCCCCTTTTTATGCAATGGTTTTACAATGGCATATTTCAGTCTATCAGGTAAAACACCCTGCTCCAAAGAGCTATTACATACGTGGCTGAGAATTCTACTTATCTGTGGGGAACAAGCTTTAAGTACTTTGCTGGAAATGCCATCAATTCCGTAAGAGCTTTTACTTTTCAGTGAGTTTATTATTTTACTGATTTCAGAGGGAGAGGTTGGTGGAATTACAGCTGTTTCAAACTGTGCAGGTATGGCCTCTTCTATTAATAGCCTTGCCTCTTCTAGTGAAGATCTAGATCCTATTTTCTCCACAACATTTAAAAAATGATTATTCAAAATATTTTCAATTTCTGATTGTTTGTTAGTGCACTTGTCATTCAATTTTATTGCACTAAAGTCTTCCTGTGCTCTTGGTTGCCCTGTTTCCCTTTCAATAATATTCCAAATTGCTTTAATTTTATTATCAGAGTTACTGATCTCAGACATGATACACATGCATAGTAAAACGACTTAACTCACTTAATAAAAGCAAGTCTTCTAGACCAGATTGTATACCAGTTTAGGTTACTTTCTGAGTATGCTGCTATAGTAGCTCCATTCTTAACAATCACATACCACTTCGTGCTCAATGAAAGATTCATACCCAAAGATTGGAAAGTTGCATAGTTCACACCAATATTCAAGAAAGACAATAGGAATAATTCACTAAATTACAGTTCCATATCATTAACATTGATATGCAGCAGCATTTTGGAACATCTATTGTATGTGAACATTATGAATTTACCTTGAAGAGAAATGCCTATTGATACACAGTCAACATGGATTTAGAAAACACCATTCTTGTGAAATACAACTAGGGCTTTACTCAAACAAAGTTTTAAGTGCATTAAAAACAAAGATTCCAAGACTTACAAAGCGGGAAAGCGCCGGCAGACAGGCACAATGAACAAAACACACAAACACACACACAGAATTACTAGCTTTCGCAACCAATGGTTGCTTCTTCAGGAAGGAGAGGGAAAGACGAAAGGATGTGGGTTTTAAGAGAGAGGGTAAGGAGTCATTCCAATCCCGGGAGCGGAAAGACTTCCCTTAGGGGAAAAAAAGGACAGGTGTACACTTGCACACACACACACACACACACACACACACACACACACACACACACACACACACACACACACACACACATATCCATCCGCACATACACAGACACAAGCAGACATATTTAAAGGCAAAGAGAAAGGGCAGAGATGTCAGTCGAGGCGGAAGTACAGAGGCAAAGAAGTTGTTGAAGGACAGGTGAGGTATGAGCGGCAGCAACTTGAAATTAGCGGAGGTTGAGGCCTGGCGGATATCGAGAAGAGAGGATATACTGAAGGGCGAGTTCCCATCTCCAGAGTTCGGATAGATTGGTGTTGGAGGGAAGTATCCAGATAACTTGGACCGTGTAACACTGTGCCAAGATGTGCTGGCCGTGCATCAAGGCATGTTTAGCCACAGGGTGATCCTCATTACCAACAAACACTGTCTGCCTGTGTCCATTCATGCGAATGGACAGTTTGTTGCTGGTCATTCCCACACAGAAAGCGTCACAGTGCAGGCAAGTCAGTTGGTAAATCACGTGGGTGCTTTCACACGTGGCTCTCCCTTTGATCGTGTACACCTTCCGGGTTATAGGACTGGAGTAGGTGGTGGTGGGAGTGTGCATAGGACAGGTTTTACACCGGGGGCGGTTGCAAGGGTAGGAGCCAGAGGGTAGGGAAGGTGGTTTGGGGACTTCATAGGGAAGGTGGTTTGGGGACTTCATAGGGCTCCTACCCTTGCAACCGCCCCCGGTGTAAAACCTGTCCTATGCACACTCCCACCACCACCTACTCCAGTCCTGTAACCCGGAAGGTGTACACGATCAAAGGGAGAGCCACGTGTGAAAGCACCCACGTGATTTACCAACTGACCTGCCTGCACTGTGATGCTTTCTATGTGGGAATGACCAGCAACAAACTGTCCATTCGCATGAATGGACACAGGCAGACAGTGTTTGTTGGTAATGAGGATCACCCTGTGGCTAAACATGCCTTGATGCATGGCCAGCACATCTTGGCACAGTGTTACATGGTCCGAGTTATCTGGATACTTCCCACCAACACCAACCTATCCGAACTCCGGAGATGGGAACTCGCCCTTCAGTATATCCTCTCTTCTCGATATCCGCCAGGCCTCAACCTCCGCTAATTTCAAGTTGCCGCCGCTCATACCTCACCTGTCCTTCAACAACTTCTTTGCCTCTGTACTTCCGCCTCGACTGACATCTCTGCCCTTATTCTTTGCCTTTAAATATGTCTGCTTGTGTCTGTGTATGTGCGGATGGATATGTGTGTGTGTATGTGTGTGTGTGTGTGTGTGTGTGTGTGTGTGTGTGTGTGTGTGTGTGCGAGTGTACACCTGTCCTTTTTTTCCCCTAAGGGAAGTCTTTCCGCTCCCGGGATTGGAATGACTCCTTACCCTCTCCCTTAAAACCCACATCCTTTCGTCTTTCCCTCTCCTTCCTGAAGAAGCAACCATCAGTTTCGAAAGCTAGTAATTCTGTGTGTGTGTGTTTGTGTGTTTTGTTCATTGTGCCTGTCTGCCGGCGCTTTCCCGCTTGGTAAGTCTTGGAATCTTTGTTTTTAATATATTTTTCCCATGTGGAAGTTTCTTTCTATTTTATTTACATCATCAAAGTTTTAAGTGCTATTGACAAGGGATTTCAGATTGGTTCCATATTTCTAGATTTCCAGAGTGCTTGTAATCAAATTGCATGTCTCTGTTATGTGACTGGATTCATGCTTTCCTGTCAGAAAGGTCACAGTTTGTAGTAATTGGCAAGAAAGTCATCAAGTAAAATGGAAGTGATCTCTGATGTCCCCCAAGATAGTGTTATAGGGCCTCTGCTGTTCCTTTAAACGATTTAGCAGGCAATCTGAACAGCAGTCTTAGCTTGTTTGCAGATGATGCTGTCTTTCACCACTTAATAAAGTCATCAATATCTGTGTGATGCAAAAATGGGCAGCTGATCCTAAATAAAGAAAACTGTGAGGTCATTCACATGAGTGGTGAAAGGAATCCGTTTAATCTTGGTTACATGATAAATCAATCACGTATAAAGGCTGTAAATTCAACTAAATACCTAGGAATTACAATTAAAAACAACTTAAACTGGAAATAATACATAAGAAATATTGTGGGAAGGAGAACCATAGAATGCATTTTATTGGCAGAACACATGGAAGTTATAACAGATCTACTAAAGGGACTGCCTTACACTACAACTGTCCACTATCTTTTGGAGTACTGCTGCCTGATGTGGGATCCTTATGAGATAGAGTTAATGGAGTACATCAAGAAAGTTCAAATAAGGGCAGTATGTTTTGATTATTGAGATATAGGGGAGAGAGTATAATGGACATGATAAAGGATTTGGGGTGTACATCATTTAAACAAAGATATTTCTCATTGTGGTGGGGTCTTCTAGTGAAACTGCAATCACCATCTTTCTCCTCTGAATGCATTTTTTTTAATTGATGCTGACCTACACAGGAATAAATTATCATCATCGTAAAATAATAGAGATTTCATGTGAAGTTAGTTCAATGAACTTTCCGCCAGGCATTTAAGTGTGATTTGCAGAGTACCATGTAGATGCAGATGTAGGTGTAGAAAGAGATGATGAAGAATAAGGATAGGGAAAGAATGAGGAGACAAGATAATAATGCTAAACCTACCAGTTTCAACTCAGGGGAATTAGTGTTAGTGAAGACTAAGGAAAAATCCTGCAGTGTAAATGAGGACATAAGAATATGTCTGCATGTGTACCATGGTCCACTGAAAATAGTTAGACTTGCTCTTAACAATACCTATGAACTTATTTATCTGAAATCTTATAAACAATTAGATTGCAGAACATAAAGACTTGAAACCACATTGTTTATCTGTCAAACGCTTGAAATTTTGTACAACGAACCTAGAAAAATTTGACTCTGACAAATATTCACTTTGTAAAAAGAATTGAAAACATCTTTGGTTTTGAATAAAGTTATTATGTAGGGGATTTACTACTCTTTAGTGAATATATCAAGTGGCAAATAATGCCTTCCCTTCCTGATACACTCATATCTATGTCTTTCCCATCCCACTTGGCCACCTTGGCACTCAGAATTTCATTTCAACCTAACTATTTAGAATCAGAATCAGAATTTTTACCATCCCATAACATACAGAGTTAAATCACAAGATTTAATATACTGGGGACTCATCAATACTGCAATTATAATTTATGTGTACAGAAACAATAATTATTAATTGACAATTCAGAAAGACTGTGTGTATCCTAACAATAGTATTACTGTAAAAAGAGAGAATAATTATTACAGTAATTTATTAGACATAAAACTTCTAAGCTTAATTAACAAAACATTTCATCCACTTGCTTTTTTGCTCAGATTGTCATGTTATCATTAAGAAATTCTCCTGAGGAATAATAGGATTTCTGTACTAACATTTGTCATAGTTTTTGCTTTAGTTGCCCCATCTCCATGCTGAGGATTTGCTTCTTTTTTAGAATGTTGTAAATGTCCATGCCCATGTATTCTGGGGTTTGTGCAAACAGCTTTAATCTATGAATGGGAAGCATGAAATTGTCCTTGTTCCTAGTACTGTATTGATGTTTAAAGGCACTGTCTCTGAATAAATTGTGGTTACTGTATACAAAAATAATCAATTCATAAATGTACAAACATGGAGCACTTAATATTTTTAAATTTCTTAACAGTGAGCATAAGGATCCTTTCAGTTTTGCATTAGACATATTTCTAAAAATTGAGTTTTGTAATTTTCAGATTCTGTCATTCTGCCTGTGCCTCCCCAAAATTAATGCCACACATTATAACTGATTCAAAGTAACTGTGGTAAACTATTTTTCTTGTCCCCATGTTAGTAGAATATGACAGAATCTTCATTGCAAATGTCAGGTTGTTTAATTTTGCTTGCTAAATACTGCATGTGTGAAGACCAGGATAGATTTTGGCTCAAATGCATGCCTTTAAATATAACACAGTCCGCTTCTTTCAGTTCTTGGTTTCTACAACCAATGTGGAATTATTTTACCTTAGAGTTTTTTTTATTTTAAACTACAGTTTGTATAATAAGATAAAGATCAAGTTTTTGTCAGCTATGCAATAAAGAGGGAATTGATTTGTTGCTGTGAAGTGTTGTTTTTAAAGTCAGTTTTGTAAAAGAGACTGTATGTACATGTAATTGGTTCATGAATAAGAGTGTAACCACAGATACTGTAAGGACAGCCTAGAAATGAACCCACCATGAAGACATTTATGTAAAATTTTATTCTTATCCAAGAAATTTATTGACTGTACATATACAGAGTAGTCTGAAACACTCTCAAAAGCTTGTAAGGTTGTTGCAGGATAGGTTGTGCTGAGAAACAATTGTTAAGAACAACATCTAGTACACTGTGCCATTTGCAAGGTAATTAGCATTGAATTTAGCCAATCAGGCTGTTGTGCAGACTAATACAAGCAGCCTGCCAAAGGTGGTCTACATCTACATCTACATGGATACTCTGCAAATCATACTTTAGTGCCTGGCAGTGGGTTCATCAAACCACCATCACAATAATGCTCTGTTATTCCAGTCTCGAACAGCTTATGGAAAAAATGGTCACCTATATATTTCCATTTGAATTCTAATTTCCCTTATTTTATTATTCTGATCATTTCTAGGTTGATGTCAACAAAATATTTTCACATTTAGAGGAGAAAGTTGGTGACTGAAATTTCGTGAGAAGATTCCACCACATTGAAAAATTCCTTATTTTAATGGTGCCAACTCCAAATACTGTATCATGCCAGTGACACTCTCTCCCCTATTTCACAATAATACAAAATGTGCTGCTCTTCTTTGAAATTTCTGAATGTACTCTGTTAATCCTATCTGTAAGGATCCCAGACCATGAAGCAGTAATCCGAAAGAGGATGCACAAGCATTGTGTAGGCAGTCTTTTTAGTAGACCTGTTACATTTTTAAGTGTTCTGCCAATAAAACACAATCTTTTGTTTGCCTTCCCCACAAAATTTTCTGTGTTCTTTCCAATTTAAATTGTTTTTAATTGTAATTCCTAGGTATTTAAATGGCTTTATGGCATTTGACTTTACAGCCTTTAGTCACCAAACATGTTCTTTGTTTGATTTCATAAAAGCAAACAGGAGAGTGATACAAATATTGGACATGGGATGATATCTAGTATCAAACACAAGCCAAAGGATGAGCAGTTTCATGTGCTATCATCAGTGCTGTGAGAACAACTGATACTAATTGTGTCTAGTGGACTACTTGAATTTGCGCACACATTTTCCTGATTGGCTAACTTCTATGCCAATTGACTTGGAAATGTCACAATATACTGAATATTTTTTCTTAACAATTATTTCTCAGCATAACCTTCCTTGAAACAACTTGACAAGTTTTTAAGACTGGTTCTCACTGCCCTGTATAAAAGTAATGTATAAAATATGTACATTTCTGTAGAAAGGGCAATGACCAGTCCCAGTTTCAGTTAGAGATTAATGATTGTTATTGTAAATTAAGGTTATATGAAAATTTGATGACTGATTTGTAATACATTTTAAGATATTTGTAACTGATTGCTGTACGTTAGATAATAAAATCAATTAAAAACAAAGGTTCCAAGACTTACCAAGCGGGAAAGCGCCGGCAGACAGGCACATGAACAAAACACACAAACACACACACAGAATTACTAGCTTTCGCAACCGATGGTTGCTTCTTCAGGAAGGAGAGGGAAAGACGAAAGGATGTGGGTTTTAAGGGAGAGGGTAAGGAGTCATTCCAATCCCGGGAGTGGAAAGACTTCCCTTAGGGGAAAAAAAGGACAGATGTACACTTGCACACACACACACACACACACAC
Organism: Schistocerca gregaria; assembly: GCF_023897955.1. Lineage (NCBI taxonomy): Eukaryota > Metazoa > Arthropoda > Insecta > Orthoptera > Acrididae > Schistocerca > Schistocerca gregaria. Next base: position 503,853,264 of record NC_064924.1, on the reverse strand, counting down.
ACATATCCATCCGCACATACACAGACACAAGCAGACATATTATACCTAACTGAAGGTTCTAGTTCATGACATAATAAGGAAAACATTGTGAGCTAATGTGTGTTTCTGTGATCACACCACCAGTTATACAGACTGGCAGTTCAACTTTCAAATAACGTATTACATTGTGTGAAACTAATTAATTTATGAGATAATTAATATTCACTTTCATAAGTAGATACATTTTCCATTGTAGATTTTGCCTCAGTGCTTGTAAAATATCAACCTTTGGCATTGCATTTTTGTTAATCTAAATTATATGCACTCGATGACATACTCCATTAACTGATTGAGCATTAATTAAGGTTTGTGCATAATCCATAATTATTTTCACTGTGGTACATATGCGTGTGGTGAAACACCAAGTGTATGTCATCTCTGGCTGACAAAACAAACATCTCTGTCCTGTGCAGTAGAGTGACCAAAAATATCTCTGACAAGTTAGTATGTGTAGAACCTCTGACTGGTGTGGACCATGATGTAACTTCATCCAGCACATAAAGTAATGACTTGTCTACCACACTCCGTATACTATTTATTATGTATGGCCTCTCGCTGGTGCTGTATCTCGTCCACGCAGTGTCGTCATTTTGTGCCAGTCTGCCATGCTGGTTGGGTTCTTGACAACGCTGTCATTGTTCACTGTATTGCCTCACTGCATGAATGACAGTGCTGGGAATATTTTGCAAGCAGTGCCACAATGTGCTATGAACATTCCATGTGACAACTTACAAAGTAACATTCAACCTGGACTAGGCGAACTTCAGTGTAGTGATTTAGACAGAAACAGTGCTGGGTGGAGTAACGAACAATGATGTACTGTTTATCCTGTAACTGTTACCTTATGTGCTCTGAGCTTTTCCTCTGTTCTGGCTTCCTTGCCTACCTGCAGAGTTCTGAATCTATCCAGTGACTTTTGGAGTGATATTCTCCAGCTTCAGTGTTATATGGACTCTCCTAATGGCACTTTTCCAATGCATCAGCAATGGACTCTGTCACATACTTCTCCCATTATCGTGCATACTGCTTTGATATAGTCTGTCTGTAAACTTGGGAGCTAGCAGCGCTTTTGGTGGGGGAAGTGGCCTTTCCCAGAAGAATGCTATCCCTCGCCTACAGGGACACCCAAAATTAGTATCCCATTATCTGTCTAGTGGTGTAGATTGGTGTGCAGTGATATACGTTGTTTCTGTTTGGGGATCTTAGTTGCCAGTATCAGTCAGTTAACTTTGTATGTTCACTGATATATTTTGGTATCCAGAAGTGATGGATAATCACCCTGCATAGCAAGAAAATGTGCAGAATACGAATAAAAGGAGGTATAAGTAGAGTACCGAGCATTCAATCATCTATAATGTTATAACAGCATGAGTTAAGCACTGTTGACTAATATCACCAGCCTCAATCAAATGTCAGCCTTCCACAATAGGACGCATAAGGAAGGAATGTAAAAATAAGCCGCAAGGTTCACTGGAATCACCACAAAACAAAACTAATAATTTTGGGAGGAAACCCATAATTATAGACAGTTTCACAAAGTTGATCGTATGACAAATGATGGAGGACTTTTATATAAACCAAAAAATAGTGTCAACATTACAGAAGTTATTTACTGCTGCGAAACAAAAAATAGACTTTCCTTCTCAGAAAGATGTTTTACGTAACACACTACATGAAGTGCGATTTTCTTGGGAAAGATCTGTAAGTAAATGAAAGATTCTGGTAGAGAGACTGGATATAATTGACTGGAGATGTAAGTACCTGATCCAAGGAGGAAATTAAGGAAGCCGGGCAGAATATTGTTTTATATTGATGAAACTTGTGTGAACAACAATGTTACTTACAGAAAGTGTTGGCAGGGCCATGGCATTGATGGCATTATGGACAGTGTTAGTAGAAGCAGTAGGATTATAGTGGTTAATTCTGGATCAAAAGATGGGTTCTTACCCAGTGCACAGTTAATTTATAAACCAGGATATTGACTAAAGTAATTCCAAATCTGCTATTAACTGCATTATTGTTGTGGACAAGGCTTCATATCACAACAAGGAGCATAACAAAGGTCCAACTAGATCCTCGAATGAAAGGGAAGTGATTGAATGGTTATTAAAAAATAAGGTGGAAGCTGATGTATTAGTAAAATAAATAAATAAATAAATAAATTATTTAATTTAATTAAACAACATAAGCTGGAAGCAAAAGTATTTGAAATTAATAAAAAACTTGAAGCTCATGGACACACTGTGCTGTGACTTCCACCACACAATTGTGACTTAAATCCAATTGAAACCGCATGGGCAAAACTCAAAAATTTCATTAGAGGAAAAAATATTCTTGGAGATATTTGCATGACGAATTTTCTGCAGTTGGTGGAACCAGGTATGTAGCCATTTTCTGAGCTTCCATTTTTTATTCAATACTAAATTTTGCAGTAACCAAAACATAGTATACATATACACTTGTCCCAATTGTTACAGGTTTTGAAATGATAGCTCAAGATGACTGGAGTGCATACTGCCTCCAAGTGGAGAAACGTGAAAGACAGTACTGGGTTAAGGATGAGATTATTGAAAACATACTAGGTGCTATAGTTATTAATTGGAAAGTGACAACTACAATGATGATGATGATAGTGATATTGTTAATGATGACCTCTAAAATATGACATATGTAAACAGGCAATGAATAATTTGTTAAAAAATACATTGCATGTCCTTTCAAGCCTAACTCTGCACACACACTATAAAGTTTCTTTTGATAGAAATGTACTATGTGGTAGTAAAAGTGTTAGTCAGTTTTCCAAGAAAAATAAAGTGAAACGTGGTCCAAAGCAATAAATACCTTTATCACTAGTTGTACAAAACTGGTAATAATTTAAGAACTTCATGGTACATTTAATTAACTCTTCACCAGTAGAAGAAGATTCAATATGTAAAACCTTTGATGCTTTTGGAAGAGCAGCATTCACTGCAGAAATTTCCTTTGAAACATTTATACCAATACTGGACTTCTATGACATATGATGTGCGTTCACACATTACTTTTTATTTTTGGTAAGAACTTAATTTGTTAATTTACAGCATTGTTATGCTCTTCAAAATATTCCCCACTACATACTACACAATTATGCCAGTGCGTTTTCCAATTCCTGAAACACTTTAGGAACTCCAGAATGAGATTATCGCTCTGCAGCGAAGTGTGTGCTGATATGAAACTTCCTGGCTGATTAAAACTGTGTGCCAGACCAAGACTCGAACTCGGGACCTTTGCCTTTCGCAGGCAAGTGCTCTACCAACTGAACTACCCAAGCACGACTCACGCCCCGTCCTCACACCTTTACTTCTGCCAGTATCTCATCTCCTACCTTCCAAACTTTACACTAACACTCCTGAAAGAAAGGATATTGTGGAGAGATGGCTTAGCCACAGCCTGGGGGATGTTTCCAGAATGAGATTTTCACTCTGCAAGGTTCGCAGGAGAGCTTCTGTAAAGTCTGGAAGATAGGAGACAAGATACTGGCAGAAGTAAAGCTGTGAGGATAGGGCATGAGTCGTGCTTGGGTAGCTCAGTTCGTAGAGCACTTGCCCGCAAAAAACAAAGTTCCCAAGTTCGAGTCTCGGTGTGGCACACAGTTTTAATCTGCCAGGAATTTTCACTTTAGGAACTGTTTCTTTGGGATAGTTTATAGGTCTCTTAACTATGCATTTTGAATCTCATACATGCTTGTAGAGCCATTGTCCTTTAAGGCCTGCTTTGAAATGTTTATACCACTTGTATGCCCTTGGTTTACTCACAACAGACTCACCAAAAGCAATATTTAACATTTCTAACAATTTGGTACACTTTATTCCACACTTATAACAAAATTTAATATTCTAATCTATTTTTACACAAAACAAATAATCATTGATGCTACCAAAACACATGTAACCTTTTTGACAATTGACAGCAGAGTAAATACCCAATATACATAACATTGTACAGATACTTTTCAGACTTTGAATCTTTGCAGAAGACAGTGATAAAAAAAGTAGTGCAAATCAGACTAATACAACACACAAAATTATAAATTTCTGGTTACTTTTTAAACACTCTTCATGTTGCAAGAATTGTTAAGTTTCAATGCAGCCCTTCAAAGATACCTTCTGACTTTTAACAGAAACACAAAGTAGGAACAAACCTTAAATTCTACAGATTAACTGCACTATATGGGGTTCATTTTATGAATAGCAGTAAAGGAACATACATTCACATGAACAGGCATTCAGTTCTATGTTTGTAGTAGAATTCTGACTTCCGTTCTTATGTTAATATTATTTACTCTATAATTGTGTGTTTCGGAAGAAGCTATCGTCTTTCATATTCCTTATGGTCTTAATGCATTCGTCTAAAACTATACACAGCTGTAATGTATCTGTACACCACATCGCCACAGTTTTAAAGCACTTGCCATGGAAGGGCTGGTATTACATTGTGAAACAGCCTGTAGTAGCACCTTGTGACGTAGCTGGGTAGGCAGAGTGGGGACTCGCTTGCTTGGTCTTGAGTTCACTGTCAGACTATATATGGACAACAAATTATGATGGCCAATCCTTCCATTGTGCCTGGGTACCACAATGCAGCTATTTCCACACCATTCATTCTGTACAAAAGTGATCCCGGTGAATTGAACAGTGACATTATGCTCATTCCAGTCATGCTTCCTGTGCCGTGTACAGTGTTTAACCTAACCACCACCACACACATCACATCTCTCACCTCTCAAGTTTATTTTGTGTACAGTACTAACTTGCTCCACAGGCTTGAACTCTTGCAGCATTTACTGCTTCAGCTCTATCTATGTTGGGCCAATCAATCTCTGACATCACATCTGCATCAGCCACTCTGATCAATTTTGATCTCTTGTGCACCACTCACAGAGTTGAGACACTTCCGTTCAATTGACTGAACAATATACATCTCATGCCAGCAACATTGGTTTTTGAGCCAAACAGCACCACACTTCCATGACTGACTCATCAGTACGGTACGTTGACCAAGGTTCAATGTGATGCCCAGGCCATCTGTGTTGCATGCTTCCACATTGCCGCTGGATAGGCACTTCCAAGAAACGCGGCAACTACATACTACATGTTGCGTTGCTCCTGAGCTGGCCGCGTCAGTCAAAACCATGCCCTGGCCGGTCCTGCATGTACAACCCACAGGCAGCCTTCACAACTCCCAGCCTCATTTTAAACTGTCTCTCATTCCATATCAACCTTCTGGTAGTATGGTTCACTCTATGCAAGTGCTCAATGTCTGCCCATGGGATCGTTTATGATGGTGCAAGCATCTGCTTGATGTCTGCCCAGGGTATTGTTGATGACAATGCAAGATTTATGACCTTAATCAGCTGCTTTGGTGGTGATTCAGACATAATTAGTGAGCTATGCCTCACAGCAACCATTCACAGCAAGTACGAGACAACTAAGGCTTTTCTGCTCCAGTGCCTCTCAAGCTCCCTGGAGCAGCAACTACACGTATTTATGCATGAAGAAATCCTTGCAGACAACCGCCATCCTCACTGTGGCGACACCTACAGATGCAGACTGATCCTACGCTGATGCCTGATGGCATGCTCTGGACACTATGGCTATTGAAATTTCCCACACACGTCCAGACCACAATGCTCTCACTTGAGAATGACTCCTTGATATCAGTCATCACCTCAACGACTGAATTCATGCCCTGATGCAGCATTGTACTCTCATCAACAGCTACTCTTATGTCACCAGGCTATTGGCCCACTTGGCTACGAGGCGACCGAGGCTATCTGACTACCTCCAAGATGGTCTGAGCTTCCCCACTGGCCACCAGTTGCCATCACTGCACATCTGTGACTTGTCTGAGATCAGCCGACTCTGGCCAATCTGCGCCGGGCCCCCTCCCAACGTCATCATGCCATGTGACCTTTACAGTGCCAAAACGCAACAAATGCTGAATGATATTGTGAACACGGTCACCTCCCCCCCCCACCCTGCCCCCCCACCCCCCACCCCAGCAGTGATTACAGATGCCATTTCAGATAATAATGCTGCTCGTCTTGGACCCTTTGACAGCTAAATGATACTGCTGGTTCCATAGCAGATTTGGACAGAATTTTAGCAATTGCAGGGCGCCTTGTGCTTACCCAAATGAGTAAAGTGGCCTGCCATAGGTGCACCAGGCCATTATTCAACCACAAGGTACCTTAATCAACCACACCTGCACAATTTTGCTACCTCATGTATCCCTTCTGATGCCTCATACTTATTTAGTTATGATAGTCTGATGCAAACCTACTTCCTCATCAACATGGGTGCTGACATCAGCACCCTCTCACTAGCTTGAATGCTGACTACTCTCTTGCCATCATTGCTGCAATTACATGCCATGAACAACACTCTCCTTGTGATCACCAGCACTGCCTCAATCACTTTGGACCTAGGGGCGGAGAGTCACATGCACTGGACCTTACTTGTCACTGAGACGGTCAAACCAGTCCTGGGAGCACACTTTTTGCATCGCTATCACTTGCTTCCTGACCTCACATTCAGTTTGTTGTTAGACCATGATGGTCAGCAGCCAATTATTGGCGTTATCAGCAAAGTTCTCCCTGAACATTCCTATCCACCTTCCACCCCTTCATCACAAGGAGATACACCACTGGACCTCCTCCAAAATCTCTCAGTGGGTTTCAGTGAACTTCACTCTCTGTTGTCCAACTGTTCTTCAGAATGCACTGCAAATGACATCTCTAGGCACAAAATCATGGATCTTTGGCAGCCCATTGCTGACACAGCAGCATCTCTTTACATTGCCAAGCACAACCTTGCTGTTCTACAACATGTGCAACAGTCACACTGCCAATGTACCTCCAGAGCCTGTCTACAAGGTATCTGAACATGTATTGAAGTGCAGTATCCAACTTCAGTGTGTGATGCTGACAGTGTAGCCACTGCTTCACCCAGTGACTCTGCTCTACAACACAGCATGTTTCCAGCTACAGATGTGCACCCTACTAACAGGCCACATGCAGTTTGTATTCTTTGTGATGGTATAATTTATCATAAACGCTACACCAGGCTGCTCTATCTGATGTAGACCTCGACCCCTTGCTCCCCACAAACTTAGAACAGTGGACAAACTAGTGGAGAAAGACATAGTCTGCCCATCAGACAGTCCCTGGACGTCCCCTGTAAAGCTCATTTTAGAGAAAGATGTAATCACGTCAAGTACCGGTGGCTTAATGACTGATCTATTATAGACAGTTACCCAGTCCCTAATGTACAGGATTTCACTCAAATGTTATCTGGTGCCAAAGTATTTAATGTTATTGATGGTAAAACAGCATACCTCCAGATTACCATGGCGGAAGAGGACGTACAAAGGCAGCAATCACTACATGTGTCAGACTCTTTGAGTTTCTGTGCATGACTTACGGATTAAAGATTCCATGAAAATTTGGCAACATTTTACTGACAAATTATTGTTGAGTCTATAATTTTGTTATGCACACATGGATGATGTCCTTATATTCCTCACCATCAGCAGAAGAGAATGAGGCTCACAACAAGCCACAATAAGGGTCATCATTAATGAAGACAAATCTCAGTTACAGAAAGCTTGAGTGGCATTCATTGACCACCACATTGACACCTCAGGCATCTGCCCAATATCAGAGAAGACCAACCAGAAATGCTCCTGCCACCTCACTCCACCTACCAAGAGTTATGCAGACTTTTAGGTGTCATAAATCTCTACAAGAGATAGATCCCATGTGCAACTGAGACTCCCCTTCCCCTGCCCAAAGTCCCACGCAGGAAGAATGTGGCAGGAAAATGACACCCTGAGTGGACACATCCTATGCAATCTGCCTTTGATATAATCAAGGTTGACTTACTGCATGTGACTTCACTGGCTCATCCGTCTCCCAACACCCACCTTACAATAACAGCAGACATGAGTGACCTCACTATCCGCACCATGTTACAACAGGAAATACCTGGCATTCCCCTGCTCTTCTCTCATAAAATCTCAGGTACACATTGTAAGTGGTTAACATTTGACCATGAGCTACTCACCATCTATGAGGTCATCTGCTATTTTTGAGAAGATACAGAGGGCAGACCTGTTACTGTTTACATGAATCACCATCCCCTGGCTGACCTGTTATGGAATGCATCTGAGGTCCCCTCCCCCTGGTGTTTTCGATACCTAAATTTCATTTTCATTTCACAGTTCATGACTGATGTACACTACGTCAAAGGTGCTGCAACATTGTCATGTAATATTTGTTGCGCAGCACCTCTTCCTCCACCTGGTTTGATTATGACTAGACTGCTGAAGCACAGTATCTTACAGAACCTCTTTCATGACCTGGACATAGGCTTCAAACTTGAGCAACATACCTTCTATGGCTTCACTAAACCACTTTGGTGTGATATCTTATGCATCAGAGTCTGATCAGTCATCCCAAAATCTTTGAGTAAGCAAATCTTTGATCTCACCCACAATCTCACACACACTGTGCTGTACATTTACTGACAGAATATTTTGTGTGGACCCATCTGAGGAAAGACTGCACCCCATAGATCAGAACATGCATCCCATGTCACCAGAGCACAACAGGTTGCCTTGCTCAGCCGCACCACCCCCGTCTCCCCCACTCCCTGCACCCCCTAGCAAATTCCCAACTCCCAAGCTGAGGTTCCAACACATGCACATGGACATATTAGGACCACTTCCAGTCTCAGATGGACAGCTTTACATTATATCACTGACTAATAGAGTTATGCGGTGGGTCAAGGCCACACCTCTTGCTGGTACATTGACCAAGATCGTTGCCATAGTTTTTCCCAATATGTGTATCGCATGTTTCAGATGCCCTGCGTTGCTCACTACTCACCAGCACAGGCAATTTCAGTCCTCTCTAGTCAATGAACTGTGTCATCTTTGTGATTGTCACCATTTCCATACCATCAGGCATCACCTGCAGTCGAACAGTCTTGTTGAACAATGGTACCCCACATTAATAGTGGCACTAATGTGCCATCATGAATCATGGACAGAAGCCCTTCCCTGGATATTGCTCAGTGATTGCACCACCCATAAGGAAGACACTGATGCATCTTTAGCTGAGATCATGTACAGTCAGACATTACTTCTTCCCACCAATTTCGTTCTGCAGGCTACATCTCCCAACAATTGTAACCTGCCAGATCCCATCACCTGCAGCAGATGCCATCGTATTCAGAATGCAGATATATAAAGTGACTCCATCAATTTTTCTGAATTCCTAGAAAAACAAACATTTTATCAATACTTATGAACAATTCTGAGAATTAAAATGTAACCTAGTCATTTTTCAAATGATTGTGGAATTTCCAAAATAGCAATATGTTCATATATCTATCTTTAAACAGCTGGACATTGCTAAAGTCTGAAGTCCATTCCCAGTCTCAGTCAAGCTAATAAGCACATAGCACCTACGATGAGTATGCACCCAGTATTTATTTATGCAATAGCTAAGCACAAGTTGTTCACAAAAAATCATGAATCGTTATCTGCAAAAGTTCATGAATTGATATCTGTAAAAACTCATCAATGCTGATGTTTAAAAATTTAAAGTGATTTCTGTCACTCAAATTAATGAATGTTTTGACTGAAATGTCTTTTGGTTGGTAGGAAGATTGGACTGTCACTGTCATTTGAACAAGTTACTGTTAAGCACTGTGAATTGAATTAATGATTGATCCAAGTAAACTATTGCAGTTTAGGTTAGCTTTATCGGAGGATTATTACAAGACACTATGCCATCTGTGATGTTTAGTGTAAAAACGAACTGTGTTCTTTGCCATACTTAAATATTTTGTTTAGTGGCTTTTAGTAACTACCACTAATTACTGGACAGTGTTTTTAAGCTTTTGCTTCAGTGGCTTTATAGTTTATCTGAGTAATTCTGCCACTGGCCTCTTGGTTGTCTGTGAGCTTCAAGCTGACTGCAAGCACTAATAAATTCACAAAATAAAAAAAAAATCTGGTCATCAACCTAACACTATGACTTTGAGGCTAATAAAAGTAGTGCAATATGAATTGTTGTTTTAGGCCAATTTTTGTGAGCAAACACTATAAAACAGTGAATAAGATTTTCAGCTTCAAGACAACAGGCTGATGTGCTACTGAGGAGGTGATGGAGACTACAGAAAATCAGATTGGTGGCTTACACAGTGAGGTGTAAGACATCATTTTTGGGAAAATGATGGGTTGCACTCTTGGTTCTGCTGTGGGCCACTTGTTCTTAGATGTTGCAGCTTGGAAGTGTGTTGTGGCCATGAAAGAATGACACTCACAATAAGAACAGTGATTTTGCAGAAGAAGAATGAATGAAGCTTTCTTTTAGTCAGTAGCACTGAAGAAACTGCAAAGGAGAAGTGGTCCACTGGCAAGTGCAGAGGCACAGTTGTAAAGATTTCACTAACTGTTGTGGATGGTAGGTAATTTGATGAAATAGGACTACTCAACGAAATGGAGTAAACCCAAGTTTAATAAATTATTCGCTCCATTTTGGCTCAGTTCCACAACAGGACTGAGTAAACAAAAGTTATAGTCCATTTTGGTGTGCTAGTGAGAGATGAGAATATAGTGATGCTAGTGAACAATAATAAGAACTCCTTTAAGAAAATTATTGAGAAGAAATTGGAGCAATAAGTTGTTGGCATTGAAGAGTGTGAACAATTCCCAGTGAAAGTGCTATTAAAAACATTGTCCATGAATAAAGAGAAGAAATGTTTTTTTTTTTTACTGCAATGTCAGATTCCATCTCAGAAGAAGTTTGATGAGTCCACAAGCCAGAAGAGAAACTTCAGCAATTCATACACTCTCAGACCATCACTACAGCTTTGCTATGATACATTGGTAGTGGCTAACTGAGCCACCTTGCCACAACCCATTGCTGTTCCAACCTTGGAAGCTCACAAGGTGTGAGCAGCAGTGGCTTACTTTCACATCAGCAGCTCAGCACATCAACATGCACCCTAAGCAACTCAGGTGACGTGTATCTTTTACAAACTATTTATTTTCATTATTTTGCTTGTGGTTGTGTGGTAGTAACTTAATGCTCAGCAATTTAATGATGAATGGAATCTTTCTTTTTAAATTAGTAATACAAGTTAGTGATCTGGCACTGCTACAAGACTAATGGATTATTGTTGAATATACTGTATGCCTGTGGTTACCCACAAAATAGAATGCAATTTGCAAAAAATATTTTTTAAAATTAGAAAATTGTCCAGTATAACACAGACAAAAGCAACAATGTAGAAACTAATAAAGAGAAATTGTCTGAAGAGTCCAGACATGAAAGAGATTAATCATAGATTAATGATAACAACAATAAGTATGTTGAAAAGGGTAGTTACATATAGAGCTGAAAAATCCACAAGATCTAGTGCAAAATGAGATTGGTAAGTAATTTTGCAAATTAAATAATGACTTGAATCAAATGAAAGAATTTATGGAGCAGGCAATACAGAGCAGGCATTTAATAATAGTAATGACCAAATCTCAGGGACTTAGGTTAGATGGAATGTATTAGAGCATACTAGGGATTCAAATGCAATAAGTAGTCCCCAGTGTAGTTTGCTAGTTTGGACAAATTAATAAGTGACCTAGTAGAGCAAAAGGTACAAGAGAGAATTAACTCAACTGCAAGTACACCTGATTTACAGATTTAGTTAAGAATGAAGGAGAATTTCAAAAACTCAGGACGGAACTGTAAAAAAAAAAAAAAAAAAAAAAAAAAAAAAAAAAAAAAAAAAAATTCAGCAAAAGGTGGGTTAAATATCTTAATGGATTACCAGAATTTTTAATAGGGGAATTTCAGTGGGGAAATGGGATGAATTTACCAAAACAGTTTCCTAAATTTAAGCCAGATGGTGCTGTATATCTGACTTACTTTTTAAGTGTTCACTAAATATTTACCAAAGTAATGGGAAGATTCTAAAACCCAAACCTTGAGGTTTCAGGCACTCAGCTCACTACCAAACATTGTATGTCAATAGAGTATTGATCAAAACTCTGATTCAGTTTGTATTATGTCAAGCAGAATGGGAGTAAATGTTAATTAAAAGTAACACCAGGACTACAGAGCACATCAAAACTTAACTGTGAGTAGTTACCAATGTTACTTCCACGGAGGAAGTTGTCAGAGCATTTTAATCATTGTATCAGTGGTCTCCAGTTCATTCATCAGTGGCGTGATTTTATTATTATTATTATTATTATTATTATTATTATTATTATTATTTCTTTGCTGTAATCCATGGAAGTGTTGTGTGGGACAACACTGAAAAGGACTGTTTGGGGCTTACAGCAATGTTCTCAGTCTGCTTTCACTTCATTCCTTTGAAAGTAGTAATAAATCTATGGAGTACAATTGTAGTTTTATAGAATGTACAGTCAGAACAGAAAAATAAAGGAACAATGTGCAGAAATAATATTAATAATAATAATTAACAATAAACAAAATAATATGATCAATAATAAGTACTAATGAAGTGAAAAGAAAATTTCTACAAACTTTAAAATATCCTTTTATATGTCAGGAAAATGTTCTCCCATATAACAGCATCATGTGTGAACAGTTAACTAAAATTTTCATCAGTGAGATTTGAATGTGGAACCTTTCGTATGATGACCAATTGCACTACTGTCTCGTCCAAGAAAGCCCTACAATATAGTTACTCACAGATATGCTTATTCTGTGCTAAGTAGCTCTGGTAGTACTTTCAATTACTGTTCACTCATGCTCTACCAGATGACACCACACACCACAAACTAAATCGGTGTTTTAGTTCATACTCTGTTGACATACAACATTTAGCGCTGATCTTTGTTATTAATGTACAAAATAGGTTTGACCTGTTGCCTCAGTCAGAAACTGATGAGCCTCTCACAGAAGTAGATGTAGACAGGGCTCAACAAGCTTTCAGCAGCAAATTGATTAAGAATGTAGGGAAGGCTGCAAAGAGGAAGAAAGTCTTGTTGCTAGGTAGTTCGCATGCTAGAGGTGTGGGCCAACTTCTGCAGGATGAATTAGGGTTGGATTACCAGGTCACAAGTTTTTTCAAACCTAGTGCTGAACTTGGGCAGGTTACAGAGGATTTAGGTTCACTATGTAAAGGTTTTACTAAGGAAGACACCGTGGTTATTGTGGGTGGGCCGGGCAACAGTATTGACAGAGATCCGGGGTACAGCATAAAGTGTGACCTGGCAAAGATCGCATCGGCATCAAATCATACCAGTGTTGGGGTCTGTGTCGGTTCTGGAGCGCCACGACCGACCTCATTTGACCTCTTCTGTCAGGAGAGTTAATTTGGAGTTGGAACGGCTACTTGGATCTGGTGCAGGGTCACACATTGGTGTGGTTCCTGTTGATTCACTCTGTAGGTGGGACTATACTAGACATGGCCTACACCTCAACAGGAAAGGGAAGGGCAAACTGGCTGGGCTGATAGCAAGAAATTTAAAGGGGGGAGGAACTACATCTCATGGTGGAAACTCTTTTTTAGTGTAAGATCAGTGTCCAGTGGGAAACTCAGCCAGGCAAGTACTAAATATGTTAAAAAAGTTCAAGATACTCACAAAAGTAAAGTGAAAAATAATGTTAGTATATTTCATCAAAATATTGGGGGATTGAAGAATAAAAGTACTAAAGATGTTAAAAAAGTTCAAGATACTCACGAAAGTAAAGTGAAAAATACTGTTAGTATATTTCATCAAAATATTGGGGGATTGAAGAATAAAACTGATGAGCTTCTGCTTTGTTTAGAAGATATAGAAACCAAGAATGTAATAGATATACTATGCCTGTCTGAGCATCACATTGTCACTGATATGCAAAAGGTTAGCATCAATGGGTACAAATTAGCTGCACATGTAAGTAGAGATAATATGATGAGAGGAGGAGTTGCCATATATGTCAAAAGCTTCCACAGTGCAAAAAATTTAGAAACTAAAAAATTTTGTGTAGAGCAACATATGGAAGCATGTGCCACTGAACTTAAACTAAATGATGGCACTTTCATAATTGTAACAGTGTATAGGTCCCCCTCAGGGAATTTCCAGCTATTGCTAGAAAACTTGGATGCTTTGTTGTGCTATCTGTCAGACAGGGGGAAGCAAATTATCATTTGTGGGGATTTCAATGTTGATTCCCTGAAAGAGTGTAATAGGAAGAATGACCTTTTAGTATTACTCAGTTCTTTCAATTTGAGCTCCGTCATTGATTTTCCTACTCGGATAACAAAGAACAGCAGTACATTGATAGATAACTTTTTTATAGACCAAGATAAGTTTAAGGACATAAATGCTTATCCTGTTGAGAATGGTCTTTCAGATCATAGTGCACAGCTTGTTACAGTACATGACATAGCTCCATGCAGTATAATAAATCAGACTTTCAAAGCAGTGCGTTCAATTAACAATATAAATATTGCAAACTTTAGGGAAAGCCTACAGCAGCTAGACTGGGATGAAGTGTATAAGGAACCCGATGCAAACTTGAAATATAACTTATTTCACAATACATTTTTAAGGGTATTTGAAAATTGTTTTCCCAAGAAAATAGTTAAACATAATTCCAAGAAAACATATAAAAAACCTTGGCTAACTAAAGGAATAAGAATATCTTGCAACCGTAAAAGAGAACTGTATCTAACAGCAAGAGGGAGTACTGACCCCGAAATTGTTCAATATAATAAAAACTATTGTGCGGTACTAAGAAAAGTTATTAAAAAGTCCAGAAGCATGTGTATCATGTCTGAGATCAGTAACTCTGATAATAAAATTAAAGCAATTTGGAATATTATTGAAAGGGAAACAGGGCAAGCAAGAGCACAGGAAGACTTTAGTGCAATAAAACTGAATGACAAGTGCACTAACAAACAATCAGAAATTGAAAATATTTTGAATAATCATTTTTTAAATGTTGTGGAGAAAATAGGATCTAGATCTTCACTAGAAGAGGCAAGGCTATTAATAGAAGAGGCCATACCTGCGCAGTTTGAAACAACTGTAATTCCACCAACCTCTCCCTCTGAAATCAGTAAAATAATAAACTCACTGAAAAGTAAAAGCTCTTACGGAATTGATGGCATTTCCAGCAAAGTACTTAAAGCTTGTTCCCCACAGATAAGTAGGATTCTCAGCCACGTATGTAATAGCTCTTTGGAGCAGGGTGTTTTCCCTGATAGACTGAAATATGCCATTGTAAAACCATTGCATAAAAAGGGGGATACGTCGGATGTCAACAACTACCGCCCAATCTCTCTTCTGACAGCTCTATCAAAAATTTTTGAGAAAGTAATGTATTCAAGAGTAGCCTCCCATATTTGTAAAAATAAAGTACTAACAAAATGTCAGTTTGGTTTTCAGAAAGGCTTTTCAACAGAAAATGCTATATATGCTTTCACTGATCAAATATTAAATGCTCTGAATAACCGGACATCACCCATTGGTATTTTTTGTGATCTCTCAAAGGCCTTTGATTGTGTAAATCATGGAATTCTTTTAGATAAGCTAAATCATTATGGTTTGAGTGGGGCAGTGCGCAAATGGTTTAATTCATACTTAACTGGAAGAATGCAGAAAGTTGAAATAAGTGGTTCGTGTAATGTTAAAACAACAGCTGATTCCTCAAACTGGGGTGCTATCAAGCACGGGGTCCCACAGGGTTCGGTCTTAGGTCCTTTACTGTTCTTGATATACATTAATGACTTACCATTCCACATTGATGAAGATGCAAAGTTAGTTCTTTTTGCTGATGATACAAGTATAGTAATAACATCCAAAAACCAAGAACTAAGTGATGTAATTGTAAATGATGTTTTTCACAAAATTATTAAGTGGTTCTCAGCAAACGGACTCTCTTTAAATTTTGATAAAACACAGTATATACAGTTCCGTACAGTAAATGGCACAACTCCAGTAATAAATATAGAATTTGAACAGAAGTCTGTAGCTAAGGTAGAATTTTCAAAATTTTTAGGTGTGTCCATTGATGAGAGGTTAAACTGGAAGCAACACATTGATGGTCTGCTGAAACATCTGAGTTCAGCTACGTATGCTATTAGGGTTATTGCAAATTTTGGTGATAAGAATCTCAGTAAATTAGCTTACTATGCCTACTTTCATTCACTGCTTTCGTATGGCATCATATTCTGGGGTAATTCATCGTTGAGTAGAAAAGTATTCATTGCACAAAAACGTGTAATCAGAATAATTGCTGGAGCCCACCCACGGTCATCCTGCAGACATCTATTTAAGGATCTAGGGATCCTCACAGTAACCTCACAGTATATATATTCCCTTATGAAATTTGTCGATAATAATCCAACCCAATTCAAAAGTAATAGCAGTGTGCATACCTATAACACCAGGAGAAAGGATGATCTTCACTATGCAGAGTTAAATCTGACTTTGGCACAGAAAGGGGTAAATTATGCTGCCACAAAAGTCTTTGGGCACCTACCAAACAGCATCAAAAGCCTGACAGATAGCCAACTAACATTTAAAAATAAATTAAAAGAATTTCTAGATGACAACTCCTTCTACTCATTGGCTGAATTTTTAGATATAAACTAAGTAAAAAAAAAACTTAATCATTAGTGTCATGCAATATTTTGTGTAATGTAATTTCTTGTACAGACATCTTTTATTAACCTGACACGTTCCACATCATTACGAAGTGTCGTATTCATGATCTATGGAACAAGTAGTAATCTAATCTAATCTAATCTAATCTGAGTGTCTGACATCTGGAGATTTGGGTGTAAGAAAATAGATTTTGCACTCACCTGGTTGATGACATGGAGGAATGGGCCCGGTCTTTCAGAAGAGTTGAAATTTTTGGATAATTTCCAGGAAAAAGTCAAAAGAAAATATTGGTCAAATATTACACAAGAGAAACTGTTAATATAATTACTTAATGCCAAATACCATAACAATACATGGGTCAGTTACAAAAGTGGTACTTACCTAGATCAAAATATTTAGATAACCTATTAGAGGAAACACATTTAGCAGAGGTCTTCATTTTGACACTAATTTACTCTGTGAGGAAAGAAAAATGATATTGGGGCTGGACCATTATTCTTAATCTGTTATCCTTCACTTCATAAGGAATGAGCAGATTACACACAGGAAGAAAACCGCCCCATCAAAACCAATGAAAATAGTTGTTATTCACTGAAGTTTCAAAAGAGGAATGAAAATTACTTTTGACTGGAAAATAAAGGACTAACTCTATGAGAAACAAAACAAGAAACAGCAAATGAAACAATAACTTGTAGGTATTTATACCCAATACCACAAGTAACCTAGGGAACCATTTATCCTCTAATGTGTCTTTTCTGAATTAGGTGTCCTGAACTGGATATTATCCTATTCCAATCTTGGCAAGCAAGGAGAATCCCTGTGTAGGGGGTCAGGATCCAGTACGTTATGATGTAGCCATAGGCTTGTATGTGGGGAGACTAATTGTTCTCGTCCATAACATTCCAACACACAAGTAATTATTGGTAGAAGCTGAAGTAAAATTTGAAGACCAAACTAACCAAGAATAGTTACAGATGTATTTGGTGGTAATTTAGATACTTGTATGGACCCTAAAACTGAAGATTCAATGATATTCCAAAATTTCCTGACAATAATTCTACAAAAATATGTGTCCAATATTACCTATAATTGGTGTGTAAGTATTTGGTATTTCTAGAACTAAAGGAAAATTGATTGGGGAAGAAACAAGACTGCTCATAACAATAAAAAATAATTTTCTTTCAAACTTTATTAGTAATACCTAATATAAATATGGTATATTACTTGTGGTAGACTGGTTACTTCCTCATAAAGTATGAATTGTACTGGATGACTGGAGGTTCCATGTATTGAGTATCCTTGAAGAGTAATCAGCTAACAATTAAGCCAAATTTATCAATATATAAGGCTCATTTACTAGCAACAGCCAAAGGAGTGAACACTGCTGGCAATATGAGGAGTCTTTGAGGAATTTAGAAACCAAATACAGGTAAAAGCTTCAAAGACAAATGTTCTAATGACTGAACAAAGCCAGGAGCTGTATATTTTACTACAAAAAAGATATATTTTGTGATAATCCTGTACTGGAGGTGAGTACATCTGCAAATTTAACTTAAAAAACTATATACCTTTATTTTGTAAACCTTATCCAGTACTATTAAGCTTAAGATTAGCAGTGCAGAATGAAATCCAGAAAAATGGTTGAGAGTGGTATCATAAAATACAGCATAAATGTATACAACAATCCTTTACTAGTTGTGAGAAAATTTTCTGGTGGCTTACATCTCATACTTGATGTATGTATCTTTAATAAGCACATAGAAACAGAAAGAGATAGACCAGTCAGCATTGAAGAATTGCTGTCCAGATTTGAGATAGCTAGATATTTCAGCTCAATGGACTCAACAGCCAAATATTGCAAATATTGGCAAGTATGTATACATGCCGTTGGTGGGGAGGCTTGCGTGCCTCAGCGATACAGATAGCCGTACCGTAGGTGCAACCACAATGGAGGGGTATCTGTTGAGAGGCCAGACAAACATGTGGTTCCTGAAGAGGGGCAGCAGCCTTTTCAGTAGTTGCAGGGGCAACAGTCTGGATGTTGACTGAGCTGGCCTTGTAACACTAACCAAAACGTCCCTGCTGTGCTGGTACTGCGAACGGCTGAAAGCAAGGAGAAACAGCAGCATTCATTTTTCCTGAGGGCATGCAGCTTTACTGTATGGTTAAATGATGGTGGTGTTCTCTTGGGCAAAATATTCCGGAGATAAAATAGTCCCCCATTTGGATCTCTGGGCGGGGACTACTCAGAAGGACGTCATTATCAGGAGAAAGAAACTGGCTTTCTATGGATTGGAACATGGAATGACAGATTCCTTAATCGGGCAGGTAGGTTATAAAATTTAAAAATGGAAATGGATAGCTTAAAGTTAGATACAGTGGGAATTAGTGAAGTTCAGTGGCAGGAGGAACAAAACCTCTGGTCAGGTGACTACAGGGTTATAAATACAAAATCAAATAGGGGTAATGCAGGAGTAGGTTTAATAATGAATAAAAAAGTAGGAGTGGAGATAAGCTTCTAGAAACAGCGTAGTGAATGCATTATTGTGGCCAAGATAGACACGAAGCCCACACCTACCACAGTAGTAGAAGTTTATATGCCAACTAGCTCCACAGATGTTGAAGAGACTGATGAAATGTATGATGAGACAAAAGAAATTATTCAGATAGTGAAGGGAGATGAAAATTTAATAATCATGGGTGACTGGAATTTGATAGTAGGAAAATGAAGAGAAGGAAACGTAGTAGGTGAATATGGAATGGGGATAAGGAATGAAAGAGGCAGCTGCCTGGTAGAATTTTGCACAGAGCATAACTTAATCATAGCTAACAGTTGGTTCAAGAATCATGAAAGAAGACTGTATACGTGAAAGGGACCTGGAGATATTGGAAGGTTTCAGGCATATTATATAATAGTAAGACAGAGATTTAGCAACCAGGTTTTAAATTGTAAGACATTTCCATTGGCAGATATGGACTCTGACCACAATCTATTGGTTATGAACTATAGATTAAAACCGAAGAGACTGCAAAAAGGTGGGAATTTAAGGAGATGGGACATAGATAAACTGACTAAACCAGAAGTTGTACAGAGTTTCATGGAGAGCATTAGGGAATTATTGACAAGACTGGGGGGGGGGGGGGGGGGGAAAGAAATACAGTAGAAGAAGAATGGGTACTATTGGGAGATGAAATAGTAAAGGCAGCAGAGCATTGAGTAGGTAAAAAGAAGGGTGCTAGTAGAAATCCTTGGATAACAGAAGAAATATTGAATTTAATTGATGAAAGAAGAGAATATAAAAATGCAGTAAATGAAGCAGGCAAAAAGGAATACAAATGTCTCAAAAATGAAATTGACAGGAAGTGCAAAATGGCTAAGCAGGGATGGCTGGAGGACAAACGGAAGGATGTAGAGGCATATATCACTAGGGGTAAGATAGATACTGCCTACATGAAAATTAAATAGAACTTTGAAGAAAAGAGAACCACTTGTATGAATATCAAGACCTCAGATGGACCTCAGATGGAAACCCAATTCTAAGCAAAGAAGGGAAAGCAAAAAGGTGGAAGGAGTATATAGAGGGCCTATACAAGGGCAATATACTTGAGGACAATATTATGGAAATGGGAGAGCATGTAGATGAAGATGAAATGGGAGATATGATACTACGTGAAAAGTTTGACAGAGCACTGAAAGATCTAAGTCGAAACAAGACCCCGGGAGTAGACAACAATCCATTAGAACTACTGATAGCCTTCAGAGAGCCAGCCCTGACAAAACTCTACCATCTGGTGAGAAAGATGTATGAGATGGGCGAAATACTCTCAGACTTAAAGAAGAACATAATAATACCAATCCCAAGGAAAACAGTTGTTGACAGATGTGAAAATGACTGAACTAACCATTTAATAAGTCATGGCTGCAAAATACTAACAAGAATTCTTTACAGGTGAATGGAAGACCTGTAGAAGCTGACCTCTGGGAAGATCAGTTTGGATTCTGCCTTATCTTAGGAGGTAGACTAAGGAAAGGAAAACCTACATTTCTAGCATTTGTAGACTTAGAGAAAGCTTTTGACAATGTTGACTGGAATATTCTCTTTCAAATTCTGAAGGTGGTAGGGATAAAATACAGGGAGCAAAAGGCTATTTACAATTTGTACAGAAACCGGATGGCAATTGAGGGACATGAAAGGGCAGCAGTGGTTGGGAAGCGAGTGAGACAGGGTTGTAGCCTCTCCCCAATGTTATTCAATCTGTATATTGAGCAAGCAATAAAGGAAACAAAAGAAAAATTTGGAGTAGGAATTAAAATTCATGGAGAAGAAATAAAAACTTTGAGGTTTGCCGATGACATTGTAATTCTGTCAGAGACAGCAAAGGACCTGGAAGAGCAATGATCAGGATGGACAGTGTCCTGCAAGAAAGCGTTTCTGAGGAAGAGGAATTTGTTAACATCAAATATACACTCCTGGAAATGGAAAAAAGAACACATTGACACTGGTGTGTCAGACCCACCATACTAGCTCACTGCGAGAGGGCTGTACAAGCAATGATCACACGCACGGCACAGCGGACACACCAGGAACCGCGGTGTTGGCCGTCGAATGGCGCTAGCTGCGCAGCATTTGTGCACCGCCACCGTCAGCGTCAGCCGTGGCATACGGAGCTCCATCACAGTCTTTAACACTGGTAGCATGCCGCGACAGCGTGGACGTGAACCGTATGTGCAGTTGATGGACTTTCAGCGAGGGCGTATAGTGGGCATGCGGGAGGCCGGGTGGACGTACCGCCGAATTGCTCAACACGTGGGGCGTAAGGTCTCCACAGTACATCGATGTTGTCGCCAGTGGTCGGCGGAAGGTGCACGTGCCCGTCGACCTGGGACCGGACCGCAGCGACGCACGGATGCACGTCAAGACCGTGGGATCCTACGCAGTGCCCTAGGGGACCGCACCGCGACTTCCCAGCAAATTAGGGACACTGTTGCTCCTGGGGTATCGGCGAGGACCATTCGCAACCGTCTCCATGAAGCTGGGCTACGGTCCCGCACACCGTTAGGCCGTCTTCCGCTCACGCCCCAACATCGTGCAGCCCGCCTCCAGTGGTGTCGCGACAGGCGTGAATGGAGGGACGAATGGAGACGTGTCGTCTTCAGCGATGAGAGTCGTTTCTGCCTTGGTGCCAATGATGGTCGTATGCGTGTTTGGCGCCGTGCAGATGAGCGCCACAATCAGGACTGCATACGACCAAGGCACACAGGGCCAACACCCGGCGTCATGGTGTGGGGAGCGATCTCCTACACTGGCCGTACACCTCTGGTGATCGTCGAGGGGACACTGAATAGTGCACGGTACATCCAAACCGTCATCGAACCCATCGTTCTACCATTTCTAGACCGGCAAGGGAACTTGCTGTTCCAACAGGACAATGCACGTCCGCATGTATCCCGTGCCACCCAACGTGCTCTAGAAGGTGTAAGTCAACTACCCTGGCCAGCAAGATCTCTGGATCTGTCCCCCATTGAGCATGTTTGGGACTGGATGAAGCGTCATCTCACGAGGTCTGCACGTCCAGCACGAATGCTGGTCCAACTGAGGCGCCAGGTGGAAATGGCATGGCAAACCGTTCCACAGGGCTACATCCAGCATCTCTACGATCGTCTCCATGGGAGAATAGCAGCCTGCATTGGTGAGAAAGGTGGATATACACTGTACTAGTGCCGACATTGTGCATGCTCTGTTGCCTGTGTCTATGTGCCTGTGGTTCTGTCAGTGTGATCATGTGATGTATCTGACCCCAGGAATGTGTCAATAAAGTTTCCCCTTCCTGGGACAATGAATTCACGGTGTTCTTATTTCAATTTCCAGGAGTGTAGATTTAAATGTCAGGAAGTCATTTCTGAAAGTATTTGTGTGGAGTGTAGCCATGTTTGGAAGTGAAACATGGACAATAAGTAGTTTGGACAAGAAGAGAATAGAAGCTTTCGAAATGTGGTGCTACAGAAGAATGCTGAAGATTAGATGGGTAGATCACATAACTAATGAGGAGGTATTGAATAGGATTGGGGAGAAGCGGAGTTTGTGGCACAACTTGCCTAGATGATGGGATTGGTTGACAGGACATGTTCTGTGGCATCAAGGGATCACCAATTTAGTATTGGAGGGCAGCATGGAGGGTAAAAATTGTAGAGGGAGACCAAGAGATGTAGGTTGCAGTAGGTACTTGGAGATGAAGAAGCTTGCACAGCATAGACTAGCATGGAGAGCTGCATCAAACCAGTCTCTGGACTGAAGACCACCACAACAACAACAACATGCCTACAAGAAGATTCTAGGCCATATATCATGTTGTTTTTTAGGATAAACCGTACCATTTTCCAGAACTTCCATTTGACTTGAACATCTCAGTAACAGTATTTACTGAAGTACTAGACAAAGCTCTGAATAATGATCTGACAGAGGCATTGATTATATATCTTAATGACATCATAATTGTTTCAAATCATGGAAAGATCTCTGCACCTTAGTAAAGAAAAATTTGCATAGATTTGATAGAAAGAGGAATCATTATTAAATATAAAAATAAAATTTTGGCAGGGACAAACTAAAATCAAATGTTTTTTTATTCCAGTCTTTGATCACAATATCAATTCTTTTGATGATGACTGGTTTCAGTCCGTAATGACCATCCTCAGATCTTAATTACACCATGTCCTAGTTAAAATCTGAGGATTGTCATTACAGACTGAAAGAATTGATATTGTGATCAAAGAGTGGAATAAAAAACATTTGACAGTATTTGATCACTGTTTGTATACATGACTATGTTGCAGTTTGTGAGACAAACTGAAATATTTAGGACATGTGGGAATACAAGGTCTGAAGCCTGAAGCCATATGATAACAATCAAACATTATCCTGAACTAATAAATGTACAGCAGTTATGTTCATTCCTCAGGCTAGCTGGATTCTATAGGCATTTCACCAGAGGTCAGCCCATGAATGATCCATGATTATCATGGTGGACATGGGATGAGAGGAGACCAAAGGTGTTTTAAACTACTAAATGAGCTTTTGTGGTAGTACCCACAGTTAAACACCCAGTTGTGCTTGAACGATTCAAGTTTGAGACCAATGTAGCTAAGTATAGGATAGCATGGGAATTATTTCAAGGAGAATGGGACCCAGAACTAGGAGCAAGCAAAACAATTGCTTCTGGAAGTATGAGTTTAAATAAACATGAATTAAACAACACAGAAAACGAAAATGAGTTATTGGCTGTTAGGTGGAACATACAAAAACTCCAACTTCAGTCTGGGATTCAAACTTGATCATTTATACTGACTCTCAAGCATTATCATTCCTTACAGAAAACCAATTGTTGCACAGTAGATTAATGCAACATGTTTCATTCTTACATGAATTTCAAATAGAGGTAAACCATATAAAAGAAACACAAAATAAATTTTCAGATCCTTTCTCATGACTCCGATTAGGAATGAATGAAGTAACATGGACTGAAGGACCAGTATTTGTTTTTACCACAAATTTTCTATCTAGTAGTTACATGAACAATGAAGTAATGAAATTATCTTTAAAAATAAAGCATGGCCTACATACAGATAGTTGCTTTGGGGAAAAGCTACAGTTATGTGAGTGATCTTCGCTTCCTCCTAATAAAAAGCATTTGTGGATTGTAAATGAAGATCATTAGTTTTGGTGATTGAATGAGAATTCAATACATTGGAAACTGTTTATCCCACAAACCACTGAAATAGAACTGATATGGTTTATACATAAAGGTTGTGGCTTTTTTGACATTCATAAATGCATTAAGCATATGAAAACATTTTCCTACTTTAAAAATCTAAGTAGTAAGTTTATAAGTGTGGTAACAATATGCAAAATTAGTCAAAAGGTGGGAGAAGGTAGCAGTCATGTATTATATAAATTATACCCACTTATACATTAGGCATTACATGACAACTGCCATAGACTTCTATGGTCTTTTGCCTAAAGGTAGAGGTGGGGTTACCTATATTCTTGTATTAATAGAATGTTGTTCAAAGTATATAAAACTTTATCCTAAAATTAGTAAATACAGCTACTGTAATAATTTGTTTGAGAGATTGTTTTACAGACATAGGCAAGCCTGTGAGAGTATTAATAGATAATTGATCACAGTTCACTGACAGTAACTTCAAGAAATTCACAGTTTGGAAAGGCATTACACGTATGACAATTTCAAAATACCATCCACAGTCAAACCTCTATACAAGGGTTGTGAAGGAAATAGGGAGGTTATGTAGAACATATTCCTCTACAAGACACACTGCTTGGTCTCAGATAATTTCTGAATTTCATGTAATCTTGAACAAATTACCATCTCTAGTAGAAATAATTAACAGAAAATTTGTTGGGTATGAGCAAGCAAAGAGAGCTCAGGGTGCAAAACCATAATAGAGGGGCAGCTACATGCACCATTCTTTCAGCCTCTAGCACTGAAGACACTGCAAAGGATAAGAAGTCTGCTAGCAGGAGAAGAAGCATGATTATTCAGATTTTACTAGCTGATCTGGACAGAAGTTAATTTTATGAAATAGTTGACCATGGAGAATTTACTTCACAATGAGACACAATAGACAAAAATTAAATAACTTTTACTCTCCAACATTCTTTTTTGAAAAATATGTGGGTAGCTGATATGGCATTCCATAGACCTTTGTACAAGGACTTCTCTCTGTAATGTTAATGAGTGACATAAACTTATTAATCAGTATGGTGATGATGATATGTTGATAATGATGAGGAACTTTTGGCATGGGCATACAACAACAAGTCATTAGCATACATACCGAAATAGAATGTGACAGCTGTAGGAATAACAGATGAATAAAATGATGAAAACTGTATATATTGTCAGATTGAAAACTTACAGAAAAAAGGTAAAAGAATACATCAGACAGCTGTGAAAAAGGATGGGTCAGGCATTATGCGACACACTAAAGTTTAAAGCCTAAAATCTTAGGCTGGAGTCCAAAAACTTCACAAAACTTTAAAATCTTCACCACACTCATCTTGTCATCAACGACAGATCGCCACCAAAACTTGCTTCTGTCATCAAGTCACAATACGAAATCCATTCAGTAAAAATGTGATAAAAAGTGATTTACATACCACAGGCATCACTGACTGGACAATGAACAATTCAGAAGTGGGTCAGGTTCACTTCAGCTTGCACAAATGGCTGGCATGTGGTCTAACATTGCCTGATAGTTGGTTGCATAGGGTGCAGCTTGTTGTCCACAACTGCCAGCCACTTCCCCACCCAACATCCACAACCCCCCCCCCCCCTCCCCACCCTCAGCCCCTCCCCGTCCACACACAGTTGTCTGGATCTCTGCTACAGTGAAATG
Source organism: Schistocerca gregaria (assembly GCF_023897955.1). Classification (NCBI taxonomy): domain Eukaryota; kingdom Metazoa; phylum Arthropoda; class Insecta; order Orthoptera; family Acrididae; genus Schistocerca; species Schistocerca gregaria. The sequence goes on along the minus strand of NC_064924.1, from coordinate 503,827,133 downwards.
ACAGCCTGCAGGGAAATGGCACATTGTGCATTGTCATGCCTACGTGGGGCTTCTTGCGACCTCTATCTGATTGTTCACTTCCTAGAATTCCCACTTACCCTGGTGCCCAGCAGCATTATACATGCTTCCCCATCCACTGAGGGAAGTACAGTTGGTCATTGGGCCACCTTTCTGCTGGGAACATGTATTGCAATGACTGAAGTACACTCTCTGCAGAAAATACAGTACACTGTGAAGGGGAACCATGATGACACAGTTGGTGAACACCACTGAACAGTTAAGGACGTCATCCTGTTTGGAATTATAAGCACGCAACTTTCAGAGTGATAATAATGAGCTCTTAACCGGGACATGAAGGCCCAAGGGATGTCTACAAGCCACTGTGTCATTCTCTGGCTTGTGGCTTTGTGCAGACAACATATGGAAGGGGAATGTGGTCAGTACATTGTTCTACTGGCTGTTTTGCAGACTTTCCGGACCATGGAGCTGCTACTACTCAGTGAAGTAGCTCTTAAATTGTCATCAGAAGGCTTAGTGTAGCTTGTACCAGTTCTTCAATGAAGGAAAAATCCTTGGCAGTACCAGGACTGAACCTGGAGTATTTCACATGGGAGTTATCTATAGTGACTCCTCGGCTATGGAGGAAGACTAAAACTCAGATGCCAGTCTAAAATGTTAAAAAGATCAGAGATTGAACGTATTAACTTAGGACTGAAACACAAGAAACAGACCAGACATAAATTAGATGGCTGAAATAGACTGCAGTAATTGAGATGCTCGGGGGAACACAATGGTAAGTGCCATCGCCGTGTATTTTGCGGTAGATGACTAATGACACCACCTGTGGGATGCACAATGCAGTAAACTTACTAGTAGTTCCAAATTCGCTCAACAGACATCAGGGCTGAACTTAATGGTAAGTGCCACTGTCCGTATGTTGCAGAAACATAATGGTAAGTGACAGAGAGAATGGAGGCAAGTAAAAACATCTCCAAGATTATGGAAACAGTGAACATGGCAGAAGACCAGAAATATACTTCCAGTGATACTAATATCTTCAAGAGGGATCCAGAATACATTCCTAATGATTCAGATGACTCAGAGGTATGTCACTTTGTAAATATACTGTCTTTAGTACATTTCACGAGCGTAATGGTAAGTGCATGTACATACCATTATGTTCCTGAAGTACATTAATTTTGGAATGGATACATTTTTTTGGCTAAGTGGTGTGTGAAAGCACATTTTTCATTTATATTGTTACATGTAATAATAATAATGGTAACGGTAATAGTAGTTTTTGTTGTTATACAGGTTAATAGCGAATCAGATCATATTGCCCAAAACAACAAACAATGTATTGCTCCTGCAGAAACCATTCAGGAACAGACAAAGATGTCGTCTCGGAAAAGGTGCTGCTGTGGCCAAAATAAGAACTTGAACATGGTACTGTTTTGGAAACATCTAATTTCAACTGGTAGATTTTGTGTGATTGAACACCACTTCCCCGTGAGTGGGCACACAGTTTTGTCATCTGATAGAGATTTCACAACAATTGAAATTTACATTCGCCGATAAGTTTCAAGATTTATACAGTATCACATCAGTGGTGCGAGATCATCAAGAAGTTGGCTAAGAAGAACTCATTGCTTGTATATAATATGAAAAGAGAGGATTTCTATCAAATACAAGTACTCTAAAGAAGCGTTTGTCTTCAAAAAGAAGACAGTTGATAGTCAAGATGTCAACCTAAGGAAAGTATGTTGGTGGAAGGTGACCTCCGAATATCCATCCATCATCTTTATTCATCAGCGAGACATTTTGTCATGACATTTGGCATGAAATAAGTTTCAGAAAGTGTGGAAGACAAGGACCAGTTCCTATGCTTTGACTTAAATACAATTGGCCAAATCTTATTGAAAATAAGAAAGTTGCTGACATCCAGTCGCTCCTAAATTACATACCTCCTGTCCACCATGGATTTATCCTGTCACTGAAGCCAACAGTTTTGGATGAAAAAGACTTTAGTAATGAGAGTGATGAATGATTTTGCAGTTTCAGTAAAGTGTTGAAGACTTACTGTAAAATTTAAAATGTAATGTTCTATCACTATGTGTTGTTAATGGTGTATGGTAATTAATAATTTTTCTATATTTCGTTTGTTTTGGTCAGTTCTGAGTTTCATTTATGTCTCTATAGTAGAAGATAGATGTTAGAATTACTGCAGAATAAAAGTACTGTTCAAAAAGTATATTCTGATTTGTAGATCAATTGAAACTTTAGATGCGCTGTATCCCGAAAAAAAGAGAATCGGAGCATTTGAGATGTGGTGCTATAGACGAATGTTGAAAATTAGGTGGACTGATAAGGTAAGGAATGAGGAGGTTCTACTCAGAATGGGAGAGGAAAGGAATATGTGGAGAATATAAGGAGAAGGGACAGGATGATAGGACATCTGCTAAGACATGAGGGAATGACTTCCATGGTACTAGAGTGAGCTGTAGAGGGCAAAAACTGTAGAGGAAGACAGAGATTGGAATACGTCAAGCAAATAATTGAGGACGTAGGTTGCAGGTGCTACTCTGAGATGAAGAGGTTAGCACAGGAAAGGAATTCGTGGCGGGCCGCATCAAACCAGTCAGTAGACCGATGACATAAAAAAAAAAAAAATCAACCGAAACTGTGAGTTTGGCGCTTACCATTTTGTTCCCCTGAGCATCTCACTTGTATAAGTGCATATTTTGTTAAGGAATTCTTAAAGAACTAGGAATTTTTACACTCACATAGTGATACATTCATTCCTTGAAAGCCATTGCTAATGAGAAGAAATATCAGTTTCAGTTGAAAAATGACTTGCCCAACAACAATGTAAGATGCAAAAACAATTTTTGTGAAGACTTTGCCTCTTTTTATCTGAAGTTTATAATGAGGATCTGTTTTCTGGACGAAGATCTTCAAAAAGCTCTCACAACATCTAGATTTGTGGCCAGAATAGCATAGTGTTATGAGAGGTGTTTTTGACATTTGGTAAAGGTTTAAAATTTGGCTATAGTCACAACACCAAAATCTATTTATTTGTGAGCAATTGTCCTACAGAATCCACCGTATGATCCTGATTTAGCATCTGTAGACTTAAATCTCTTTGAGATTATGAAAGATGGATTACACAGCCAACATTTTTCAGGCTCAGATGCTGCTGTGAAAGCTGTAACACAGTGGCTAGCCTCAGCTGGTACAAGATTTTATGAGTATATCATGCAGGTGGTGCCAATGTGGAAAAAGTGAGAGTATTTTGCATCACAAATGGTGGTACCTATGTAGAAGAAGTGACAATATTTTGCATACAAGTGTTGGTACCTATGTGGAAAAAGTGAGAGTATGTTATAGAAATATTATCTATTTAAGAATGTTATTATGCCTTTTGTATCTGTTCTAGTTTCCATGAAAATAAATTAGAGGCATTAGTTTCAGAGTGACTTCTGAAGTTTCTGCTTGCACTAAGGAGGAGAATATTTAGGAAAGAGTTATAGCAAAAGATGCAGATTCTGATGGTTGTGTGAATTTAATGTGGAAATATTTAGAAAGGTGGCCTTCAATCACTTGCTACTTACCATAAAGAGAGCATCTCACAAATCAGAGGAAAATCAAGAAAATCTTGCCTGAGGAAAGCAAATTAGATATGACAGGAAACTTTGAGAGTGCAGATGTGTCACACATACAATATTATTAAATGGATAGACTGTTACCATAAACATGAGGTTGAGCTGCTGTCCGGCACAGTGAAAAGACTGTTAAGAATTGACCTATTGGCCAAAGCCATCTTCAAAAAAGAAAACACATTCACTCAAGCAAGCAAGTCTCATGGACACATGACTGCTGTCTCAGCCACTCTGGAGTGAACAGAGACAGCAGTCAAGTTTGTGTGAGGTGCTTTTATTTGCATGAATGTTTGAACATTGTCTTTTTACAATGCTTTTCTGCAACTCAACAAGTCACCTTTATGGTGAATAGCGATCTATCCTTTTCATAATATTGCTGATACACGTACAACTAAGTCATCAATAAGTTGAATTATATTATTTGTGCTGGAACTCCACAGAAGCTCTATTCCAGTGAACTATGAAGTGGCTGGTTTATAAGTCAACAGTTCTAGTTCCCATGACTTCAGGCTTATGTGTCTATATGTGCTTTCAGAAAGGGAAATAATTGTGAATCACAATGAAATTGTACCAGCTGGTATGGGATCAGGTCTTTTATTTTCTTCATTTTATCACCATTAAAAATTTGAGATGCAGGTTGAAATACCAAATTATCCCCATATGCTATTTTTCAGAAATGCTGTACCCTTGATCTAAATGAAATATATATGCAATAGCTCTGGCAAGTACAATACATGCTACTTCATGTTGGGCTCCTGATTGGGTTCTTTTGCTAACAATTTTCTATTTACATCATAGTATGAATGAAGATTTCATCACCATATCATAACTGTCAGTTTGTACAAGCCTTAAAATAAGAAAATATATGAATAATATTTCTCCTCGTCATTTCTTTGCTGTTAGTTACAGTCACTTACCTTAATGCATTGATTCAAGGTACAATAAGGAGTTAATGAATAAAAAATAACTCTTTTCAATTCAAATAATTTATATATTGAATAAAAATTAACATAATTTTTATTATAGTATGACTAGAATAATATCTTTGGACAAGCAGTTTGAAAATTGGCATTTCTGCCAGCTTACATAGACTTTATTCACATTCTTTAGTGTAACTGGAAAAACTTCTTTAGAATAACTGAAATCAACTGTCCTATGATGCAAAATGACTATTGCCATAAGGCTAATGCTCTATTGAAATTGCAGGAGTGATGGTTTGTTTCAACTGTAGGACATCACTACAGTGTCATGATGTTTGCAAATACATATGTAAACAGAAAGGTGCAAAATATTTTGTATTACACATGACAATGAAGTATCCAAAGGATGTTCATGTATCACTCATTCTTACATTATAATAATTAGGAATACATTTAGACTAGTTTGTTCTAAATACCACAATATTTATGTGTAATTCCACCAAAATTTCACTTTCTCATTTAAAACTTGAAGTTTATCACATTTCAAACACTTAAAGTTGTTATTGTAGTTCAACATGGTTCATAACTTTAAAACACACTGTAATTTAGCCAGTTCTTTGTGTCAAATATAAACCAGGTGTCATTGGAGGAGCACTTTCTACCTGTAGTAATAATGTTTCCTCTCTACTATTCACACATCATACTTTGTTATTTCACTCAGTGATTACAATTATGCTTAATGAACATTAACTGCATAATTTCTTTCACAGATGCCAAAATATTTTAAATTTGTAACAGCTGTTTATACTATTGCTGTAAATTTTTTTGGGAGTTAGTGACAATTCTTGTGGATTGTCAACAATTTTCTGCCTGTAAACTTCATCTTTGAGTTCTGGAAGATTAAATGTATAACTAGATCAATGTTTCTCTATACATGATGTGTTTTGGTTGTTCCTGGAAAAGGAAAATTAAATCATCTGACACATAAAAACTTGACATGTTGAACATGTAAAGTCAGGAAACACAAGATATACTATAACTGTGGTTACAAGATATATTTCCCATACTGTAAACTTGTTAGGGAGACATGGATGCTAAAAGATATTGCTGCTTTGTCCACTTACTTCAGTGATAAAATATTCCATTGGTTATATCTTCATTAATGATTCTGACAACATAATACCTCTGGCCTCTAGCTTAATGGCTCACAAATTTAAGACTAATTCAGAAATTTTAGTCAGAGTTATCAGTAGTTCAAGTATATAATGATTTTTGTATTGGTGTAATTTTGTTTAGCATCATTTCTGATTTAATATGTAACTTGATTGTGAGGTTTTTATTGTATTGTAATCAATTTCAGAATAGTGAGCAATAGAATCTTTAAACAGAATGTGAGGAATCATGTTAGTCAAGCGTCTGTATAGAAAAATATGGAATAAAGGAAACAATGCAAAAAAAAAAAAAAAAAAAAAAAAAAAAAAAAAAAAAAAAAAAAAAGGTGGACATTCCGAGAAGAGGTTGTTTGGAGACAAATCTGTATACATAAGGAGAGGATGTCATCAAAGAGAATGATGTCTCTATCATGTATAATATCTGGATAATCAGAATAGAAAAACAAATCTGGTGTTGTAACAGTAATATATGGTACATAGTTACTCTTAAAGAAGATGAAAAGAACTCTGTAAGTTTGTATAGATAGAAAGTCTGCAGCTAGACAAAAACTAAACTGTATGCAGAATGAAGGATGTAGGATAAAGAAAGAACTGTTACAAATATACAGATGAGTTTTTCTGTAATTTTGAATTGTATTGTGTTACTTTGCCATCAATGATGTTAGTCTATCACTTTCTCACTGAACTTTGTCTTTTCTACATTTGTCATTAGCTAGGTAACTGTCCTGTTTTTTTGACAAAGCACTTTCCCTTTGATGGTGATAATTTCAGTTTTGTTGAGAAATATATCTATTATTCACATTCAGATTTGTTCTTTAATTTTTGGTACTAAATCACATCCCCAGTCCATGGTAGTTAACTAACTTGCAATTTTCTCTGAATTACTTCTGTTTGCTTCTTTAACCTTCCCTGGAAGTACTCATTAGTAATCAACACCAAGACTGGAATTCATTCTAAAACGTGTCAATAAATTTAGTTTTCTGTTTAACAGTGTTTACAAAAATTCATTTCTTGTCAGATAAGCTTTGTGTACTGGATTTGAAATGAATAGTTTTATAACACATTGAATGAACAAGGGCACAACTAAAAACAGACTAACAGTGGAAATTCATGTCCTCATTTAAAGCATTTTGGGATAGAGTTATGTGGAATAATTGTTTTAATACACTTCCAATAAAATGTCTATTGTACTATTGTGAAGAGCACTAAGAACTAAGCAAAACAAGTCAGTTGAAATGAAACTTCTTCTTACTGAATAATATCTAGATCTTTTGATGAATAATGGAACAGTATTAGGACAAAGTCACATCAAAATTTAGAGCCATTCTTGCTATTGACACCAAAACTATGTTGTTTCGAAAAATTGTTACAGCAAATATGGCATCTGATAAAGTGGAGATATGCAGTGAATTGTGTGCCAGATGTGGTATTCACGAAATTAGTTATTTGCTGCATGGTGCACCACAGCCAAAGGAAATAAATAAAAATTCTTAGTGTTCCATCCACACGAATTTTAGGGTACAGTGTCTATTATACAGAAGTGTACACCACTTTCCACAACCCAGAGATAGTAGCTGAAATATTCCTGCAATCTTAGCCCAATAGACAACTTAATGCAATTTAATAACAGTCTGTGCAGGAATCAACTGTGCAGCTTTCCACTCTCATTAGACAGTCACTAGGATGCAGGCCGATGCCTGGCAGTAGGGTGGCGGGGTCAGTACGGCTGCGGTGCAGGTGGCCCCGGTGGACCTGGTGGGGGTGCTGATCCGACTTCGCCCAGCCAGGAGTCAGGACTCGGTGGAAAATCGGGGTATCCGTGAGTGCTGCTGCTGTTGCTGAGATCGGAGGCTGGACCGCTAGCCAGGCCAGGGTGGCCTGGTGGGAGATGCCCTGGAGGTGGTCCTTGACCTAAAATATTAAAAAGAAGGGATCAGATGATTGATTTAAAAATTATACTGTACAACCACAGATCACATTAAGCTCTCTTTATGCATTATTAAACAGTTATTTTGCTCCCTATAATCTCAACATACTTTGCCTAGATGCCTGTCTGATTTGTTGTCCAACCTTGTCTGCTTCTCTTTTTTGTATCACAGTTGCTGGTATATTAATATTGCTCCTGTCTTCTTTATGTTAATAATCTAACTTTGTCAAAGTCTTTTCTAATGTAATGGAACAATTTATTTTTATGTCTGTTGTCCGGAACTTACATTAGAAATGATGTTTACGGCATTCTACTCCCTACATTTTGTCTATCATGCAACTACAGTATTAGCTGCTGGAGGTATACAATTTTGAGCACAGCATGAGGCTATGCAGCATAGTTGAACTCAATAGTCAATGAGTACCTAACAGCAGGGGTAAAGTGCTAGTGGTGTAGACACAAAGCAGAACAATGACAATGATAAACAAAGCAGACATTCCATTACATCTACAAGAATAGTAGCCAAAGGTCGTCAGAAAGGAATCCAAAGAATTTTGCACATGGAGAAAGAAGTGACAGGCAAAATATTAGAGTTTCTGCAAGATGAGTCAGTGGAATGTGTGGTGTTATATATGTTAAACTCGTAGACGATGTACATGAGGGGCACAATGATAACATTACATGCCTAACGGGTGAAAGTGATACTGAACAGGTGATGAACCACATAGTTCATCATCCTATTTAGACAATAGTTACAAATCTTGTTTCCAATGAAATGTAATAAATCATTGTACAAGGAGCAGGAGCTAAACATAATCACACACATGGAAGATCATCCACAGAATACTATAAAATGTATTACTATTAGATTTTGAATAAGTATACAGCTATAAGACTATGTGGTGCATGAGAAAAACTGCAGATATTCAAGAGGACAAGGCACACTATTACAAAAACTAGTGTTTGCATGGTTCAAGGATGTTTGATACAATTTACAGGATATGCATGACAGTGACCAACTATGTTATGCACACCAAATTGCACGTGATATAGATTACAGTGATTTCAAAGGAAGCAATGGATGGTTGTATAACTTCAAACAGTGCTACAGAACTGGAAGATGTAACACAACAAAATTTCAAACAAAGTGTCAACTTGATGATGCACAGCAAACTGCAGACTCAACCCAAAAATTAGTAGATGAGATAAACAAACTTACGTCACTTTTCAGTAAGGAATTTGTGTTCAGTTCCAACCAGTTAGGATTTGAGGAGGAAATGCATTTGAAAAGTACCCTGGAAATTAGAGGTACCTAGAGAGTTGTATCAATATCAACTAATATCAATGCCTTAATGCATTCATATAAACTTATGTTGACTATTAATGTGGATAGTAATCAGCTGGAAAGTTTTTTATTGAGCTGCAAGGACTTGGAGGTGCTCTGTCCCTACAATTCTTTCTTGTGTGTGTGATATTCCAAGGGCAGTATGGAATATTTACATCATAGCAGACTAGAGTGGGAAGAAGTGCATAAGAGAACTGCACTTATGGTATGAGCACTGCTTTTGGCCAATTTCAAAATAACTGGCATTTGCTTGATCCCTGATCTGTGTATAAAAATCATACTCCATTACAGCAAATTATCACTTTTGAAAACTGTGTGACATTGCAATTTGTACCACATGGAACCACTGGAGAAATTCAGCCTTTGGATGTTTGTTTTGTTCTGTGCCTATAAAACATATTATGCGCCACTATCTGCAGCTAAGCCTCAGGGGACAGCCAGTTTCACAATAAGTTGCATGACAGATTGTTTCATGTTCAGTTGCATGCCATCACATTCCATCAGTTATTATCAACCCATTGTGGCAATACAATTCTACATGCTTTCTTTAAGAGTGGATACCTAGCTAAATGTCCTGCATGGTTTGTAACTCACAAGAAGTTCACCTTCAGTCTCGATGGTGTGAACCTTCATGATCACTGTGGGGCACCATTTATCATTCAGTGATCATGGTGCAAGTTTTGAACATTTCTTGATATTCAACACTGTCCATTATGTGACATTTAATACATACATCCCATAGAAGGTTGATCTCTGCGCGTCCTGGACACTAATTTTTTGTTGTTCTTGTGATGCACATGGTAAGTCATCAGCAGCTAATATTTTTCCCATCATAACTGTAAACTCAACACTTTCAAATGATCCTTACTAAAGATTCAACTTGCGACCTCGCACTCAAGGGGTTCCTTCTTGATCGTTATTGGCTGTACAATCTTTGGATCAATTATTTTATGAAGGATTTTTGTAATAGGAGTTACAATGTAATCATTCTGCAACAGTAAATGACTGTAAATTGAATATGCCAAGAAAAAAAATGACAATTGTTCTTGTAAAAAAATAGTGGTTAGGGTTTGATTTAAAACACTGTGTGAAATGTAATTATGAACAGAAAAGAGATGTCGTACTGCAATGTTCGCAAATTTAACATTGTGTAGTTCTGAATGAACTGATCACATATGAGCTACATCATGACATCATCACTACCTTGGCCAATTTTTATTTATGGTGTGAGGAATATAATCCCTCTTAATTCTATGTCTAAATCTTTCCTTGTCAAACCTCTGTGAAGCATCTGGCACAAGACACTTCACATTTTACCATTTAGGGCTTCTTCCTGCTCCATTCACGTACGAAATGCAGGAAGAATGACAGTCTGAATGCCTCTGTGCACACTGTAATTAATCTAATTGTGTCCTCACAATCCCTATGGGAACAATGTATTGGTAGTTGTAGTATGTCTCTGGAGTTACCATTTAAAGCTGGTTCTTAAAACTTCATAAGAAGGCTTTCTGGAGATAGTTTGCATCTACCTTTAAGTGTCTGTGAGTTTGCTGTATGCATATTTGTACATGTAGGTGACACTGTGTTTATATATTTTTTAGTTTGACAGTCTCCTATTGTATGAAAAATTGCTTTGTAAGTTTTGGTCATAATTTTGGTTCAGTCATATGTATGTCCTTGTAACATTAGGTGCATGTCACTTGAAAACAGACATTTAACAAGCTCCTCATTCAGGTCTTGAAGCCAAGGGATGTTGACCAGCTGCTGTGTCATTCTCTGCTGTGAGGCATCATGCAGATGCTTGGACTAGTGGGGCATGCTGAACGTACACAGAGAAGGGCAGCACATGTGGTCACTGGTTTGTTTGACCCATGGGAGAATGTTACAGTGATGCTGAAAAAACCTAACCAGCAACTCTTGAAGATAGCCTACTAACAAAGTTTCAAGAATCAGCTTTAAATGATGACTCTAGGAATACACCACAGCCCCATATGTATTAGGCAGATGGGCATTGTGAGGACAAGATTACAATAGTTACAGCATGCACAGAGGCCTGGAGGAGCATATCTTCAGCACACCACTCTCCCAGCCATCCTGCTGACTTTCCAGTTCTTGGGGCCACTACTTGTCAATCAAGTAATTCCTCAGTTAGCATCATGAGGCTGATTACACCTCATATCAGTCCTCCCACTAAGAAAAAATTCTTGGTAGTACCTCTACACAAGAGCCAACTATGCTGACCAAGCAGCTACAGAGGATCCAAATTGACATTTGCCCCAGACCAATCATTATTTGAAATAAAATCAAATTTGCTTGTTAAATCCATTTGTGATTGTCTGTAATCATGTGGGGTGTTACTCCACATTTCAGCTGCTAGATCTGAAATGGAAAAGTTATTACTATGGGAATCTAATCTTGTCTCCATAGCTGAAAGGTCAGTGCAAGTGGCTATCATGGGTTTTTTTCTTGGCACAAGGTGCACTCAGCCTTGTGATGCCAATTGAGGAGCTAACTGAGTAAGAAGTAGTGACTCAAAGATACAGTAAGTCAACAAAATGTCTGGAAGGGCAGTATGCTGACCACATGCCCCTCCACAGCGTGACAACATGATGCCACATGGCATGGTATGACACGGCAGCCAGCTGACATCCCTTGAGCCTTCACGGCCTGTAAAAGGAGATCAATTTCGTTATTAATTGAAGGCTCTGCGTTTGAAAATCATGAGAAGTAGGCAAGTAATGTGAAAGCCCAGATGTGTTTTTGGAGAAGAAAGAAAAGAAAAATAAATGCAAGAAGAAGAATGGAGAAGGATTTTTAAAGGTTGGGAGTGTGAGTTGGTTGAGAGGGAGAAGGCTAAGGGTGCATGGAGAAGAAGTGCACCTGGATGTAGAGGTATGTGACTTGTACAATGAGGCTGAAAGGGGATTGCCCTGCACCCTGGCTGCTGCCCGAGCCTGGGTTCGATCCCTTGGCATCCGTGCCCATATTGAGCTTTTGTAACATGTCTGAACCTTGGATGGAACGGTTATTTCAGTCCAGACAGCCTTCCACTCCCATGGAAATCTGCTTGACTGTCCTAAATGTTGTATTTGCATGAGTGCAACGATGGGAGCAGTTCAATACTAACCGAGCGTGGTGTAGACAGCGAGACCGTCACCGGCATATGGGAAGGCAGGTCCCAGTGCTGTCGGGGAGTGGCTGGCCGACAGGTAGGGCGGTGTGCCGGGGCCAGCGCCGCCCCCATGCAGGAAGTGCCCTGCAGGCCGGCTGCTGCCTGACTGCGGGCTCGATCCCTCACCGTCCATGCCCATATTCACCACTGTGCTGTAGCTGTCGTTGCTATTCAGGTCTGCAAGTAAACACACATCTGCATCAATACTCAGAAATTTCATTTACAGGGATCAGATTATATCTATTTACCAAACTATTAAGTCTAACCAACTATAGTCTTCAGTTCATCTCTTACTTCTGATCAGGAGTCTAGCTTGTGCAACTTACAGTTTCTCACACTCCTCAGTTTATTTAGGCCTTTGTTTTCCAGTTAACATCGCAGTGGCACTAATTGTGATTGTTGAAAAGCAGAGGACACATTGTTCCAGTAGAGGGCTTGAAGAGTGTATTGCAGTGGAGTGAGGGTAATCAGACTAAAGCAAGATACAGCAATAGACAACACAGCTTACATTAATGGTAGGAACGAGACCAATAATTGAATGAGATTTTCACTCAGCAGCAGAGTGTGTGCCGATATGAAACTTTCTGGCAGATTAAAACTGTTTGCCGCACTGAGACTCAAACTTGGGACCTTTGCCTTTCGTGGGCAACTGCTCTACCATCTGAGCTACCCAAGCACGACTCACGCCCCATCCTCAGAGCTTTACTTCTGCCAGTACCTCGTCTCCTACCTTCAAAATTTACAGAAGATCTCCTGCAAACCTTGCAGAACAAGCACTCCTTTCTTCCCCAAAATTCTCCCAGTAAACGAAAGTCGACCATTCGCCTTTCCTACCCCAGTTCTCACATGCTCGCTCCATCTAATATCTAAACTGAAGCCGATTAAAAAATGGCTCTGAGCACTATGGGACTCAACTGCTGTGGTCATTAGTCCCCTAGAACTTAGAACTACTTAAACCTAACTAACCTAAGGACATCACACACATCCATGCCCGAGGCAGGATACGAACCTGCGACCGTAGCAGTCGCACGGTTCCGGACTGCGCGCCTAGAACCGCGAGACCACCGCGGCCGGCGAAGCCGATCATTCACCTTCCCTACCACGGTACTCATATTCCCGTTCCGTCTCATATCGCTTCACAATGATACGCCCAGATACTAGCTGTCTGATCTCTGTAATAAAAAAAATAAAAAAAATAAAAAAAAATGGCTGGGTGAAGGAATCAACAACGAACTTCAATGGAAGTCTTGTGACGTCCGCTGTGGTCCCCAGAACAAATGCAACGAGCAATAATGAAGAAAATGAGGAACATTACAGGTTTGATCTTCCTTCTCATCCACATTAACTTACATTTTCCAACATTTAGGGCTAGCTGTCATTCATTACACGAAATGGAAATTTTTTCTAATTCGTTTCGCATCTTCCTACAGTCATTCAACTTCGACATTATACAGTAACCATGGCGTCATCAGCAAACAACCAGAGATTGCTGTCCACCCTGTTCGACAAATCATTTTTGTATATAGAGAACAACAGCAGTCCTATCAGACTTCCCTGGGCACTCCGACGAAGCTTGTCTGTGATGAACACTCACCGTCGAGGACAACAAACTGTGTTCTATTATTTAAAAAGTTTTAGAACCACTCACATATCTGTGTCCATATGCACGTACCTTAACAGCTTGCAATGGGGCACCGTGTCAAATGGTTTCCGGAAATCTAGAAACATGGAATCTTCATCCACAGTTCCCAGTATATCATGTGAGAAAAGGGCAAGCTGAGTTCTGCAGACCGATGCTTTCTAAAATCATGCTGATTCGTGGACATAAGCTTCTCAGTCTCAAGAATCTTTATTATATTCAAACTGAGAATATGTTCAAGAATTCTGCAGCAAACAGAAGTTGGGGAAGACTGTTTTTTTTTTTTTTTTTTACCCTTCTTATATATTGTAGTCACCTGCGCTTCTTTCCAGTCGCTTGGGACTGTTTCCTGCTTTGGGGTTACTTTACGTCCCAAAAGTGAAACACGTCGGGGGTTCAGTGATTATTTGGGTAGCCATATCGTGATATTCCATGAGCATTATGGTTACTCTGCAAAGTCAACTTACTGCCAAGGATTTTGTGACGATTTTGGCTGACAGGCCAATCCCTTGGCAGAACGTTTGTTCCCAATGGTAGGTCTGTGTTCCAAGACGACATGGCCACTGTCCACGCAGCTCACTTCGCCCAGTACTGGTCCTGTGAGGACGTGGATGAACTGTCGCATCTTGCCTGGGTACGACAGTCGCCAGATCTCAGTAATACTGACCACTGTGGCCTATTTTGGAGAGAAACGTATCTGATTCTCTACTTATCTCCATCATCGTTGCCTGAACTTGACACTATTTTGTAGGAAGAATTGTATAAGATCCTTTTTCAAACCATGTGGGATGTGTATTTATCCATTCTGAAACTAGAAGCTGTTACGGAATTCAAGGGGCTACCTACACTGTATTATGCATGATAATATGTTACGTTTTCGGTGATTCCTCTTTTTTTTTTTTGTCCTACGCCTGTATCAGATGCTGAATTTTCACTGCATGAACAACGAACATTCAGTGTGATAAAATATTTGCCCTTCATTAGGAGGGGCGTTCAATGAGCAATGCAACACTTTTTTTCTGAAAGTAGGTTGGTTTTTTTCGGGATTCCAATATACAATATTATTCCACACTCTTTTGGCTAAAAACCCTATTTTTAATCCCTGCTCAATGTGACGGCCTTGCGCCACCTTACTGGAAGGACCTGTATGACTACCCAGTACCTTTGTTTTGGTCGTCATCGGAGCCAACGCCTTGCTGCAACAGTAACCTTTTCACAGTCCACTTACTGCATACCACGGAGTGCATCCTTCTCGGAGCCAGACAGACAGAAATCGTACGTTGTGGGATCTGGGCTGCAGGATGAATGAGGAAGAAGAGTCCACTGAAGTTCTGAAAGCTTCTCTCCGGTGGGCAGGCTTGTGTGAGGCCTTGTCAGATGGAGAAGTAGAAGTTCGTTTGCATTTTTGTGGCGACGAACAGACTAAATTGGTTTCTTTATTCCTGAGAGCAGCACAGTATCGTTGCACCATCAGGGAGGATATCAAACGGAATAAAGTCTTCAGAGGCCCAGAAGGCTGCCGCCATGATTTTACGGGCTGAGAGTGCGTCTTTGAACTTTATCTTCGCAGGAGAGACGATGTGGAGCTACTTAGTGGATTGCCGTTTTGTCTGGTACGAAATTATGAAACCATGTTTCATAGCCTGTGGTGATGTACGATAAAAAATTGTCACAGTCAGCCTTGTAACGAGCAAGCAATGCTGGGGCACACACCTTTGAGTACCCCAGCTGGTGGACGAGTGTGTTAGCACTACCAACACAGACGTCTGGTTGAGCAGAGAGGCGTTTGCGATCCGTTGACCACCTAGAATGAGAGTGTCCGCACGTTCCAACACTGCAGGAGTCACAGCTGTGTGCGGCCGACTAGCCCGCGGGAACCGGATGGGTTAGCAGGCCCTTGTTTTGATGATGACAGGTGCCTCGCCCAAATGACTCACTGTGCTTTTGTTGACTGCCAGGTGTCCGTAGACGTTTTGCAAACGCCTATGAATATCTGCGAGGCTCTGATGTTCCACTAAGAGAATCTCAATGACAGGTCTCTGCTTGGAACGCACCACCATTACAGACGCCATTTTGAAGGCTACGTATAGTGCTGCCACCTATCAGAAATTCGTGACAGTATAGGGGATGCAGGAATATTCCACAAAAGAATGCTAAAGATATAAGCTCAGAGATCAGACGACGACAACAATCATTAAATTTAAATTCAAATGGTTCAAATGGCTCTGTGCACTATGGGACTGAACTTCTGAGGTCATCAGTCCCCTAGAACTTAAAACTAATTAAACCTGACTAACCTAAGGACATCACACACATCGATGCCCGAGGCAGGATTCGAACCTGCCACCACGGCCGGCAAATTTAAATTCAACCAACTGCCATTCACAGATCATGGCATGGTGATAGCTAATAAGTTAAAGTCGGGTTGTGCAGTACTCTATTGCTCCCATTTCTAGCGGGTGTAAAATGACATCAAAGAGAAAGAAGGTGGTATTTTCTGCGGAGAAAAAGCCAGATGTACCGCAGAGGACGGATAAAGAAGAATAATTCTTGAAAAATATTTTTGCTGAACGAAGTATTGGAACTCAGCGGTGTCAGATTGGAAGAATAACTGGAAAGAAATTGAATAGTTCTGTTCCGGAAAGATGGCTCGTGATCTGCAGGCAATGATGAAGTTGATAGTGGATTAGCGGACGATGTTTATGCCCTATCTGTAGACATTATGACACATACACTGGCGATATTGCAGCTGGACAAAACACTGTTTTATTTGGACCGCCAGAAGGAAAAAATGGTTCAAATGGCTCTGAGCACTATGGGACTTAACATCTATGGTCATCAGTCCCCTAGAACTTAGAACTACTTAAACCTAACTAACCTAAGGACATCACACAACACCCAGTCATCACGAGGCAGAGAAAATCCCTGACCTCGCCGGGAATCGAACCCGGGCGCGGGAAGCGAGAACGCTACCGCACGACCACGAGCTGCGGAGCCAGAAGGAAACAACTTGGTGAAACTAATGTTGGTGGAACGCCTGAGTGATTGTGCTGCCAGGGCCCGTTGAGAACGTTTTGCCGCACAAGCGACTTGTCTTTTTGCACCCCCAATCTCCTCCCTCTTTTCCCTCGCACATTTTCACCTCTGTCAGTTTTCGTTACTAATTGTGACACGTACTGTACACAAGTCTTGTACCTGGTCGACCCTCTCAGTGTGGCACCCCAGCGACGGCTTGTGCCTCTCGGCCTTAAACCGGCCCTGCTTGCTGCACATAAATGACACATGAATTTGGCTCAAAAGGAACTTAGCTGATAGTTTCAATATCTGGTCAAGATTGGTGTGAAAACAATGTATAATTTGTGTACTTGTACGGAAAACTGGAAATTTGAGGGACTTAATGTTGCATGAGCGCACTGGCTTCGAAATCTTTGAATACTGTACGCACATCGGCCAAAGTTAACGGCGACACTATGCATATTTTCAGGGATGCATTCAGCCCTGATTTGATTTTTATGGATGACAATACGTGACCGCATCGAACAGTGCCGGTGGAGGAGCTCTCGTCCTCAGCTTGTGGTTGTGCGGTAGCGTTCTTGGTTCCCGAGCCCGGGTTCCCGGGTTCGATTCCCGGCGGGGTCAGGGATTTTCTCTGCCTCTTGATGACTGGGTGTTGTGTGATGTCGTTAAGTTTAAGTAGTTCTAAGTTCTAGGGGACTGATGACCATAGATGTTAAGTCCCATAGTGCTCAGAGCCATTTGAACCATTTTTGAGGAGCTCTCGGAAAGAGAGGATATTCGGCAAATGAACTGACCTACCCGTTTCCTCTACTTAATCCATCGAGCACGTGTGGAATGCGTTGGGGACACGTGTTGCAGCTCGTCCACATGTAGTAGCGACTCTACAGATGTTATCAGCGGCACTGACCGAGAAATGGAACGCGGTACCGTAAGGACTCCATGCCAGCATAAGAGCACGTTATGGAGCATGCATAGGCCTCCGTGGTGTCCACGCTACCACGTCCCGCCTTTTGTAACGTCCTGGGGACTGCCACGATTCACGGTAACTTCAGTGTACTTATTGTCTTTGAACGAAAGTCTTATTTCCGTTCGTTTCGCTGCGTACCGTATTTTACGGACCATTAAGATGCAAAGGACTATGAGACGCTCCTTAATTTTTAAGAATTTTTTTTAAAAAAAAATAACATGTTAGCTGAATCTTAGGTCGGTTCTTGGTAGAACAACATTATAATAAATGAAAAGCACCAGTTTGCTTTTGTTCTACAGTGTTTATGGTTGTTTACATCTTTCGGCGGGTTTAGTGACATGTCTAAACAGTCAAGGGGACTGTGTCTGTGGTACTATATCCACAGTTAACTTCTATCTTCAGGAGTTCTGGGAACCGGGATGGTGCAAAACTTTTTTTTATGTGTCTATATAAGATGGTCTTCACACCCATAGAGAAAGTTAGTCATGTCACACTTCTTGAAATATTTAACAATAATACCTTCTCTCACTCTGGCCGGCCGATGTGGACGAGCGGTTCTAGGCGCTTCAGTCTGGCACTGCGCGACCGCTACGGTCGCACGTTCGAATCCTGCTTCGGGCATGGATATGTGTGATGTCCTTAGGGTAGTTAGGTTTAAGTAGTTCTAAGTTCTGGGAGACTGATGACTACAGATGTTAAGTCCTATAGTGCTCAGAGCCATTTGAACCATTTCTCTCACTGTAGACCACGACTGTTTTTTCCACAGACACACTTGTTTGATTGTAGGCCCCTTCGCCGTGAAGTCATGTTGGATTTCATCCATCATCCAGTTGTTCCATTCCTCTCCCATACACACTTTAAATGGTTCATTTATCGAGACGTAAAGAAGTTACAGTTGTGAAGTAAGTCCTTCCGGAATAGCAGACAACTCTGTATTTCCTTGTCTCAGTTTCTCTTTCACAGAATTTTTCAAATGACTACTGAACTGATCTAGCACAATAAGGGGAAACTTCTTCAGTAAAGTACATTTCCGTTTCTCCCACACTCTGTTAATCCGTAATTTCATAGCAGCCTCGTCCACCCAACCTTTGTCATGTACGTGGACAACAACGCCTGGCGGTATTTCAGAAGGTGTTGTTTTGTGCCTGAAAATGGTCACTGGATTAAGTTTAGTACCGTCAGTACAGAATGAAGGAACAACAGTGTAGTGCATTTTTTCATGTCCACTTGTTTCTGTAGTTGCGGTTTAGCACCTTTCACGGCAACGGTTCTGTTACTCGGCACATCAAATGTCAGAGGAGTTTCGTCCATATTCCCTATTTGGCTTAGTTTCACACTGGTTTTCTCTCGATGTTGAATAAGAAAGCGATGGAAAGATAACATTTTCTCTTCAAACTCTTGCGGCATTTTCTGAGATATTTAGATTTTGATTCGCTTGCTAAGTCCATGGCACTTCATAAACCTGAACTACCAGCCGACTCCACCCTTAAAGTACGTTAAGTTTCACTGCAGCGCTAGCTTACGAGCGTGTATCTGAATGATTATTGAATTAATTCCACTGCCATTTTGACGGTATCCATGAATCCACTTCAATACGTCAGCTTCTAGTTTTGGTCATTTTACATTCAGTCCTCTATTTCTACATTTAGTCTTCCTCAGTTTTCGCAGTTCTTCTTTACTAGCCCGCCAATCACAAATGGATTTTTATGTTGGTAGAGGATCGGACGACATGCCACTCAGTTGATCTGTTTCCATGTTCTTCTGCATATGTTACTACTCACAATTTATAAACTCCACCGTATGAATATCTTTTATTTTTTTCCAAAATGGCCCTGAGTACGATGGGACTTAGCATCTCAGGTCATCAGTCAATTAGAACTTAGAACTACTTAAAGCTAACTAACCTAAGGACAACACACACATCCATACACGAGGCAGGATTCTAATCTGCGAGCGTAGCGGTCGTGCGGTTCCAGACTGAAGCGCCTAGAACCGCTCGGCCACACCGGCTGGCTTATTTTTTCCATTACGAATCTAGCTGAAAAATATTGTACTGTTACTGATAATAAAAGTCACTTTCTGTACAAGTTCACTGGCACCATAGACTGCTGTGACGCATTGTAGGCTGCAATGTTGTGGGTTTTTGATAGCGGGGAGGGAGGGAGACTACGTTAGTAAGCTTGTGAATGCCCGCAGCTCATGTCCGTCGCATGGGTGCACTATTGCTGCCAGTTGAATCCGATGTTGCCAGATAGAGATAGGTTTCCCGTGGAATCGAATAATAGCCATTTTTAAGACTGGCGGGAATTTTACATCAAACTCTGGACATTTTTATATTAATTTCGAGTATAAGACGCTCCTGAATTTTAGAGGCAACTTTTAGAATAAGAAAGTGCTTCTCATACTCTGTAAAATATGGTATTTTCTTTAGTTTTACAGGGTGTCCGAAAAGTCTTTCCCTGTGTACATAAATGATGACTCAGGCTAGAAGTAAGATACAAATATGAAACTCGTATCTAATTGTTTACACACTATCAATTTTTTTTTCACACATCAGTTAACTTCCACATGAGCACCCTTAGTAGCACGTAGCACATCTAGGCGATATTCAATTTCAGTCCACACATTAGCCAACATCACTGGAGGGATAGATTCAACGACTGTGGTTATCCGTTGCCGCAGGGTTTCAAGATCTGTACACGTGTTCGGTAGACCTCGTCCTTGACATAACCCCATAAAAAGAAGTCTAATGGGGTTATGTCAGGAGAGCGTGGAGGCTAAACCGCTCGCCCATCACTACCAATCCATCGCCTAGGAAAGGTCACATCGAGTTAGGCACGGACGTCCAAACCCCAATGAGGCGGTGCACCGTCTTGCTGAAACAAGACATCGGGGTGATACTGCAGCAGCTGAGGAACAGCATACAGTTGCAACATATCCAGATACACTGCAGATGTGACGGTAGCCTCAGCGAAGAAGAATGGTCCGATAATTCGATCGTGCAATAGCGCGCACCAAACATTCACCTTTGGACTGCCTCTAGTGCACTCCATAACCTCGCCAGGGGGTTCTGAACCCCAAATGCGCACATTATGGTGATTCACTACTCCACTCACAAAAAAGGTCGCTTCGTCGGAAAAGGCAATCCGTCTGAGATAACCATCATCGTCCTGAATACGTGATAGCATTTCGACCGCAAAGTGTTATCGACGTGTACTGTCATTGGGCAACAATGGAAGTGGGAGTTTACTGATGTGTGAAAAAAAACTTTGATGGTTTTTAAACAATTAGACACCAGTTCCATATTTGTATCTTACTTCTAGCCTGAGTTATCAATTTATGTAATCAGGGAAAGACTCTTCGGACACACTGTATTCTGCAATATACTGTTGTAGTTCTTTCTACATATGGTCCAAGTTGTATAGAGATATGTTACTTGAAGTGAGACATCATGGGGAAGTTAGTTTCGTCCCCAAGTTTTGGAGACCAGCGTACTTCCTTGTTCGAGGAAGTGACGTTCTTGTTCTACAGGTGTGCTGGAAATAAAGATATCGAAATCCGGAAAGGCAGTTGAAGGTGCTTGCTGTGCGAGTACCTTAGTTTCTGGGATATTGACGGTCAGGTCAAACCGCTTTAATACATGATCAACAAACAAGTATTATAATACACTCCTGGAAATGGAAAAAAGAACACATTGACACCGGTGTGTCAGACCCACCATACTTGCTCCGGACACTGCGAGAGGGCTGTACAAGCAATGATCACACGCACGGCACAGCGGACACACCAGGAACCGCGGTGTTGGCCGTCGAAGGCGCTAGCTGCGCAGCATTTGTGCACCGCCGCCGTCAGTGTCAGCCAGTTTTCCGTGGCATACGGAGCTCCATCGCAGTCTTTAACACTGGTAGCATGCCGCGACAGCGTGGACGTGAACCGTATGTGCAGTTGACGGACTTTGAGCGAGGGCGTATAGTGGGCATGCGGGAGGCCGGGTGGACGTGCCGCCGAATTGCTCAACACGTGGGGCGTGAGGTCTCCACAGTACATCGATGTTGTCGCCAGTGGTCGGCGGAAGGTGCACGTGCCCGTCGACCTGGGACCGGACCGCAGCGACGCACGGATGCACGCCAAGACCGTAGGATCCTACGCAGTGCCGTAGGGGACCGCACCGCCACTTCCCAGCAAATTAGGGACACTGTTGCTCCTGGGGTATCGGCGAGGACCATTCGCAACCGTCTCCATGAAGCTGGGCTACGGTCCCGCACACCGATAGGCCGTCTTCCGCTCACGCCCCAACATCTTGCAGCCCGCCTCCAGTAGTGTCGCGACAGGCGTGAATGGAGGGACGAATGGAGACGTGTCGTCTTCAGCGATGAGAGTCGCTTCTGCCTTGGTGCCAATGATGGTCGTATGCGTGTTTGGCGCCGTGCAGGTGAGCGCCACAATCAGGACTGCATACGACGGAGGCACACAGGGCCAACACCCGGCATCATGGTGTGGGGAGCGATCTCCTACACTGGCCGTACACCTCTGGTGATCGTCGAGGGGACACTGAATAGTGCACGGTACTTCCAACCCATCGTTCTACCATTCCTAGACCGGCAAGGGAACTTGCTGTTCCAACAGGACAATGCACGTCCGCATGTATCCCGTGCCACCCAACGTGCTCTACAAGGTGTAAGTCAACTACCCTGGCCAGCAAGATCTCCGGATCTGTCCCCCATTGAGCATGTTTGGGACTGGATGAAGCGTCGTCTCACGCGGTCTGCCCGTCCAGCACGAACGCTGGTCCAACTGAGGCGCCAGGTGGAAATGGCATGGCAAGCCGTTCCACAGGACTACATCCAGCATCTCTACGATCGTCTCCATGGGAGAATAGCAGCCTGCATTGCTGCGAAAGGTGGATATACACTGTACTAGTGCCGACATTGTGAATGCTCTGTTGCCTGTGTCTATGTGCCTGTGGTTCTGTCAGTGTGATCATGTGATGTATCTGACCCCAGGAATGTGTCAATAAAGTTTCCCCTTCCTGGGACAATGAATTCACGGTGTTCTTATTTCAATTTCCAGGAGTGTATTTATGAAGACAGTAACTGTTCTCGAAAGAACAGAATACTGTTGATGACCGTGCAACTGAGGGTTTCAGTTAGTCATCATTTATTCCAGGGAAAAGCTGCACGGTCATCAACAGTATTCTGTTCTTTCGAGAACAGTTACTGTCTTCGTATATATAGTTAAAGGCTACCCAGCCATTGACCTTCGTCTGTGCGAACGCGCACAGGTTGTCCAAACTCTTACGGGAATCGCCAAAGCGTGCGCGAGTAATGAGTGGATGGGCAAATGTCTATAAGGTACATTACTTATGTAGAATTGTGGACAGTTGGGAATGTGAGTCTCACGGGAAGCGTGCAAGGAATAAGTCCCTGCAGTCGCGCTATTCATCTGTGTCCTCGGTGGCTCAGATGGATGTGGTATAAAGTAAAACCACATTAAGAATGTATTACAAACAGTAAATAAAAATAAATAAATAAATAATAATTCCCACAAAAGATTTCCCCTTCCCATCCCTGATTCCTTGATTCCTTGAATGACGAGGGGGACACTGCGACCAGGCCTCGGGTTACGATCCCTGATCGCTCTGCCTTCCCCGCTCTCGCCCACCTCCTTCAAAAAAGAGAAAAAAAAGATGGATAAAGCGTCTGCCATGTAAGTAGGAGATCCCGGGTTCGAGTCCCGGTCGGGGCACACATTTTCAGCTGTCCACATCGAGGTATATCAACAACATCTGTCGGCAGCTGAGGGTTTCAGTTAGTCATCAAGTATTATAATATTTATCTTTACGTCATTCAGGAACACTCAATACTTTTTCGTACGCTTTAACGCGGTGCCGTCCACGCGTCTTATTGCCACTTGTTATAATCTTTAGGTCATTCTGTGAAGCGCAGCACCCCTTTGTTTCCGTGAACCTTAAGTCATTCTGGAACACTCGGCACCCTTTCGTATGGCTTGACGCGATCCTGTTCACGCAGTTACCTACACTTGTAATCGAGCTCGTATCTGTTGGCGCTTAAGTACGTTATTTACGACTACTGACATGTACCGTGGATTTGGTCTTGTGGTCGTCGTCTTCTGGAGAGGTCAGGCAGTAAAAAATCGAATCAGGTCGCTACTGCCGGAGTTATGAACAGTTTATCGAGCAGGTGTGGGGGTGGGGTGCGTGCTTTAACGCCCGCCACGGATGGCTCAGTAATCAATTTACGGGCGTCGCTACCCGGCGCGCTAACTCGCTTAAAACGGGCCTCTGCGGGCGTCCGGACGGCCGTCTTAATGCGAAGCGTGCGCGCGCAGCGGGCGGCGGGGGCGGTGGGGGCGCTGCTGTTAATAGTTAACGCCGGGGCTGCCGCTCCCACGACGCCTGCCTCCGCCAGGCCGTTGTTTTAACCCCGGCGTACATCCCGCGGTCGGCTCCGGCGTTGAGAGATGCAAATTATGGCCGCTGGAGAAGCGAAAAATAAAAATAAAAGAAGCAATGAGAGGAAGCACGCGATGTTCCCCCTGCGAGCAGTAGCAGTAGCAACGGCGGGGAGAGCCGTACGCAAAAAGCGTCCGCACTTTTATAGCAGAGCGGTGAAGGCCTTGTGGGAGGGGGGTCTTTATAACGGAGGGCGTGGGCACCTCCTTCGCGTCCACTCGCACCATCTCTATGGCTTGTGCAACCATAAAGCCACAAGCGCGCAATTTCATCGCTGTCGTTACACAGCGGGGCATCGTCAACTGGCTATCGACTTTACTATTTTTACATACACACGCAAACAGATATCCGTATATAAACTGGCGAAAAAAAATCCCAACAACAAGAAATAATTAATACAGAGTAATAAAATTTCCGGAATATATTTGTCTAATTAACATATTTAAGTGATTAACACTGAAAGGTTAGAGGTTAATATAAGCGCGAGATAAGCCATTGCAAATGTGAAATGCTGGCGCATAAACAACGGGTGTGCCGGCCGGAGTGGCCGAGCGGTTCTAGGAGCTACAGTCTGGAACCGCGCGACCGCTGCGGTCGCAGGTTCGAATCCTGCCTCGGGCATGAATGTGTGTGATGTCTTTAGGTTAGTTAGGTTTAAGTAGTTCTAAGTTCTAGGGGACTGATGGCCACAGCTGTTAAGTCCCATAGTGCTCAGAGCCATTTGAACCATTTGAAAAAAAATGGCTCTGAGCACTATGGGACTTAACATCTATGGTCATCAGTCCCCTAGAACTTAGAACTACTTAAACCTAACTAACCTAAGGACAGCACACAACACCCAGCCATCACGAGGCAGAGAAAATCCCTGACCCGGGCGCGGGAAGCGAGAACGCTACCGCACGACCACGAGATGCGGGCAAAAACCATTTGTACAACGGGTGTAACCGCCAGAATGTTGAACGCAAGGATGCAGACGAGTATGAATTGTGTTGTACAGGTGGCGGATGTGAATTTTCCGGGATGGAGTTCCATGCCTGTTGCACTTGGTCGGCCAATACAGGACGATTAATGCTGGTTGTGGATGACGCTGGAGGTAGCGTCTTGATTGGGAGCAGAGCTGGTGATCGAGCAGGTCAAGGCAACATATTGACACTCTGTAGAGCATATTGGGTTACAACAGGGGTATGCGGGCGAGCGTTATCCTGCTGGAAAACACACCATGGAATAATATTCATCTGTCACGGACTGCATGACCCCTCCCGCTGGAGGTTCGAGTCCTCCCTCGGGCATCGGTACCTGTGTTGTTCTTAGCATAAGTTTGTTTAAGTAGTGTGTAAGTCTAGGGATGATGACCTAAGCAGTTTGGTCCCTTGGGAATCACACACGTTTGAACATTTTTTGAATACTATTCATGAATGGCAGCATCACAGGCTGAATCACCATAATGACGTACAAATTTGCAGTCAGGGTGTAGGTCCAGTGCGTGTTGCTTGCAGGCCTTCAAATGCCCTCCTAACCAACACATAGCCATCACTGCCACCGAAGGAGAACCAGCTTTCATCAGAAAACACAACTGACCTCCACCATGAGTTTTCGTTTGACACCGCTAAAGCTGAAAATGGCGATGGTTTGGTGTAAGTGGATGGACGCTACAGACCGTCTACCTCCGAGCTGTCCTTGAAGTAACCGATTTGTAACCGTTCGTTGTGTCACTGAGGTGCCAACTCCTGCTCAAATTGCTGCTGCAGATGCAGTACGGTGAGCCAAAGTCATAAGCCAAACACTATGGTTTTCCCTCTCTGTAGTGCCATGTGGCAGTCCAGAGCCCGTCTTCGTGTACAGTGTGGCTACATTCCTGCCAAGCCTTTCTGCAGTATCACGGAAATAATATCAAGCTTCTCGTAGGCTTTATTACACAATCTTGTTCAAACTCAGTGACGTGTTGATAACGGTTGGTTGGTTTGTTGAGGGAAGGAGACCAGACAGCGAGGTCATCGGTCTCACCAGATTAGGGAAGGACGGGGAAGGAAGTCGGCCGTGCCCTTTGAAAGGAACCATCCCGGCATTTGCCTGGAGTGTTGATAACGACGTCCCATTAAGGGCATTCTTGACTAACATCAACTCACCACGTCCAACTTCAAAGGTAACTAACGCTCATGACCCTTACAGAGTCTATTTAAAGCAAACGTGATTGACATCCTCATAGTGGCGCCCCTCTTATGCAATTGGAGTGAAAGTTGAATGGACATCATCTTTTAGATGTAGAAACACGCCTACCACCTGTCGCTTATGTCGCTCAACTCCTTGGTGGTATGATTTGTTTTTCCGTCAGTGTATGAAGGCCTTCAAAAGGAAAAGGTCGAAACAACACTGAGCGTATAACTGAAGTCTTTATTTAAAAGTAATCACCAAATTGTCCGCCCCCGGTAGCTGAGTGGTCAGCGCGACAGATTGTCAATCCCAAGGGCCCGGGTTTGATTCCCGGCTGGCTCGGAAATTTTCTCCGCTCAGGGAATGGGTGTTGTGTTGTCCTAATCATCATCATTTCATTCCCATCGACGCGCAAGTCGCCGAAGTGGCGTCAAATCGAAAGACTTGAACCAGGCGAGCGGTCTACCCGACGGGAGCACAATTACCGCACTCTTTTACGGGTCGAAGGATGCCCTCTTCCCAGAATAGCTATGGCTGTACAGGAGCCAGTACACCACTGTGACCCTCAGTTCATAGTCGGAATTGAAGGACTTCCCTTCGAGATGTTGTTTTTAGTGGACCACAAGCATGGAAGTATTCCACTTGAGCTTGACCATTACACTCTGTGTGACCTTGCAGACGCCTGGATGCGTGTTATCACTGAGCAGAACCACTCTCTTCGTGAGCAGCCCAGGCCGTTTTCTCTCGATGGACTTGGGTTGGCTACAGGCCGCCTCTCAAAACACGTCACTGTTAATGGTTTTTCCGTTTCCGAGGAACTGGATGAGTATCGGACCTCGGACGTCGTAAAAGACGTCATCTTGCCGGCTTGATGGGGGAGGTGCAGACGCATGCTTCCATTGCCTAGATGTCTCACTATGTAATCCTAAAGCGGCTCATGCAAATTTCAATCGGTTTGCTGTTACGACGTTTCGAATCTTTTCATTTGGACACTCTTTACACATTAACCTAAGCACTACTGCCTATAACAAGTGAAACACCTCAAGGATACAAAATAACAAAATTTAGTTACTGTGCGTATGTGTAGCAAGAATGATTATTACATCTGTAGGCGATTTGGAGGTATTCTGACTGGGAAATTTAGTAGGAGAGAGTGTTGCATCTTGGAAAACATTTCAGACTTTCCCCTCTAGCCAGCTCTGTAACAGAAATTTTATGTATGTAAGGACACAACCGACGAACGGCAACATGGCAATCCCACAGCCAATCGGAGCGAGTGTCGCCGACTTTCCATTGTTTAAAATTGGTGCACTGTCGACCTCCACAACATTAGTAAATTTGGTTCCTACTGGCATCAGCTATCCATAGTTAAAATTTCGTGACACAATTTTTCTCCACTCAACATACAATATGGTCATCTACGCAGGAACAAATATTCTGTTGAAATTTACAAGCGTCGCAGTCGAGGAAATCTTGTCAGTAACGTATTTAGTCACCTATTTGTTGCCTTATTACTTTAATACACACCAATAATCAGTATGTGAAATCAAATAAAGTCGAAGTAGCATAAAATATCAGTTAACAAGTTGAACACATTTTGAAATTGAAGCTACTGGAAACTAAAGCAAAAAATATGGTTCAAATGGCTCTGAGCACTATGGGACTTAACTTCTGAGGTCATCAGTTCCCTAGAACTGAGAACTACTTAAACCAAACTAACTTAAGGACATCACACACATCCATGCCCGAGGCAGGATTCGAACCTACGACCGTAGCGGTCGCACGGCTCCAGACTGTAGCGCCTAGAACCGCTCGGCCACTTCGGCCGGCAAACTGAAGCAAATTTCCAATATTAAGAGACGTAAAATTGTTTAGACATTAATGAAACTCAGTTAATTTGCAAATATCACATGTTCCATGGTAATAGACCGTCTTCTGTTTCAAGGTACAAGATCGTGCACGACCGATAAAGTATAGTTTTGTCCATAGATTATACAATTCGTTTGAAAAATACTTAGAATTTTACTTGCCGTAGCAATATGTAGTTGAAGAGTTAACCATACATTCCACATAGCTTTAGTATTTTATACAGCACTTAAATGTGCAGAACTCGAAATATTTACAAACGCTGCACAAAAGACAACCTCATGTGTAACAAGTACAGAAACTGTAGGAACTAACGGAAATTTCTTGTGTCGGTCTTTAGTTCGCATTTCTTCAAGTGATTCTGAAATCAGTCACTACACTGAAGTACCGACAAAAACCATCTCGTGTTTCTAGATGCACCGTCTTCCAGGTTCACTCTCCCTTACACGGAACTGCCACCTCTGGTAGCAACAATGGATCTTACCTGGCTGAACACCCATGCGAAATAAGCTTGGGATTACAGAGAGAGGTACAAGTACCTATGCTGATACTCCTCTACGTCAACATATTCAACAGCTTTCTGCATATTCCGCTTCTTTCTGAGGCAATGACAGCTTAAGTAGTGGGTAATAAAGGTCAGTAAGTAGCATGCAAGATTATAAATCATGATGTCGGTAGTTTCCTCTCGCTGGCACCAAAACGTATGGACGGAAAGAAATAGCAACACCAACAAGGAGTTGCGCGACGTAAACCAAAGTTGGCAAGCGTCTTTCTACGTCTGAAAGATGATGTCTGTTCAGTTTTGGGGCCGGCAGCACAAGACTGGCGTTAGTAGGGCCTCTAAGAGGATGAAAGCAAGGTTTGCTTTAAATATGCTCTGTAACGTTCGTGAGCGTTAGCTGCCTTTGAGATTGGACGTGCTAAGTTGATGTTAGTCAGGAGTGCCTTTAAGGTGAAAAAGACGCCGTTATCAACACCTTACTCAGGTAGAACGAGGTCATGTAATAGGAATACGAGAAGTTGGAAGTTCTTTTTGCGATACTGCAGAAAGACTCGGCAGGATTGTTGCCACTGTATGTGAATGGGGGCATCAGTGGTCACGAGAAAGTTCGATCGCAAGAAGACCAGGTTCTGGAAGGCCACGTGGCACGGTCGAGAGAGAAGACCATCGTGTTCGGCGTATGGCTCTGGCGCATTGTACTGCATCTTCATCTGCAATTTGGAGAGCAGTTGGCACCACAGTGACACAAGGAACTATTCAAACTGATTACTTCAAGGTCAACTCCGAGTCAGATGGGCAGGGTGGAAGTCTGTTGGGGTTTCTGATTAAAGCTGGTTCTGCCTCGGTGTCAGTGATGGCTGTTTATTGGTTAGAAGGAGACTAGTTGAAGGACTGCAACCAACTTGTATGCGTGATAGACACAATGGACCTACATTTTGTGTTATGGGCTGGGTTGCAATTTCGTGTAACAACAGGACCACTCTAGTAGTCACCCCACGCACTCTGACAGCAAATTTATACGTCAGTCTGGTGATTCGACTTGTGCTGCCATTCATGAGCAGCAATGGATGGGGTGTTTTCCAGCAGGATAACGCTCGTCCACATACCGCTGTTGTAACCCAACATGCTCTACGGAGTGTCGACACGTTTCCCTCGCCTGCTCAATAGTCAGATCTCTCTCCAATCGAGCACATATTGGACATCATCGGACAACAGCTCAAGCGTCATCCACAACCTGTATTAACCGTCCCTATAATGGCAGACCAAGTACAACAGACATGGTACTCCATCCCGCAAACTGACATCCGCCACATGTACAACACAATGCATATGCGTTTGCATCCTTGCATTCAACATTCTGGCTTTTACATCGATTATTACTGTACCAGCATTTCACATTTGTAATGGCTTATCGCCCTTTACATTAATCTGTGATCTTGCATCTATTTTATTAATTGTAAGGCTTGGACCCCCCGTCGGGCAGACCGTTCGCCGGGTGCCGGTCTTTCAATTTGACGCCACTTTGGCGACCTGCAGTCGATGGGGAAGTTAGGATGATGACGATGACAGCACAACACCCAGTCCCCGGGCGGAGAAAATTTCCCGACCCATCCGGGAATCGAACCCGGGCTCAGAGGATTGATAATCCGTCACGCTGACTATTCAGCTACCGGGGGCGGACATCTTGCAACTTTAATCACTCAAATAGGCAAATGTATTTCCAAAATTTCATGACTCTATACTAAAATTTTTTCGTATTACATCTTTTCCGTCTGTGTACTTTTTACTTTTATTTTAATTGCATTTATCGATCTGAATTGCCAGTTAACAAATCCTGGATGATAATCTTTTTATGTTCTACTATTCGCATGAAAATGCGAATATCCGTAAAAAAAGTTACGTTTTCGTAAATCGGCTATTGTGGAATTGTTTTACCATGCTTTCATTCCTTTGCATTTCTAAATATTATAACAGTAGTATGTCCTCTGGATTTTTCTGGTTTAAGACATAGCTTCTATGTCCACAATGATCTCATCTAAAACATATTAAGCCGGAATGAAAAAAAAACTACGAGTATATATAGTGTAGTGGCTTCTAACTTCAACAATGAATATACAAGCAGAGAACTCTGATATCGCTTGAGAGCATCTATAAGTGATACAAGTGGAACCCTTTTTGCTGGTTGATTCCCATTCTTGTAATAAATGGGTAATAAACAATACCACGTCACTCTTTTAATTTTCTCCACATTAACTGCATAGTAGTCAATAGTGAATAATAAGCTAGGATATCTGCTATAATGTGACTGTCAATTTTCTTTCTTGTAACAGTCAACAGGAGATTGTAATGCTCGCGCGAGTTCTGGCAGAAAATTGGTGGCCGTGTGAGCTTATCATCTATAGTGTAAGTAGCATTGGCTTCTCTCTCTCTCTCTCTCTCTCTCTCTCTCTCTCTATCTCTCTGTCTATAGGTCCGCTCTGTCTCGTCGATGTCTCCGCTGCTCATATTGAACAAATTATGCAGGCGGCGGTTAATAATACGGTAATTTCTAAGAATATTTGCTCATCAAATACACGGCCCCTAACGATATAAATAGAACGTACGCCTCTATGTCGACCTCACGACTCTGGTAGTGCGAATTATGCTAAATGTCTCGTGCGTTGCCAGGGGAACACAGCTTATTGCTTTCGCTTGTGAATAGCAATGAGTGAAAGCGTTGTAGTTTTCAGTGCCGATAGTCTCAAATGGCGAATTCCAATTCCTTGTTTGTGTAGTGTGGAAAGTTGGTTGAAAGTTTTTTGTGACTTTGGATTGCTTCCAAATGAGGATATAAGGAATTGTGCAGTATGTCACGGAAACTTCGCAAGAAAGATGCGGGTGCTGATTTTCCTTTGAAGTTGTACTGCTCCCAGTGCGATAAAAGAACATCTATAAGGAAGATCACATGGTTTCAAAGGTTCCAAGTTACCATCGAAAAGAGCAGCATTTTAGTTTCTTGTTGGATAAGAGACTATACCGTGCAAGCGACATTTTGTGAAACCCAATTGTCCACAATCACATACAGCTACTGGGAAATACCAGAGACAACGACAGTTGAGAAAAATGGATTGCCGCCAGCGGTTTATACAACACGATGAATAGTGCATGAAGAACGCGTGGCTGACGAGTAAAGTAAGTAGAGTTACTACTTTCATTTGTAATTACTTGTAATTTAGTAAACATTCATCTTTCGTCGTTGCTCTAGAGAATGCTTAAACGGTATCTATAACTCGCGCCACCAGAGTCGTGTGGTCAGCATAGAGCCGCACGTTTGATGTACATCGCTGGGGGTCCGCGCGTTCGACAGACAATCATTCTTGGAAATTACCAATAAGCAAAACATCATTATACCTTTCCCACTTGCTTGATCTGTTATGTCCACATCCAATTCCTAACCTGTTACATATGGAAACTTTTCTGTACGTCTTTCTTGCATTCACGAGGCCGTATTTGCACCTGGTGACCGAAACAGGAACTAATTTTTCCAGTGTAAATCGGTTCCATATTAACGCATTAGAATAGCTACCAAGTTCAACTGCCATAGAATAATTACAGCCCACAGTGGAACTCTGTGAGTAGCTCTACTTCACTTATAACCACCCGGTACCAATCATTTACTTAGGCCTGCATATTACAATTTATGTTAGCTTGGTGTTTTTAAGCGACATCTTCAATGTGCTGCAATTTTAATGGCCACGAGTGTATATTTTACTAGAGTGTTTATACAAGATGAATTAAAATAAGCGCCATTATTCGAATACGACAAAGGTTTTGCAAAATTTCTTTGGGTAGGCGGCAGATGGTCGAAATGGAAATTACCTCACATATATTCCCACTTCAGACTTAACTTGCGCCATTCCCATTCGCTTAAATACAACCGTGAAAAACCGAGGGTAGTAGACCTACTGGCCTACTAGGATAAACCGCATAATTATCCTTCTAGAGTAACATAAAGGTTCTCTCCAGGTTATCTTTCGGCAATGGCAGGCTTTTGTTTAACGTTACAGGTACTGTGCATCACAATCAGTACTGTTCTACACAAAGTGAAGCTATCGCCTGTTGCTGAACCTAGTTCTTGATCCCCGATTGAGGAATACACATTTTACCTGTTGCTTAAAACTGTGTGTTATAAAAAAAAATGTCATAATAAAAGGTACGGAACCCGCGTAGATCCAAACTGTTCATGAATATCTTTATTCTGGGCACCCGAGTCAGTTGTGATCCGAAGTTGATTCGTTAATCTCGCGTTACTGTTTTTCTCACATGCAGTTAGCGCTGGGCTGTGACCGATATTCGAACGTCAACTCCGCCAAACAGTCCTACTCTCCAGTAATTTTACTCTGTTTTTTGGAGTAAATACGTTATAAGTTTCCTTACGGCTATTGCAATTTCTATAGCGAGTTGCGTACATCCTAACCTTTATATAGCTATCAAGCAGTTGAATTTCTTACGTTCATAATGTTTAAAACAGGCTATTCATAGCACCTCAGAGCCGTAAATACTGATAGTACACACCCCGCATATGCACATCATCTCTCTGAGCAAACCCCCAACCCGAATGATAATGAAACTGATCTCAACGTCCCCAGAGAAAGGCAAAGTGTCTACGAACAACCTAGAATACAGGAGAACTCCCAGAATCCCAAACACACACACACCCCGCAAATAAATGTCTCCTAGAAAACCGCCAGAAAAAGTCGCACTAGGTCTAGACTGTGCGCTAGCCATTAAAAATTAGCAACACACTGGACAAAAACAAAACAATGAACAAATAAGCGGCGACAATAACGTAGCTTCTCTGGATGAACAAGGTGACAGAAGTTTTCCTTAAATATCGTCGATGTGTACGAAAACGTATGATACAAGGCGACAGTAAAGTGAAGAAAACGTGAAAAACGGTGTGTATAATTATAACCAACAAGGATAACTCACCGAAACTGTACAATATGATGCAAAACGTAAATAAAGGGCTTGCACCACTGCTACTCTCGGAAAAAGTACTAACAATAGTAGCTCTTTAAGCAAAGTCTTTCGATTGCTTTGCAGTTGACGTGTTATTTTCGCGCAAACGGCCTTAGTACACATGTAAAGAGTGTTTTAGAACATTGATTTGTAACAGTTTATTTAAAGGATGTTAACATTGTTAAAAGGCTTATTTTTGACATGTAGGCTATACAAAAGATTTTAAAGTCTGATGTGCTGAAGCAAATCTTTTGCAGTGCTACTTGAAAATTGCTCAAAGGCCACGTTGAAGTTGTGAAATAAATAATTTCTACATTCAACGGCGAATACAATGTCCTTTTTAAAAAAATAAAAAAGAAATGTGTTCTGTTTTGGTGACGGCAGAGTTTAAAAATTTCCAAATTTTGTCTGTTCCCGTCTGAAAGTACCACAAAGCCTTTAGGATTAATGAATAACCCGAATACTAGGTTTTCAAATAGCTATGACGTTACGTTAAAAAACGCAAAGTAAAAGGTGGTAACTAATTTATGCATCGCACATTTGGTTGTTTAGTACTTGTGATGAAGTTGGTGTAAATACCTAACGCTAATATCCCCGGTGTATATCGGATGATCAAGTAAACACATTCTATCTTTCGCTTGAAAAATTATGTGGATGCTTGTTTCGTATCATTTGTCCTTTCATTCTGTAACGCGCGGTAACCAAATATTGTTGTAATAGCTACTGTATAAACTTAATTTTCTGTGTTTACATATTTTACAGTAATTTTTTCGCTAATCAGTCTACGTCATGTAGTACTGCACCGTGAGCTATTCTATTTACACGTCTGATCAGTGATTACCTCCAGGCCCAAATAATGTTTTGAAATGAGCGTTTACAAATGGAGAATTTGTTTGAAAATAATAACGAACTTTTTCACTGTTTAAATTTAAACTGGAACAATCGCATCGCTAGCTCAGTATGTACACAGTTCGTTGATTGAGCTCGGCGGCTTATGCGAATAACTCGCACCAAATTAACGGAGATTTTAGACTGTTACTGCTAGTCACACCGTTCCATATCATCGGCTCTCAGTAGTAGGAAAATAATAATGATAATAATAATAGTGGTAGTAGTTGAGGGGTATAAACTGTTATAAATGTTGAGCGTGTCATCGAATTTGCTATATAATACACACTGTTACACATTCACCTAAAAGACGTACATATTTTAATTTTTTGTTTTTTTATTTGCGACGTACTTCATTACAATATTTGTAATGTACTACATGTGTGTATTAATGTTTGTGTTGTATGATGATGGTGAGTGAAGGGAGAAGGTGAAACCTTGTGTCGGCGTATTGTCTACCCAGCGCGAATAGCACCAAGAGGGCCGCCAAGTTTAACGTCCACATTCAAAGGACAAATCACCATGGTGTCAACACTGGTGGTCAGAAACTTAACTCCAACATCGCTCCTCCCTTGCCGGCCAAATACTGCCAATAAACATATTTTTCACCACCTGGATTAGAACCGGCTTGCCCCAGAGTCGAGCGGTGCCGCACAAGAGTGCCCTAGCGACCTCGGCCACGGAGGCATGTCTCATATTCTTGTTGTCCCAGTAGCAAATTAAAATAGTTCTTATGCCCCGGTTCTAACTATGGTTTCTGGGAAGTATCCCATGGTGGTAAGGCAAATACCGGAACTGGAAACCTGCGAATTGGCGTCTCTCTGCCCCACTGCAATATTGCTGGGATTTCGGTAATTAAACCGAACTATGCACTAGGTCAGACCTCGAATAAACTTCCCTGATCTAATGGTCATGCAATCAATAACATTAAAAGAGAAACCAAGGAAATTTAAAAAGCTTCTATTTCTAATTTTTCCTTTTTTTTTTTTTTTTTTTTACTTAAAATGGGGCACAAACGGGAGACGTAATCTAGCATGGACCTATGTCAACTTTGCACCAAGAGAATAATTTTAAAGGTCGATTACTTTAAATAGAGAACTGTGTAATTTATAAGAAATAATCATCCATTCGACATCACTCGACGAATGTAGTGCCGTATGTACGGCTCCCAATGCGCCATTCGGTGCCTTCAAAAAATGGTTCTGAGCACTATGGGACTTAACTTCTGAGGTCATCAGTGCCCCTAGAACTTAGATCTACTTAAACCTAACTAATCTAAGGACATCACACACATCCATGCCCGAGGCAGGATTCGAACCTGCGACCGTAGCGGTCGCTCGGCTCCAGACTGTAGCGCCTAGAACCGCGCGGCCACTCCGGCCGGCTCTGTGCCTTCTATGTGGTTCTCCGAACCTTTAAGGGGAAAGAAATTTAATTAAGTGTTTTTATATGGGGTGAACCCCAGCTCCACTTACGAAATTTGTGAGGTTGTCAGACTGAACAGTTTTGGTCCCGGTGGCCTGCTACAGATTAATTGTACTTCGCTGATTTCGTACCCGTATTGGACTGAAAATATGTGAACGACAATGCTCATGTAGGCAGAATGGTCCGTGTGTCTTGTTTGGAAATAAACTTGTCCTATTCAGTCACTGTACTTGCTGCTGACAACAGTAATGCCTAACTTACTCTTCACCTATCTGCTTTCAGCACTATTTGGTTCGGTTTAGCGTGTTTGCTTTCCTGGCAGTGTTAGCTTTACATTACTTGAAAAAGCTAACCATAGAGTTGGCAGCAATGGGAACTAGCTTAATCACACTGAAAGGGGACTGTCGCAGCCCACTTTCATTTTTCTTATATTTTGTCTGGTAAACATGTGTATGTGCTACACAGATTGTTTTTCTGTTTGGCGTAGTCCATTGGGAAGAGACTACTTACGATGTGAGAATATTTATTTTGTGTACTGACCAGCATCCCTTCCCTCATCCATTACAGGTCGAAGAATAATCCTTGGAAGTATGCATGTGTGGATGTGTGTGTTCAAATCTTACGGTGAGGAAAACAAACTTTTTTTTCTCGTAGTGTAGTGCCAACCTCGCTTAACTTCTCCAAAGAGGCCTAGTATAGCTTCTGAGTTTAAATTGTTGGCAATGAGGTCCACCCCTCACTCCCTTACATAAAAAAGTAAAAAAAAAAGTAGACGTACTGTCTTCACAGCAGCTACCGTTGTTTGTTCTATTTGAACCGATAACAAAGTTGTTTCTTTGCGAATCGGAGCGTTTCCCGCTTTTCTTCTCTCCAGACCATTGGCTATAAAAAAAAGGGTCCTAACGCTGCAAAAAAGTTTTGGAACTTCACTTTTGATCCAGTCACCGGTGGGGTAAGCATGCATCTTACTCGGTACATACTTCGGTATATTTTGTGTTTCTATTAGTGAGAGCAAATACTTGTCTTTTCTTAGGAAGCTGGTTAACTGATTTCACTACATGCCCGGGAGTGATCCTCATTTAGAATCGTGGAGATTTTTCAGTTAATTCTCTGAGTGGTTTCAATCTCAGTTCAAAATGTTCAGCCGGCTGGTGTGGCCGAGCGGTTATAGGCGCTGGAGTCTTGAACCGCGTGACCGCTACGGTCGCAGGTTCGAATCCTGCCTCAGGCACGGATGTGTGTGATGTCCTTAGGTTAGTTAGGTTTAAGTAGAAGACTGATGGCCTCAGAAGTTAAGTCCCACAGTGCTCAATTCTTAAGGGACCAAACTGCTGAGGTCATCGGTCCCTAGACTTACACACTAATTAAACTATCTAATGATAAGAACAACACGAACACCCATGCCCGAAGGAGGACTCGAATCTCCGGCGGGAGGGTCCGCGCAGTCCGTGACATGGAGCCTTTTTTAAATTTTTCTATTTTATTTTATTTTATTTGCGGGCAAGTGCTCTACCAACTTTTATTTATTTTTAATTTTTTTGTACTTGGTAGGTAAGCACGTTACCTTTTCTTTGCCGCGTTTTTTCTGTCGCGCCGACAACATTTTTTTAATAAAAAAAGTAAAATATAAATAAAAACGCGGTTCCTACGCTTTATGGTCCAACAACGCGACCACAATTTTTTTCCTTTTTTTGTGGAACTAGAAGGCAGGTTAAACAATTTTTATTCGTACAGTTATGCTGTCCTTAGGGATAAGAAAAGTATCGAGACAGCAAAAACAATTTGGAAACCAGAAAATCAACGTAAAGGTCGCCCTCTCATTGTGTTCATTTATTTTAACATGAATAAAGTAAATGACAATCCTAGTCACGGGCGGGAGTGAAAATGAAGTTATCATCCGCATCTGCATCACAATCCCTGCACCACGCGGTGTCGCATCATAAATCTGGCACGAACTTGACCATTTTTTCCATTGTGCGCGGCATGTATTTCTCCTGCGTCGACCATTCGAAGGACCATTATCTGTGGCGGTGTCGGTGTTTACCATCGTTGTGTGTGTGTGTTTTTTTTTTTCACGTTAACATAATCCAGTCATTACTGGCGCCAACATATGGCGGCCAGTTTTCTTCTCAGTGTGCTATATGTCAATATATTTGAACCGCGCAGTACTGTCTCTAGTCTTTCTGCTGCAGGAGTCTTCTCATTTCTGGGACACCCCAGCTGTCAGGCGGATTGTGAAAACCACTTCCTAAAAAATTGGAAAAGTAAGTCCTGTATTTCGTATGACTCCGTACGAGCTCGTGTTGTTCTTGTAAATACATCCAATAATCCATCACGGACTTAATATCGTACGAATACAAATATTTCGTCGCATGTCCAGCGATCCAATTGACCGCATACGTCTTTTGTTTGGGAAAAAAGGTCTTGTCCTTTAGAAAAAGTACATCCGATGTGATTTCTGTGTAGTTAGTGCGCCGAAGGAAGGCCAGTATTCGACGCGTCAGCATCCAGACGTCCCTCGCTGCGCCACACACTAAACCATGTTCTTCCGTTGCTAACAGTCCACAGTTTGTGCAAAGAGAAGAATCGACCATATGCGCCTCAAACCGCGAGGCCACTCCGCGTCGCTTTCAATCTCAGTCCTCCCTTTGGTATGAAATGAGGATGTTAAGGACAAATCAACACCCAGTCCCTGAGCGGAGAAAATCTCCGACCCAGCCGGGACTCGAACCCGGGCCGTTAGGTACGACATTCCGTCGCGCTGATCACTCGGCTACCAGGGGCGGACAATTTGCATGGTAAATTTCAAGTATAGTGGTAATTATGGAATTTTTTGGTGGAAAGGCTTTGACGTCAGCCAGTGCTGTACAGCCTCTTGTTCAGCTGTAGTTCAGTCGTGGTGGAGAATAGACTTTCCTTTCCGATTACTATACTGCGTGCGTCAGTTCTAAAGTTAATGCAGGATTATTTTCTTCTTTGTACGGATTCTCATCTTTCATGTCTTTTGTCTCTCAAGTCATTCACGCTGGTTTTCCCCTGCAATTTTACTTAAGCTTTGCTGTCGTGAAAGTAAGGGACTGTATAAATTTTAACATCAGGTCATATGCTTCGTGCAGGTTTATTGATCGTTGTAATAAATGGCCAGTCTTAATCAGAGTAGCTTTTCAAATGATGATGATGATGATTTTGGTTTGTGGGACGCTGAACGGAGTGGTTATCAGCGCCCGCACAAATTCTCAATCTTTTCACTATCCAGTTTCGCCATTTCCTGACTGATGCTGAAGTGATGAGGACAACACAAACACACAACCCCCGGGCGTAGGAAATCCCCGACTCAGCCGCGAATCGAGCCCGGGACCCTGTGATCCAGAGGCAGCAACGCTAACCACTACACCACGAGCTGTGTGCGCTTTTCAAATGTTCATGCCCGCCGTACACTCCCGCATTCTCTAGTTTTTTCCCCCGAAAGATGAAGAGATCGGACTGAATTACATTTAATCGTATTTTTTACGCAAGGTGAGTTTCCTTTATTTTCTGTTTTTAGTCATCACTCTTTTGACCCTGCGCTAATCTCTTCATATTAGAGTAACATTTGCACCCCACATCCTCAATTATTTACTGGATGTATGGCAATCTCTGTCTTTCCCTAGGGTTTTTGCCTTTTACGACTCCCTCCAGTGTCACGAAGGTTATTCCCTGATGTCTTTAACACACGTCCTTTCATCCTGTCCCTTCTTCTTGTCAGTGTTTTCCACATATTACTTTCTTCACCGATTCTGTGGAGAAGCTTCTCTTTATCTTATCAGTCCGCCAGATTTTTAGCATTTTTCTGTAGCACCACACTTAAAACCTTTCGATTCTCTTCTCTTCCGGTCTTCCCAGTGTCCATCATTAATTAAAATACAATGCTATGCTTGAAAAGTTTCCTCCTCAAATTAAGACCTATGTTCGATACCAATAGAGTTTTACTGACCACAAATGCCCTCTTTTGCCTGGGATAGTCTGCTTTTTATGTCCTCCTCGCTTCGTGCACCGTGGGTTATTTTGCTGCGTAAGTAGCAGAATTCCTTAAGTTCATCTACTTCGTGATCACTAATTTTGCTGTTACGTTTTCCACTATTTTCATTTCTGTTACTTCTCATTATTTTCGTCTTTCTTCGATTTACTCTCAATCTTTATTCTGTACTCATTAGACTGTTGCGGGATAACACTTCCGTCTAAGGCGCCTTACCAAGGTTCGCGAGACTCCCGTCTTTGGAGGTTCG
The DNA here is from genome assembly GCF_023897955.1 of Schistocerca gregaria. Taxonomy (NCBI): domain Eukaryota; kingdom Metazoa; phylum Arthropoda; class Insecta; order Orthoptera; family Acrididae; genus Schistocerca; species Schistocerca gregaria. The sequence continues at coordinate 503,786,744 of NC_064924.1, read as the reverse complement.
AGTCCTGGGTGTGTGTTGTCCTTAGCGTAAGTTAGTTTAAGTTAGATTAAGTAGTGCGTAAGCCTAGGGACCGGTAACTTCAGCTTTTTGGTCCCATAGCACTTACCACAAATTTCCAAATTCCATTAGACTGTTCATCCCATTCCACTGCTCCTGTAATGATTCTTCGCATTCACTGAGGATAGAAATCTCATAGCAAAACCTAATAATTGACATCTTTTCACCCTGAATTTTATTCCCACTCTTCTGCCTTTCTTTTATTTCCGTCATGGCTTCTTGGACGTACAGGCTCAACAGTAGTGGCGAAAGACTGCATCAGTGTCTTACAGTCCTGTTAATTCATCAGTTCGTTCCTGGTCATCTTGTTTTATAATCCCCTCTTGCTTCTTGTACGCATTGCATATTATTCTTTCTTTATACGTATCTTACTCCTATTTTCTCAGAATTTCGAACATCTACATCTACGTCTCCATCTATATGGATACTCTTCAAATACCAGTTAAGTGCCTGGCGGATGGTTCATCGAACCGCCTTCAAAGTAATTCTCTGTTATTCCAGTCCCGAAAAGCGCGCGGAAAAAAACGAACACCTATATCTTTCTGCGTGAGCTCTGATTTCCTTAATTTTATTGTGATGATCGTTTCTCCCTGCCTATGTCGGCTTCAACAAAACGTTTTCGAATTCGGAGGAGAAAGTTGGTGATTGAAATTTAGTGAGAAGATCCCTCCGAAATGGTCGATAATGCAAAATATGCCGCCCTTCTTTGAAATTTCTCTATGTACTCCGTTAACACTATCTGGTAAGAGTCCCACACAATGCAGCAGTAGTCCAAAAGAGTATGGCCAAGTGTAGTGTAAGTAGTCTCTTTAATCTGTCGCATCTTTTATGTATTCTGCCAATAAAACGCAGTCTTCGGTCGGTCTTCCCCACAACAATTTCTATGTGTTCTTTCCAATTTAAGTTGTTCGTAATTGTGATATCCAGCTGAATTTACGACCTTTAGATTTGATTAATTTATCGTATAATCAAAGTTTAAGGGATTCCTTTTAGCACTCGTGTGGATGACCTCGCACTTCTCATTATTTAGGGTCAATCGCCAATTTTCACACCATACAGATATCTTTTGTAAATCTTTTTTCATGTTTTTTGCTTATCACATTACTAGACGATAAACCACAGCATCATCTGTAAACAGTCTCAGACGGCTGTTCAGTTTGTCTTCTAAATCGTTTATATAGATAAGGAACGGCAGAAGACCTATAACGCTAACGAAATCACTTCCGTTTTGCTCGATGACTTTCCGTCAATTACTACGAACTATGTCCTCTCTAACAAGAAATCATAAATCTAGTCGCATGAGTGAGACGATATTCCATAAGCACATGATTTGATTATAAGCTGCTTGTGAAGTACGGTGTCAAAAGCCTTCTGGAAATGTGCGAGCAAAGAGAACGTTTTGCACCATTTTACACTAACGGAAGATTTTTTCAGGTCGACAAATCCTATGAGCGTGTTTTGATTTTTCTTCAGTCTTATTTTCATTATCAAACACAACGCCGAAACTGCCTTGTTACAAAAATAATAATGAGCTTGCATCTCATTTCTACTGCCATATACGAGTACAAACAGAGAAATAAGCTTGCGCTTCGCGGCTCCTGCCACGATTTAACTAAACGTTTTTAGTAGGTGTAGCAACTTCACAACACGCTGGATATATTTTCTTTGTTTCAGTATATGATTTTCCTGTAGATCTGCATTTCTCTTTTTCTAATTTCTCGATCAGACCATTTCTATTCATAACAAGGTTTTCTGGTTATATTACTGAACAGTAATTTCGTATCTTGGCATTAGCTGATACATATTATTTTCTTTTATATATTTTTACATGTATCAATTTCCAAATATCAGTTGTTGTCTATGTTCTATATGTTGCCGTACTTGGCTTTAAAAATTCATGATGAGTTACTTTCATTGGTCATGCATTATGTCTTTCCAGAAGATGTTTCCAGACCTGCCGTTTACAACATCTGCACCTACACTCTAAAAGGCTCCTTTCGGTGTGTAGCAGAGTGTACTTTGTGTACTACCGTAGCTCCCCCTGATTCCAATTCCAGCCGCGAATTTTTCACAAGAAGAACGGTTGCTGGCAAGTCTCTGTGTAGACTCGAATCTCTTTAATTTTATATTCATACTTATTGCAAATTACAGGGCACTTCACTGTTGTGAAGGTATTTCCATAGCATCAAGGGTAAACGCAGAAAGAAACGGGATAAATCAAAACTGCATCACTGCCCTGTAGAGAGCCGCCGGAGACCGTGGGTCCCTTCTATCAAAATACTCAGAAGATATTCCGGAATAACCCCTGAAAGTTTGTCTGTGGAGTTTTGTGGTTCAGCATGTGTATTGTGAAAAGCAGTGGTCCTGTAACACTCTCATCGGGTACGCCTGAGGTTACTTTTACGTCTGAAAATTCACATACTTGAGAATGACATGCTATAACTTATTATTATTTTATATTAAAATATTTTTACTGTAATTAATCAATTATTATCATGAGAATCTGGGGGATGTTAAAATTGGGAGTGGCACGTGACATTGTGCGCTTCACAAAAGGAATATCCTTTGGCTATAATACTAGCGAGTTACAACTGGTATCGCTAAACTCATCGTGGGTGTAACACTTTGTAGAGACATAAAATGGAACGATTACATAAGTTCAGCCGTGGGTAAAGCAGGTAGCATATTTCGGCCGGACGCTGTGGCCGAGTGGTTCTAGGAGCTTCAGTCCGGACCCGTGCGACTACTACGGTCGCAGGTTCGAATCCTGCCTCGGGCATGGATGTGTGTGATGTCCTTAGGTTAGCTAGATTTAAGTATTCCTAGATCTAGGGGACTGATGACCTCAGATGTTTGAGCAGACTTCGGTTTACAGGTAGAATACTAGGGAAAGTCAATCCGTCTACAAAGGAGATTTCTTACAAATCATTCGTGAAGCCATCCTAGCATATATCTCAAGTGTGCGGGAACCATACCAGATAAGACTGTCAAGGGGTATTGAACGTACAACGGGCGTTGAATAAGTAAAGCTATAAATTTTTTTCTCGACCCATTTCGGTTGAATAAATACGGAATTTGCTGTGGGACATTATAGAAAATTCCTGCTTCAGCACTATAGTTTCATGAATTTCCGATAGACCGCGGTACTTTTTTTTTTTTTTTTTTTTTTTTTTTTTTTTTTTTTTTTTTTTGCCGGACAACCAGAGCGTGGCAGATATTCAAAGGCGCTTTCAGAACATCTACGGAGACCTGGCAGTGAACAAAAGCACTGTGAGTTCTTGGGAGCGGCCTGCCATCATCGCAACAGGATCGCACTTCATTGGACTGTTCTTCCTCATCCACCCTACTGTCCGGATCTCGCATCTTCCGACTTCCATCTGTTTGGCTCAATGAACGATGCTCTACGTGGGAAGAAGTAAGTGGGTAATGGGGAGGTTATTGATGCAGCAAGACGTTGCCGTCGACATCGACCAGTAGAGTAGTACCAGGTGAGCATACGGGCCCTCCTAGTAAGATGGCCTTATGGTCATCGCACTCAAAGGAAAGTATGCTGAAAAACAGGATTTTGTATCCAAAAGAGTGGGAAATAATATGGCTTATTGGAAAGCTGAATAAAACCAACGTGCTTTCAGTAAAAAAGTCTTGTATTACTTAGAGAACGCCCCTCGTGTAATGGGAAGCGGAGCACGATTGGTCACAAGTTTGTTGGACCCGGGAGAGTGTCACAGAGACGTTGAAAGAACTGAACTGGAAGACTCTTGAAGATAGATGTAAAATATGGCGAGAAAGGTTACTTGCATAGTTTGAGGAACGGGCTTCAAATGATGACCTCAGGAGTATACAACAACCTTCTAACCCCCACATATCGCCCCCAAAGGGATCGTGAGACTAATTACAGCATGTACAGAAAAGCACTCCGTCTTCAGGCCACAAGTGGCCCATCGGGACACCCGATGGCCGTATCATCCTCAGCTGAGGATGCGTATAGGAGGGGCGTGTGGTCAGCAGACCGCTCTCCCGGTCGTTATAATGGTTTTCTGTGACCGGAGCCGCTGCTATTCGGTCGAGTAGCTCCGCAGTTGGCATCACAAGGTTGAGTGCACTCCGAAAAATGGCAACAGCCCGTGGCGGCCCGGATGGTCACCCATCTCAGTGCCGGCCACGCCCAACAGCGCTAAACTTCGGTGATCTGACGAAAACCTCTGAAAGTTTGTCTGTGGAGTTTTATGGTTCAGCATTTGTACTGTGAAAAATCGTTCTTCCCGCTCTGCATATGTGAATGGAAGGGGAGTATGCCCTAGTACTGGCATAATGGTAAGTACCCTCTGCCGTGCGCTTCCAGTGATCTGAAGAGTATGGATGTAGATGTAGAGTTATACTGGGAAGAGGGGGCAGGGAAATAATAAATTGTGTTCCCCCACCCCCCACCCATAATCGAGGTCGAACCGTACCTGTCCAAGTACGCAAGTATGTAGAGGATTTCAGCTCCGTACGTGGTACAGTGGGACAGGATTAACAGATTGTGCCTCACCCCGCCTTCCCCATAATCGAAGTCGAACCGTACGTATCCTAGTACGCAGGCGTACAGACGCTTTCAACTCCTTAGGTGGCACAGAGACACAGGCCTTAAACAACTGCCGGAGACGTGTCCGCTGCGTGTGACGGCATAAGCCAGCGGGCGCGCGTAATTTCGCCGGCAGGCGCGCGGGATCTGGGCGCTCTCCACGGGTTTTACTGCCGCAGCGGCCGACCCTGCGTTGCCAGGCAACCGCCGCCGAATCCTCCTGCGCCTCCGATATTGCCCGTTCTGCCATCTTCATCCGACGCGACCGCCCGACGCCCGCGTCTGCCGAGCTCCGGCGTCGCCCCTCCACGTCCCCCACCGCCTTTCCTCCTTTTTACGATCTATTGCGCCGCATCGCTTTGCAGAGCATTTCCCTCTGCTCGCCCCTCCCCCGGACTCTTTTTATTTTTCCAGTCGCCTCCGGCATCCGCCCCCTTGCGAGGGCTTTAGTGCTCGCGTCCTTTGCGCGCGGCCGCAGTTTTCAGACCGTGTACCGGCGATGTTTGCGCCCCGACGTAGCAGGACCGGGGATGGGGAACAGGGAGAGAGGAAGCAGCGGTGCGGGGGCGGGTATAAGATGGCGGCCGGCGGCGTCGCGTGTTCCGCAGCCGTGCGTCGGTGGCGTCGCCGCTACACGGCAAATCCATTTGGAGCGCGATTTTCGGGGCGCCGCCCCACGGGGCCGGCGCAACTGTACATTCGCTGCTCTCCGCCGGGGTCCGGGGCTTCTGTGACACGCACTGGCAACTTCCCCCTGCGCTGCGGTGTGGGTGTACCTGTCCCGCACGGTTTGCTTCCGAAATTCCGATAATGCCGCGTGTTATCGTCGTGTTCCTCCCACCCTGCCATACGTGTCCTTTTTTTTCCGCGCGTAGTTGTTCTCTCGAAAGCGCTCGCGGACACGCTAATTAGCGAAAGCACCGTGCTGCGTATGCTTGTTACGTTCTGCTCGGTGACAGCGGACGGGGTCAGAAGGAGACTCCGTTTTTTACTTGGAGTTTCACAAAGGAGAGTTCCATGCAGCAGAGAGTTTTGTAAGGGATACACGATTAATTGTGTACTCAAGCAGGTGACGAATGTGTATAAATATCGATTATTTATTTGTCGCATGGCATACATTAAGAATGAATAGCAATTCTGTTTTCAGAGATTACTAAACTGTTTGGCAACGGCCTTGCAGCAGTGGTTGCACCGGTTCCCGTGAGATCACGAAAGTTAAAACGCTGTCGGGCGTAGTCGGCACTTGGATGGGTGACCATCCAGGCCGCCATGCACTGTTGCCATTTTTCGGGGTGCACTCAGCCTCGTGATGCCAATTGAGGAACTACTCGATCGAATAGTAGCGGCTTCGGTCAAGAATACCATCATAACGACCGGGAGACCGGTGTACTGACCCCACGCCCCTCCTATCCGCATCCTCCACGGAGAATGACACGGCGGTCGGTTGATCCCGGTAGGCCACTCGTGGCCTGAAGACGGAGTGAGTACTAAACTATTTCGTACAATATTTCGACACAGCTGTTCTGCACAATGTAATACAAATGACAATAGTTGCAGGTGAATATGAAGATCTTTTTCTTACGCTACTGTGCAAAACTTACGGACGAAAGTAACTTTCGCTTGAGGTGTCATTGAGAAGGAGCACAGCTTAATGATATTTAGACCATATATGCAAAGTTGTATTTAATTTCAGCCTCCAGCTGCATAATCAAAGAAACTTTACCTGTTATATTGTATTGTATGTTAACCGGGGACCTAGAAACGACGGAGAGGCTCCTTCCCCGCTGCAGCCGCAGTGGTCCACAACACCGCGACGACTACCACAGTCCACTTCACCCCTCCGCCGCCCCACATCGAACCCAGGGTTGTTGTGCTGTTCGTCCCCGATGTACCCCACCCCACCGCCCAGGGAAGGTCTCACACCAGACGAGTGTAACCCTTATGTTTGCGTGGTAGAGTAATGGTGTTGTACGCGTACGTGGAGAACTTGTTCGCGCAGCAATCGCCGACATAGTGTAACTGAGACGGAATAAGGGGAATCAGCCCGCATTCGCCGAGGCAGATGGAAAACCGCCTAAAAACCATTTACAGACTGGCCGGTTCACCAGACCTCGTCACATATCCGCCGGGCGGATTCGTGTCGGGGACCGGGCGCCCCTTCCCGCCCGGAAAGTCGTGCGTTAAGCCGAGTTCACACAGGCAACAAAAATGTCGCCACTGCTCATGGCGAACTGCAGTTGCTTTGTAGTTGCATGTATGAACTCCTAGTTTTCGGTGGCGCCATTTAAGAAGCGCAACTTTTGTCACGCCACAAAAAGTTGAACTTGGTTCTACTTTGTTGCGCCATTTTGTCTTCTCCACAATCGAATGACGTCATTCGATTGCTACCTCGCGGCTGGATTCAAATCTTTCTAGTGCGTATTCGTTCGCAGATAGTGCTTTTGTTTGTGCGTTTGTTATTAATATGTCGAAAAAGTGGTCAACAGCGACACTTATGAGATTCTTGGAGGTGTATCAAGAACGAGAATGCCTTTGAAACCACAAAAGCGAATCATACAAAGACAGAAATTTGAGAGATGCTGCATTAATTGAAATAGTAAACAGTATGCGTGAATATGCACCTGGAATTGATTTAGCTACAACAAAATTAAAAATTCGAAGCATTCGAAATGCTTACATGAATGAACATAAAAAAGTACTGAAATCACTTAAGAGTGGTGCGTCTACAGAAGGTATTTATAAACCCAGCCTTGCTTGGTTTGAAGCTGCAGACCCGTTCTTAAAACATGTAGTCGAGACAAGAGAGACGAGAAACACTTTGGTAAGTAATATTTTACATTTATTATGTTTCCAAAACATCTTATTTACCCGTTTAATCAGCTGAGACAGGTGACGCCATTTTGCAAACTGCGCAATTACGAAGAATTTGTGGCGTCCTGTGTGAACGGTTTCTCACAGCGCCACTTCAGAATGACTTGACTTGTGGCGATACTTTCGTTGCGTGTGTGAACCCGGCTTTAGACCGCACGGCCAACCGGACAGGCAACTTTACCTAGGTTTCGGCTATAATAATGTAGCCTTCTTCAGAAATGTCACAATATAAAATTACATGAAAACGTGCCAGATACTGGCCTTGTCGAACTTGAAATATTAGAACTACAGTACATAGTCATAAGACTGCGTGACTTCTGCTAATGTTTTGCCGATAGGTCAAAGCAACGGCCAGACAGGTGGGCCGCGGCCGCTGAGTCGTAACTGGGAGCCGCGGGTAACGAGGCAGCGAGCTCAGCTGGTGGTCGCACGCTTGCGTGTGCGGAGTAATACAATCTCAAAACCAGTAAATGTTAACTGAGATTATTACGGAAAATAGCTTATGACAATAGTTCGGACTATGAATGGCTTTAAAACCATAAGTCACTGATGTTACCGTTCCATAAAAAGCAAAAGACATATAAAAAGTGTACTGTACATGAAACATTAACTAATAACATTATTTGTTACAACAACTAGAAATGTTACTAACAAATAAACCATAATAAATGAAGTTACAGTTCTATGTGAGGCAAATGACATTATATAGCGTAAAGGAACCTTTTAATAAGAAAAGGCCACAAGTTAACGTTAACAGTGCCTGAAATGTGTGAAATTTAGCCAAGAATTAACGCCTGTGAATTATAATAAGGACAATTATCGCATACAGGTTAGCGGTTTAGTGAACGAGACTGACTTGACTAGGTGTTATAGAAGTCAATGAACTATATTTGTTTCCTTGAAAATTTGAATTAAGTCGTTTTTGTGGCTTCCTTTCGCGCGAAAGGCAAAGGTCCCGAGTTCGAGTTGCGTTCCGGCACACGGTTTTAATCTGCCAGGAAGTTTCATATCAGCGGACACTCCGCTGCAGAGTGAAAATCTCATTCTAGAATACATGCATAATTTGTATCGAGCGCCGGTTATTGGTTAACTCGTTGTGGCTCCTGCATGCAACCGCGAGTCGTTAGTAGCTCGATGCTACGAAACCTCCAGGTCACAGACAAGATTGTGTGTTTCATAGACAAGAAGAGAACGGGGTAGTGGCTGGCATATTCCCTACGCTCCGAGGTGCTTGTCACGTACGTTTTGGTGCAGAAATTCCGATAATGTCCCGTCTTATCGTTGTGTTCCTCCCACACAACCTTACGTTTACTTTTTCCAAGCGTGGTCATTCCCTGAAAAACACTCACAGGTCCGCTAATTAGCGAAACACGGCGCTGCGTGTATTTCTTATTTTTTTATGTCCTACTCGTCGACAGTGGACAACGTCCGAACGTGCCCATTTTTTCATTTGGATTTTTGAAATAGAGAAGTTATTTCAAAATAAAGCTTGCACTGAAATACATCTTTAGGGACGTCTTAATGTCCAAACTGTACGAGAAATACAAACTTGAGATGTTGTTTCGGGCAATTTACCAATGAGCCACACAGAATATGGGTACATAGATCCTGCCAGTCGTACGATTTTTATCTGTCACGTATTTCTTTCGCTACTTAATGTGAAAAATGACAGAACTGCACTGTGGTTCATCGTCCATATTTAAGTTTACGTCCTCTTAAAAATGGCTGGGTAAATCATCTCAAACTCCGGGGAAAGGGAAAGGCGTAGCAACTTCAACCCGTAGAGGCCCACAAGCCATCCCCATGCGACGTTTCACGCTACTCTCGCAATCGCGGCAGGCAGAAGTGGAACTACATGCCATGTAACATCGCCGCCACTGTTCGAGGCTGACTCCATATACGTAGCTCGAATGGTGGGATATGGAGTGTGCTCGTTGGTCCAGACAACATCAATAAGGTTGTTATGCGTAGGATAAGGGAATCCGTCGGACTAGGCACTTCAGTCCGGAACCACGCGTCTGCTACGGTCGCAGGTTAGAATCCTGCCTCGGGCATGGATGTGTGTGATGTCCTTAGTTAAGTTTACGTAGTTCTAAGTCTAGGGGACTGATGACCTCAGATGTTAAGTCCCATAGTGTTTAGAGCCATTTGAACCAATCCATCGGAAAACTTGTTGTCATGGATCTATCTGCTGCAGTTGTAATTGCCTGGATGTTCTATGGATATATTTTGACGCTCTTTAACCCGTTTGTGAGTGGCCCGGTGTAACTCGGTAACAGCGGTCAGTGTGGGGTCGGGTGCGGTTACGGGAGCGGGCAGCGTGTCTGGTGAGGGCGCCTGAAACGGGACACCGACCTCAGGACGAGGAGCAGTGGCAGGCACGCGACCTCACAGCCGCCCGGCGGCAAAAAACTCCCCGCTGGAAGGTATCGGCACGACAGCTGTTCAGGGCTCCACCCCCGAGTCAGACATGCAGGTTTCTGTGTTACCGTACTGCAGCAGGGCCGGGCTCTGGTGGTATCGCCATAGAGGAAGGTAGGGGCTTCGCAACAATGCCCTTTTAATTCTACTTGTGATGGGTAGTATTCACAGGCTGCTTTTTTGTTGAGCTCCCTTACAAAAACGTGATGCACTTTGAAGACACGGACGGATGACAACGTGATTTCGGACACCCACACACCATCTGTGGATATATAAATGACGAAAGTTAGAATTCTACATCTAAATATACAAAGGCACTCTGCAAGTCATCGTGCGGTGCCTGGCGCAGGGTACCCTGTACCACTACCTGTCATTACCTTTCCTGTTGCAAATACAACGAGGGTAAAACGACTGTCTGTATACCTCCGTATGAGCCCTAATCTCTCGTACACTACTCGCCATTAAAATTGCTAAACCACGAAGATGACGTGCCACAAACGCGAAATTTAACCGACAGGAAGAAGATGCTGTGATATGCAAATGATTAGCTTTTCAGAGCATTCACACATGGTTGGCGCCGGTGGCGACACCTACAATGTGCTGACATGAGGAAAGTTTCCAACCGATTTCTCATACAGAAATAGCAATTGACCGGCGTTTGCTGGTGGAACGTTGTTGTGATGCCTCGTGTAAGGAGGAGAAATACGTACCATCACGTTTCCAACTTTGATAAACGTCGGATTGCAGCCTATTGCGATTAAGGTTTATCGTATGGTGACATTGCTGCTCGCGTTGGTCGAGATCCAATAACTGTTACCAGAATATGGAATCGGTGGGTTCAAGAGGGCAATACAGAACGCCGTGCTGGATCCCAAAGGCCTCGTATCACTAGCAGTCGAGATGAAAGGCATCTTATCCGAATGGCTGTAACGGATCGTGCAGCCACGTCTCGATCTCTGAGTCAACACATAGGGACATTTGCAAGACAACAACCACCTGCACGAACAGTTCGACGATGTTTGCGGCAGCATGGACTATCAGCTCGGAGACAATGGCTGCGGTTACCTTTGACGCTGCATCAGAGACAGGAGCGCCTGCGATGGTGTACTCAACGACGAACCTGGCTGCACGAATGGCAAAACCTCATTTTTTCAGATGAATCCAGGTTCTATTTACAGCATCATGATGGTCGCATCCGTGTTTGGCGACATCGCGGTGAACGCACATTGGTAGCGTGTATTCGTCATCGCCATACTGGCGTATCACCCGGCGTGATGGTATGGGGTGCCATTGGTTACACGTCTCGGTCACCTCTTGTTCGCATCGACGGCACTTTGAACAATGGACGTTACATTTCAGATGTGTTACGACCCGTGACTCTACCCTTCATTCGATCTCTGCGAAACCCTACATTTCAGCAGGATAATGTACGACCGCATGTTGCAGGTCCTGTACGGGCCTTTCTGGATACAGCAAATGTTCGACTGCTCCCCTGGCCAGCACATTCTCCAGATCTCTCACCAATTGATAACGTCTGGTCAAGGGTGGCCGAGCAACTGGCTCGTCGCAATACGCCAGTCACTACTCTTGATGAATTGTAGTATCGTGTTGAAGCTGCATGGGCAGCTGTACCTGTACACGCCATCCAAGCTCTCTTTGACTCAATGCCCAGGCGTATCAAGGCCGTTATTACCGTCAGTGGTGGTTGTTCTGGGTACTAATTTCTCAGGATCTATGCACGAAATTTGCGTGAAAATGTAATCACATGTCAGTTCTAGTATAATATATTTGTCCAGTGAATACCCGTTTATCATCTGCATTTCTTCTTGGTGCAGCAATTTTAATGGCCAGTAGTGCATTTTACCTTAGTGCTCCTTACTGGCATTGTATGTTGGCGGCAGTAGAATCGTTCGTCAGTCAGCTTCAAATGCCGGTTCTCTAAATGTGCTCAATAGTGTATTTTGTAAAGAACGTCGCCTTCGCTCCAGGGATTCCCATTTAAGTTCCCGAAGTATCTCCGTAACACTTATGTGTTGTTCGAACCTACCGGTAATAAATCTAGCCGCTCGCCTCTGAATTGCTGCGATATCTACTTTCGATCCAACTTGGTACGGATCCGAAACACTCGAACGGTACTCAAGAGTAGGTAGCACCTGTATGCTGTCTCCTTTCCAGGTGAACCATTATTTCCTAAAGGGTGTAAAAGAGGCGCCGACAGCGGTAGATTTTGAGTGATCACTGTGAATGACACGGAAATGCCAGCTACTCATCTGATACAACGTCATCAACACCTGACAGAGTTTGAAAGAAGCTCCACTGTGGTTCTCAATCGGGCCGTCTAGTCGAATCGTGCAACATCCAGATTTGTGGGATATTTGGATGTGACAGTGGCCCGATATTGGACTGGATAGGAACGTAAGGGCAAGCGTAGTTAACGTCGAGGTTTCCGTCGACCACATCTGGCCACCACAAGGGAGGATCGGCGTATTGTGCACAGAGCACATCGTAACCCCTTCTCATTTGTGACTGCCATCCGATAACAAGTAACAGTCTAACTGCAATATTCTGTGTCATCCTGAGCCATTGATCAGAGACCAAAAACAGCCGTATTAGCGAATTATCGTCCCTCGCGTTGGCAGCCACAACACGACAAAACGAGCACCTGGGTTTGGGGTGACGCCGTGACGGGGAAGCATAGACTGCTTTGAATGGCGTTACACTGTGTTCAGCAGTGACTCGTGGTTTTGCACTATTCCCGACGATCATCAGTGAGCATGACGGCAACATAGGGAGAGATCCTATTATCCCAGAGTTTTGGAAAAGCACAGTAGTATAACTCCTAGCGATGTGTTGTAGGGCGCCAGCAGGTATGGCTTCCACATATGGCTGGTAGTTACTTAGGGAACTCTGACGACACGGACATCCGGCGTCCTCAAGTATTATCTGCCGTGCGGCCTTTCGTATTGCCATTTTTCAACAGGACAATATACGTCCACACACGACTCGTGTGTGTACGAACTGTCTGTGTGATGTTGAGATACTCCCATTGTCAGCAATGTCTCCAAATAATCCACGATAAACGTACTTGGGGCAGCTCGGATATCGCCTCCGTCCCAGTGTCAGTATCCCGGATATCAGAGACCAGTTACGAGAGTTGTGAGTCGGCTTGCCTCAGGACAGGATACGACGCCTTCAAGACCTCTCATTGCGCTGATATAGGCTGGAAGGGCTGCAACATCAAACTGAAAAGTGGGCTTAAACTGCTAAATTCTTTGTATATGTTACTCGATTTTGTAATCACTTACTCTCTCAACCCTTGCGGTTCCATTTCGTTTCCTCCGCACCTTGTGTATTCTTCACTTGATTTTGTCGGGTAATGTATTTTATATTCCATCATCTTTTGAGTATGTATCTGTGCCAACGACGTACATCTGCATACATAATCCCCATACCACCACAAGGTGTATGGTGGAGATGCCTTGTACGACTGAAAGTTATTCTCTTTTACCTGTTTCACACGCAAATGGAGCGAGAGTATACCAACTGTCAGTATGCCCCTATACGAACCCTGACTTCTCTCATCTTGTCTTCACAGTCCTTACACGATACGTATGTTAGTTTCTTTCTGTAACCTGTGGCAAATTCCTGTTTCTAAACATTTTTAATAGCGTTTTGTGAAAAGTATGTTTTCATTCCTGCACTGGAATTCACGGAGTGTTTCCGTAATACTCGAGTGTTGATCGTACTTACCGGTGACAAATCTAACAGCACGCCTCTGAAACGCTTCGATGTCTTCCTTTAATCCGACTTGGTGGGGATCACAATCATTCGAGCACTACTCACAAATGGATCACACGAGTGTTCTGTACCTGCTCTCCTTTACTAATTAACTACACACTTCCAGAATTTTCCCAATTAACCGAAGTACAACCGATCTCGTGGGCTCGTTTCATTTCACGTCCGTTTTCTAAGGTTACGGTTGGAGATTTAATCGAAGTGACTGTATCAAATAGCATGCCACTGACACTGTTTCCGCAGATTACATGACTGTTTTTCATATTAATCTGCGTTCACTTATGTTTTTCCATATTTGATGCAAGAAGCCATTCATCACATCAAATATAAGTTCTATTTTAATCATACTGCATCCTCCTCTGCTGCAGCCAGTCAGCGACGACACTTCTCCGTACATCAAAACTTCATCAACAAAAAGTCGCAGGTTGGTGCTCACCCTATCCGTCAGATCATTAATGTATGTAAAAAAATCAGTAGCGGCCCGATCACACTTCCGTGGGGCACTCATGACTATACCTTTGTCTCCGATGAACACACACTGAGAGAGGACAAGTTACTCTCTCACCTATTTTCCGTATACGGAAAATTATTAAAGATTTCATTACAACCTTAGTAAAGGGACTCGCGTCCCACATTGATTACTGCACCTCTTTTACGCAGTGCTGCTTGTCTATTAGCACTGACGCCTGTATGCAAACACTGCTGATCTCGGTCGATAAGTGAAGGTCGTCGGGCACTGCGTTGCTCATGGTGAGAGGCAATGCCTCAAATTTGGTATTCTCAGCAGACTCTTTGACACTGTGGATCTCAGAATATTGAATTCCCTAACGATTTCTGAAATGGATTGTGCCATGCGTCTAGCTCCAGGTAGCATTCCGGGTTCAAACTCTAATTCCCGTAGTGCGGATTTAATCACAACGGAAATCTTTTGACATAAGTCATCTGAGTACAAGTGACAGCTCCGTCAATACACTGGCCTTTCGTACATTGTGTACGCGATACTACCGCTATCTGTACATGTACACGTCTCTATCCCATGACTTCTGTCATCATCGTAATACTGACCCCTTCGGCTTGTGTCCGTGACAATGTGAATGTTTCGGAAACCATTCACTTAGAGCACAGCACATCTAGAGACGACCACAAACCTTATCTAACAAGAAAAATGATTCATCCGACCAGGTGACATTTCGACTGATCCACGGTTCAGTCTCAATGATTCTGTGGCCAATGCAATCGTAATTGATGATGTCGTTGGATCAACTTGGGAACACGTAGGTGTTGTTTGCTGCGGATCCATATGTTCAACGATGCGCGCTGAACGGTGTGCTCCGAAACATTTGTGTTTGCACCAGCATTGTATTCTGTTGTCAGAGCTGCCACAAACAGACTGCCGTCTATTCCGCTTTACAGATCACCATGCTCTGTCACGAGGTGTGGACGTCCAACACCTTCTCGCCGACACTGGTTTTACCGTGCTCCAAGCACTATACACTGATCCTCCCGACAGCAACACGCAAACAGCCGACCAGCTTCGCCGTTTCGGAAATGCACGCTCGCAGGCGCCGGATTCTAATAGTATGCCCTTTGTGAAAGTCCCTTATGTCAGTATGTCATTAGATTTCCACTATGCAGTCTGTAGCGTACTTGGAATTCTTATCATTAAAATACTATGCGGAACTCGGAATCCTGTATCAGTTACAGCCTAGAGACAAAGAATATTTCACGTAATTATTGACAGAATTTAAAAATTTAAAATGGTGTCATAACATATTCTTCAAAAGGTACTAGGGCTATTCGGAAAGTAAGTTCCGATTGATCACGAAATGGAAACCACAGTGATAATCAGAAATATTTTATCTGCGACAGTTAGCTACAGCTTCCAGCCACTGCTCTACATAGTCACCACTCCGACTTAGGCATTTGTCTAGCGTTGTACCTACTTTCCAATACCCTCGTCATAGAAGGCAGCCGCCTGTGTTTCCCGCCAATTCTCTACGCTCATCTATAGGTCGTTGGTTGTGCGAAAATGTTGTCTTCATAGCCAGTAGTTAATGTGAGTAGAGATGAAACACAGAGGGAGCCAATTACGGGCTGTAGTGCGGGTGATCAAACACTTCCCATCGAAAACGCTGCGGGAGCATTTTCATTGCCCCTGCAGATTGCGACCGAGAATTGTCACGAAGTAGGAACCGTATGACAGTTCTTTAATGTGGGCTGCATAACATCAGGCGAAATCTCTCACCAGGACCTCATACTTGGCGGGAGACTATTTTCTACGCATCTTTATGTGCTCACCATACGCTCAGAATTGAAAAGACTGAAGTGATGAAACCGACAGGCATACTAGAGACACTGTCTAACACATATGTGAAAAGCTTTATTAGATTTTCACAGTGGTTTCCATTCCTTGACCAATCGGAACTTACTTTCCGAATATCCCTCGTATAATCTTACAATAAAAGTTTGACACAATAAGATAAACATTACAGTTAGAAACTATGTGTTTGCCTTAACGCAGCCTGCCCGACGGCGCGCATATACTCGGATTTCATTCATCCAGTATTTCAGATTGAAAGCACTTAGCGGCTTCCAACAAATTTCGCACGTAATTTGAAAACTTCACGAAACTTCTTCTGGCCGACACCCTCCCCACCCCCTTAAAATGATGAAAGGAAAAATACTTATCGTTTACTACATTTTCTCTGTTCATGGAGTAAAATTTGAGCATCAGGCATGACATTTTAATTTATTACTCCTTTACCACTAACTCTGTTCGCAACGCTCTTTTCAGACAGCATCCACATATGGCACTGAATGTACCTGCAAAATTATATCATTCTACGAGGACATATGACGTCATCTACATTGAGATGCGTGAAAAATCAGCCTTTGCTTGAAATGGAGCGCAAATTTATTATATTCAACCACTGTTTCCTAATGAAGTCACTTACGGACTTCTTGCCCGCAGCACGTGGTCTGCGGTAGCGTTCTCGCTTCCCACGCCCGGGTTCCCGGGTTCGATTCCCGACGGGGTCAGGGATTTCTCTGCCTCGTGATGACTGGGTGTTGTGTGATGTCCTTAGGTTAGTTAGGTTTAAGTAGTTCTAAGTTCTAGGGGACTGATGACCATAGATGTTAAGTCCCATAGTGCTCAGAGCCACTTACGGACTTCCAGCAAACTTTAAGCGTAATTCCGAATTTTTCCCAAACTTCTTCTCGCTTACATGCTGAAAGGCAAATATTTAACACATGAACTCGTTTGTAAAGTAATTAAATATTTGAAGCTGTTTTATACACGGGAGTTGGAATCTTTAAAGAATTGGGGGTTTACTGGTGATTCCCCATTCGCCTCTGCTCAGTCTATACAAGGCGTTTCTGAAACGAATGTAAAAACTGGGAAGACTGGTAGAGTGGGTCATAACAAGCAACTTTCACTTGATAACCCTTGTCCGCAACCTGTAGCGCTCAACGCTAGGCGTCATTTAACAGCGTCGCGAGCCGCCGGAAAGGTAGGCATACAACCTGTCATCGGAGTCGACATGGTAGCAGGCCTACAGGGGAAATCAAGGTAAAAGAAAGGTGGGGCTGACGTTTCCTGATCCTTATTTCCAAGCGCAACGACGACTAAGTGATTGTCGCATCCTTTCAGGCAGCCCTGACATAGAGGGGATTGTATCAGAGACTGCCATAATTCGCGCCATCAGCTCTTCATCCGTCTTGATAGGTGTTCCGTAAACAACAGATTTCAGGCCTTCAGGCGTCTCCAGACGAAAAAATTAGGAGATGTCAAGTCGGGCAAACGTGCAAGCCATATCACAGGTCACCATACGTTATACAGGTCGCACTAAAGGTGTCACCCAAATTATTTCTCACTGCATGAGTGCAGTGCACAGATGCACCATCATCCTGGTAACATGCACTATCGCACGTTGAGTGCGACACGTTCCAATAGCTCTGCCACTATTTACCTTAAAAAGATTAAGTATCTGTTTACATTCAGTGGTCTGGGGAGCCTGTACAGACCAATCAGGTTATCGGCAACCAAACCGGCCCAGACGTTAAGAGTGAAGCGCTCTTGTTGACCGTGAATAAAAGCTGTGTGAGAAATTTTCCCGTGCCCTCATTTGTTGGGTGTGATGTTGCATACGTGAAAGCAGTTTTTTGCTCTGGAATTTAGAGATGATCACATGAGAAGGCCGCGCTATCTGTTATGAGAGTTACTCATCTCATGACCAATTTCCACTTGTGCGACTCGTGAAAAGTAAGACTGACATTATGGTGATTTGATAACGGGCAAATAGTCCGAAGCTGGTCTTTAATAAATAAATGATCTTCCTGTGCAGCTTAAGGTGATTTTCATAACAGTTATCAGAGTCACAGAAAACTTGCGGATCAATTCCAATCTCAGCACGCTGGAGGCTCATAACAATAATTTTGTAGCTTCGGATGATAATACTTCACATTTGTCTAGCCGCGCGGGATTAGCCGAGCGGTCTAGGGTGCTGCAGTCATGGACTGTGCGGCTGGTCCCGGCGGAAGTTCGAGTCCTCCCTCAGGCGTGGGTGTGTGTGTTTGTCCTTAGGATAATTTAGGTTAAGTAGTGTGTAACCTTAGAGACCTTAGCAGTTAAGTCCCATAAGATTTCACACACTTTTTTTTTAGTTTTGTCTAGTGGTTTAAATTTTAAACTAGAAGTTAAGGATCTAATGACAGAAGCAACCAGTTTAGAACATCCATCATGGTATTTCCTCTGGCAGATTTTCGCGAACACGTCTTTGATTTGCAGTTATTGAGATGCGTTGGACAGTCGCTCGATTGACAGTGGTGTTCATTCGATGATGATGGGACAATGAATCACTGCTTTATGAACTGATGTAGGCATACCTTACCACGGAAAACTTTCTACTAACGTTTTCGCAGTATTCTCGCAACACTGTTTACCACCGAATCTGCATGACAGAACCTGCATTGTAATGTCTGAGTGAAATTTAAATGTTTTTTTGGTCTTATTATAGAATAGTTTTTCAACAATGTTTTAAAATAAAACTGCTTGTATAGAGTATCGAAGATTTCCCGCCGCCTGCACTGTTTTGTATTCGCTGAAATACCCAGCTTTAACTTTTAGAAACTTCTAAATTTCGTCACTTGAAACTGACAATGAGGCAAAAGTAGTTGGTTTCACTTTACAATTACGCAATGAAACCAACTTAACAGTCCCAGCTCTATAGCGCGCCACTCTTAGCCGGATGCAACGCATCTTAACGTTAGAAACGGTATAGTGCCTCGTGGTAAAAGATCTCGCAAAAAAATCGAAGGACTGTACGCTGAACGTCATGTTGAAACAAAGTAGATCATCAAACTCAATAATACTCACATTTATATTGTTCAGTTTCAAAGATATGAATGCCTAACAACAACAAAAACAGTCACTTCGGATGTCACTTGGAACAAAAATAATTACGATTTTAAACGCTGCTCCAATTTGCGCTGTAAACACGTAGCGAGAGCATCGCACAGCTAAGTTACTTTTACCTGTCATCACGCTTATGGTCTACCTGAAGGCAATCGTGGCTGAATCTTATGCAATGGAGCCCTCTCCATCACTTTTTGGGGCATTACATATGACATTAAAAACTTTGGTTTTCTGATTTTTTTCCTCATCTTTGGAAAATGGGCCAATGTGAATTGTCAGTTTTCGGTGCCACTGAAGATGTCAGGTGTTCGTTTGGAAGATGTTTTGTGAATAGAGCACCACCTCCGAAAGCCGTTCCACATCTGGAAATTATCCTCTCTGAAGAGGAACTTAAAAGTTTTTTAGGAGCTCATCAGTAATTTATAAAAGAGATGTTTACGCCAGTGACTGTAACACTTTCTTTATTTCACGATTGCAATTTCGGCCTTAGTCCATTATCAAGTGAAGATGTTACGGCTATTAGGCCATGTCAACCTAAAATGAGCTGAGACATTTGCATATCGTTGTCATTGCTATTAAATACATTGGTGGCGCTGTTACGTAGTGCGAAAACACATATCCATATGTCATAAAGCAACATAGTCTGTCAATAAAATATCAGTTTTTCGTGCGCATGGAGGAATTGTTTGTAACGGTTTGTTTCTGAACGGACCACGTGTAAGTTGAAACGGTTGGGGAGGGGGGGGGGGGGGGGTTCTGCCTTGCCAAGTTAATTTTATTTCGTGGTGGCAAAATCATTCTGGTATTGCAACATTAAAATTTCTTTTATTTGTGCTTGGTTTCATGTCTACTTTCTGATCAGTTAACTCGTAATCAAGTTTAGCACGTGTTGAAGTTCGGCCGTTCATAAGCGGCAGATTTGGTTTCCATGTCGTATATCTACTCTACAAAACCTTGCGAATCAGATAAGCCTGTTTACAAGCTATTGAATGAGCATAATGGTGATAGGTATATCTCTGAACTATTTCTGTCCTGGGTATGTAGATGGAATGATTGAATTATTGTGTACCACTTCCCTTTTGTATGTTTTTTCCTTTTTAATTGCGGTATTCTACCATTTTTTGAGAATTATTTAGTTAATTTTTTTTTATTCAGGCAGCAGTCATCTGTACTCATAGGATGTGCATCAAATTCAGTCATGAAATAAATGTGCTACGTAAAAGGTAAATTCTGCACCCTTTTTCTTTCTCATTGATGCCACTTTTCAAATTAATATTCTATTCCTTGATTTTATTTTTAAAGTTAATCTGTTTGCTTGTGATGAGCAAAAATGGGAGAAAAAAATCAATGTGAATGGGTTTAGTGTCTCAAAATGAAGGAAATCATATTTAATTAAACAAGCTCATTGATGTACGACACACAATGCTGTTCATCTTGTTAGTTTATTTAAAAAATTTGCTTTCTTATAATTAAATTCTTATTTAATTAAACTGATAATTTACAGTTCGGTCTTTTCTTAATTGTCAGGCAGGGCTTGGGCTAGTGGCGACCCTGGAATTTTTAAATATTATTGTCCTTGTGAGGTGGCTTAACAGGAAATTGTGCACAAGGGTTACATCTCCATTATTGTTGGTACGTAACGTATGTCGAGCCTTGGCTAGGATCAGTTTGCAGTTCTACATACATACATCTTTACAAACTAACCACTCTATAAAAACAGCATACATAAGAACTGCGGGTCCCAAATGATACGCGGGAAGATTTTCAGTGAATATCTTGAAGATGGTTCTAGTCATTGTACCATTATGTTTTAAATTATCATTCCCATGACTACAATCCGTAGGAGTTTGACGTATATTTGCTGATTCATTATATTTAATTTGATGCATTCCGTGTCGTGTCTGCCGAAATTTAGTACTATACCATTTTCCACACTATCGTCATATCTGTGACGTTTGATATTGAGTAAAGTATGCTTCCATATTATCTAATACCTTTGTACCCTTTCAAAGATAAACGACCTTCTTTCCTAACATGTGCTATAACGTGGGAAATAAATATATTAGACAAGTATTTTCTTATTAGCCTGTAACCTCTTAGGGAATCTATTATTTTGTTGAACCTGATATTAACAATGATTGTATTTCTAAGTCAAACTATTATTTCTTACCCTCCTTACTTTTACACAAGTCAGCATAGTTTGTCTACCACGAAAGGGTTGGCCTACAACAGTGCAATAAACACCAGATTGTATATATTAATTGCTAAACAATGAGCTGCTCGAAGTTTCCTACTCAACAGTCAAGCACTCTCATATGCAGAAACGAATATCGTCCAATGCTGAATAATTTAATATTTTACAGTGCAGGCGAGATGGATCTGAAATGGGTACATCCAAGTATACAGAGTGGTCGGAAAAAATCTGAAAAGCTGATAAGGGTGTAGTAGGGGAGGTTGTGCCATGAAATAATTGTTAAAAAAACGATACATTGTTCCATTTCCGAGTTACTTAGCATTGAAGTTAGCCCTTCAGGAGCTGTGTCTGCAAATTCAAGCAGTCTGCCAGAGGCTGTGTCGACAAACTTGTTCTTCGTTTTGCTCCTTAGACTAAAAAACGTTGCTTTTCCTCACTTAGTTTAAATGTATCACTTTCGAAAAGACACACTGTAACTGGTAATGAGCATTTCAATAAGTGGTACTTCACAGGTCCGCAGTAACTGTGCATTACCGCATTTTAATTCGTGCGAGTGCTTGAATTTGAGCGTGCAACTACTTGATTGGCTAACTTGAAAGCTAAATCACTCGGAAAAGGCGCAAGGTAACGAGTTTTTTCTTTATTTCTCAGCACAACCTCTTCTGCAACACCGTTACAAGCTTTTCAGACTGTTTCTGATCACCCTGTGAATTTTATTTGTAGAGTGGGAAACGGACTTCGCCGTCTAGAAATAAGCAGACACAGCACATATTCGGTGTGTCAGATAAGAGGCTGTACGCTCTGTCATAGCTGTGGCCTGTTTCGAATACTCAAGCTCATTTATCAACTCGATCGACACGAGAGCGAAACGCCGGAGTCACTGCCAGCCGGACAGATCCCAGTGGACTGTAACAAGGTTAGAGTGAGATTACTTTGTTGTAATTTCCCTAACGAGTGGATGCCCCCTTTACTGGCGCTCTATCTTCGCATGTGATCGGCGAGAGCCTCGACAGCCGACAGTCGCTGGCCGGACTAAGATGGCGACCCAGCGGCGCGTGCCCGACATTAGCCACACCTGTCACGTGACTGCAGCAGCGCCGCGTAGCGCTGCTCCCCCGAGTCACATCTGACAAATGACCGGCGCGCCGCGCATGAAACTTGCAGCTGGGCTACTGGGGGCGCATCAATTGCGAGCTGTCCAGACGCCACTGAGCCTCCCAAGGCCCTCCCCCCCACACACACACAATGAAGACAGCGCCCACTGACGGCGGACCAAACAACAGCGAGCTGAGTGCTGAAGCTTTTCCGAGGTATTAAGTGCTAACCATTCGTCATTTCATTAGGAAAAAAAAAGCAATAACTCAAACAAGATAGTGGATCTGTCACGCCTGCGCCAGATGTTGACGCATTAAAAATTTAGCGAAACATTTGTATATGTCTCATACCTCTTTCAGCGTGCTCTCAGCGGAATTTCTGACCCATCCTTCTCCTCATCAGAATACATAAGCAGGTTTTTTGATAGCAAGCTACAAGAAAGCTATAGTTCTCATCAGAGAATTCAATTTGCGATATAAAGTCCCTAAAATTGAATTTTTAACACAACTACTTAGTTTTTACTCACAGCAGATCTCTCCTACTGTCATGATGCAAGTACCTTACACACTACAATTGGGTCTTGAAGATACGATCCCATGTCGAAGCGGCCTTCATTCACTGCCAATTTATAAAACTTACAGAGTCAAAATTTTTCAGCTATATGAAAACTGTGTGTTGTACTGCAAGTCGAGCCCAGAACCTGTCTTTCGCATGCAGTGCTCTTACTGACGACAGTGCATTTTTTAATTAAAAAACAATTTAGAGAGAGGTAGGGTCGGGGGGGGGGGGGGGGGGGGGGGTACAGACTCCCTAAGTCTCTATAGCCAGTGCTTAGGGTAACAAAAAACAACATGTACAGCTCTAGTTGTAACGGGACATCCTTCTCTAGCATTATTTTTCCTCAACAGTAGGTTCAGTACCAGTATTATTTTTTGAATTTTGGACTGGTCAGTATTATCCCAAATGCTTTTCTGTAAAGTTTCATATAATTTTATACACAGTATTTTATATTTCAATATAAAATTTATGAAAAGGAATTACTTTATAAAATATTTTAGCCTCGATGTTACAATCGATAAGTACTAGTTCTGAGCGTACGATTAAAATTATTTTTTTTAGAAACATTTGAAATTACGAATTATTGGCACACTTAAAATTTCCATAATTAATTATGCAATCCTGTACTGTTTGTTATGCTTATTTCTGGATGCATTTATGAAGTAATACCGGTAATTGAAATTAACAATGTGACAGAAACTAGCACAAAATCAATTGTTAAGAAAAATTGTAAATCCTTTGGAATATGATTATTTCCTCAGAATGTAAGAGTCGTAGGCACGTCTCTGATGTGAACGGACGTATTTTTGTGCGAACAATGTAATTTCCAAAACAGACATAATGTCTTATGGGATAACAGCAATCAGTGATTTTATAATGTTACTTAAAAACCGTCTTGATTGCAAATTTTTTATTCATATGACCGGTTTCGGTTCATTCAGAACCATCTTCAGATCTGATATTTCAGTTACAGGAGTAACCCGTCCAAATCCAGCAATTTTACATGCTACGTCACATGTACGTAGCATGTAAAATTGCTGGATTTGGACGGGTTACTCCTGTAACTGAAATATCAGATCTGAAGATGGTTCTGAATGAACCGAAACCGGTCATATGAATAAAAAAATTTGCAATCAAGACGGTTTTTAAGTAACATTATATAATGTAATTTCCGCTTTGTTAATGTGAAAAATGAAAATAATGTATGATACATTAAAATGCGCGAAAATATATTTACGTGGAAAAAATCACGCAACAACAATTTTAAGATGTATTTAGTTCAAACCAACCGTGAAAACCTGATCTGACATTTTCACTTTCAAGAAACAGACCTCTAGACAAGAAGAACTAGAGCCAACTCTACATGACAAGCTAAGTTAGCTAGAAAGAGTGCTGTAATCTTCGCTCCTCTCAAATCTTTATAAAAGACTTTAATGTGGACAATAGATGGAAGTAGGAAGGCGGGGGGGGGGATTACAAAATTCTGAACTTGGAATTCATTTTCCTTTTGGTTCTTGCAGACTCAACTCAAATTATCATTTTTTGTAAATTGTAATGCTCCATGAAGTACATATATTCAATCATTCTTGGCCTGCTACTTTTAATTATAAATTCAAACTGTTTTATACATTTCCAATTTTTCGACTTATTTGCTGTTCTTGAAGTTCTGTTTCGAACTAAAATTTTGCAGTCATCTGAAATCTTTTGGTAATTTAAAAGCCTTTCGGTGAAATGTGATGTTCTGGAGAAACGGAATTATCCAGCAAAATAATTTTTAAGGAAAATCTTCTGATAGCCTGACTTTTTGTATTATGCTAAAATCTCTTGATAAAAAGATTTTTGTTGCACTGAATACTTCTGCTAAGGCCACATCCAACTCGTGCTCCTTAGGGTTTTATGCTGTCGAATACCTGTGGCCTTCCTTTGTGGAGTTTTATCCCATTATGAATTAATTATGGTGCTTAGATCATTTTGAAAGATGGTTTTATGTTTATTTTTCAGATTCTATTGCAGTTCCCAATGTTGTTATACAAGGCGATTCAAAAAGAAAGAACATATTTCATTTGTTTATTACAGACAAACTATGAACTACAGAAACACATTGCGGATTTCACTGGGTAGAGGGACCTGCTGAGTCTTACGTTCGCACACATAGAATACGATACACTCACCAGAGAAACGTCGAAACCGTAGTCCATTTCAATCTACACAGGAATCAAAAGGACCCTGTCATTTGAATCGACAGCTTGAACAAATCTATATTTCTTCTGTCACATTTTCTCTCTATCTTTGAGTAAAAATAATGTCCGATTAACAAAGGTTGATGATTATTCTGTCTGCTACCACCAGAAATACTTCCGTGTTGAAGTTGGTCTCTATTTGTTGTGGTTATGTTCTGTTTATCATAGGTTATTTACGTCTTATGCAGCTGAGTATTTTTATTAGTTCTTTACGTAGGAATAAATCACCAGGGCTATCACGTTCCAGATGACGCAGAGCTCGGTCCGTGCCGTGCGCATTTTGATTTCTGCTCCAGTGGTGGGAAGAAGTCTTTGTCAACGTCATACCAATTGATCGAACATCCGTTATTACTTTGTAGTTCTTGTTTTTGTATATTTGAGATCAGTTTGTATTCGGATATTTGAATTTCGTACATTGTTAGGAACTGGCAACGCAGGTTGTCGACAATCTCACTGTTTAATCATAAATGGAACTTAATTCCACACAGAATCACAGTGCAAAATATTATTCACACATTAAAAGACCAGAAAGATTGCTTTGGTGCGATGTAAATGGTGCAGAACTGGTACCAAGAGATCATCTAATCTCGAATGATGACGTAAGTCACGGCAGGAAAGTGGTGTGCCTATGCCAGTCTGCCGTATGGAATCAATGCAGTATGAAGAGTCGACGTGAGGCGAAATAGAATGGTAGAAAACAGCTATCGTCTTTGGACGTGTCCATCGCCACACCACAGTGTACCAACGCTGACTGTGCAACTACAACCGTGTAACACTCGCCACCACGTAATGCGGCTTAAGAACAGTTCTCGTAAGCAGAATCTATGGATAGGGACCGGCGATGACTATCATGATTTGCCAATGGCAATCGGTCTCAAGTAGGAAGTGCTGACGTCAATGACTGCTGGCCCATTTCAACTGGTCTGCTAGCGACTAATGCGAGGGAAACTGTATGCTGTGGATACGGTATCTCACAAAAGGACATGGCTCTTCGTAGCACATAAAGTTATATGTCGTCAATAGGCCAAACAGAGAAACTGGGGAGTATCTGTCTGGAAGGAAACAAGGGAAAAAGAATGGTGAATATCGTCCTGTTTACAATGAGGTCATTAGAGACAGAGCGTAAGGAAGAATGAGGAAGGAAATCGGCGCAACCCTTTAAAAGGAACCGTCCCTCAAGAGTTCTAGACATATCACGCAAAACATAAATCAGGATGGTTGGACAGGGATTTGGACTGCCGTCCTCCCAAATGCGAGTCCTGTGAGTTGACCATTGCTCTGCCTCGCTCGGTAGCAAACCGTGTATGTGTAAGTGTGTGTGTGTGTGTGTGTGTGTTTGTGTGTGTGTGTAGTGTGGTCCGACGAGTCGAGATTTTCCCTCTTTTCAGATGCCGCAGGGTGTCAACTGCACAACCCGAACAGTGAGGTGTTTAACCAGCATTGTTCAGGCCAGGTGTTCCTGTTTTGGCGGTGTTTTTCTTGGCTCCACTGGGGTCAAGTCATTCAAGTTACTGTTAACATTAACCCGGGTGTTTATTTCAACACTCTCAGTGGTCAACTGTTACCCTTCCTTCCACATTTTCATGATGAGTGACAGAAGCAGTATCCACTGGACGGTAGGTATACGTTTCTTGGTGTGACGAACAGTCGGTCAAGTTATCGCACCCTGAGTGTCCCGCTGAGTCGCTCGATCTTAATACCATAGAGACTGTCTCCGACTGTTTGGTATTTCTACGGGGTCTGGTCGTCAGTGAGAGGCTTCAGCTGGGAAAACTTGTCGACTCTCTTCCTCCACGAATTGAGACTACTATTAAGGCTAAAGGCGGTATTGTACTGTGTTAGCCTGATTTCTCTCAGGGGTAACTAATTTTTTGTACGGTGTCCTAACCAAGCATTCTTCAATTTTTATCGTTATATTCATTATGACACAGGTGCTACAATAGGTGTCTTAGATATACAAGTTTGTATTTGTTTGTGGAGAACGGAATAATAATAACAGTAGTGATACCGTGTGGCTCAATGTTCTGGTGCAAGTCTTTGAACTGGACGACTCATGGGCGAATCGCATGTCACTAACCTACTCCAGCAATCATACTGGGAAACTGCAGTTTAACGAGAATCTTAACCATCGTCGTCCCTGGTGAGACTTCAAATCGTTGGGAGGTGACGGCTAGGTCAAAAGCAAACTACAAATTCCGTGGTCAGACCGGATTCTATACTGCGACCTTTTGGTTTTCAGGTGTACTAGTGGACCGTCATGCCCTACTGGGGAACAGAGGCTGACTGCAAGTAAAGAAGAGGGGAGGAGGAAGAAGAGGAAGATAAGATGATGTAACAGAAAAGCGAAGACAAAAATAAAGCTGCAGTTAAAATTTGCTTCACTGTTTGAGAGAGAGAAGTACACTTTTAATTATTAGAAGTCAAATAGTTTTTTTTTTCTTAAATGCAATAAGGTCTTGAATTGTGTTAGAGTCCAGGACAGCTTTTCCCGAGGTGCTGAGAAATAGAGTTGTTTGAGAACGCTTTTGTTTCACAGGCTGATGAAGCTATGATGTTATATAACTGAAATCGAGTGGTGCGAAGATTATGACATGATTTATGTGGTATTAGCGACTAGGCCCGGCTTTACACTAAGTAAGTATGTACCACTGGATGGCTTGTCTGGCGTAGCCGTAACCTTTTTCACAGACCACTGCAATAAACTTTTATTAAAATTCAGAGAACAACGTTAAGTAGCTGAGTATTTCTTCTTCACTTGGACGATTAATTGTCAATTCCGGCTTCACGGTTGTCTCCAGCGTGACCTGGATCGTCCTCGATTCCTTTTCCTGACGGCATGTAAACCAATGCTGTCTTGAGAAGACTGGTATACTTAATTCTATGTAAGTGGTCGGTCCAATTCTGTCATTTACTTTACTGTTATGTTATGTACTGACTTTACATTTAACTCTTTCCTGATAACGTCATTTCGTGTCCTACTCATCCCCGTACACCTTGTAACACTCCTTACAAATCTCTTTTTTGCTGATTGTATTTTACTCAGGTGCTTTGCAGTTGGCACCCAAGCTTCACTGCCATAAATCAATGTAGTAAAGCCATTACTTTATACAACTTTATTTTCGTAACAAATTTGTCGCAAGATCTTATGGGACCAAACTGCTTAGCTCGTCATTCCCTAAGCTTACACGCTCCCAAATGTAATTTAAACTAACTTACGCTATGGACAACACACAAACCATATTAATTTTTGTTTCTTTCATAATTTCATTTTTTAAAAGTGATTTGAATTATCCCCATTCAGCTTTAAATTTTCCAACTTTTTGTTCAAATCCTATACTTCCAGTACGGGGTTGTTCAGTGTGCTTGTGTGTCTCCACCGTAAAACCAGTTATACTCAGTCCTTCATAGTATACAGCCGTACAGTAACTGAATATTAACTCCCAGTTCTAGTGCAACTTAAACAATTTAAGCAGCGCACGCCAAGAAAGTTTTCAGGAGGCGCGACTTAATCTGCAAACATCAACATAGTTCAGCCAATTTGCAGGAAATATTTGTGAATTGGATACACAATCATCGTGAATGAGTCTACCTATTAGTGAGTGTGTAGTGTGTGGTTTGCGGCTTACGGGTGTTCAACGGCAAGGTTATTAACGCTCTTACAAATATTAATAGCGACAAATGTGGTTAATATGTCACAATAATATAAAGAGTAAGTATTACGCACAAATACGCACTCTCTTCCAAATTCACTCACGATCATCCGCACATTCAAACTAGTTCACATCCAGTAAGACACAGTAAAAGTAGGCAAGTAAAATAGAGGTAAGGTAAAAGTAAAGCTGAAATAATTACACAGGGAAATATGGTGGGCTGATCACTTACCAAAAACAGGGATGAGCCATCCGCCCAGATAACACATAAAATACATCTGTCTACAACCGCAGCGAACTGTTAGGACATTTCATAGAAATTTAAAAGTCGTACCACATTCGTTTTATTCTAAATTAAAATAGCTCGAAAACCTGTCGGTAAGCAAACTGCTGTCCTCCTGTTTTAATATGAAACGCAGTCTACTAAAATGTGGCCCACCGTGATCTGTGCGCAACATGAGCCACACGTTGGTGGGTCCTCTCGCTGGAGGGCTGTACCTATCCAAAGACAAGCGAAGTGGATCTCATCCCGTCTGCGTGGCTGTAAGAAGCTGCGCCACGGCCGTATTGTTGACTTTACTAGGCGCACTTTATTGTCCGGCATCTGCAGTCACTCTTCTTCTCATCTACCCTTGACTCTGTACCCCAACAATGCGATTAACGTAGGGGAATGGTACACTGAACTGAGCATCGCGACACGGTCTCAAGGCTGCCACATCCGCCAGTTCGTTTCGTTTAGTACCCATGTGACGTGGAACATAGCGGAAAGACACCTTCATCGCCATGTGCTGTAGCTAGAGAAGGGCGTTCTAGAAGCCGTATCAAAATACATACAGTAGTTCCTCGGATTAACCTTCACATACATACACAAAAACGTGGCTGGGTTCTTTAATTTATAATACAGTGACGAAATAAATCGCAACACCGAAAAATAATTAATGTAGGATAATTTAATTTCCGGAATATATATGTCTAGGTAACATATTTAAGTGATTAACATTGCAAATTCACAGGTTAATGTAAGAGCGAAGAAATGAGGCATTGCAAATGCGAAATTCTAGAACATTAATAACGGGTGTAGCCGCCAGAATATTGAATGCAAGCTTGCAAACGTGCATGCATTGTGCTGTATAGGTGTCGGACGTCAGTTTGTGGGCTAGAGTTCCACATCGGTTGTACTTGGTAGGTCAATATTGTACTTGGTAGGTCAATACAGAGAGGGTAAACGATGGCTGTGTCCAATGATGTCCCATATGTGCTCGATTGGAGACAATATCGAGCAGGTCAAGGCAACATGTCGACATTCGCCAGAGCGTGTTGCGTTAGAACAGCGTGATGAGGGCGAGCGTTATCCTGTTGGAAAACGCCTCCTGGAATGCTGTTCATGAATGGCAGCATGACAGGACGAATCACCAGACACGTACAAATTTGCAGTCAGGGTGCGTGCGATAACAACGAGAGTGCTCCTGATTCATACGAAATCGCACTCCAGACCATAACTGCACGTGTGGGTCCAGTGTGTGACAGGTTGTGTGCAGGTCCTCATCGGGCCTCCTTACGGCCATCACTGAGCACCGAAGTATAATCATCTCTCATCCGAGAACACAACATACCTCCACCCTGCTCTCCAATGAGCCCTCGCTTGACCCTACTGACGTTGCAAATGGTGGTGGTTTGCGGTCAGTGGAATGCACTTTATCGGGTGTCTGGCTCGGAGCTGTCCCTGAAGTAACAGATTTACAACAGTTCGTTACGTCACTGTGGTGACAACTGGTGCTCAGATTTGTACTGCAGATGCAGTACGATGGGACAGAGCCATACGCCGAACACGATGGTATTCCCTCTCGGTAGTGCCATGTGGCCGTCCAGAGTTCGGTCTTCTTGTGAACGTAGATTTCTGTGACCACTATCGCCAGCAACCATGTACAGTGGTTACATTTCTGCCGAGTCTTTCTTCAACACAGCAGTAGGAACATTCAGCTTCTCGTTGCCGTATTGCATAACCTAGTTCAAACTAAAAGAGGTGTTGATAATGGCGTCTTTGTCGTCTAATGTCAACTCATCCAAGATGTATGGGACAAGCGAAATACCCTCAGATTTCAAGAAGAATATAATATCCCAATCCCAAGGAAAGCAGGTGTTGACAGATGTGAAAATTACCGAACTATCAGTTTAATAAGCCACGGCTGCAAAATACTAACGCGAATTCTTTACAGACGAGTGGAAAAAATCGTAGAAGCCGACCTCGGGGAGGATCAGTTTGGATTCCGTAGAAATGTTGGAACACCTGACGCAGTACTGACCCTACTAGTTATCTTAGAAGCTAGATTAAGGAAAGGCAAACTACGTATCTAGTATTTGTAGACTTAGAGAAAGCTTTTGAAAATGTTGACTGGAATACTCTCTTACAAATTCTGAATGTGGCAGGGGTAAAATACAAGGAGCGAAAGGCTATTTACAATTTGTACAGAAACCAGATGGCAGCTATAAG
The DNA here is from genome assembly GCF_023897955.1 of Schistocerca gregaria. Lineage (NCBI taxonomy): Eukaryota > Metazoa > Arthropoda > Insecta > Orthoptera > Acrididae > Schistocerca > Schistocerca gregaria. The sequence goes on along the minus strand of NC_064924.1, from coordinate 503,755,392 downwards.
AGTCGAGGGACATGAAAGGAAAGTAGTGATTGGCAAGGGAGTGAGACAGGGTTGTAGCCTATCCCCGATGATATTCAATCGGTATATTGAGTAAGCAGTAAAGGAAACAAAAGAAAAATTCAGAGTAGGAATTAAAATCCATGGAGACGAAATAAGAACTTTGAGGTTCGCCAATGACATTGTAATTCTGTCAGAGACAGCAAAGGACATGGAAGAGCAGCTGAAGGGAATGGACAGTGTCTTGAAAGGAGGATATAAGATGAACATTAACAAAAGCAAAACGAGGATAAAGGAATGTTGTCGAATTAAATCGGGTGATGCTGCGAGAATTAGATTAGGAAATGAGACGCTTAAGGTAGTAAATGAGTTATGCTATTTGGGGAGCAAAATAACTGACGATGGTCGAAGTAGAGAGGATATAAAATGTAGACTGGCAACGGCAAAGAAAGCGTTTCTGAAGAAGAGAAATTTGTTAACATCGAGTGTAGATTTAAATGTCAGGAAGGCGTTTCTGAAAGAATTTGTGTAGAGTGTAGCTATGTAAGGAAATGAAACGTGGACGACAAAAAGTTTAGACAAGAAGAGAATAGAAGTTTTAGAAATGTGGTGCTACAGAAGAATGCTAAAGATTAGATAGATAGATCACGTAACTAACGAGGAGGTATTAAATAGCATAGGAGAGTAGAGAAATTTGTGGCTCAACTTGACTAGATGAAGGGATAGATTGGTAGGGCATATTCTGTGGCATCAAGGGATCACCAACTTAGTATTGGGGGGTAGCGTGGAGGGTAAAAATCATAGAGGGAGACCAAGAGATGAATACTCTAAACAGATTCAGATGGATGTAGGTTATAGTAGGTACTGGGAGATACAGAAGCTTGCACAGGATAGAGTAGCATGGAGAACTGCATCAAACCAGTCTTAGGACTGAAGACCACAACAACAACAATCATCTCACCACGTCCAATCTCAAAGGTAACTAACGCTTACGACCGTTATAGCGTGTAAGTAAAGAAAACCTGATTTGCATCCTTATCGTGGTACTATTAGCGCCACTTTTATGCGACTGGCGGGAAATTTGGGTGGACATCATCTTTGAGATGTAGAAACACGCCCACCAACCTTCATCTACGACGCAAATGTCCTTGATGCAGCGATGTTTTTGCTGTCAGTGTATGTACCGGGTGATCAAAAAGTCAGTATAAATTTGAAAACTGAATAAATCACGGAATAATGTAGGTAGAGAGGTACAAATTGACACACATGCTTGGAGCGACATGGGGTTTTATTAAAACCACAAAAATACAATAGTACAAAGAATGTCCGACAGATGGCGCTGCACCTAATCAGAATAGCAATAATTAGCATAACAAAGTAAGACAAAGCAAAGATGATGTTCTTTACAGGAAATGCTCAATATGTTCACCATCATTCCTCAACAATAGCGGTAGTCGAGGAATAATTTTGTGAACAGCACTGTAAAGCATGTACGGAGTTATGGTGAGGCATTGGCGTCGGATGTTGTATTTCAGCTTCCGTAGAGATGTCGGTCGATCACGATACACTTGCGACTTCAGGTAACCCAAAGCCAATAATCGCCCGGACTGACATCTGTGGACCTGGGAGGCCAAGCATGACGAAAGTGGCGGCTGAGCACACGATCATCACCAAACGACGCGCGCAAGAGATCTTTCACGCGTCTAATAATACAGCTTCACTAAAAGCGCCTTTTCAGGTAAGGTCAACATGCTGCGACTGCTCGCGCATCTGATTCTCTCTCTCATTACAGAGATGTCGGTCGATCACGATACACTTGCGACTTCAGGTAACCCCAAAGCCAGTAATCGCCCGGACTGACATCTGTGGACCTGGGAGGCCAAGCATGACGAAAGTGGCGGCTGAGCACACGATCATCACCAAACGACGCGCGCAAGAGATCTTTCACGCGTCTAATAATACAGCTTCACTAAAAGCGCCTTTTCAGTTAACGTCAACATGCTGCGACTGCTCGCGCATCTGATTCTCTCTCTCATTACAGCTCCTTTTATACACGATTGTCGTGCGCAGTCACTGACGCTTTGCTGTCCAGCGCCATCTGTCGAACATTTTGTGAACTATGTTTTTTTTGGTTCTATTAAAACCCCATGTCATTTCAACCACGTGTGTCAATTTTTATCTCTCTATCTACATTATTCCGTGGTTTATTAAGTTTTCAAATTTATACTGACTTTTTGATCAACCGGTATTGATGTTGCATGTGTCTCTGCGTTTAGAGCAGAGCGGACATCAAGAAGGGACGGAATCATGTCGCTTCATCACAGTTTGCGTGCAAAGGGTTTGAATTGTGGTATAATCTTGCGAACGTGTAGGTAGTGCCAGTTCAGGCCACGTACAAATCTTACGCTCGCCGCCTGCAACACAGACGTGTCGGCACTGACACGCACAGCGAATCAGCGAATGGACAGTCGGTCACAGCTGTCGGCGGCGAGGAGGCGACCCTGTACGGCCGTCAGAGCGCGCAGTCGGTTAATGTATGCAGGGAGCGGCCAGCGGACCTCGAAGTGCGTCATTTGCAGAGTGGGCCGGCCGCCGGTACAGGCGACACGCACCCGAGCACGCACGCACGCACGCACGCAACTGTTGCCGGCGAGTCATTACACACTTGATGCGGTTGTTACGCACCGTGGCGGCAGGGAGGACACGACAGCGACAGACGGGGCGCCGGCGCACCCCCGCCCTGCCTGGGGGTAAAAAGACAAAACGCGAGGTCCGCGCATTGCGAGCCGCCAGAGCGTGAAATGGCACCGGCCATTCTTTGTATTATAATGTAACAGATGGTTTAGCCGCATTACGCATTCATACGGCAGGATGCGGGCGGGGCCGCGCGGCGCCAGCTCGTCCGGAAGATCAGATTTGCCGCCGGAGGGCCGAAAAACGCCGCTGTTTGTGTGCGTGCGTCTGCGGGGCGCTTGCGCATTCCCGTGTGTGATGTCGCTGTTTATACGGAGAGCCCTGCGTACGATACTCCCGCATATGTCGCTAGCGTCTCGTTCCCCACTTGCTACGTAATCCCCCCACCCCTCCACCTGCCTTCCCCCGCCGTCCCCCCGTCCACTTTTTGGCGGACTACTGGCGTCGGGACCAATTATCGAGAGTAGTATCGATAGCAATAGTGATCGGGGATAGTTACGGGGGAAAACCCTCCCGCTCGGAGGGTGGCAGACGCGACTTCGGGGACGGCCGGATTGCTTTCGGGTGCGGTGACGCGGATGACAACTTTTCACTCTAGCGACGTTTTAGCTCTCCCGTATCTGTGGCAGGGGGAAGAGTCTCCCGTTCTTACTGGCGAACCCTATATCTCGCACACGAGATTAATCGCGATTCCCTGTCGGTGGGGGATTCGGTACTCGACGACAAGTACTAAAGATTTGTGTCTCGTGGTCATCAGCTTGAACCATTGACTCCATCTGTCGCCTCGCTGTCCGTGAAACTACGACGCAATCGTTGTAGCTATCCCTCATTACGTTAAGTACTCAGCAAGCAGATTTTATAACTTTCCATATATCCAACCGTAATTTCCGTAGCTGAAATTACCCGGAATAATCTGTTGGGTTGATGCAGTAGTTTGTAGAATCTCCTAGCTGCATAAAAGTTTTGCTTGAGAATTAGTAGCACACAGAAATCATTCAACAACATAGACCTATTACACTTCAGTTGAAATAACTGCTAATCTCCATGAATTTTAATAAAAGGTGACACTTCCCGTAGCAAGGCTATGAATGTAGGATATTTTCATATCTGATCACTCCGGCTATAACAGCTGGCAAATTTTTCTGTGCTTCTAATGCTCACGATAATATTTGTTTATTGTTTTGTTTCTTTATTTTATTTAATATTTCCTGTAAGCCTCTTGCGCAGGCAGAGTATTTCAGAACATCGGTGGATCAGGGAAATCAGTTACCACTGCTAACAATATGAGCTAGTGTAATTCGAAGAATGTGGTTTGTGTCTACTTTGTGTACGTTTAGAATCGCTTTCGGGTTCGAGGAAGGAATTTTTGAAATGTAACTCATTAGAGTACGATTTCATGTTGTATATTGGTCAAGAAAAGTTCAAAATTATAGTTCCACACACAGTATTCTCATTTGTGTTGTTTTTATAAAACCAATTTTTTATCAAATTTCTTCTTTTAATATACTGATATCGCATTGCTAAACATTTTTTTAGCTATTTGAGTAGCTAATCTTTAATATTTTTCGCTCAGATCCATCAGCTTCAATTCATGCCGATTAGGACGAAGTCAGAAATTTTGTAATAAGCGACGTAGCCGCGATTATTAGAGCGAAAAAAGAGAAAAGACAGTTACACAAGGGAAAACGCTACTAGTGTCGTCGTAAACTTTTTGCCCGCTACTGCACGCCGTCTCAGATATTTACAAAGAGCTTAGAACGTAACGCCATTGGGTGTCACCCTGATTTACGATTGCTATTGAATTTTCACCCCGCCTCCAAGGGCGTTAGGTTTGCTTACTTGCAGATTAAGGCTGTTAAGATCACAATGTCATTTCATTTATTTGATTTTGTACGTCTAGTTCCGTGGGACAAAACTGAGGAGCGAATCTCCACGGAAATGGAACGACTCAGTACATGAAATGACCATCAAAAACGTCAATAACTTAGAGAATAAAACGTACGCGAATCGTATGCAGATGACTAGTTTCCGAGTAAAAACTAGCATAAGCTTTTCACTGAAGGAAAATAATGTATCTGAATAGACAACACGGGCTAGTCTCTACTGCATGCAACTCTGCCATCACTTACAATGAAACGCATTTCTTTTTTGATGTTTATTCAAAGATGTGTCAGGAAGGACCAGCGTTGAAGATCTTCAGTAATTCCTGCCTCTCAACAAAACGGTTACTGTTCCCAAGCCAACTTACTCTGTGGAAATCGTAGCTATAAGTCTCTTTCGTCTGCATCTCTGACGTTAATTCTTTATGGAGTAACATTGTACCAATGCTGGTAGCCAGGCAGGACGGTACGAAATCCGGCACCTGTTTCTCGTTGTGAGATCGGTCGTGCCAGAAGACAGGCATCAGTGTTTACCATTCCTTGACAAAGAGCTAGCACCTTCGCTACACATCATAAATGATACAGGCAATCAGTCGCCAACATAAGCGATTAATGAGACACGCACTTCGCTAAACAATTTCCAAAGTAGTTGCATCCATTTCCACATCGTTTCATTTTGTCTGAACTCTGAAACAAGCTAAGTGACTACTTATTTGTGTGATAAATTTTCGTTTTTTCCTTTGACTGTGAATGACTTTCTGCCGACTTCGCAATAGCCGCGACCCCACACGTGCAGCAGTAGACGCGTCCTAGTTTGGGGGGGTTCAAGAGGCAATCTAGTTTCGCAAACAACTTCATTATCGAATAAGTTCCTTCGAATACTGTTGGGCAGAAGACAGAAAGAATGAAGCTACGAAAGAACAAGACACGATATATAAAGAAGATGTGGACAGATTGTCCAAGTGAGATAAGCTGCTGAATAGAGCCTTTCGACGTGTCATCGATATAGTGGATGCGTTAATCGTGTTCCAGCGTAGCTTTCTCAATCTCCAGTTATGGACGAAAGTCGTCTGAATTGTGTTGAACAAAGAGCGCTGTTGCCGACATATTCAGTGCCGTGGTTCGGATGTCTACAGAGCTTGTAGTGACTGTAGGTGAAACTATCGACAACTGGATCGCATCCCGACATCAGCTATCAGAAACTGTAAAGAAAGATAGATGAATCAGTTTGTAGCATTCCCAGAAACGGGCGATTAATCTCGTTGCTATTGAACAGTTCGGCACTGCGGCATCTCGATATGATCCACGAAATTTGTCTACAAAACGTGCTTGAGATCGACTGGCAAAATACTGTTCCACAATGCAGCCATATTACTGTTTGGAAAAGATGTTTACCAAGCAATGAACTGCACAACACTACAGGCGCCGTGTGACCTGTAGCTATTATGAACTGCAAAATACTACAGGCGCCATGTGACCTGTAGGCATTACACTGACATCTTCGTGCTACCTTGTGGTGGTTGATGGAATAAATGCAACGAAACTACTATTTAGAGACACATTTACACTACCTGATCAAAAGTACCTGGACGCCCATTGGTTGACATGAATGTGGGGTGTGCCTTTACGATGGTTTGAACTCTGTTGTGGACACTGTCATTGAGGTGTATGAAGGGCTGTGGAGAAATGGAAGCTTATTCTTCCTCAAAAGCCGGAATCAGAGAAGATAGTGGTACTGAACGCTGGGGTCCAGAGCGAAGTCGATGTTCTGAATCATTACGAAGGTGTTCCACTGGGTTCAGGTTGGGGCGCTGGGCAGGCCAGTCCATTTCAGGAACTTTACTATTCACGAAACACTGCCTCACAGGTGCTGCTTCATGGTAAGGTGTTCTGTCCTATTGATGCATCGGGCATGGATGTGTGTGATGTCCTTAGGTTGCTTAGGTTTAAGTAGTTCTAAGTTCTAGGGGATTGATGACCTCAGCAGTGAAGTCCCATAGTGCTCAGAGCCATTTGAACCATTTATTGATACAGACAGGCATCGTCTCCGAACTTCTCCTCTACTGTTCGCCGGACTTAGTGTTGTAAAATGTGGTTACATCGTTCTGCATTTAACGTTTCTAAAGCGCAATAAAGGAATCGCACCCTAACCTCGAAAACCACCCCTATACTATAACACAGCCCGCTCCGTAGTTCGCATTAGGCAACACGCATGATGACATGTAACGTTCTTCACGCAATCGCCAAACCTAAATCCTAACATAGGACTGCCACAGGGTATAGCATGAGTCATCACTCCAAATCACTAGTTTAGAGACATCCACTGCCCAGTGGCGTTATCCTTTATGCAGCCTTAGACTTACCTTATGAGAAGGTTCTCGGCCACTGTACTCTTTCAGAGTCCCCTATGCACAGTTATTTTGCTAGCTAATTGCTGGTAGCACTTTGGAGTGATTCCTTAAGCTTTTTTCAATCGATTTTTGATAACCACCCACGCAACGCTCGACTGCCACTGACCTTTCGGTACAGGAGGTCTAGCTGGTCATGGTTTATCTGTTGTTGTTCTTTCGGCTTTCTGCTTCACAGTCACATCACGAACACTCGACTCGTGCAGCTTTAGGAGGTTTGAAATGTCCCTGATGGATGTGGTACACAGGTGGCATTCCGTGACTAGTCCACTTTCGAAATCGTTGATCTCTCCCGAGAGGTCCATTCTTCTGTTGCTACTATTGACAATTCCTCCTTCCATACTGAGGTGTCCGGGTACTTTTGGTCGGACAGTGTACCGGGTGATCAAAATGTCAGTATAAATTTGCAAACTTAATAAACCACGGAATAATGTAGATAGAGAGATGAAAATTGACACACATGCTTGGTATGACATGGGGTAGAGATACGCCTGTATGTTACAGAATCGCATCATCCCCAGCCTTGCTGATAAACACCTGCTGGAACATACAACGTTTATGCAGGATGGCGCTCCACGCCATATTGCTAGACGCGTGGAAGATCTCTTGCACGCGTCGTTTGGTGATGATCGTGTGCTCAGCCACCACTTTCGTCATGCGTGGCCTCAAAGATACCCAGACCTCAGTCCGTGCGATTACTGGCTTTGCGGTTGCCTGAAGTCGCAAGTGTATCGTGATCGACCGACATCTCTAGGGATGCTGAAAGACAACATCCGACGCCAATGCCTCGCCATAACTCCGGACATGCTTTTCAGTGCTGTTCACAACATTATTCCTTGACTACAGCTACTGTTGAGGAATGATGGTGGACATATTGAGCATTTCCTGTAAAGAACATCCTCTTTGCTTTGTCTTACTATCTTATGCTAATTATTCAGATGAAACGCCATCTGTCGGACATTTTTTGAACGTTTGTATTTTTTGGTTCTAATAAAACCTCATGTCATTTCAAGCATGTGTGCCAATTTGTACCTCTCTATCTACATTATTCCGTGATTTATGCAGTTTTCAAATTTATATTGACTTTTAGATCACCCGGTATTTTCATGTCTGCGGCTTCTGGATCGCACTGTGTCGTAAGGTAGCGGGCATCGGCAGCGGGTGCTGGTGCAGGGGTGACGTCCGCGGCCACAGCGGGTGCGCCTGAGCTGGTGGGCGTGCCGTGGATCTCGCTGCGGCCCGCCGTGCGTGTCCCCGGCTTTCCGCAGTCGGAACTCGCCGCTCGGCGACATTCCACACCGCCCACTCCCCAGCTGGCGCCTGCCGCTTCCCACATCCCCGCCCGCAACCTCCCGATCACTCGTGCCACACAAACAAAAATGAACTTCACCAACATTAACGATTTGTCAGACAGGATCAGCAGCATTATACTCGAATGAATGTTCTCTGAGGGCGCTGTAGTTTACGTCTACATCTGCATCTACATACATACTCCGCAATCCACCATACGGTCCGTGGCGGAGGGTACCTCGTACCACAACTGTCATCTTCCCTTCCTGTACCACTCCCTAAACAGAACGAGGGAAAAATGACTGCCTATATGCCTCTGTACGAGCCCTTATCTCTCGTATCTTATCTTTGTAGTCTTTCCGCGAAATATAAGTTGGCGGCAGTAAAATCGTGCTGCAGTCAGCCTCAAATGCTGGTTCTCTAAATTTCCTCAGTAGCGATTCACGAAAAGAACGCCTCCTTTCCTCTAGAGACTCCCACCCGAGTTCCTGAAGCATTTCCGTAACACTAGCGTTATGATCAAACCTGTCAGTAACAAATCTAGCAGACCGCCTTTGAATTGCTTCTATGTCCTCCCTCAATCCGACCTGATAGGGATCCCAAACGCTCGAACAGGACTCAAGAATAGGTCGTATTAGTGTTTTATAAGCGGTCTCCTTTACAGATGAACCACATCTTCCCAAAATTCTACCAATGAACCGAAGACGACCATCTGCCTTTCTATTACATGCTTGTCACACCTCATATCGCTCTGCAATGTTACGCCCAAATATTTAATCGATGTGACTGTGTCAAGAGCTACACTACTAATGGAGCAGTCAAACATTACAGGATTCTTTTTCCTATTCATCTGCATTGATTTACATTTATCTATATTTAGAGTTAGGTGCCATTCTTTACACCAATCACAAATCCTGTCCAAGTCATCTTGTATCCTCCTACAGTAACTCAACGACGACACCTTCCCGTACACCACAGCATCATCAGCAAACAGCCGCACATTGCTATCCACCCTACCGAAAAGATCATTTATGCAGTTAGAAACCAACAGAGGACCTACCACACTTCCCTGGGGCACTCCAGATGATACCCTCACCTCCGATGAAGACTCACCATCGAGGACAACGTACTGGGTTCTATTACATAAGAAGTCTTCGAGCCATTCACATACTTGGGAACCAATTCCATATGCTTGTAACTTAGTTAGGAGTGTGCAGTGGGGCACCGAGTCAAACGTTTTCCGGAAGTCAAGAAATATGGCATCCATCTGATACCCTTCATCCACGGTTCGCAAGATAGGAGAGTACCATCTATAAAAGATCGTAAGGAGATACAGAAGGACTTGGACAAAATTTCTGCTTGTGGTGTAATGGACGAGTGTTCTGATTTAAATATGGATAACTCCAATATAACGCCTAAAACAATGAGAAAGGAAATAGTAATAACTGGTTATAAGATTAGTGTGAATATCTTGTTCACGTCACATCGTATGATTATTTAGGAGTACCTTATACTAAGATGCGATATGGAAAGGGATCATAAGTAAAATTTAGTATCAGGGAAGGCAAGTGCAAGACTTAATATTTCTTGGAAGGGAATATCATACAAGACGCGGCCGGGAAAGGAGTGAGCTGACCCCGTGACCCTCCACATCCACATCCAGTACGCCTATGAGCCAAAGGTGACACGACCGTCAGTGGGTAACGTTGGGTATTCCGAGGCCTGTTTAATTTTAGTTCAGTTGCAGTATTTTGAGTCTTAATTCTATTTTGTCGACAGCTCACATTTTGAGACCGTGGCTGTGTACAAAATACAGTCTGATTCTTACGAAGAAGAAATGAGCAGCCAGCCACTTTTAATAACGCTGTGCATTCACGTGAATAGCACCGTTGCCGGTTTTGCACCGACAGGTTCATCATCAGACGGCTGTTAACGTTAAGATACAGATTTTTTGTTGTTTATATTCTATGGGGTGGTCACGCCCTACGATCAAAACACGATGTGAGGAACGGCCTATTTAACTGTAACTGTACCCGATAACGGTTGACTGCAATACAAATAAATCATTAAAGCAAAAAACTTTTAGCTGTAGGTAACTTACACTGAAAATCCGAGTCATTAGGTTGCAAAGCTGACTGCTCGTGTTCATGAAGTAGTATATATATATGCCGGACCGAGAATCGATCTTGGAACCCTTGTCTTTCGCGGGCAAGTGCTCTACCAACTGAGCTACCCAACCACGACTGACGACCCGTCCTCACAACTTCAATTCTTCCAGTACCTCGTCTCCTACCTTCCAAACTTCACAGAAGCTCTTCTGCGAACCTTGCAGAACTAGCACTCCTGGAAGAAAGGATACTGCCACAGTCTGGGGGACGTTTGCAGAATGAGATTTTCACTCTGCAGCGGAGTCTCCGCAATATCCTTTCTTCCAGGAGTGCTAGTTCTGCGAAATTCGCAGAAGAGCTTCTGTGAAGTTTGGAAGGCAGGAAAGAGGTACTGGCAGAATTGAAGCTGTGAGGACGGGGCGTGAGTCGTGCTTGGGTAGCTCAGTTGGTTGAGCACTTGCCCGGGAAGGGCAAAGGTCCCGAGTTAGAGTCTCGGTCCGGCACACAGTTTTAATCTGCCAGGAAGTTTCATATGAGCGCACACTCCGCTGCAGAATGAAAATCTCATTCTACCACCAAAAGGTTTTGTCACACGGAAGAATGCATACAAACATGGCGATATCTCAACTGTAACGGTGTCAAAGAATTTCTCTCATAGAGATGTACATTGTTGTGACAGTATAAAATTTACTGAAATACAAACGTTTCATTACATGCAACTTATATTCAGCGATAACTGATTACAGTCCAGATAAACAAATACGGAGGCTAGTTTGCCAGGAAATGTAACTGAAACGACATTATATAAATAATGGATCTCGCACAAATTACATAAAATGATTGTAAAGTCAGCAGTTTCTGCTAAAATAATTCATTCCCCCCATTTTTTGGTCACTCCTCGTATGTCACAGGAATCTCTGTCAGTTAAAGCCTCATATGGGCTTGTCTGAGAAGAAGTGCCGCAAAGTGATTGAAAAACAGCAGAAAGGAAAAATACAGCCGCACCTGTTTTAAGACTGTTGTCGCAATGATCAAAATAAGGTGGTGTTGATACCAAACAGAAACTTGAAAAGTTCAAGTTGATATTACTAGTCCCTATTTTCCATTTTCAGTGCACAAACATTTACAACCGGGATGAAATACGTGGACAGTGTTGGTTACAAGGGAAGCTAGAGGGGCGGCAATGTTGACAGCGGTGTAGTGGAGGCTATTGGGAGCAGCTGAAGCACGAATCCGCGGCGGCACGAGCCACAAAGGGCAGAACAATAGCAGCCAGCCTTAAAGAGCACCAGCAGCAGCGCACCACAAACAGCAGCAGCTGCTCTCTGTGGGTGAACGGTCCTACCTCTGCTGCGCAACTGACGACCTCGCTCTACTTGACGGGCGTGTCTAAAATATACTGTAGCACTCAAGAGTCAAGAGCGAACCCAAGTTCTGAGCTCAGGGGGGACGAAACTCATGTTTGTTGCACTCTGAAGGGCGGAGGAGTTTTAAGATTTCACGATAAATATTTCTATGAACCGGGTGATCAAAATGTCAGTATAAATTTGAAAACTGAATAAATCACGGAATAATGTACAGAGAGAGGTACAAATTGACACACATGCTTGAAATGACATGGGGTTTTATTAGAACTAAAAAAACACAAAAGTTCAAAAAATGTCCGACTGATGACACTTCATCTGAATAATAGCGTAACGAAGTAAAACAAAGCAAAGATGATGTTCTTTACATGAAATGCTCAGTATGTCAACCATAATGCCTGAACAATAGCGGTAGTCGAGGAATAATGTTGTGAACAGCACTGTAAAGCATGTCCGGAGTTATGGCGAGGCATTGGCGTCGGATGTTGTATTTCAGTATCCGTAGAGATGTCGGTCGATCACGATACACTTGCGACTTCAGGTAGCCCCAAAGCCAATAATCGCACGGACTGAGATCTGGGGACCTGGGAGGTCAAGCATGACGAAAGTGGCGGCTGAGCACACGATCATCACCAAACGACGCGCGCAAGAGATCTTTCATGCGTCTAGCAATATGGGGTGTTTCTAATAAAACCTCATGTCATTCCAAGCATGTGTGTCAATTTTTACCTCTCTATCTACATTATTCCGTGGTTTATTAAGTTTTCAAATTTATGCTGGCTTTCTGACCACCTGGTATGTTCGTTGCTGCTCAGTATCCATTACGTGTTCCTCCTTTCCTCAAATCGACACTGAAATCATGATTCCCCGCTGTGTTGCTGTGTAGAATTCTAGTTTACTTTGAAAATTTTTGTTTTGGGTGGGGGTGGGATCTACGCCAATACCTGGTAGAACTGATTATGTCGCTCTGGACCAGACTTCATCAGAACCCATCATAAGGTGCTATGTGCGTCAGATTAGTGTTATAGGCGAGCTGTTCTTCGTAAATTACTCAGATTTAATTGCTCGCAGGAGTGTTGGCAGATGGAGCGTCCTCAGGGACCAAGTACTCTTGAAGATTGACAGAAAATATTGTTTCATGCTGCAGTTAATGATCACCCTAAAGGTAAATTTATTATTTTCCTAGACTGATTCTGCGATCATCATGCATTTTACACGAATAATACCGTCTAAATCACTTAATGCATTTTCATTTTGTGACTGCGTTTCTGCTACTATCATTATCAGATCTGTAGCTCACAACCAAACCTCCAGATGCCAGACACTCAGATTGGCACCAAACGTTGTATCTCGATAAAGTGTCAACAAAAACTTCGATTTAGTTGGTGCTATGTGCTGTCATCCAGTAGAATATGCGAAAAGGGTAATTAAAAGTAACACCAGAACTGCAAAGCACAGGGAATGTGTATCTGTGAAAGATTGCTTTTTATGCCTCGGGTGGGTGAGTCGATACAGCGTGGGATCGTCTTACGCGTTCAAACCCAACTGATGACTTATATTTTTATTTTTACTTTTTGGGTGTGGACATTTTCCTAACATGTAAAAGGACTTTTCTGAGTTTTTAGCAATGTTTTTTTTTTTTTTTTTTTTTTGACAGTCTACTTTCGCTTCGTTAGTTGAAAGTAGCAAACCAATAGAGCAAGTTTGTATAGATAGGTGTGGTGTGCTGTCGGACATGTGCAACAGAACAGACACCACTCATGATGAAACGGCTAGTGCGTTTGTAGTTTCTCGGAATAAATATAAACAGTCGGAACAATTGCATTATACGTGCAGAAGTATTAGTAATCCTATAAAACACTTTCGTGCATAATACAGTGAAAACAATTGTAGTCATTGGGATTTGAGCCCACGATCCTTAGTAGTTGCTACGACGTTTTAAGACTCTACCACCTTCCCCATCGATGCTATGCATATTAATTGTTCACATTTATGCCTTTCCTGTGCTCTGTGGTTTCTATGCTAGACGATAGCACACAGTACGAATTAAATCGGAGTTTTGGTCGATATAACGTTTGGTACCGATCTGAGTGTCTGACATCTGGAAGTTTGGGTGTCAGCTCAGTGTAAAGCCGGAATACACCCACCAAAACTTAGAGCTCGTAAAACGAAATTCAGTAGCAGTAATAATAAAACCTATGCCAGTTCATTATCTTATTCCCCAACATTATGACCTAACAAGAATGGAAATAAGGTTTATTGCTCTAAAGGGTACGTCATTACGTTTAATCGCCATCAGGAATCAGAGTTATTAATTTATTGTAAGTGCTCTAGTGAATGCTGTTCTTTTTGACTGTTTATGTACACTCCCTGACAAAAGAAATGAAGCACCCGGAAGGCGTGGTCGGATGCCAATGTAACTTCGTGCTCGTACGCACCATCGGTTGGTATGTAAATAATTGGGATTGCAATTCACTTTGTCAGGTAGAACGCCCACCGGAGTGCATTAGTGTCATTAGTTTTTAGTGACATTATCAGGCATGGTGGGGTTTATAAGGGATATGAACAGCATCAGATAGTGACTAATTACAGTCCAGGACACGGACATGCCGCCTACTCGTCTGAGGCTGCGTTATCAGCACCAGACTGTGTTTGAAAGTCAGCTAGCATGCTGGTGGAATAGTGAAGTATCCAAGAGTTTTGGGGCATTCGAGTGTGACAGTGGCCCCATGTTGGACTGCATGGGAACGTGTGGGCAGCCATACTCGCCATGGTTCCTGTCACCCACGTCTGACCATTAAAAGTGATGAGCGTCGTAGTGTGTGCTAAGCACATCGTAATCCCTTCACATCTGCGCCAGCCATCCGAGAAAAAGTGATGGACTTTCTACAGCATTCTGTCATCTCACAACATTGGTTAGAGATTAGCAGCAGTTGTACCAGGCAACTGTCGTCCCATGCGTAGGCTGCCTTAACACAAAAGGACCGTGTTTGGAGTGACCGTGACTTGACCGTGAAGCATGGGCTGATGATGAACGGAGTCGCGTTGTGTTCAACATCTAATTGCGGTTCTCCACTACCCCGACCAACCACTGTCGATGAGTACGTCGGCGAGCTGGAGAGAAGTCCCATTTTTTCAATGTTTCTGAAGGTCATAGGGGTGTCAACTCTTGATATTGTGGTGTGAAGAGTCATCAAAAAATGTTCAAATGTGTGTGAAATCTTATGGGACTTAACTGATAAGGCCATCAGTCCCTAAGCTTACACACTATTTAATCTAAATTATCCTAAGGACAAACACACACACTTATGCCCGAGGGAGGACTCGAACCTCCGCCGGGAGCGGAGCCATCAGCTCACGGCTGGTAATAACTGAATTAACTCTGACGGCACAATGACACATCCTCGAGTGTTACCTCTCATGCGACAGTGGTGCCATTTTTCAACAAGACAATGTTCGTCCTCAACGGCACCTGTCTCTATGAAGTGTCTATGTGATGTTGACGAAATTCTGTGGCCAACAAGATTCCTAGATCTGTCCGCAATAGGACATGCATGGGACCAGATCAGACGTTAACTCCATCCCGGTGTCAGTATACAGGAGCCATCGTATATACGTGATCGCAGACTTCCTCGGCGTATTTCAATTGTGAAACCTTCTCGAGTTATCAGCGTCCAGATAACGACGCCACGCGGATGGTAACTCTAGAAAATTTCATAGAAGAACCATCCCAGTTGCTTTGTGAGCTAGTTTCCCTCAGAAGAAGATACAACAATTTTATGACACCCTTCCCAACCTAAACAGTTTTCCCCAGCTGTAAGAGTTGACTAACGTGCGTCTGGAAATGGGGAAAAATGTTATCGGGTCTGGTTTGGATGGAATACGGTGTAGAAGAAATAGGCCTTCCGATGAGTCAGAAACACTTCAGACTGCCAAAATTCCGTTAACCATTCTTTTAAAAGTCTTAACTGTTATGCAAAATGAGTCGCCACGCATTTGACTGCCTACTATTGGGAATTAGAGTGCGAACGAGGGTGTGAGACGTTTCCACTAAAAAGGGCGTATAAAACAGTTATTTTTATGTCTTTTACGATTATAGGGGTGTCAGCACCATAGTACTGAAACAGTCATTTTCTTATCTTAAGTGTTCGTGGTGAGGACCCCAATCTGGGGGCCCCCATGCTGCGGGCTAGATAGTATGCACGTTAACACGAGCGTGTTGCTAGTACAGATGGCTATACTGGCTTCTCATAGTTAATGGACGTATTTGGTACGGACGCCGAAAGTCTTAAAATCTACTACTGGTTCCCGGCGAAGCCACCCTTTCATGCCTTTTTCTACGCCACGCCGTTCGAGCTCAGGAGCGCCTCTGCCCCAGAAATCATTTGTCGTCAGATGTGAGGAGATACGAGTTCCGTTATAGGAAATTGCGGCAAGGAAGTGACTCTTTCTAAGTGAAGTATCAAACGGCTATCACTCATAGTTTCAATCCGTGGCCAAACTTCTTTCACTCTAGTGATGAACTAGTTTGGGTTCCGTGGAAATGAAGAAACACGTAAGACAATACTGACCCAACGACTTCGCTTTGAAGATAGGTTAATGAAAGGAAAACGAAGTTTTATAACGTTTGCAGTCTTAGAGAAAGTTTTTGACAACAATGACTGGAATACACTCTTCAAAAATCTGAAGGCAGCATGAGTGAAATACAGGGAGCGAAAGATTATACACAGCTCGAACAGAAACTAGACTATAGTTATAAGAGTCGAATCGTATGAAAGGGAAGCAATATTTGAGAAGGGAGTGAGACAGGGTTGTAGCTTACTGCTGATGTTAACCATTCTGCATACTGACCAGCTGTGAAGGAAACTGAGAAGAAATTTGGAGAAGGAGTTAAAGTACAGGAAGAAGAACTAAGAACTCTAAGGTTTGCGGGTGACAATGTTTGTCACAGGTGGCAAAAGAGTTGTAAAAGCAATTGACCGAAATGGATAGTGTCTTCAAATTTGGCTATAAAATGATCAAGAATAAAAGTACAACAAGGGTGATGTAATGTAATGGAATTAAATCAGGCGATGATGACGGAGTTAGATTCAGAAATCGGACACTAGAAGCAGTAGATGCATTTTTTGCCAATTGAGAAGCGAAATAACTGAAATTGGCCGAAGTAGAGGGGATATAAAATGCAGACTGGCAGTAGTAAAAAAAGCATTTCTGAAAAGAAGAAGGTCAATATGTAATATTAATTTAAGTCCTTGGAATACTTTTCTGAAAGTACACTGTGTGATCAAAAGTACCCGGACACCTAGCTGAAAATGACTTTCAAGATAGTGGTCCCCTCCATCGGTAATGCTGGAATTCAATATGGTGTTGGCCTATCCTTAGCCTTGATGATAGCTTCACTCTCGCAGGCATACGTTCAATCAGGTGTTAGAAGGTTTCTTGGGGAATGGCAATCCATTCTTCACGGAATGCTGCACTGATGAGAGGTATCGATGTCGGTCGGTGGGGCCCGGCATGAAGTCGGCATTGCAAAACATCCCAAAGGTGTTCTATAGGATTCAGGTCAGGACCCTGTGCAGGCCAGTGCAGGTCATTGCCGTGTAACCAATCCGCCACAGACCGTGCATCATGGACAGGTGCAATCGCCATCGCCGAATTGCTCTTCAACAGTGGGAAGCAAGAAGGTGCTTAAAACATCAATGTAGGCCTGTGCTGTGATAGTGCCACAAAAAACAAGGAGTGTAAGCTTCCTCAATGAAAAACACGACCACACCATAACACCACCTCCGCCGAATTATACTGTTGGCTCTACATACGCTGGCAGATGACGTTCGCCGGGAATTCGCCATACCCATACCCTGACATCGGATCACCACATTGTGTACCGTGATTCGTCACTCTGCACAACGTTTTTCCAGTGTTCAGTTGTCCTATGTTTATGCTCCTTATACCAACCAAGACGTCGTTTATCATTTACTGGCGTGATGTGTGGCTTATGAGTAGCCGCTCGACCACGAAAACAAAATTTTCTCACCTCCCGTCTATCTGTCATAGTACTTGCAATGAATCCTGATGCAGTTTGGAATTCCTGTATGACGGTCTGGATACATTTCTGCCTATTACACATTACGACCCTCTTCAGCTGTCGCCGGTCTCTGTCAGTTAACAGACGAGGTCGGCCTGTACGCTTTTGTGCTGTACGTGTCCCTTCACGTTTCCACTTCACTATCACTTCGGGGACAGTGGACGTAGGGATGTTTAGGAGTGTGGAAATCTCGCGTACAGACGTATGACGCAAGTGACACACAGTCACCAGACAACGTTCAAGTCCGTGAGTTCCGCGGAGCGCCCCCATTCTGCTCTATTACGATGTCTAATGACTACTGAGGTCGCTGATATGGAGGACCTGGCTGTAGGTGGCAGCACAATTCACCAAATATGAAAAACGTTTGTTTTGTGGGTGTCAGGATACCTTTGATCACATAGTGTATTCATTTGGAGTGTGACCTTCTACGGAAGTGAACCTTGGACGATATACAATGGAGGAAAAAAATGGTGCTACAGCAGAATGCTGAAGATTAGATGCGTAGACAGAGTAAGAAATGAGGAGATATTGTATAAAACTGAGAAGAAAAGTTGTTTATGGCACAACGTGACTAGAAGAAAGGATCGCTTGAAGTAAGTGCCAGTTTAGTACTGGAGAGAAGCGTGTGTGTGTGTGTGTGTGTGTGTGTGTGTGTGTGTGTGTGTGTGTGTGTGTGCGCGTGAGGGGGGGGGGGGGAAGAGAATTGTAGACGGCGACCAAGGGATGAATATATTAAGCAGCCCTATAGATGCAAGTCGCAGTAGTTATTAGGAAATGATCTGGCTTGCACGGAACAGATTAGCGTGGAGTACTGCACCAAACTATAAGGTGTACAACTTTGCTTCCGCCGTTTGCCGATAGGTGGCGAAAACGGTAAGTAGCCGTTGAAAGAAACAGATCGCAGACGTCAGGCAGTTAGCTTGGACCTCGGTCAACATAACCTCATTGAAATATTAGTCGATTTGTGTCTGCATCGTAAAGTTGTTTTTGATTGAAAATGTCAGTTTACGAGCGTAATTCTCGTCATTTACGGGAGGTGTCACTGTTTTGTTTCAGTATGAAGAAAACGGTGGCTGAGTCTCATCGAATGCTCTCAGGTACGTATGGTAAGGACGCTATTACTGAAAGAACAGTCGTGAGTGGTTTCACCGCTACAAGAACGGTGATTTTGACGTCGTAGACCGGCATGGTGGTGGACGAGAGAATGTTTACGAAGATGCAGAATTGGAGATGTTACTGAGTGAAGACTCGCGTCAAAGTCAAGAATAATTGGCACGATTGGTGGGAGTGACACAGCAAGCCATTTCAAAACGTCTCAAGGCTATGGGCATGATTCAAAAAGAAGGAACTTGGGTCCCTTGTAAACTGAAACCAAGAGACGTTGAACGGCGTTTGTGTGTGTTGTGAACAGTTGCTTCAGAGGCAAAACAGAAGGGATTTCTGCATCGCATTGTGACTGGGGACGAAAAATGGGTTCATTACGATAACCTTAAACGCAAAAAGTCACGGGGATATCCCGGCCATGCTGCCACGTCGACGGCCAAACCGAATATTCACGGCTTCAAGATCATGCTCTGCCTTTGGTGGCACCAGCTCGGCGTCATGTACTATGAGGTCATAAAATTAAGTGAAACAATCACAGGTGCTCGTTATCGAAAGCAATTAACGCGTTTGAGTAGAGCATTAAAACACCAACGGCCGCAATGTAGCGAGAGGCACGATAAAGAGATTTTGAAACACGACAACGCTCGATCTCACGTTGCAAAAGAGGTCAAAACGTACTTGGAAACGGTAAAATGGGAAGTCCTACCCCACCCGCCGTCTTCTCCAGACATTGCCCTCTCTATCACCTATTTAGATGAATGGCGTAGGGCCTCGCTAACCAACACTTACGATCTCATGAAGAAGTCACAAATTGGATCGATCCGTGGAGCGCTTCATCTACATCTACATCTACATGACTACTCTGCAATTCACATTTAAGTGCTTGGCAGAGGGTTCATCGAACCACAATCATACTATCTCTCTACTATTCCACTCCCGAACAGCGAGCGGGAAAAACGAACACCTAAACCTTTCTGTTCGAGCTTTGATTTCTCTTATTTTATTTTGATGATCATTCCTACCTATGTAGGTTGGGCTCAACAAAATATTTTCGCATTCGGAAGAGAAAGTTGGTGACTGAAATTTCGTAAAAAGGTCTCGCCGCGACGAAAAACGTCTACGCTGTAATGACTTCCATCCCAACTCGTGTATCATATCTGCCACACTCTCTCCCCTATAACGTGATAATACAAAACGAGCTGCCCTTTTTTGCACCCTTTCGATGTCCTCCGTCAATCCCACCTGGTAAGGATCCCACACCGCGCAGCAATATTCTAAAAGAGGACGAACGAGTGTAGTGTAAGCTGTCTCTTTAGTGGACTTGTTGCATCTTCTAAGTGTCCTGCCAATGAAACGCAACCTTTGGCTTGCCTTCCCGACAATATTATCTATGTGGTCCTTCCAACTGAAGTTGTTCGTAATTTTAACACCCAGGTACTTAGTTGAATTGACAGCCTTGAGAATTGTACTATTTATCGAGTAATCGAATTCCAACGGATTTCTTTTGGAACTCATGTGGATCATCTCACACTTTTCGTTATTTAGCGTCAACTGCCACCTGACACACCATACAGCAATCTTTTCTAAATCGCTTTGCAACTGATACTGGTCTTCGGATGACCCTACTAGACGGTAAATTACAGCATCATCTGCGAACAGTCTAAGAGAACTGCTCAGATTGTCACCCAGGTCATTTATATAGATCAGGAACAGCAGAGGTCCCAGGACGCTTCCCTGGGAAACACCTGATATCACTTCAGTTTTACTCGATGATTTGCCGTCTATTACTACGAACTGCGACCTTCCTGATAGGAAATCACGAATCCAGTCGCACAACTGAGACGATACCCCATAGCTCCGCAGCTTGATTAGAAGTCGCTTATGAGGAAAGGTATCAAAAGCTATCCGGAAACCCAGAAACACGGAATCAACTTGACATCCCCTGTCGATAGCGGCCATTACTTCGTGCGAATAAAGATGAAACAATTTTTTCGACGCAGGATTCGTACACTGCCCGAAAGATGGGAGAAAACAGTGGCCAGTGATGTAAAGTACTTTGAATGATACATGTGTAATCAATTTGTTTCATTAAAGTCTCATATGTTGGGGAAAAAACGGCGGAAGCAAAGTTGTACACATTGTAGTTAACGGGGTGAACACACCACCGCCACAACAACAACAACAACAATAATAACGCCGATAAATCACGTTCCATACAGAACACTAGGGCCCCACTGACGTCACTGCCTGTTTACGCTACCGCTGTGCCGCTAGCCTACTGAGTACGGCAGCCGGCACTCGCCGGCGGCGACCTACCGTGCGTGTGGCTGAAGTTGGATTCCAGGTCTAGCTTGTCGTCCTTCTCGTGCAGCTTGTCATGCCGCGGCGACGAGCCGCCCTTCATCGACCGGAAGTACTGGCTCCAGCGCGTCCGGCCCGCGTCCTTCTTCAGCCGCTTCTCCTTCGCTCTTCTGGAACAAGGATACAAAGTGTAACATGCCCACTCTGTCCTGAAAAACGTAGCAACACCACGAAATAAAGAACAGTAATGAAACTTCGAGAATACATTTTTCTACGCAACATGTGTAAGTGATCAACATCGTAAGATCACAATTAATAAAATGGTTCAAATGGCTCTGAGCACTATGGGACTTAACATCTATGGTCACCAGACACCTGGAACTTAGAACTACTTAAACCTAACTAACCTAAGGACAGCACACAACACCCAGTCATCACGAGGCAGAGAAAATCCCTGACCCCGCCGGGAATCGAACCCGGGAACCGGGCCGTGGGAAGCGAGAATGCTACCGCACGATCACGAGCAGCGGACCACAACTAATAGAAGCGGGAGATAACCCACTGCAAATGTGAACTGCTGGTACATTAATAACATTTTTAACCGCCACAATGTTGAATGGAAGTGTGCAAACGTACATGCACTGTGCCGTACAGGTGCCAGATGTCAGTTTGAGAGGTGGAGTACCACTCCTGTTGCGCTTGGTAGGTCAGTACGGGATGTTTGTGGATGGCGCTGGTGTTGTGGACCAATGACGTTCTATGTGTGTTCGATTGCAGACAGATCTGGTGACTGAACTGGCCAAGGCAACATGTCGACACACTGTAGAGCAAGTTGGATTACAACGGAGTGTAAGTAGGCTGTTTAGGTTTTTTTATTGGTAACGCCGCCGCCACGTAGCGCTCTGTATGAAAATCACTGGCTGTGCCGTGTGCAGTCTGTGGCTGGTTGGCATTGTTGTAGTACTCGCCATTGTAGTGTTGGGCAGCGGCAGCTGGATGCTAACAGCGCGTAGCGTTGCGCAGTTGGAGGTGAGCCGCCAGCAGTGGTGGACGTGGGGAGAGAGATGGCGGAGTTTTGAAATTTGTAAGAATTGGTGTCACGAACTGCTATATATATATTATGACTAGTGAGGTAAATACATTGTTTGTTCTCTATTAAAATCTTTCATTTGCTAACTATGCCTATCAGTAGTTAGTGCCTTCAGTAGTTTGAATCTTTTATTTAGCTGGCAGCAGTGGCGCTCGCTGTATTGCAGTAGCTTGATTAACGAAGATTTTTGTGAGGTAAGTGATTTGT
Organism: Schistocerca gregaria; assembly: GCF_023897955.1. Taxonomy (NCBI): domain Eukaryota; kingdom Metazoa; phylum Arthropoda; class Insecta; order Orthoptera; family Acrididae; genus Schistocerca; species Schistocerca gregaria. The sequence goes on along the minus strand of NC_064924.1, from coordinate 503,732,864 downwards.
GAAACGTATAGGTTATTGTTAGTCAGGGCCATTCTTTCGTAGGGATTTTTGAAAGTCAGATTGCGTTGCGCTAAAAATATTGTGTGTCAGTTTAAGCACATTCGTGTATAATTGTTCAAAGAGGACGTTTCACATAGAGCAGTCGTGTACAATTTTTCTAAGGGGACGTTTCAGGAGATACGTGGGCAATCGTTATGCCCCAGGACTGCTGGTCATGAATAGCAGCACAACAGGCTGAATCACTACTGTGACAGTTGACGTTCGTGGTCGTAGGTCGTGTTCCAAAAATGAACAGCACAGAGACAGAAGTGACGACACTTTCTGCAAGACCTGACCATCATTTTGCAGGACAATGCTCAAGCAAGCACGTAAAGTGCAAGCTGTTACTGATTTGTTTGACTGATGGGGCTGCTAAGTGCTATGTCACCTACTGCACTCCCCTGACTTAAGCTCTCGTAAGTTCTGCTCGATTTCTAAACTGAAGGAAACACGCCATTCTCTTCAGAACTGCTGCAAATTCGTCGGGCAACAGACCGCGGCGCTCCAACTGTCAACACAACTGGCACTGCTAAGAGTACCCTACGACTTCAGCATCGCTGGCAACGAGTTATACACAATGCTGGTGACTTCATTGAAAGTCAGTAAAACTTTTAAACACATATCCATTTTGTATGAGTTATAAATAAATAGTCACCACTATTAAAGTTCCAACTCTCGTATATGTTATTGTTACCGAGTATCGCAGATACATATTTCTGAGCAATCTCTTTCGATCTCCGCCTCTCTGTGACGTTCTTTTTTCTTTTTCTTTTTTCAGAATATTGCCTCAGTAGTTAATTTAGAGATGTTGCTGTCACTGACAGCATTCGATATGAATGCGTACTTCAGCTAGAGCATGCACTACTTCCACACTACTTAGTTGTTACGAGGCAGTTGTGAATGATTTTCTTTATTAATAACGGTAAACTCAAATTTTTTTCCACTCCATAATCGTTTAAGTTTATTATTGACTGAACACTACTACCCCAAAAATGAAAGCATATGTATCGACTCTCCTCTATCAGATCTAATACTTTTCGTGAAGGTTTCGAATATATATGACAACCACTTGCTTTCGTACGTGATTTTTGTTCTTGAGAATAGCACAGTACAGAAAGAAACTCAGAATGAAATGAAGCGCCTGTAGTTACTTTGTGCCCAGATGGGAATATCGTGATATAAAGAGAGTATGTTAACAGCAAAAAAGATCACGGGGAAATTTATACGAAAGTAGGAGCAAAATTATCTCAGTATACATTGTTCCGCTAACCATCCGTTTGTGAGATACAACTGCGAATCTGTGGTTACAAGCCGCCACTGATCTCAGTATGAAATATATAGACCTATTGGTGCAAATGCATTTGAAATGCAGACTTTTCGATTGGATCCCTATCTAACGGTGTCAGTTTCGCCCTTGGCCTACCTGAACAAGAGTTACAGTACTGCCTTAGCACACCACGTGATGGAGTTTATTTTACGCTCACACCTGCTAAAGGTGATGTTCCACTTGACGTCCTCGCTTTTCGATGCAATGCTGTAGTGAGTTACTAATTTTTTCAAGCACGAGCGAATCGTCTCGCAAAGCTTGACAAGAGTGTACAATTCGCTGCTCCCGTTCTTAAAACTTATCAACGGGAGCGGACTTTTGACGTGACCGTAGACAGAAAAATCGATAGGACTGAGGTCAGGTGATCTTGGAGGTCAAAGTACAACTGGCCCTTGTCGACGTGTCCATGTTGGAGAATATTGATACATTTGACGTCTCCTTATATCAGCAACAATATGTCCCGGTACGCCACTATGCTTGTGGTACATACTCCAACGTTACGCAAGGGGAACATCTTCCATCAGTTCTGGAAGATCCCGCATAAGAAACTGGACGTACTCTCGGTCATTAAGGATTTTTGAAACAAAAAACGATTTCTCCTACTACGATTCAATCAGTAAGACCTGACAACATCAGATGACGGAGAAAAAGCACTTTTACAATTAAAAAAAAATATATAAAATCTTTCAGTTGTCTAGGTCGCAATAATACATTACTTTACAACTAACTGGCGAAGGTGTGTCGACTCTGTGTTCAGGTACATTTCTGAATGAGCGTGATTCAGAATTTCACTCTGTAACTTCGTTCCTATAGCCAACGGTGTACTGAAAACTTGGCTCATGCATCGCACAAAGCGAGCATATTCGGAGATGCACTATCAGACGATGGCATTCTAGGCTACAGTGTACGTAGAGACAGTCTCTATAGCTTGAGTGATCTGGAGATGGTTGTTTAGCAACTGTAACTAATACCCCACTGTAAAGTAAAGTGTTACTGCCGTCGAGACAGTTAATAAATAGTCTATTATATGAGATTTTCAAAAGTTGGAAAGACACTTTGCTGATGTGGCGTTTGATGAACAGCGTTTAGATCTAAGTAAAATTTAAGACCAGTTAGTAGAAGACTGAATAGAAAAGTTTACATTTCAAATTAATTTGTACTAACCAGAAAATATTTCATAGACACACGTTGGCAATTACCTCGCAAGCGGCTCGCTTGCGGAACAGTGTTTAATATAACAATTATTACCTGTATTATAATACATACTTTCATCCGTGTCAGTTCTCACTATTAATTATGTTACCGTACAATAGTTCTATAAATACGCTTTCCATGGCTGCTACAATTAATGTTCAAGAGGTGCAACGGGTTTCGTTAATTAAATGATTGCGGAAGTGCTATGAAGAGGAGAGATATATTGTCACAAAAATGTTCAGGTGACGTGGAGGTACTAGAGATATGTGGCCTAGAACATAAAACACAAAGGAAAGGAGGAAGGAGAAAGAAAAACGGGCGCCCCGGTATCTCCGGCTACTGCTCATCCTTCTGCCGACGCCCATACATTTTTGCCCGTCATTTGTCTTCGGACTCTTTTATTCGCCACCGCCCTTCCCAGAGACTTCCCCGAGCTGAGCCCTCCCCTCTCCTTCCCTACCCGCAGAGCGGTTTCTTCCGTTACTTTTCTTTTTTTCCCTCCCCTCTTTTTTTTCTTTTTGATGGAAGGGTCTTGGTTCAATTTGCTGATCATCCACTGCGCGTCGCCCCCTCTTGCTCCTCTTCCTCCTCCTCGAAGACTTCTTCGCGTCCTCGCGTGCCTCTCCTTCGAGCCCGACCTCGATAGCGGCGCAGCCTTTTCTTCCAGGTCCTACTCGCGCTGCCTCCTCCCACGCGACGACGCTCGGCGCCCGGATTTTTTCAAAAAGTCCCGGGGGAGACTGCGGAACGTGCAAAGCGCGAGGCGCCGTCAGGACGCTGCGGCGGAGGGGAGTTAGGGAGGGGCGGGGGGGGGGGGGCGGAGGGGGAGGCGCTGTGACGTATTGATAGTGAGGACCAATCAGGACGCGTGCCCGGACTTTTGTGCGGCCCGCCGTCGGAAGAAGCCATATTTCTCCCCACGGCGTCTTGACCGGACCGGCGACGCGGACAAAGAGCGCAGCATCCGCGGCTTCTCGAAGCCGTACGCGGCGCCGGCTGTTTGTCTCGATGCGTCACGGCAACAAGTGATGCGTGACAGCGGCGGGCCGAGAGAAGCCTTACCGCCGATAACGTGGAATTATTTCTGGAACCTCCCCCCCCCCCCCCCCCCCCTCTTAAGCTCATACTGCTTACTGTTAGCCACTTATCACCTACAATCTGAAAATCAATCTGCTGCTCTCATCCCTTTTGCAGCCTAGGTCACTAATGAACGATAGGTTATTGGTAACCGACAAGCATGTACCTCATTCAAATTCCGGAGGAAGAAGTTGAAACGGTACAGTAGTTTCCGCTCTATAAGCAGCAGGTTTCGCTGCTCGCTCGCACCGGGAAATAGAAACAGAGGCGGCTCCGCAGCCAATTTTATTACACGACGCGGCCAGCCGCGGGTGCAACAGAACCTATGTGGACGGGTGGAAAGAGATGTGTCAGGCTTCATAATACGTATTTATATGTGCCGTGTATTATGCATTTTTTGTACCTAAATGCGAATCTGCACATGAACTTTCCTAATCCCCCTCACACCTTTCCGTAAGGCGTGGCCAAATCTTTGTTGGGAAGAAGTTCTGTAGTATAGTAGTGCCAACCTTACTCCTGGGTAGGGGATCAGAGAGACAGCACTGGCACGTAAAAGTCAAAGACTTTCCAGTGTCACAAGATTTGGGGTGGAGAGGTTGGTCACGGCCAAGTGGTACGACCACCCCCTCCACCGGGGCCAAGGAAGACCTCCGGGCCCGCCATATTCTAGGAGGGTTACAGAAGACGAGTGAGTGAGACGTGCCCTCAGTGCGTCTGTCTCAATGTTCACGCATGGAAGAGAGGTATTTGAATATTTGTACTAATTCTTTTATTTAAGGTTCGGATTGTGTAAAGAAATGAATGATTTCGTTAATTTAGGAAATTTGACACCCTGTGTTAATGTATCTGGTCCCCAGTTTGCCCGTTACCCTCTTCACATAGTGGATGTCCTATGTAAAATATTGGGAGACTTTGGTGGTATACATTTGGCCAACGCATTTCCGTCTTACCCGTAGAAATGTCCGTGCATATTAGAATATAATATACCCGAGCTATAAGTTGTAAAATTGTAATATCTATAAACCGAAACAATTGCTGCTATCGTTGTAACGTCGAGTGACAATGTTTAAAATAAATAGGTAATCAACTGTCATCAATCTTTAACATACCTTAAAATCACAAAGAAGTCAAGTTAAAGGAATTTATTTAAAATAAAAGCTATTGAATGCAGGGACCCACACATCAGCGTGTGAGCTCTCCAGCCCCTTGCCTAGTATCGTACAGAAAGGGCACGCTCTTTAGGTAGCGCTCTCAAGCTCCCCTCCCCAGTTATCCGTTGCGCAATTTTGATTCAGGGCTTGACGACATCAACATTCATCTGGCGTCCTTAGGCAAGGAGGTTAGACGGTAAACTTTCAAAGTAACTTACAAAAACAGAAAATCTCGACCAGTTGGTATTAAACTAGAACGCTAATCAAATGGTTCAAATGGCTCTGAGCACTATGGGACTTAACATCTATGGTCATCAGTCCCCTAGATCTTAGAACTACATAAACGTAACTAACCTAAGGACATCACACACATCCATGCCCGAGGCAGGATTCGAACCTGCGACCGTAGCGGTCGCGCGGTTCCAGACTGTAGCGCCTAGAACCCCTCGGCCACCACGGTCGGCCTAGAACGCTAATATTCCCATGAGTGTGGGATATGGTGATTAAAATCGCATCTCTTGTTGTTGTTGTTTTCAGTCGGAAGACTTATTTGATGCAGCTCTCCACGCTACTTTGGCTGTGCAAGACTCTCCATCTCTGGACAACTACTGCAGCCTACATCCAATTGAACCTGTTTATTGTATTCGTCTCATAGTCTCAAAAAAAAAAAAATGGCTCTGAGCACTATGGGACTTAACTGCTGTGGTCATCAGTCCCCTAGAACTTAGAACTACTTAAATCTAACCAACCTAAGGACACCACACATATCCATGCCCGAGGCAGGATTCGAACCTAGTGGTCGCGCGGTTCCAGACTGTAGCGCCTAGAACCGCTCGGGTACTATAGGCCGGCTCTCTTGGTCTCCCTCTACAGTTTTCGCCCCCCACACTTTCCTCTAACACTAAACTGATGATTCCTTGATATCTCAGAATGTGTCCTAACAAGTAATCCTTCCTTTTATTCAAGTTGTGCCTCAAATTTCTTTTCTCTCCAATTCTATTCAGTGTTTCCTTATTACTTACGCGATTTACCCATCTAACCTTCAGCATTTTTCTTTAGTTCCACATTTTGAAGGCTTGTGATCTCCTCTTCTCTGAACTCCTTCTCATCCATGTTTGACTTCCACACAAGGCTACACTCTAGGCGGCCGGCCGGGGTGGCCGAGCGGTTCTAGGCGCTACAGTCTGGAACCGCTCGACCGCTGCGGTTACAGATCCGAATCCTGCCTCGGGCATGGATGTGTGTGATGTCCTTAGGTTAGTTAGGTGTAAGTAGTTCTAAGTTCTAGGGGACTGATGACCTCAGAAGTTAAGTCCCATAGTGCTCAGAGCCATTTTTTACACTCTGGGCAAATACCTTCAGTAAACTCTTCCTAACGCTGAAATTTATATTCGATGTTAATCAATACTCTTTTTCAAGAACGGTTTTCTTGCCTTTGCAAGTCTGCCTTTCAAGATCCTGTCTACTTCGGCCATTTGCTTCTCACATAACAAAATTCATCTACTACTTTTAGTGTCTCATTTCATAATCTAACTCCCTCAACATAGCCTGATTTAATTTGACTATATTTCATTATCCTTATTTTGTTTTTGTTGATCTTGATCTTATGGCCTCTTTTTAAGACACCGTCAATCTTTTTCAACTGTTCTTCCAAGTCACTCGCTGCCTGGCAGAATTACAATGTCATTCGCAAACTTCAAACTCTTTTTTCTTACCGAACGTTAATTGCTTCTCCAAATATTTCTTTGGTTTCCTTTACTGCTTGACGAATGTACGGCTTGAATAACATATCACGGACAGGCTACAACCCTGTCTCACTCCCTTCTCAACCACTCCTTCCCTTTCATACCGTCCGACTCTGATAACTGCCGCTGGTTTCTGTACAAGTTGAGTATAACCTTTTTCTCCCTGTATTTTACCCCTGATAGCTTTAGAATTTCGAAGAGCGTGTTTCAGTCAACACTGTCAAAAGCCTTCTCTAAGTCTACAAATTCTAGAAACATAAGTTTGTCTTTCTTTAATCTATTTTTTAAGATAAGTCGTAGAGTTAGCACTGCCTGGAATGTTCCTACATTTCTCAGGAACCCAAATCGATCTTCTCAGAGTTCGGCTTCTACCAGTTTTTCCATTCTTCTCTAAATAAGTCGTGTTAGTAACTTGCAGTCGTGCCTTATTAGACTGAATGTTCAGTAACATCCTTATGTGACCGTATGTTCAGTAGAGAGTAAAGACATTCCTGTGGATGAAGAATGGTGTTAGAACATTATGATTATCGAGTGTGAAACCAGATTTCAGCCGCGCGGTGTGGCCGCGCGGTTAGAGGCGCTATGCACTGATTGCGCGATTCCTCCCGCCGGAGGTTCGAGTCCTCACTCGGACCTGGGTGTGTGTGTTGTTATTAACCTAAGTTAGTTTAAGTAGTGTGTAAGTCTAGGGACCGATGACCTCAGCAGTTTGGTCTCTTAGGAATTCACAAACATTTTATTTGTCAAACCAGATTTCCTGCTTATCACAAGCAGTCTTCTTAACCAACAGGATACGTAAGCATACATCCTGGTCTGTGCCATTCTTCGAATGTCAATGATTTCCGATAACTGCCATCAGAGGTTCTCCCACAAGGTATATGGGAATGTCGCTACAGTGGGAACAGAGTCGGTGGCAGACCTTCGTTTACCCTGGCACAAGGGATATACAGTGTCAGCACAAAATCTTACCATGATTACAAAAATTTACTCTGACGAAAAGTGCCAGACACAGCTACGTCGGTAATTTCAAATGGTAGGTTCATTTACGAAGTTTCTCTGGATGCAATTCTACACGTACTCTGATAGTCTCTTCTCTCATTCTCTCTGTCTTGTTTGTCACGTGCAGTGTAATTTAGGAGTGCTGCTGTCACAAGGGTGCCCATGCAGGAGAGAACACAGTGTGTTTTGAGGTTTCATAAAACACCGCCGCCTATTACAGATCAGCGACAATTTCTAAGTGCGCCGCGCGGGGTAGCCGCTCGGTGTGAGGCGCCTTGTCACAGTTCGCCCGGCTCCCACAGTTGGAGGTTCCTCCCTCGGGCATGGGTGTGTGTGTGTTGTCCTTAGCGTAAGTTTAAGTTAGATTAATTAGTATGTAAGCTTATGGACCGATGACTTCAGCAGTTTGGTCCCACGAGACATTACCACAAACTTCCATTTTTTTCAAAGTGCTTACGATAAGCGGTAGGTCTGATGTGGATGACGGTACTCGCGATACCGTGCGTACAGATTGCAACGCAGTCTGCTAAAATCGACGCGTGGTGTTTACAGAGAAACAGGCATACTCAGAACACTGTGGTGAAGATTATACACAAACGGCTGCGATTCTAGGCATACATAGTGCAACTGCCGTAGCCTTAGCAGCCAGATGATAGGACAGACGTAATAATTTTTGTAGCAACATTTCTGCGGTATTTCCGCTAAGGAGAAAAATGTATTTATTCTAAAAATTCGTGAAAGAAGTATTTTGCGTGAATTAGATTACCGAACATCTTGCAGAAGCTTGTGCGGGTATCTAGGGGTTCTTACATTTGGATGCCAATGCATTTACTCCAGAACGGTATTTGTGAAGTGGGAAACGCCGTTACGAAATACAGTCGTGTACTGCTGGCTGCCGCCTCTCCAGGCTGCTGGCGATACGAGCGCAGGAGATGCGAGGTAAACAGCACCCCTACAACAAGCGCACCGTCTATGTTGTCAACCACGTTTCCCGTAGACGTCCCAGCAACACATACTGCAAGCTTCACCGCTAGAGGCACGACAGTCGCCACCATTTCTTCCTCCCCAGTCACGTGACCACCGATCTCCGCGGCAGTTTTCTTCTGCCGAGTGGCTATAAATGAAGCAGCCACGCCGGCCAGAGCCAGTTGACACAGAATAGAGAATAGCTCCGGACCAAGCCTCGACCATCCACGGTCCCTCAGCCGGAACTCCCGTCGCCCCAGCATCTTCCTTCTATCAGAATCGATTCCGAGTCTTTGTTCTGACTCCCAAACCTTCAGATGTCAGACACTCAGATCGGTACCAAACGTAGTGTGTCGATAGAGTATCAACCAAATTACCGATTTAGTTCATGCTGTGTGCTGTCGTCAAGTAGAAGATGCGTAAACGGTAACTAAAGTAACAGCATAACTACGGTGTTTGGGGAAACCGTATCTGTGAGCTGTGGATAGGAAGATCGTTGGGAGGCGAGTTGATGCCGGCACGGTAGCTCAGTGTGTTTTGTCAGAGAGTTGTCTGGTCTTCGTAATAAAGAACTGAGTGAAAGGAACAGCAACGAACTTAAACGGATGGTCATGTGACGTCCGCTAGGACCAAATGCAACGAACAAAATAAAAAAAGTTGGTAGAGTATTAGATAGTCATACTATGGGTCCCATTTCAAAGTTAACTATCGCAATTTTTTTTTTTTTTTTTTTTTTTTTTTTTGTAGCTGTTTACGCGTGAAACTATTATATGGGAGAATATTTTTCCGACATGTAAAAGAAAGTTTCGGAGTTTGTATCAGTATCCTTTTGGCAGCCTATCTATACAAATGTACTCTATAGGTTTGCTATTTTCAACTAACGAAGCGAAAGCAGGCTGCCAAAAGAACATTGCTACAGACTCCGAAACGTCCTTTTACATGCCAGGTAAACGTTCTCCCATATGGCAGTTTCACGGGTACTCTATTAAAAAAAACACCGTTAGTGAGTTTTGAACTCGGAACTTATAGTATGATGATCTGACGTTTTACCAACTTTCTTTTTCTGTTGTTGATCTCATTTTGTTCTATATTGTACGTTGAATTTGTTCGGGGCGGACGTCCGGTGACACCCGTTTAGGTCCTTCGTTGATCCGTTCACAAATTTGCCTTTTTTTTCAGAGGGTAGCTAACCCTTGACCGAACACGCTGAGCTACCGCGTCGGCTCAACTGGCTTCCCAACTATCTTCCTATCCACAGCTCGCAGATACAATTTCCCTATACTCCGTAGTTATGGTGTTATTTTTAATTACCGTTCACATATCTTCTACTGGACGACAGCACACAGCACGAACTAAATCAATGTTTTGGTTGACAATCTATCGACACACAACGTTTGGTACCGATCTGAGTGTCTGACATCTGGAGGTTTGGGTGTGAGCCGCGTCCGAGTTCTTCATACTGGCTGCCGACGCCCAGGTTCCGAGTCGTGTCCCGAGTCTTCACTCTGCGCCTTGTCCGAGTTCTCTGCGCTGGGCTCCATGTCAGCAGCAGCCACGGCACATTTGTGTGCAACTCACAGTCGCTCACAGATCACGCCGGACGCGTCCGCGCCCCGTCTGACGAAGTCATCTCTACGCAGCTGTCACGTTACCTCCGACTCGCTACGAGCTTCCGCCTCGCGGAGACCTCTCTTCTAGAAAGTTCTCGAGGCCTGCCGCTCTCCACCGATATGGCGGCACGACGTCGCCCTTGTCAGGAATCTTTCATTGCTATGTCAGTGACTATCGGTGGATTCGAACCAAGCAGTGTTTTCAGATCCGATGATGAGTTTTATTGTACATTTATGTGGGTACGTAAAATTCATTTATTTCTTTCTACCTCGAGCACGTTATTTGTCGTGCCTCTTTCGGTCACGTCTGAATGGAGATTTATATTCTGGTGCAGAAGTCAATAGCAGATTGGAGGTGTACACCAGGCAGGAAATTAAAAATACACAAATATCTCAGAAAAGACTAGAAGTATACTTATTAGCCACTCCTGCAATTTACCAGAATACTTGCTCTGAGTAAAGTAACTTCAGCGTAACTATAATACGTGTACCAAAAAGAGCCAGAATTTATCAGTATATAGACTGCTGATAGTAATTTGTAAAAGTTACACAAATGCTTGTTTAAACTGTTGGATAAAAACTATAGCTGAGGGATAATCAGGACCAAGGTTTCAAAGCCAATATTCCTGAAGATTCGACTGTTATAGAGAAATTAATAGTGTGACTTGATTCTGATGCTTTCGTTGGTAACTGTTCGGTGTTACACACTACTGGCCATTAAAACTGCTACACCAAGAACTAATGCAGATGGTAAACGCGTATTCATTGGACAAATATATTATACTAGAACTGACGTGTGATTACATTTTCACGCAAATTGGGTGTATACTTCCTGAGAAATCAGTACCCAGAACAACCACCTCTGGCCGTAATAACGGCCTTGATACGCCTGGGCATTGAGTCAAACTGACATTTTTTATGGCGTGTACAGGTACAGCTGCCCATGCAGCTTCAACACGATACCACAGTTCATCAAGAGTAGTGACTGGCGTATTGTGACGAGCTAGTTGCTCGGCCACCATTGACTAGACGTTTGCAATTGGTAAGAGACCTGGAGAATGTCCTGGACAGGGCAGCAGTCGAGCATTTTCTGTATCCAGAAAGGCACGTACAGGACCTGCAACATTCGGTCGTGCATTATCGTGCTGAAATGTAGGGTTTCGCAGGGATCGAATCAAGGGTAGATCCACGGGTCGTAACAGATCTGAAATGTAAAGTCCACAGTTAAAAGTGCCGTCAATGCGAACAAGAGTTGACCGAGACGTGTAACCAATGGCACCCCATACCATCACGCCAGATGATACGCCAGTATGGCGATGACGAATACACGCTTCCAATGTGAGTACACCGCGATGTCGCGAAACACGGATGCGACCATCATGATGCTGTAAACAGAACCTGGATTCATCCGAAAAAACTACGTTTAGCCATTCGTGCACCTAGGTTTGTCATTGAGTACACCATCGCAGGCGCTCCTGTCTGTGATGCAGCGTCAAGGGTAACCGCAGCCATGGTCTCCGAGCTGATAGTCCATGCTGCTCCAAAACGTCGTCGAACTGTTCGTGCAGATGGTTGTTGTCTTGCAAACGTCCCCATCTGTTGACTCAGGGATCGAGACGTGGCTACACGATCCGTTATAGCCATGCGGATAAGATGCCTGTCATCTCGAATGCTAGTGATACGAGGCCGTTGGGATCCAGCACGGCGTTCCGTTTCACCCTCCTAAACCCACCGATTCCATACTCTGCTAACAGTTATTGGATCTCGACCAACGCGAGCAGCAATGTCACGATACGATAAACCGCAATCGCGATAGGCTACAATCAGACCTATATCATAGTCGGAAATGTGATGGTATGCATTTATCCTCCTTACACGAGGCATCACAACAACGTTTCACCAGGCAACACCGGTCACCTGCTGCTTCTGTAAGAAAAATCGGTTGGAAACTTTCCTCATGTCAACACGTTGTAGGTGTCGCCACCAGCACCAACCTTGTATGAATGGTCTGAAAAGCTAACCATTTGCATATCACAGCATCTTCTTTCGGTCGGTTAAATTTCTCGTCTGTAGCACGTCATCTTCGTGGTGTAGCAATCTTAATGGCCAGTAGTGTAGCCAGCCACCACGTACAGCGCTAGTTGTAGGTAAACACAAATGGCAACTCATTTGGAAAGCTGATCTCATGAAGAACTCCGATCAGTTATTCGATTTCTGTGGGTGAAACACGTAATCGCGGCTGAAATTCATCAGCAGCAGGTGGAGGTGTACGGAGAGATTATAATGTCTCGACAGAAAGTCGCAAAAGGGCATCTCAAGTTTGCGGCCGGTAGAGAAAACTGGGATCGCAGTGGTCGACCCGGACGGATTTGAAAACAGCTCACGTGGACGAACTGATTCCGGACAGCAGTTCAGTCACGTCACGGCATATCACGGTAGAATTGTTGTTGTCGTTCGGAAGCGTGGCCAACCAACACGAGAAGAAGCCACATGGGGGTAAGTTTGCAGCTTTTGTAATCATACAGCAAAGCAGACCAACACGCTGTTAAAGCACTTTCTCTGGGACATCATCGATTACCCTCCCTACAGCCAGCACATTGCTCCAAGCGACTATCAACCTTTCTTCACTTGAGGGAGGACCAACGATTTACATCAGACCAGGAGGAAAACACTTTGTGACAACATTGACGAACCCACAAGGACAGGATTTTCACCAGAGGGCACATTCTAACTCATTCTACGAAGCGACAAGTTCTCGGAACTTCACTCGAGGTATGTAGCATCAGATGTCTATGCAAGCGTCACTCAATTGCTGTAAATTACAGGACAATGGTTTGTGTGCCGGAACTGGTGCCCGATAACTTCCGTGATGTATTCCATCTGGTCCGGTCCTAGCGGATTTGGTGGGCAAAACATCAGCTTGAGTTCACTGTACGCTCCTCGAATGACTGTAGTACGATTCTGGCCTTGTGACACAACTGCTGGAGGACGTTCTCGCAATCAGGGGAAACATCAAGCACGGAAGGATGTAAGTGGTTCTCAGTAAGGGTCACACAGTCCACAGCTGTTACGGTGTCTTATACTACTGCCACAGGTTCCCTGGCAGCCCACATGAATCTCCCCTAAAGTATAACAGTGCCCCTTCGGTCCGTATCCGTGAAACGGAACATGTTTTGGGCTCCCACTCGCCTAGATGACGGCATATCCAACACGACCGACAATCAGGCGTGATTCATCCGACCAGCTGACACGTTTCCATTCATCCACAGTCCATTCTCCAAGATTCTGTGCCCAATGCAGTCGCAATTGGTAGTGTCGTTGGGTCAACATGAGCACACGTAGGGTTTGTCTGCTCCGGATCCCCATGTTCAACAGTGTGTGCTGAACTTTGTGTTCCGAAACACCAGCGCCGTCGGAAGCACTGACTCTGTCGGCAGACCTGCCACAGATCCCGCCAGTCCTACTTTACACAGTGGGCAAGTTTCCGACGCTGACATCGTGTGACGAGGCATGGACGTCCGACATCTACTAGTGGTTTCATTGTCCTTCAACAACTTTTAATAACAGCTACTCACTACAGTAGCAGGCGAACAGTGAACTAGCTTCGCCGTTTGCGATATGTTCATCTGCAGGGGCCAGGCCATAAGAATGTGCCATCTGTCAAAGCAGCTTATTTCACTGGATTTCCGCATTAGGGACCCATGTCGCGGCTGGAATGTTTTCCCATTAGCCTCTGCTCCACTTGAATACTTCCTAGACAGCGTCATGTGTTTGCGGTGTCACAAGGTGACATCCACTCTTTTAGTGTGCAGGAGTTATAATGTGTGTGCATAAACCGACTACCACATGGCTAGAAGCTCTCTTTTAAACTACTGGCTATTAAAATTGCTACACCATAGGAAGAAGATGCTGTGATATGCAAATGATTAGCTTTTCAGAGCATTCACACAAGGTTGGCGCCGGCGGCGACACCTACAATGTGCTGACATGAGGAAAGTTTCCAACCGATTTCTCATAAACAAACAGCAGTTGACCGGCGCTGCCTGGTGAAACGTTGTTGTGATGCCTCGTGTAAAAAGGAGAAATGCGTACCATCACGATTCTGCCTATGATAAATGTCGGATTGTAGCCTATCGAGATTTAGGTTTATCATATCGCGACACTGCTGCTCGGGTTGGTCGAGATCCAATGACTGTTACCAGAATATGGAATCGGTGGGTTCAGGAGGCTAATGCAGAACGCCGTGCTGGATCCCAAAGCCCTCGTATCACTAGCAGTCGAGATGACAGGCATCTTACCGGCATGGCTGTAACGGTTCGTGCAGCCACGTCTCGATCCCTGACTCAACCGATGGGGACTTTTGCTAGACAACAACCATCTGCACGAACAGTTCGACGATGTTTGCAGCAGCATGGACTATCAGCTCGGAGACCATGGCTGCGGTTACCCTTGACGCTGCATCACAGACAGGAGCGCCTGCGAAGGTGTACTCAACGACGAACTGGGTGCTCGAATGGTAAAACGTCAATTTTTCGGATGAATCTAGGTTCTGTTTACAGCATCATGACTGTCGCATCCGTGTTTGGCGACATCGCGGTGAACGCACATTGGAAGCATGTATTCGTCATCGCCATACTGGCGTATCAGCCGACGTGATGGTATGGGATGCTATTGGTTACACGTCTCTGTCACCTCTTGTTCGTATTGACGGCAATGTGAACATTGGACGTTACATTTCAGATGTGTTTCGACCCGTGGCTCTACCCTTCATTCGATTCATGCGAAACCTTACATTTCAGCAGGATAACATACGACCGCATGTTGCAAGTCCTGTACGGGTCTTTCTGGATACAGAAAATGTTCGACTGCTGACCTGACCAGCACGTTATTCAGATTTCTCACTAACTGAAAACGTCTGGCCGAGCAGCTGGCTTGTCACAATACGCCAGTCACTACTATTGATGAACTGTGGTATCGTGTTGAAGCTCCAAGGCCAGCTGCACCTGTACACGCCATCCAAGCTCTGTTTGACTCAATGCCAAGGCCTATCAAGGCCGTTATTACGGCCAGAAGTGGTTGTTCTGGGTACTGATTGCTCAGGATCTATGCATCCAAATTGCGTGAAAATGTAATCACATGTCACTTCTAGTATAATATATTTGTCCAATGAATAACCGTTCATCATCTGCATCCTTCTTGGTGTAGCAATTTTAATGGCCAGTAGCGTATAATGATATATATGGACCACGATGTATACGTAAATGAATGAATCTTATCATGTCCTGTATTGGGTGTGGAACACGCCCCAAAGATCTCGTGAGAGAATGCGGAAGTTTGAGGTGAGCTGGGCTTGAGACACTCACCTGTTCTGGAACCAGACCTGGACGACGCGCATGTCGAGGCCGGTGTCCTGGCTGAGCTGCTCGCGCACGTGCCTCGCCGGCTTGGGGCTGTTGTTGTACGCCAGCTTCAGCGTCTCCAGCTGCTTCGCCGTGATCGTCGTTCGCGGCCGCTTGTTCGGCTGGTCCCCGTCCAGGCACGCACCGTCTGCAACAGACACCCAACCATCACACCACCTGGACCGTCATTACCGAACCGGTTGCTGGTACCAACATTTTAGGGTGCTGCTATGTGGTAATTCAGGTTTCCTTGGCATAATTTTCTCAGCTTATTGTGGTGGCGCACTGTCACAGCGTTTCGACCAATTTCCTAATCGTCATCTTCAGGCGACGTCTTAGGATGGCGAGCAGGAAACTCGTCGAAACGTTGGGACAGCACGAAGCCACGACTCGTCTTATAATCCGAGTAGATCAAGAGTGTTTATAATCAGTTTTAATTACCATCTTGATAAAGAAAGACATAATTTTTCATTAGTTCGCAGGTTCCTCTGCAGTCCTAGTAAAACCTGAAATCACCCGCCACACTACCGCAGCAATCACGCTAGCGGGAAAAACACTGCAGAAATCCAATTCAGAGGTGATGGAAGTGTGCAGCAGCGATGTTCCATCGTGTGACACATTGGGTAGGTTCTGCAGCCGCTTTCAGTGTGACTACGAAGTCTGAATGACGAAAATCGTAGTGACAGAGAGCATATATCTGTGCAGAAAAGTGAGTCACAAGACAAAAGGAGGTCTTGGTGGCGGAAGATCTGTCTGTCACCATCGAGTGGTAGTGCAAAAGTAAAAACCAGTCATGTTTCCAGCGTCTTGTACGACGTTCTGTACATGTCGAAGATATTCGCGAGCTGGGTTTCACGACTACTCACACACTTTCAAAAAACCAGCCGGACCGAGACAGCAATGGAAATGTTGCAGTGTTCGACCAATCCAGATAACTTTTGTAGCCACCTTATCATCACGGTCGAGAGCTAAGCGTAGCACATGGACTCTGAGTGAAAGGAGCAAAACAAGCAGTGAAAACATTCGGTTTCATAACCGTAAAAAAAAAAAAAAAATGGCGAAGACCCTACCTTCATCGGGATAGGTGGTGATTCTGAGAGTTTTCTTGGCACTGACATGATGTGGTGGTAATACACTAGCTCGTAAGTGGCAAACGATCACTGGGGCTTACAACTGAAATCTCCTGGCGAGTGTATAGGAGGCTGTCAAGGTGAACCGTCGCCGGAAGCTGTCCAAGGGTGTTCACCGAGAAACCTCAGACTATTTTGCGCAGGGCATTATCATACATGCTGCTTCTTTGGGATGTCGAAGTTTGCTTCACCTCCCCTGTTCCACCCCTCCCCTGTCTTCCCTTAATGCTTCTCGGATGAACGAACCATTGCGTTCAAGCGTTTATAGTTGGACGAAGATACCTTCAAGATGAAACGCTTCCCGAGAAAAAAAAAACTCCATCTCTTTGGTCTACGTCAAGTGATTCGGCGTTTGAAAAATGTGTGGTATTAAATGGTGAATATGTAGAGAAACACTAATAACACCATTAAATTTGGTGTTTTTTCCCCTTTAAGGTGATAATGAAACCGCTGTGATTGCCCGCTTCTACACTGCAACAGATGATTAGTAAGGCAACAGTAACAATGGAAAACGAAGAGAGAAGTGGCCCAATTAGAAATGACGTAGACGTGTGAGCAGTCTTTCTCCCCTGTTGTCCAATAGGGGCGTTATAGAACCAGTGACGGTAATAAAAGAATGGTTCAGGAGCAGAAGTTTTAAAACTCACGGTGAAGGGATATCAATGATAGGATTTGCTTATGATTTTCGTGTCCTCAGCGAAAGTGAGGAAGAATTGTAAGATTTGTTGGACAAAAAATACAGGCTGTAAAGGGCATTATATGCATAGAGAATGAAGGGGAGAAACTCGATGTAATGAGGAGTAGCAAAAATAAGTTAAGCGATAAACTTAACCCAAAAATGAGGATACGAAGTAGATGAAGGACTTTGTCTACCTCGAAAGCAAAATAACGCGTTGGTGACGAAGAGCATTGAAGAAGTAGACTACCATAGGCAAAGAGTACATTCCGCGCTAAAAGAATTGCATGGAAGAGGATCATGCACCGGGTGGAAGCTGGGAAGGAAGACAAGTAAAAAGTGTTGTGTGACTGGGGCCTCCTGTCGGGTAGACCATTCGACGGATGCAAGTCTTTCGATTTAACGGGACTTCGGCGACTTGCACGTCGATGGGGTTGAAATGTTGATAAAGACAAAACAAAACCGAGTACCTGAGCGGAGAAAATCTCCAACCTAGCCAGGAATCGAACCCGGGCAATTGGGGGTGACGTTCAGTCGCGCTGACCACTCAGCTACCGGGGGCGGACAGAAGACAAGTGAAGCATCTGAGATGTCCTTCTAGAGAATGCTGAAAATTAAGTGGACTGATAAGATACTAAATGAGAATGTTCTCTGTAGAATCGGAGGCGAAAGGAATCTCTGCAAAACGCAGATTACAAAAAGGGACAGCACGAGAAAACGTGTAGAGACACTAGGCAATACCATCCAACATACTGGAGGACAAAAACTGTACAACACAGAGAATTAAATGACTCCAATGAACAACTGTGGATATCTGGTATAAGTGCTTCTCCGGGGACGAAGAGACTGGCACAGGAGAGGGAGCCATGGCGCGTCCTATCATCGTATCAAACAAGATATGGCGACCGCCGTCACCCGCTCCCCCGCCCTCCCCCATCCCCCCCCCCCCCATTACTTTGAACCTAATCACTGTGACTCTTTTTCACGTGTGACCATAGTACACGCTGATCTAATAATCCTCTTCTGTACTTAGCGTTGTGTCGAAAGTGGATCTATGTGGTGTAGTTAACTGTAACGAGTGGCCGGCCGCTGTGGCCGAGAGGTTCTGGGCGCTTCAGTCAGGAACTGCGCGATTGCTACAGTCGCAGGTTCGAATCCTGCCTCGGGCATGGATGTGTGTGATGTCCTTAGGTTAGTTAGGTTTAAGTAGTTCAAGTTCTAGGGGATTGATGACCTCAGTTGTTAAGTCCCATAGTGCTCAGAGCCATATGTACCATTTTGTAATGAGTGCTTGTGTGGAATATAGCTATGTTGGTGTTACTGCGACTGATTATGGAAATCATTTTCTTCGTGTGGAGTACCACAGTGGTATATTTGTTAAAAGGTATTTTGAAGTTCTCCTCCTCGGCAGTTTTTGACGAGTATTCTCTGTATATCTCGCACGACTGGCCAATTTCGGCCTTAAGGCCATTTTCAAGGGCAGCAGGCGTCGATGTGTTGTACAATTATCCTGTTACTAAACGGCGGATGCAGCCGCTTGCATGTTCTGTGCTCGCTCTCGGACCGGCTATAATCGCCGTTTAGTAGCAAGATAACTTTATAATACACCGACGCCTGCTGCCCTTGAAAATGGCCTGTGAGGCCGAAATTGTTCAGTCGTACGATATATAATAATGAGAAGACTTGTCAAAAAGAGCCGTTGTGGAAAACTACAAAAAGTCTTTCAAGATCGTGGAAATGAAGGGAGGGGAGTGGGTGAAACACAGAACCAGCACTTACACCGTTTCTCTACGTTTACCAACCAGCCTCTAGACTCATGTTCCTCACCATCAACAGTGCCACGTGGTGTTTTACCATCACACACTACTGAACGATTTTGGAACCAAATCCTGGCACTAGCGCACAGTTCGGATACAAAAATGCATAATCTATTACTTCTCCACTTCCCAGATAAGCGGGGCCGGCCGCGGTGGTCGTGCGGTTCTAGGCGCTCCAGTCCGGAGCCGCGCTGCTGCTACGGTCGCGGGTTCGAATCCTGCCTCGGGCATGGATGTGTGTGATGTCCTTAGACTAGTTAGGTTTAAGTAGTTCTAAGTTCTAGGGGACTGATGACCACAGCAGTTGAGTCCCATAGTTCTCAGAGCCATTTGAACCATTTTGAACCAGATAAGTGGAGGTTAAAAAAAATTCTTGTGTCATCATGAATAGAACCAGCTACAGGGTGGGGGGGGGGGGGGGCAGCTGGCACTAGTAATAACCGAAGACACAGGAAATGATTTACTATCGAATGATTTGTTAGGACAAGGCATATTGAGCTTTAGAGAAGACATTGTAAATTAACAACAGTGTCAAAATTCATCTCAAGAAACTGCCCTGAAACGCTTTGTTGACAATCGGACTTAGGATACTGGTGTACAACTTCATCGCCTGTGACAACAATCATCTCAGTCACGTCCATATAATGATCGACTGGAGTCTCCGAAACAGATGATGATCTTTATCCCTGGCTGACTGAACAGCCCGGTGCAAGCTTTTTTTTTCTTATTGACGACATTTTGGCGGCTTGTATGTCAGGTCAGGTGCCCTTGTGTTGCCTCGTCAAAATTCATTCGATGTTTTTGTTGTTGATGGTGATGAGAGATACTATAAGAGAATACCCGAGGCCAGCACGTAACCTACTGCTTTCGAATACCAAGGTAATCAACGTCCCCGTCTGACCCACTTACGATCATCAACAATGTTACATCCCCTCATTCCATGAGACGCTACGGAGAAATCTGAAATTCAGTCCAGCATGTTGGCACGAGCTCTGGTAATCAGGAACCTCGCGCTGCCACCAGTTTCCCTTTCGCAGGCCTAATACTAGCGATGGGAATTTCTCCAGCGACGAGGATTCGAAACAGGTACCTCTGAGTCGAAGCTACTGAACCAGCGTAAATTAGTGACCTCGGCTACAGAGACGAGTCGGACTCCACGGGTACAGTGGATTTCGCAGCGAACCTCGAGATTCGAGTAAGTAACAGAATCTCTATCTGCCATTACCAGTCGATGGAATTTTCCATTGCCCCCTCATAAGTAAAAAGGACGGCCAAGCTACGATTTTTTTCCTATAAAGTGATAACGATAGGGAATATCGGCATAGAGAACAACAAACTTCGATTTTCTTTGTCAGTAGGTAGCTAGAAGGAACCAGCTTACACCAGCTGCCAATAAACACGGAATTGCCCGTTGGTCTTTTACCTCTGGTAACTGTAGACAAAGGTTATCAGTTAGTGTTCTCAGGGAAGGAAAGACGACGGTGTGTTCGGTGGAAATGCTGGAAATAGGTGGATTTTAATTTTGGATTGTTTGGGGAAGGAGGCCAAACAGCGAAATCATCGGTCTCATCGGGTTAGGGAAGGATGGGGAAGGAAGTCGGCCGTGCCCTTTCAGAGGAACCATCCCGGCATTTGCCTAAAGCGATTTAGGGAAATCACGGAAAACCTAAATCAGGATGGCAGGACGCGAGATTGAACAGTCGTCCTCCCGAATGCGAGCCCAGTGTGCTAACCACTGCGCCACCTCGTTCGGTCTAGAGGTGGGTACACGTGGAACCTGTGGAGGAGCGGGTGCAGGGTGTAGTGGCAAGACGATGATGATGCCGGCGGGATTCTGGCAAAGTACTGTACTTCTGTTGTAAGTCTCAGAGTTAGAAAGAATTATGCACATATCGGCAGAAACTATTAAACTATTGACATTACCTTGGTGGCTAAAGATTTGGTTTAGTTAAATTATTAAATTTCAGCGATCTGGGGTGTCTCTAAAAAATGGCTCTGAGCACTATGGGACTTAACTTCTGAGGTCATCAGTCCCCTAGAACTTAGAACTACTTAAACCTAACTAACCTAAGAACATCACGCACATCCATGCCCGAGGTAGGATTCGAACCTGCGACCGTAGTGGTCGCGCGATTCCAGACTGTAGCGCGTAGAAGCGCTCGGCCACCCCGGCCGTCTAGGGTGTCTCTTTTTCAGTTCTTAGTGTCATCTCATTTTCTTGTACACAATTACACTCATTACAGCGGGATTTGGCGCATATTGTGGAACACACAGCCCACCAGTTATTTTGTGAAACATTCCTATCCGTTAGCTGTGCTCCTTTGGCGGCCGACACAGTGGTTAGTTTCCACGAGAAGAAATACGGGACGATTCCACTTGTCGCTGCTTGTTGGGATGTGGGCAGAAAAAGGGCAAGTCTGGAGCAGCAGATATGGCACTGAGTCACGACCGACACAAATTAGGTTCGTCTCGTAATCCCACAAAGAAGCAGTTCTCTGCTGAAACGATCAGCTGCTGAACGGTACTGTAGCAGGTAAGTACGAGGTTTCGCTGAAGACTGTTGCATTGTCGAGATTTTGTAACCTTTGGTTATTCAGCTCTTTTTTTAGTTATGTATTTGTGGGTATTCACTGCCTCCAGATGCTTAACAAACGTAAACATGGTCCGTAGTAGGCTGTAATGGTTTGGTTATTCATTTCTGTTTGCACGGAACTGCATATCGAACTTTCCAACATGAAATTACTCAGTAATGTGACGCCGACGACAATGTGTTCCTTACTAAACCACTTAGCAAACTTGTCAGACCGTGCTTCCTAACCTTGTCAGTAGTATTTATATTCTCTGTAATACTCTGTATTACAAACAGCTAAAGCAGCGGCGCTATCAGCAGTACTCACATTACGTGATAAGGCTCCCATCTAGAAGTGAAGCCACGGCTCCCGGCAAACTTTTCATGAATTGCACCAGCAATGAAAACTCTTTTCTAGTTCGATGGAGCGTTCGCTAT
Organism: Schistocerca gregaria; assembly: GCF_023897955.1. Classification (NCBI taxonomy): domain Eukaryota; kingdom Metazoa; phylum Arthropoda; class Insecta; order Orthoptera; family Acrididae; genus Schistocerca; species Schistocerca gregaria. The sequence goes on along the minus strand of NC_064924.1, from coordinate 503,710,727 downwards.
ATAGGACGAAGTTGTTTCGACTGACTGAATCCTCACACGGTACAAGAATAATGTACCTGTACTTGTACCAGGCCAGTTGAAAACTTTACAAACGTGTTCCAGTTTCTGAAACTACTCGACCTGGCTAAGGCTCTAGGAGCCTGCATGCATGGTACCTATCTGTTGGAAGAATACACGATAAATTTGCCATGCTGCATCCTTAACTTGTAACTAATGTTTCTGCATATTGTACATGACTGTAAATAGAGGTTTTATTGTTTTCGCTTGTGCCAGTATGCCGGAATATGAAAATGAAAGAGACATATCAGTCCGGTAACAGCATATGCTCTACACCTCTCGTGACTTCGGAGAGCCACCAGATTTGCCCATTCCATTCCAACTTAATCATTTATCGCCTTCGCTCAGGGTGATCCACCGATCCATCAAGTCAGCAGCGTACAGTATGATTACTAGGTACTAACTTCTGCACCCTCTCCTACGTTTGCTGCCAGCTCTTAGTGATTAAAAGTCTTCCACTTCTGGCTTTCGAATCACCTAACTAGGTTGGAGCGGGACAATCACGTCGGCACACAGCATTCTCGGTCACAAAGACTGATAAATGACAAATAATAATAATAATAAAAGTAATAGCCGGCCGCTGTGGACGAGCGGTTCTAGGCGCTTCAGTCCGGAATCACGCTACTGCTACGGTCGCAGGTTGGAATCCTGTCTCGGGCATGGATGTGTGTGATGTCCTTAGGTTAGTTAGGTTTAAGTAGTTCTAAGTCTAGGGGACTGATGACGTCAGATGTTACGTCCCATAGTGCCTAGAGCCATTTGAACCATCTGAATAATATTACTAATAATAAATTCTGTATGAAGTTGCTACTCTACCATTGGGCCCCACCCAACATTGTGGATAGGGGCGGACCAAAACTACAAAGAAAACCCAAGACGTGCCTTCAGCGCAAACCAACGACATGTAAGTCAGCGTCTGTTCAAGCAGTGGGAGCAATTGATTTATCGGCTCTAGGAACTGGCAGTCCCTGCTTCTAAGTAAGAAATGGAAACATTGAAAAAACAGTCACAAGCTGTCATGTTTCGTGAGGCTCAAGACAGAATTACCCAGCTGGTATCCAATCCGCTCGTCGGCAGACGGTAACCTGGCATTCTGATTCTGGGGGACACGGGAAACCGCGAATACAGAGAAAATCGTAGTTCCCCTAACAACTTCACCCATACAGCGGCACTTTCAATATGAACACAATTAATCAATATGGAAAATCACACACACTAATGTTATGGTTAGATCAACAAAAATTTCTGGTATCGGTACTAGTTGTCCAAGAAACACGATTTACCAACGAAGACCCTGTAGACTACGCCAACTGTTATATCTTCAAGAGTGAAACAGGAAAATGGGCCTCTAACGGCACTAAGTTTCTAGGCATGTCCAAGATGGAACACAAAAATATAGTCAACTCAATCTGAGAAGTCTTTCCCATAAACGACCACCTCATAACCAATAATAAGTACTTACTGTCCAATCTCCATTCACCCTCTAACACAGACAAATGAAAAGACCCACAAAACATCGATATGATTCTGCTGAGTGACTTCAATCCACAAATCGACGAAGAAATAGACCACCAAAACACCTATAACCCAATATCCAGCCCGCAGATTCTTGAACAAAAATGGCGCAAGATTCACAGAACTACGCCAACAAAATAATTTGAAACTCTTGTCAGCGTCTTTGAGAAACGTTCCACGGAAACAAGACTTGGAGCTCCCCCATGCAATAAACTAGTGAATATATGATCTATCATGTAACCATGTCCTACCCTCTACACAAAGAATTCACGACTTCCATATCCGCACAGCGGTAAACATCGACTCCGATCCCTATTTAACGAGAATGAAAGTGAAATTTACCCAAAAAAATACCCCATAAAAATCATACTTACAAAAATTCGACTCAAGCAATATCGGAGAAACCAGCCTCAAAGAACAATGGAAAAAGTGCTTGACAATTCCTGGGAAAAATTCCTCACCAAAATCACACAAATGGCCAAACAATTAATCCCATTGAAATAGAACTTCAGAACTGGACTCCATCGAAGGAAATTATCGCATCTACAACACGCGACGTTTCTTTAAAACTTTCGCATGAATAATTCGAGGAGATAACCCTCAAAATTTATGTATTAGGAAAAAAAAAGGAAAAGTTACGTTGATCAATCGGGAGAACTTTTGGGAGCGGGCACGATATTTTTCTGAACTCAGATGCTCCGAATCCTACTCGGGAATTCCCAACGAAATCACTTACAACCAAATCGAATCTCTACCTCCCTCACAAGAAGAGATTCACAGGCAAATCCTTAAACCAAAAAAAAACAGAGCTTCGGCAGAAGATGCTATCACTGCAAAATTGCTGAAAAATCTTGGATCAAATCCTCTCAGAGAACTTACACAATTAGGCGAAGACTGGAAATGCGCCCACAAAAAAGGTGACAACACGAAATTAAATAATTATCGAGGAATTTCCCCTCTACAAGTTACATCAGCTTGCCTCCTCCAAAGAGGTCAGCATCAACTCGATCACATAAGTGGCCAATACGAAACCGTCTTCCACACTGGTCAAGAACGGATATTAAATTTAAAAATAAAATTAAAATACAAAGCGCTCAGGAACTACCCAGTCCTACGTTCCTTTGTGGACTTAAAGAAGGCTTATGATTGCGTCGATCGGCAGACCTTTTTTTATCATCCTCAAAGAACAAGGACTCAACCCGAAAATCCGCAGTTTCATAGCTCACCAACTTAACCCCTGAAGTAAAATTCATGAGTGAAGTATGCGAACTTTCTTTATCAAAACCAGTGTTCGCCAGGACCGTTCCTTCTTACTCTTTTTAATTTCGTTTTGGAGAAAGTCATCCAATAGAGGGAAGAGGAACTTAAAAAATAAAACCTTTGGAAATCCATACTACTTGGAAGACCTAAAAATGACATCCAGATTCTAGTCTGGCTTCTGAGGATAATCTGCGATACTAGCAGACGACGAGAATGCAGCAGTTAAACATATAAAGAATCTCAAGGGCTGCGCTGAAAGAGCTGACCTCCAATTATCTTTCGTTCTGCTCATAACATCCTACTCCAACATTGATCACAAAACATGAATAAATCGAGAGAGTTCCGTACTTCAAGTATTTAGGCGAAATCATTGAATCTACAGGGGGGAAGACAAAATGGCAAAGAAAATTCGGCTGCAAAAACTTAGGAGTGCTTACTGTAAAATCTATAACAAAAATGTACGTACATACCGGCGAAAATCAGGCACTACAAATAGTTATGAAGCCTGACGTCGTGTATGCTAACGAAACTCTTGCAATCCACAGAAAAGGTGACCTGGAAGACAACCTAAAAGAAGAACGCAAAATTCTAAGAAGAGAAGATGTATGCATACTATAATCCCGAAAAACAACCGAGAAACTACTGCGTCTCGCAGTAGATATCAGAAAAAGAAAAGTGAAATTTTATGTGAATATCCACAGACTCCCAACAACAAGGCTCACTTACAAAGTTGCGGCGTACATAGAACAGCTCACAATGAATCATGGATCCAGCAGGTCAAAAAGGATTTAGAAAAGGATTGTCTGAGCTGATCAGATATTTTCAGCAGGAACCTATACAGGCCAAAAATATCACTATTTGGTAATAAGTGCCAGAGAATGAAATCGCCACCAAACAAGGATCAAAGTGGACTAAATAGAATCCACGGAGAAAATGATCCAATCTATCTCGTATTCAGTTACTTCTCGGAAATAATCTGGAATACAAAAATAAAACAGCGCAATGACGACATCAATCATGAATAGAAGAAATAACAATGACAGTAGGCCTATAGTGCAATAAATTGTCTAGCATTTTCTGGCATGCTTTCTGAATACACACCAGATGTAGAGGTAAAGCGGAAACGGAGCATGTTTAAGGATATCTAATACCTTACATTTGTAAATAAAAAAAATAAAAAACTATGTTACAACTTTTTAATTAACAAAACCAGGTCGAATAGAAAATAGAAAAAAGGTTAAGTATCGAGAGAAATGCATCAAGAGATATACTTAGGAAAATAGACCATAAAGGAAACCTACAATCAAAGACAGTTATATAAAGATCTGAGATTGGAACATCACAGTATGATAGTGAAACTAAAGTCCTTATAGTTGAATGAATGTCTGGCAGTGAATAAAAAGATAGACAGATTAGATATACTGGAAAGGAGAAACGTAAAAAATAACTTCGCATTTAGTCAGAACATTGAAAATATAGGAGAAACAATGACTTACGATATTAGATCATGATTGACAAAGGGTAGAGAGTAGTCTACAGCGAAGACACCCAGCCAACCGAGGTGAGAGAGTACCGACTGATTTGGAAAGCACCGTCCGGTGTGACCGAGCGATTCTAGGCCCTTCAGTGTGGAACCGCGCGACCGCTACGGTCGCAGGTTCGAATCCTGCCTTGGACATGGATGTCCTTAGGTTAGTTAGATCTAAGTAGTTCCAAGTTCTAGTGGACTGATGACCTCAGACGTTAAGTTCCATAGTGCTCAGAGCCGTTTGGCCCATTTGATTTAGAAAGCAACCAAACAAGGTAACTGAAAAAGGCAGATAGAGAAATTCTCAGAACAAAAGTATTCAAGATGAAAGGATTCCGTGATAGACAGCATGAGAAGTCTGGCGGAAAGGGGTTCAAGCGCAGGAAAAGGACAGTGAGAAAATGAAAGAATTATGAAGCAGAAGAAGGGAAGAAAAAGGGATGAAAAATAAAAATGGTATTGTCCTTATAAGGTGCCAAATAAAATAATAATAATAATAATACCAACAACAATAACATATTCAGAGTTTTTGCAAAAGATAACAATAACAACAACAAAATAACAGACAGATCTGTGTCAATAAGATGTATGAATTCACAGCACCAAAGCAGCCTGCGATTCTGCCTGGTCATCCCAAAATTGCCATAGTATCGTGAGATAAAAATTTCTACCGCGCTTTCAAATTCTGATTACATTTTTACTGCACATGTGTGTTAAGAGTTCGAACCGAGACGGTGCCTACATAGGCCGCCGCCAATGGTGCAGCCAGTGGTTTGGGGGGGGGGGGGGGGGGGGGATGACTACCTGAGTTTTGCTACTGTTCGATTTCCCATCTTTTGCCTACGAGAAGCATTTCACTCAGCTCCCGACTGTAAACGCACTTTGTTGTCAGAATGTCATTTCGTCCAAGTAGAATAATAAACAAACTTATGCAACTCAAAGAAGATCCTTCAACTCTACAGGGCTCCTTCATGTCCAACAGTGCAGTTCTTGCTACTGCTTCGCTACATTATTGTAAGACCTTAAAGGACAGCAAGCAGTTATCCTGAAGCATCTATATATATCACTAGATTATAAAATCCCCTGTTGCATTTTTCTTTCTGTTTGTAAGGCCAAATTACAAGAACTGCTGAAGGGATTTTGATACTATTTTCACCAATAGATAGATTCAGGAGCCAGGTTTATGTATAAGAAAATAAAAATGGCCATGTGCGAGTATGAGTCGCTCTCAGATGATTCTGTACAAACTAAATTATGTACACAGACATTCCATCCATTCCGCCAATCGAAAATCTCGACCATTTTTCCAGTTATCGACATTGATACTGACAAGACATGTGTTCTTGCGATTCCATGACTTCGACAATGTTCCAGTTTCAAGACTGAAGTCTGATAACAAAATATAAAGGAAATATTTTTCTTCCTGTGATGTAATCACAGATTAACAATTTTCTGGTATTCTCCCTTTGTTCGTATAGGGAAAACTTGCTTCTTGCCAAATTTCATGATTCTAGGCCGAACGGGAAGTATTCTACAGTTGTTGATAAGTGAGTTTGCGAGTATCAAAATATATCACTTAAATAGCCTATGTTTTGGTTGTGATAACGTACAAACTTACATTTATAACAAGGCCAAGGGACTACAGACCTTAGTATGAGATATAAATTCCAACTTGATACGTCTATCCGTTCCTGAGAAAAAGGGGTCTTAACAGATGGGCAAACACAGAGAGCGTCAGACAGCAAACGACAGAAAGTTTTCTGCGTAATTTTATCACGAAGTCGCAGTTTTAGAATTTTTTCCTTTACTCTTCAAATGGAACCTTGCTTCTTGCCAAATTTTGTGATTCTAAGCCTATGGTAAGTACTCTACAGGTTTTGGTGAATGAGTTTGCGAGTATCGAAATATGTGACATAAATGGCCTTATTTCTGGACTGCATTGACATACAAGCTAACGCTTATTACACCGCCAGCTTTAATTACACACCAAGTATATGACATAGATTTAAACTAAAGACTTCTACCCGTTGCTGAGAAAAAGGATTTTTGCAGACGAAGAGACAGACAGACAGCAGAGTGATCGTATAAGGGTACCGTTTTTACTGAATGGGGTACAGAACTCTAAAAAGGAAAGGGAATCCCGCGATCAAGTTCTGAAGATCATGCGCTAGTCGAAAGACCGCCGTGTCATTCTCACTCATTCGTCATCGGATGTGCATGGAGCGGCATGGGGTGAACACACCGCACTCCCGGTCGTTATGGACGTTCCAACCTCAGAGCCAATCAGGTAGCTCCTCAGTTGGCATCACGAGCTGTAGACCGCCACCAAGGAAAAAGGCCCTGGTAGTACTGGGAATTGAACTCGTACCTCCCGCATGAAGGCCTGTCGCATTGACTGCTTGGCTGCGGAGGCACGCAGGTTTATACACATAATTTATAAATATTTCGTGCAAATCGATTAAACAATGACGAATTAAAGTCCCGCACCGCAATTTTCTGTCGATGTATGACAATTGATCTCAGAAACTACTGTAGGGGTTTTGATACGGTTTTCATCAGTAGACTGATTAGCGAAGACGGTTTGTGTATAACTATAATTATTACCACAACACCAGGCACGTCGTTCGGCTGTGGATGCATGGTGCTTGTCGTAAGAAGCCGGGCTTGATAACTGATGTACACTATTTGACCGAAGTCTTCCGACTTTGTCTAATTTCTGCCGACAGGACTGGAGCAAGGCGCAACGTGGAGGAAGCAACAGAACGAGGCGGAAGCGATATATAATTTACTTTCCCCTCCCGCTATTTCTTTCGCTCTCTCAAATTTCAGTTGGTACGACCTGCTGTTTAAATAAAAAAAATATTCAAGAATAAGTGTTCTGTAGCTGTTTCATAATATTGCCGGTATTGTTAGTCATCGTACCTATATCCAGCTATAATCCGTTCATCCAAGTTGAACGCTTGCGTAAACAAACGTACGCTTTGCTATTGGTCATTGGCTCCATTACTCGAGCATCTGGTGTAATAATAGCACTGGGAGTGTTAGGAATTTTGTTGTTACTTTAGCGCAAATGATACTGTGAAACATGCTACATTATCGAATATCTGAAATATATTTCATATCCACTGTGGTAAAAGTCTAAGCGTATAATCGTTTAATTCTTCTATCCAATATAGCTGAGCTTTCGCGTTCACTATGTTTCATTTTTAATAAACCTGTTTACAGAATTATAAAACTTGCTGAATCTGCGTAGAAAAAAGGGTAGTTTTAATTTCGAGGGGGGGGTCTAGTTTTCTGCAGTTCTGCCAGGAGATGAGAATCCTCTTGTTAGGGTTCTGTATGTATACACCTCCAGTCGCTTTTCCCACACATATTGTCAGTTATTACGTTTATGCAATGATTCGATTTAGACAATTCCGGGGTTCTGTAAAGATCAGCCAGAGAATATTCACCCTGTTAAATGCGTTCCAGATATGCTTGAGACCGACAGCGATAGCGGTAAAGAGTAGCTACTAGTATGATTTTTTACAAGGTGGAGTAAAATATAAGGGGCGATCAAGAAGTTTCCATTCGATGGTCGCTCAGCCCAGAATCGGTATGCCAATCAGGCAATATCTCCATGAGCATTGAGGGAGTCACCCCACGACGCACTTGGTTGAAGATACTCGTTTTGTAAAACGCCTTGTCTACTCCCTGTAAAAGTCCGTAACTGCCTGCTGAACATCTTCGTCCGACATGAATCGTCGACAATTCAAGGCCTTTTTTAAGGGACCAAAGGCGTGATAATCTCACTGGGAGCGATCAGGATTACAGGGCGAGTGCTCGACTGTCTGCTACTTGAGTTGGCGTAATTTATGCGTCATGACGTTTGTGACGTAGGACTGACAGAAGAGACAGAGAAGAAACAGCTTAGAGCGGCGCATTTTGTTACGGGATTGGCGCGAAAGCGTTGCGGAATTCTCAACAAACTCCACTGGCAGACGTTACAAGAGAGGAGTCGTGCATCACCTAGAGGTTCAGAACTGAGTTTTTAGAGAGCAAGTTCCAGGAAGATTCGTACAACATATTACTTCCTCCCCCCATGAACCATGGACCTTGCCGTTGGTGGGGAGGTTTGCGTGCCTCAGCGATACAGATGGCCGTACCGTAGGTGCAACCACAACGGAGGGGTATCTGTTGAGAGGCCAGACAAACGTGTGGTTCCTGAAGAGGGGAAGTAGCCTTTTCAGTAGTTGCAGGGGCAACAGTCTGGATGATTGACTGATCTGGCCTTGTAACATTAACCAAAACGGCCTTGCTGTGCTGGTACTGCGAACGGCTGAAAGCAAGGGGAAACTACAGCCGTAATCTTTCCCGAGGGCATGCAGCTTTACTGTATGATTAAATGATGATGTCGTCTTCTTGGGTAAAATATTCCGGAGGTAAAATAGTCACCCATTCGGATCTCCGGGCGGGGACTACTCAAGTGGATGTCATTATCAGAAGAAAGAAAACTGGCGTTCTACGGATCGGAAATTGGAATGTCAGATCCCTTAATCGGGCAGGTAGGTTAGAAAATTTAAAAAGGGAAATGGATAGGTTAAATTTAGATATAGTTGGAATTAGTGAAGTTCGGTGGCAGGAGGACAAGACTTCGGGTCAGGTGACTACAGGGTTATAAACACAAAATCAAATAGGGGTAATGCAGGAGTAGGTTTAATAATGAATAGGAAAATAGGAATGCGGGTAAGCTACTATCAACAGCATAGTGAACGCATTATTGTGGTCAAGATAGATACACGCCTACGACAGTAGTACAAGTTTATATGGCAACTAGCTCTGCAGATGGTGAAGAAATTGAAGAAATGTATGATGAAATAAAAGAAATTATTCAGATAGTGAAGGGAGACGAAAATTTGATAGTCATGGGTGACTGGAATTTGTCAGTAGGAAAAGGGAGAGAAGGAAACATAGTAGGTGAATATGGATTGGGGGGAAGAAATGAAATAGGAAGCCGTCTGGTAGAATTTTGCACAGAGCATAACTTAATCATAGCTAACACTTGGTTCAAGAATCATAAAAGAAGGTTGTATACATGGAAGAATCCTGGAGATACTAAAAGGTATCAGATACATTATATAATGGTAAGACAGAGATTTAGGAATCAGGTTTTAAATTGTAAGACATTTCCAGGGGCAGATGTGGACTCTGACCACAATCTATTGGTTATGAACTGTAGGTTAAAACTGAAGAAACTACAAAAAGGTGCTAATTTAAGGAGATGGGACCTGGATAAACTGAAAGAACCAGAGGTTGTAGAGAGTTTCAGGGAGAGCATAAGGGAACAATTCACAGGAATGGACGAAAGAAATACGGTAGAAGAAGAATGGGTAGCTCTGAGGGATGAAGTAGTGAAGGCAGCAGAAGATGATGTAGGTAAAAAGACGAGGGCTAATAGAACTCCGTGGGTAACAGAAGAAATATTGAATTTAATTTATGAAAGGAGAAAATATAAAAATGCAGTAAATGAAGCAGGCAAAAAGGAATACAAACGTCTCAAAAATGAGATCGACAGGCAGTGCAAAATGGCTAAGCAGGGATGGCTAGAGGACAAATGTAAGGATGTAGATGCTTATCTCACTAGGGGTAAGATAGATACTGCCTACAGGAAAATTAAAGAGACCTTTGGAGAAAAGAGAGCCACTTGTATGAATATCAAGAGCTCAGATGGAAACCCAGTTCTAAGCAAAGAAGGGAAGGCGGAAAGGTGGAAGGAGTTTATAGAAGATTTATACAAGGGCGATGTACTGGAAATGGAAGAGGATGCAGATGAAGATGAAATGGGAGATACAATACTGCGGGAAGAGTTTGACAGAACACTGAAAGACCTGAGTCGAAACAAGGCCCCGGGAGTAGACAACATTCCATTAGAACTACTGACGGCCTTGGGAGAGCCAGTCATGACAAAACTCTTCCATCTGGTGAGCAAGATTTATGAGACAGACGAAATACCCTCAGACTTCAAGAAGAATATAATAATTCCAATCCCAAAGAAAGCAGGTGTTGGCAGATATGAAAATTACCGAACTATCAGTTTAACAAGTCACAGCTGCAAAATACTAACACGAATTCTTTACAGACGAATGGAAAAATTGGTAGAAGCGGACCTTGCGGAAGATCAGTTTGGATTCCGCAGAAATGTTGGAACACGTGAGGCAATACTGACCTTACGACTTATCTTAGAAGAAAGATTAAGAAAAGGCAAACCTACGTTTCTCACATTTGTAGACTTAGAGAAAGCTATTGACAATGTTGACTGGAATACTCTCTTTCAAATTCTAAAGGTGGCAGGGGTAAAATACAGGGAGCGTAAGGCTATTTACAATTTGTACAGAAACCATATGGCAGTTATAAGAGTCGAGGGACATGAAAGGGAAGCAGTGGTTGGGAATGGAGTAAGACAGGGTTATAGCCTCTCCCCGATGTTATTCAATCTGTATATTGAGCAAGCAGTAAAGGAAACAAAAGAAAAATTTGGAGTAGGTATTAAAATTCACGGAGAAGAAATAAAAACTTTGAGGTTCGCCGATGACATTGTAATTCTGTCAGAGACAGCAAAGGATCTGGAAGAGCAGTTGAACGGAATGGTCAGTGTCTTAAAAGGAGGATATAAGATGAACATCAACAAAAGCAAAACGAGGATAATGGAATGTAGTCAAATTAAATCGGGTGATGCTGAGGAAATTAGATTATGAAATGAGACACTTAAAGTAGTAAAGGAGTTTTGCTATTTAGGGAGTAAAATAACTGATGATGGTCGAAGTAGAGAGGATATAAAATGTAGACTGGCAATGGCAAGGAAAGCGTTTCTGAAGAAGAGAAATTTGTTAACATCGAGTATAGATTTAATGGTCAGGAAGTCGTTTCTGAAAGTATTTGTGTGGAGTGTAGCCATGTATGGAAGTGAAACATGGACAATAACTAGTTTGGGCAAGAAGAGAATAGAAGCTTTCGAAATGTGGTGCTACGGAAGAATGCTGAAGATTAGATGGGTAGATCACATAACTAATGAGGAGGTATTGAATAGAATTGGGGAGAAGAGGAGTTTGTGGTACAACTTGACAAAAAGAAGGGACCGGTTGGTAGGACATATCCTGAGGCATCAAGTGATCACAAATTTAGCATTGGAGGGCAGCGTGGATTGTAAAAATCGTAGAGGGAGACCAAGAGATGAATACACTAAGCAGATTCAGAAGGATGTAGGTTGCAGCAAGTACTGGGAGATGAAGAAGCTTGCACAGGATAGAGTAGCATGGAGAGCTGCATCAAACCAGTCTCAGGACTGAAAACCACAACAACAACATTACTTCTTCTCCCACATATAACGCGTAATAACCACGACGAGAAAATTTGATAAATTGAGAGTCAATATAGTGGCTTATCAACAGTCATTATCCCCATGCAAGTGGAACAGGGTACGGGGGATCAGTTAGTGGTACGAGAAGTACCCTCCATCATGGATCAATAGCTGGCTTGCAGAGTGTGATATAGATGTAGGTACGGTGACGCGCATTATCATGAAGCAGCAACATCCCTTGGCGTACCATTCTACAACGGTGGTTTCCCACAGGCATGCTGCCCCATACACATTCTTCGTTCTCCGATGGATGTCCACTGGTGTTTGTACTGTGGCAGCCAAAAAAGAATAACAGCACATTTGTCCTGTTTGGACGCAGTTGGTAATGACGTCACCATATACTATATTCGATCATTATGAAGTACCTCGAAGAAGACGATTTATTGACACATAGTCAGCACGGTTTCAGAAAATAACGTTCTTGTGAAACACAACTAGCTATTTATACTCATGAAGTAATAAGTGCTATCGGCAGGGGATGTCAAATAGATTCCATATTTTTAGATTTCCAGAAGGCTTTCGACACCGTTCCTCACAAACGTCTTCTGACCAAACTGCGTACCTACGGAGTATCGCCTCAGTTGTGCGACTGGATTCCTGATTTCCTGTCAGAATGGTCACAGTTCGTAGTAATAGACGGAAAATCATCGATTAAAACAGAAGTAATATCCGGCGTTCCACAAGGAAGTGTTACATGCCCTCTATTATTCCTGATCTATATTACCGACATAGGAGACAATCTGAGTAGCCGTCTTAGATTGTTTGCGGATGATGCGGTCATTTACCGTCTTGTAAAGTCATCAAATGATGAAAACGACTTTCAGAATGATTTAGATAAGATATCTGTATGGTGCGAAAACTGGCAATTGACCCTGAATAAGGAAAAGTGTGAAGTTATTTACATGAGTACTAAAAGAAATCAGCTAAATTTCGCTTACGCGATAAGTCACGCAAATATGAAGGCTGTAAATTCAACTAAATACTTACGGTTTACAATTACAAAAAACCTAAATTGGAACGATCACATCTATAATGTTGTGGGTAGAGCAAACCAAAGACTGCGATTCATTGGCAGAACACTTAGAAGGTGCAACAGGTCTGCTAAAGAGACTGCTTACACCACGCTTGTCCGCCCTATTCTGGAGTACTGCTGTGCGGTGTGGGATCTGCATCAGGTGGGACTGACGGATGACATCGAAAAAGTACAAAGAAGAGCAGCTCGTTTTGTATTATCACAGACATGATACGTGAATTGAAGTGGGAATCATTTAAACTAAGGCGTTTTTCGTTGCGGCGGAATCTTCTCATGAAATTTCAGTCACCAGTTTTCTTATCCGATTGCGTAAACGTTCTGTTGGCACCCAAGCACATAGGTCGAAATGATAATCACTATAATATAAGAGAAATCAGGGCTGGCACAGAAAAATTTAAGTGCTCGTTTTTCCCGCGCGCCATTCGAGAATGGAACTTTAGAGAGACAGCTTGAAGGTTGTTCATTGAACCCTCTTCCAGGAACTTTATTGCGAATAGCAAAATAATCACGTAGATGTAGTTCAAGTTTCTGCATTTACCTCACGTACGTCGGAGAGACACGAATGCCACACTAATCCCTTGCCAACATGTCGGTACATGCATGTACCAACCTAAGGACATCACACGCATCCATACCCGAGGCAGGATTCGAACCTCCGACCCTAGCGGTCGCACGGTTCCAGACTGCAGCGCCTGTACATACATGTCGTGCATCCGAGTCGTGCTACGTTGCATATACGCTGCAGCAGCGCCCTCAAGCGGAAACTTTTTGATCGCCCCTTATAAAATTGGCCCGGAAAATATTTCATGCAATGTATGATAGGCAACCCAACTTCTATCGTCAGCAACCAGGGAGGATGATGTAAGTTGAGTCGTCTATCTCAAGGCGCATTAAATATTTTCCGGGCGTTTTATTTTGGCCACCATATATGTGAACGTACTGCACGCTCAACGCTACATCCGGAATGGCCTCTCGATGTTGCCTGCACAGTGAGTTTCACGGCTCTTAGCGCTGAACAATCGTCGACCTCCGCTGCAGTCAGCACAGCTCACAACCTGCCACCAGCCACGTCACGCTCATTCACACGGAAAGAGCAACGCCCACCACCTGTTCCACTGGCACAGTTTCCGTAATGCCCAAGCTGGCACAAGCACAGCAAAGCTGTAAAATGCCGAAGACAGTTGGCTTTCAGTAGTGTGAACCCATAATCGTGGTCTCGCCGAATAATAGAAGATTTCGACTAAATAAATTTTACACGTTGCCTGACAAAAAAAAAAAAAAAAAAGAAGAAGAAGCACTCATAAGGAGAGGATGAAAAGAAATGAAACATCACGGGCTTAGAGGATATGTGATGTTGTGATGTTACTGTAGTGATAACGAAATCGTGTCACATTTACAAAAAGCTAGGCAGTGTGTACCCACTTATCGGTATGAGAATGTAACTGGTTCAAAGTGGTTCAAATGGCTCGGAGCACTATGGGACTTAACTTCTGAGATCATCAGTCCCGTGGAACTAGAACTACTTAAACGTAACCAACCTAAGGACATCACACGCATCCATACCCGAGGCAGGATTCGAACCTCCGACCCTAGCGGTCGCGCGGCTCCAGACTGTAGCGCCTAGAACCGCTCGGCCACCTCGGCCAGCTGAGAATGTAACTTCTCCAGCCTGAATGCATGCACTGATTCTGTTGTAAAGGATGTCATAAAGCCATTGTATCATCTCCTGATCCAAGCTGGCCTACAACTGCGGTAACTGATCCTTGATATCTGGGTTATGGCATTGGGAGAAAGGTGAGATCCGAGCTGGTCGTACAGATGTTCCATTGAGGACTGGCCACAGAAGTACTTCAGCGTCACATACAAGTAGTAAACACATGTACCACTTATGGTAGAGCATTGTCCTGCTGAAACTGGCACCACCATACTGACTCCTCAAATGTACCACATGAGGGCGCAGGATCTCCGCGACATACAGTTATGCTGTCAGAGTTCTCTATCACTCACTACCAGATGCGACTGAAGTATACGAATGGCTCCTCACACCATGACGCTAGCAGTAAGGCAGCTGTGCCTCTCCAAAACACTGGAAGAAGTAGACCTTCCCGGGTCGCCACTATAGTCATAGACGGTGGTCACCTGGGGTACCGCTGAACCCTGATTCATTGCTGAATACGAAGCGACGCCATTCATCAACATTCCATGCTTCCCAGTAATGGTCCCATTCCAAACTTACTAATGCTGCGGGACGACACAGAAGGTTGCATGGAGTCCGTTACTCGCTCTCGGACGCAGGCGCAGATGTGATGGGGTTACGATGTGCCTGGTCCACAGACGTGTTTAGCCGGAACCTTCACGACAAATACGTCTGCTCTCACATGCGCACTCAGTACATCTGGCTACTGTCACATTCGAATGCCCGAAAACTCTGGATACTGCACTATTCGACCAGCCGACCATATACATAAATGATTTGGCGGACAGGGTGGGCAGCGATCTGCGGTTGTTTGCTGATGATGTCATGGTGTACGGTAAGATGTCGAAGTTGTGTGACTGAAGTAAGATACAATACGACTTAGACAAAGTTTCCTGTTGGTGTGAAGAATGGCAACTAGGCCTAAATGTGGCAAAATATAAGTTAATGCGGATGTGTATGAAGAACAAACCTGCAATGTTCAGATACAGTATTACTGGTGTCCTGCTTGAAACTGTCAAGTCGTTTAAATGTCTGGGCGTAGCAGTGCAAAGCGATATGAGATGGAACGAGCATATGAGAACTATGGTAGGGAAGCCCGCCCTGTTAGCCGTGCGATCTAACGCACGGCTTTCCGGATTGGGAAGGAGCGCCTGGCCCCCGGCACGATCCGCCCGGCGGACTTGTGTCGAGGTCCGGTGAGCCGACCAGTCAGTGGATGGTTTTCCATCTGCCTCGGCGAATGCGGGCTGGTTCCCCTTATTCCGCCTCAGCTACACTACATCGGCGAATGCTGCGCAAAACAAGTTCTCCTACTCTACCACACAAACATGGGGGCTGCACTCGTCTGGTGTGAGACGTTCCCAGGGAGGGAAGGGGGAGGGGGAGGGGCTGCTACCGGGGGCCAAACCGCACAATAAAACCTGAAAGAGTGGTTCGGTGTGGGGCGGCGAAGGGGTGAAGTGGACTACGGTAGTCGTCGTGGGGTTGTGGACCACTGCGGCTGCGGCGGGGACGGAGCCTCTCCGTCGTTTCTACGCCCCCGGTTAACATACACTACAATACAAAAAAAAATGTTCAAACGAGTGTGAAATTTAACGGGACTTAACTGCTAAGGTCATCAGTTCCTAAGCTTACACACTACTTAACCTAAATTATCCTAAGGACAAACACACACACCCGTGCCCAAGGGAGAACTCGGACCTCCGCCGGGACCAGCCGCACAGTCCATGACTACAGCGTCCCAGACCGCTCGGCTAATCCCGCGCGGCACTACATTACAATACAACGGTAGGGAAGCCGAATGATCGACTTGTTTACTGGGGGAAATTTAGGAAAGAGTGGTTCACCTGCAATAGATACCGCCTATTAGCATGCTGGTGCCACTAATTCCTGAATACTGCTCGAGTATTTAGGATCCGTACCAGGTCAGATGAAGAAATAAATCGAAGCAATTGAGAGGCACGCTGAAGGATTTGTTACCGGTGGGTTCGAAGAACATGTAAGTGTTATGGAGATGCTTCACTAACGTAAAAGGGAATCCCTGCAGGGAATGCGACCTTCTCTTCGAGAAACTCTCTTGACATAATTTGGAGAACCGGCATTTGGTGCTGAATGGCTCAAATGGCTCTGAGCATCATGGGACTTAACATCTGAAGTCATCAGTCCCCTAGAATTCAGAACTACTTAAACCTAAATAACCTAAGGACATCACACACATGGATGCCCGAGGCAGAATTCGAACCTGCGACCGTAGCGGTCGCGCGGTTCCAGTCTGAAGCGCCTAGAACCGCTCGGCCACCACTGCCGGCCATTTGCAGCTGACTGCAAAACGATTATACAAGATACATCGCTCGTAAGGACACCAAAATAAGATACGAGAAATTAGGGCTCATATGGAGCCATATAGACAGTCATATTTCTGTCGCTCTGTTTGCGAGTGAAACAGGAAAGGAAATGACTGGTAGTGGTACAAGGTACTCTCCGCCATGCACTGTGCGGTGGTTTTCGAAGTATCTATCTAGATGTAGAATCCGATAGGGGATTGAAGGTTTTGTTTGAAGCCAACGATTGAGGGATAAAGGTCATTGTAACGAGGGAATCTCGACTCTAGCTGAGATGGAGACAACCTGATGATGAAAATAGCCCCATATTCTAAACTTATAGAACGTGACAATTACAAAGGATATATAAAGTATGATGGCCGTTCTGCTTTGAGGTCATCGAAGATTCAATAAACCCCCGCTATTGCAGTCTTCAGTTCAGAAACAGGTTAGATGCATATCTCCACGCTTGTCTACTCTGTGCAAGTGTCTTCATCTCTGCTTAACTACTGCGGTCTACAAGCATTTCATCGTGATTTCTGTAGTCTTGTCTCCCTGTACAACTTTTACCGTCCACCGCTCCATTCCCAAGCACACACACTTTCTTCCTTTACGAAACTGAAGATTCTACGGTGTCTTAGATCTGTCTTGTCAACGGACACCGTCTTTCAATCGAGCTGTACAATAAATTTTCTTATCCCCAATCCAGTTCATTATTTCTTCATAAGTAAACCGATCTACCCAGGCACTCTTTAGTATTCTTCTGTTGCATAACAGTTCAAAAGCTTCCATTTCTTGTAGTCGGAAGTGCTAGTGTTCACGTTTTACTTCCGCACAAGGCTTCTCTCCAGACAAATACCTACAGAAAAGGTTTTCTAACTTTACATTTGGTTGTTAAGTTAGTTGATTACATGTTTCATGTCTCATCTGAACGATTCGTTTATCGAAGTGAGTCAGTTTCAGGATACGTATACGTCATTAGTGTTAACATTAATGAACGCGTCACTATTTTATTTACTCATCTAACCGCACTTAAAAACAAGTGTTTCTTTTGTTAAAAATTTCTTTCTTTTATTTATTACTTTTACCAGCCTGGAATTTATATTGTCCAACATCATACATTGTCCGCTATTATGCTGCTCGAATAGAAAACCTCCTCTTCTGCTTTTTATGTCTCATTTCCTAAAGTAGTTTCCTTGGAATTTCCTCTTTTAATTCCACTATGTTCCATTATTATTGTTCTACTGTTGGTGATGTTCGTATTACAGTCCCTTTCCAAAATACTATGTATTCCGTTCAACTGCTCTTCAAACTTCTTTATCGCGTCTGACAGAACTACGATACCACCCACAAATCTCAAAGATTTTGTTACTTCTCCCTGAACGTAACCCAACTTTCCAGGTATCTCTTTGGTCTCCTATACAGCTGCCTCAAACTACAGAGTGAATAACATCAAAATGCGCTACAAACCGGCACCATGGGTTTCCTTTTACATCGTTTTGTTCTTAGCAATGCAGTCTGATTTCTATACAGATTGCAAGCAACCCTTCGCTCACTATATTTTATCCCTGTTACCTCCAGAATCTTAAAGAAAATATTCCAGTCAACAATTTTATAAGCTTTGTTTAATTGTAAAAATGCTAGAAATATATTTTTATCTTCTTTCGGCCTATTTTACAAGACATGTCGTAAGGTGTAAGGTCAGTTTTGCCTAATGTGTTTCTGCATTTTTCAACAATGTTACCAACTTTGTCCAATTCTAAATGCTATAAACATATTTTCGTTTTTCTCCACCCTGTCATCTAGCATATCTCGCAAGATCAGCTCTGCCTAGCGTGTTCCTACATTTCTCTAGAACGCAAACTGATCTTCTCCGAGGTCAATTTCTACCATTTTGTGCATTCCTTTTTTTAAAAAAAGTCATTATTTTGCAGCTATGATTTATTAAACTCATGGTTTGGTAATATTTACAACTGATAGCACTCGTCTTCTTTTGAACTAGAATGCATTCTCATGGTATTTCTGCCGTCTCATATATCTTGTGTACCACATGGAATAGTTCTGTCATTTCCCGAGAATCTCAGTAAGTCTGTTGAATTGTCGTCTACTCAAGGTGGCTAGTTTCTGCTTATATCTTTCAATAATCTACATCATTTTTCTCTCAATATCATGTCCCATCTTTTCTTCATCCACTTTCTCTTAGGTTTAGGTAATATTTTTCTCCAGTTCGTTTTCTCCGTACAGCATTTCCATACATTCCTCTCACATTTAAGCCTTCCTTTTTTTGCTCACTATTGACTTGCCATCTGAGCTCGAAGTGATCAAAAAGTCAGTATAAATTTGAAACCTGAATAAATCGCGGAATAATGTAGATATAGAGGTACAAATTGACACACATGCTTGGAATGACATGGGGCTTTATTAGAACCAAAAAAATGCAAAAGTTCAAAAAATGTCCGACAGATGGCGCTTCATCTGATCAGAATAGCAATAATTAGCATAACAAAGTAAGACAAAGCAAAGATGGTGTTCATTACAGGAAATGCTCAATATGTCCTCAATCATTCCTCAAAAATAGCTGTAGTCGAGGAATAGTGTTGTGAAAAGCACTGTAAAGCATGTCCGGAGTTATGGTGAGGCGTTGGCGTCGAATGTTGTCTTTCAGCATCCCTAGAGATGGCGGTCGATCACGATACACTTGCGACCTGAGGTAACCCCAAAGCTAATAATCGCACGGACTGCGGTCTGGGGACCTGGGAGGCCAAGCCTGACGAAAGCGGCGGCTGAGCACACGATCATCACACGCGCAAGAGATCTTTCACGCGTCTAGCAATATGGGGTGTTTCTAATAAAACCCCATGTCACTCCAAGCACGTGTGTCAATTTTTATCTCTCTATCTACATTATTCCGTAGTTTATTAAGTTTTCAAATTTATACTGACTTTTTGATCACCCGATACTAAGGATTGATTGTATCACGCAGAAGTAACGGCCTGCATATTTCTGGACTGTAAATCCAAAGAGTATGTGTGCAATTGTCCTGGACAGAATGTCCCCACTTCACATTCTTCGGAACTACAAATCTCAGTAAGAGAATAAAGTCCCGAATGTCGTTGTGCACAGGGCGCCAAATGGATGCATACAATGCATTGCTCACAGTAATGGGCAGACTCCTCGAAAACATTTGGCATGTTTGGGTGAGTAACAATTCCATACAACGCTGACCTTCGTTAACAATGTTTATGTTTATGGTAGGGAGTGAATTTTCTATGGAGTAAAGAAGCTCGATGTATGTTACGCGTTGGAAACGGACAGTTCGTGCCCCGAAACTAATTTTTAAAATACCTACGGTTCTGCCCCGTAGCGTTGTAGAATTTCTACACTATACGGTACCTTTGGACTTGGCGGCCTCGTAGTCCGGCTTGCAGACGAGCTTGCGGTCCTCCATGAGGTAGAACTCGTCCCCCGTGTTGAGCTGCCGGCTGCACATGACGCAGGAGAAGCACTGCAGGTGGTAGACGTGCTCCTGTGCGCGCCGCACCACCTGCGTGGGGGGGATTCCCTGCTCGCAGCCCGCGCACTTGGTCCCGTAGCGCCTGGAACATGCGGCCGCGCCTCTAAGCTAAACGTCGCTGCCGCCGTAACAAACTGACACAGGCAATTGCAGTACACTGGATCTGTAAAAAATTGAGGGGAGGGATTTCCTAGTCGCAGTCCGCGCCGTTGGTAGGTCTACTGTATGGCCTGGAATACTCGGCCGCCCCAGTAATCTAATTGTCGCTGCCACCTTAACAAGCTGACGCAGGCAGCTGCAATACACTGAAGCCGTAAGCAATTGCGGGAAGGATTCCCAGCTCACAGCCGGCGCACTTGGTCCTGGAGCGCCTGAAATATTGTACACGGCTGCACCTCTAACGTGAACGTCACTGTGTAAGTAGGCTGTTTAGGTTTTTTTTATTGGTAACGCCGCCGCCACGTAGCGCTCTGTATGAAAATCACTGGCTGTGCCGTGTGCAGTCTGTGGCTGGTTGGCATTGTTGTTGTCTGCCATTGTAGTGTCGGGCAGCGGCAGCTGGATGCTAACAGCGCGTAGCGTTGCGCAGTTGGAGGTGAGCCGCCAGCAGTGGTGGACGTGGAGAGAGAGATGGCGGAGTTTTGAAATTTGTAAGAATTGGTGTCATGAACTGATATATATATATATATATATATATATATATATATATATATATATATATATATATATATATATATATATATATACTATAAAGTTAGCTGGCAGTAGCGGCGCTCGCTGTATTGCAGTAGTTCGAGTAACGAAGATTTTTGGTGAGGTAAGTGGTTTGTGAAAGGTATAGGTTAATGTTAGTCAGGGCCATTCGTCGTAGGGATTTTTGAAAGATTGCGTTGCGCTAAAAATATTGTGTGTCAGTTTAAGCACATTCGTGTATAATTGTTCAAAGAGGACGTTTCACATAGACCAGTCGTGTACAATTTTTCGAAGGGGACGTTTCAACTGCAGTCTTAAAAGCTGACACAGGCAGCTGGAATACACTGACACTGTACAGGGAGGGATTCCCTCCTTGTTGCAAGCTGACAGAGGAAACTGCATTACTGTACCAGTGATACTGTAAACAACTGTGGAGGAGGGGGGGAGGGGAACGATTTCTTGACCGCGTCCCGAGCACTTGGTCCTGAATTGCCCATGTGGCTGCTCCACTAAGCTAAAAGTCAGTGCCACCGAAATATGCTGACACAGGAAATTCCAATACACTGCAACTGTAGGCAACTGAGAGCGGGATGGTGGGTAGGGGAGAGGGATTTTGCCTGCTCACAGCCTGCACATTTCGTCCTGTACGACATAGACCTCGTGGCTGCACTTCTAAGCTGTCTTTGCTGATGTAACAAGCTGAAATTTGTATTTGAAATACAGTGAAACCGTAAAAATGGGGAGGGGGGGTGAGATATCCTGTCCATAGCTCGCGCTCTTTGGCTGTAGCGTCTGGAATATGTGGACGCACTTCTAAGATTAATGTCGCTTCTGTGGTAACAAATTTCAAACTGACACAGGAAACTGTAGTACGCTGAATATAAAAAAATGCCCGCAGACCGTGCCGTTGGTCCTGTAGTGCCAAAACAGATGGTTGCACCACTAAGCTAAACGTCCCTGCTGCTGTAATAAACTGACACAGGCAACTGCGAGATACTGAAACTCTGGGCACAGAGCTGCCACATACCATTGTCTGTTATGGAAAAAATAATTTTTAGTAGAGTTGTGGAAACATATATGGAATTACAACAGGCGAGTTTTAACGTGTGATGATTAAGCCATTTACACTACTGGCCATTAATACTGCTACACCACGAAGATGACGTGCTTCATACGCGAAATTTAACCACAGGATGAAGATGCTGTGATATGCAAATGATTAGCTTTTCAGAGCATTCACACAAGGTTGGCGCCGGTGGCGACACCTACAACGTGCAGACACGAGGAAAGTTTCCAAACGATTTATCATACACAAACAGCAGTTGACCGGCGTTGCCTGTTGAAACGTTGTTGTGATGCCTTGAGTAAGGAGGAGAAATGCGTATCATCACGTTTCCGACTTTCATAAAGGTCGGATTGTAGCCTATCGCGACTGCGGTTTATCGTATCGCGACATTCCTATTCGCGTTGGTCGAGATCCAATGACTGTAGGCAGAATATGGACTCGGTGGGCTCAGGAGGGTAATACGGAACGCCGTGCTGGATCCCAACGGCCTCGTATCACTAGCAGTCGAGGTGTCAGGAATCTTATCCGCATGGCTGTAACGGATCGTGCAGTCACGTCTCGATCCCTGAGGCAACAGATGGGGACGTTTGCAAGACAACAACCATCTGCACGAACAGTTAGACGACGTTAGCAGCAAGCATGCACTATCAGCTCGGAGACCAAGGTTGCGGTTACTCTTGACGCTGCATCACAGAGAGGAGCGCCTGCGAAGGTGAACTCAACGATGAACCTGAGCGCACGAATGGCAAAACGTCATTTTTTTTCGGAGGAATCCAGGTTCTGTTTACAGCATCACGACGGTCGCATCTGTGTTTGGCGACATCGCGGTGAACGCACATTGGAAGCGTGTATTCGTCATCGCCATATCTGCGTATCACCCAGCGTGATGGTATGGGCTGCCATTGGTTACACGTCTCGGTCACCTCTTGTTCGCATTGACGGCTCTTTGAACAGTAGACGTTATATTTCAGATGTGTTACGACCCGTGGCTCTACCCTTCATTCGATCCCTGCGAAACCCTACATTTCAGCAGGATAATGCACGATCGCTTGTCGCAGGTCCTGCACGGGCCTTTCTAGATACAGAAAATGTTCGGCTGCTGTCCTGGCCAGCACATTCTCCAGATCTCTCACCAACAAAAGATTTCTGGTCAATGGTGGCCGAGCAACTGACTCGTCACAATACGCCAGTCACTACTGTTGATGAACTGTGGTATCGTGTTGAAGCTGCATGGGCAGCTGTACCTGTACACGCCATCCAAGCCCAGGCGTATCAAGGCCGTTATTACGGCCAGAGGTGGTTGTTCTGGGTACTGATTTCTCAAGATCTATGTACCAAAAATGCGTTAAAATGTAATCACATGTCAGTTCTAGTATAATATATTTGTCCATCGAATGCCCGTTTATCATCTGTTTTTGTTCTTGGTGTAGCAAATTTATTGGCCAGTAGTGTATCTGCACTTATACTCCTAACATGCTGTCTGTTTATCAGCTGCTGCCCGTTATCCATTTGTAGAGGAAAATACTAAACTTAAATACGCCCCTGTCGACAGTGTAGGTAAGTGTGATGAGAGAGTGTGGAGTTCTGTTTGTCATGTGGATGACGACGAGAGGATGAAATGAGAAGATGAGACCCGATGTCGGCAGGTAGCTGCTGTTCCCCAGTAGCACAGAGGACTCTGCTGAGATTAATGCCCGTAATGGTCCAGTTACATACATTTCTTTCCTCCTCTGTAAAGTCTTACATCAGATGTAAACAAAAAATGTGTTAAATCCAAACTGTGATGGGAGAACGGCGGCAAGCGAAGAAAAATCTTAAATCTTCGTTGTGCAAAAAACCTGTTTCGTGTCCTCAACTAACAACTTCTGAGCCATCATCCACCTTCCAGTTCCGGAGGAAGCCGCACTCGAAAGGGTGATGAATATGAGATGGAAGCGGAGAACAACAGCACGCTGGCCACAAATCGTCGTTGCAGAGCCATATATATATAAAACAAGCTTTAGAATGTATTTGTCAGTCTTTCTTTTGTAGCCATTTGGGAATGCCGCATTGATGATAGCGCTTGGATAGGGCAATCAGTTACTTAGAGTAGTAATGACTGTCTATCTATCACTTGCGTCTTTGTCCCGCATTTTGCGGGGGTTGGCGTGGTTAAATCGGATTTGGCATGTTAAGCTGAAAGGGTGGCCGGATGCACTTCCTGCCGCCACCCCGTACCCTCTGGGACGGAATCAGAGTCTAGTGTAAATCATGGAAAAGTGCGGACGTGTTACAAATGTCTGTGACTCGTGTAACTGAGGCGGGACGTGGGGACCAGCCCAGTATTCACCTAAAGGGATGTGGAAAACCGCCTAAAAACCACATCCAGGCTGGCCGGCACATCGGCCCTCGTCGTTAACCCGGCGGGTAGATTCGATCCGAGGCCAGCGCACCTACCCGAGTCCAGGAAGTAGAGCTTCAGCGCTCTCGGCTAACCTGGCGTGTCTTCGAGTAGCAATGCCTGCAATTACCTTTAAAGAATGTATCATTTTATTTGTTCTCAGTAGTTCATTTCCCTTATAAACCAAATGAGATCATTTTGTTTCCTACTGAGACGAATGAGCAGTTCTAATTAATAATCGCTGAGAGCAATTATGAAATTTATTTTTAGTATAGTTTAACAGTTAATATTCTTTGAAGTTCAGATACATCCTGAAACGCCCAACTTTATTCACGTAATCAGGTACATGTTCTAGGGCCTCTGTCATCATATGTATGCTTGTTAATTAATATTTCCACAGTCAAATTATTTAAAAGCTTTAGTAATCAAGTTCTACCTCAGGTTATAAACCTTACAGTAACTTTTACTAGAAAAGGGAACCGCTGCATCCATCATCAGTATAATCTTACGTACCCTCGGTCTGTCAGACCCTATAGTAACGCTTGCATTTTAATCGAGAACAATGTCAGTGATAATTTCCTCCGCCCCTAGGATTCGGAGCGTCTACCTCCGAGTCTAGCGCCGTGGCACAAGCTTGTGCTAGAGGCCTCGACTACAGAGGCCGTTGGCCTGTTGCGACTGTTACGCCGCTCACTCGCCCAGATGCGCATCAGTCAGGTAGGCTCAGACATCTCAGCAGCCGTGTCCTAATGCGGTGCACGCGCCGTGAATCAGCTGAACACGCGAGACGCAGCCGCTGCCTCTGCCGGCTGTCAGCTGTTGCTGTGGCGATGACAACAGAGGCGCCCCCCTGCCGGCGCGCCAGCTGCACACAAACAACACCTGACGCTCGCGGCAGGCGCTTTGTGCACGCGCGCCCGCTCGCCCTCTCGCGCTGTCTCTGCTCGCTGCGCAGTCCACCCCAGTCCTAACGGGGGGAGCCAACGAGAGGCTGGCGCCACTGCCTTCTGCGTCCGTCAGAACTACGAGATGCACCGGCACCCATACCTGCATTGATTACCGATTACTACGTTCCCCGTCTGAAAACAGTTTTTAGTTTATACAGTGTGTACGAATTAATATTACACCAAAACAAATATATTTGTGTTGTTTGATTGATTTTTTTTGGAGGGGGGAGGGGGGGGGCAGGCGAGTGGGACCAAACAGCGAGGTCATCGGTTCTATCGGACCAGGAAAGGATGGGGAAGTAAGTCGGCCGTGCCCTCTCAAGGGAACCATCCCGGAACTTACCTGCAGCGATGTAACCTAAGGACATCACACACATCCATGCCCGAGGCACGAATCGAACCTGCAACTGTAGTGGTCGCACGGTTCCAGACTGAAGCGCCTAGAACCGATCTGGACGGCCAGAAGGCAGACGCGGGTTTGAACCGTCTTCCTCCCGACTGCAAGTCCAGTGTGCTAACCACTGCGCCTCGTCGCTCGGTATATACACTAAAGAGCCGAAGAAACTGGTTCACCTATCTAATATTGTGTAGGGCACACGCGAGCACGCAGAAGTGCCGCAACACGGCGTGGCATGGACTCGACTAATGTCTGGAATAGTGCTGGAGGGAACTGACACCATGAATCCTGCAGGGCTGTCCATTATCCGCAAGAGTGCGAGGGGGTGCATATCTCTCCTAAACAGCACGTTGCAAGGCATCCCAGATATGCTCAACATGTCCATGTGTGGGGAGTTTGGTGTCCAGCGGAAGTGTATAAACTCAGAAAGCGTTCCTGGAGCCACTCTGTAGCAATTCTGGACGTGTGGGGTGTCGCGCTGTCCTGCTCGAATTGCCCTAGACCCTCAGAATCCGCAATGGATATGAATTGATGTAGTTGATGAAAAAGGATGCTTACGTAAATGTCACCTGTTAGAGTTGTACCTAGACGTATCAGGGTCCCAAATCACTCCAACTACACACGCCCCACCGTTACACAGCCTCCACCAGCAAGACCAGTCGCCTGCTGAAATGCAGGGCCCATGGATTTATGTGGTTGTCTCCATACCCGTACAGGTCCATCCGCTCGATACAATTTAAAACGGGACTCGTCCGAGCTGGCAACATGTTTCCAGTAATCAACAGTCCAGTGTCACTGTTGACGGGCCCAGCCGACGCGTAAAACTTTGTGTCGTGCAGTCATCAAGGGTACACGAGTGGGCCATCGGCTCCCAAAGCCCATATCAATGAGTTTTGTTGAACGGTTAGCACGCTGACACTTGTCGATGACCCAGCATTGAAATCTGCACCAATCTGCTGAAGCATTGTACTTGTGTCACGTTGAACGATTGTCTTCAGTCGTCGTTGGTCCCGTTCTTGCAGGACCTTTTTTCCGTCCCATCGATCTCTCAGATTTGATGTTTTACCGGACTCCTCATATTCACGGCGCGCTCATGAAATAATCTCACGGGGTAATCCCCACTTCATCGCTACCTCGGAGATAATGCGTTCCATCGCTCGTGCACCGACTATAACAACATGTCCAGACTCACTTAAATCTTGATGACCTCCCATTGCAGCAACAGTAACCGATCTAACAATTGCGACCAGACTCTGTTATCTTATACAAGCGTTCCCACCCGCAGCCCCATAAACTGCCTACTAACGTATGTCTCTATTTGAATACGCATGCCTATACTAGTTTATTTGGCGATTCAGTGTTTTTGTGCCTTCCAGACTTCTCCATAACTGCAATTATATCAAATTTGAACCGTCTACCTCTACTATGGAAGAATTCCTGAATCGAGTGACGAAAACATATTTCGGTAAGGAACTTACGGTCTCTCAGTCGGCTTATAATGTGACGAACATTTTTTTAGTAGCGCTGACGTAACCTCTTGTGACTGGGAATGTGTACTGGCATTCAAATATACATAATTAGAATGTTTGGGCGCATGTGAATCCACGAGGTATTCTACCTCGTGCTCAACAACAGGGACTCGTTGTTAATGTGTATTTTGGCATTCTCGGTGATAGTTTGATTGCACCATACATTCTCCCATTCTGCCTCAACGGACGGAGATAAGGAATCTTCGTGGAATGCGTGTTTCCAGAATTGCTGGAGGATGTGTACTTCGGAACGTTAGACAAAGGATGCACTACCAACACGATTGATTGCCAGGCCAATTTATCAGTATTGGGAGAAACCACCTGAGAGCCACCTTCGGGAGTCGATGGATCGGCCGAGATGGTCCTGTGCCCTGGCCACTCAGATCACCTGACATGACCTCTTGTAGCACATGGAACGGTTGGTGTATGAAATCGTTGTGGAAACAGAAGAAGACCTCGTCGATGGAATTACCGTCACTTGTGGTACAATTACGCACATGTCAGGAATCTTTGAATGGGCACAACAGTCAATGGTCAGACGATGTACTGCGTGCATACAGTCCAATGGTCCCACATTCAAGCAGCTCCTGTTATTGCAATTGCTGTAATTAGCATGATAAACAACATTCTACGTGAATCGCCCCTAGCATCAGAAATTTCCATGAGGGACAATATGTGCTATAACTATGTATATTTTTTTTAATGTCTCTACCTCCTGTGCTAATTAGAACGAATAGTTTTGGGACACCCTGTATACACAATGTTTTCCTGAAGCTATGAACTTTGAGGTGCTGTAGAGGATGTGTTGAGGAACAAACAGAGGACAGGAACCCTAAACTCTGATTGGAATGTATACCGCAGAGATAGGCTGGACAGTGAAGGGGGAGGCGTGTTTATAGCGATAAGAAGTGCAATAGTATCGAAGGAAATTGACGGAGATTCGAATTGTGAAATGATTTGGGTGAAGGTCACGGTTAAAGCAGGCTCAGACATGGTAATTGGATGTCTCTATAGGCCCCCGGGCTCAGCAGCTGTTGTGGCTCAGCACCTGAAGAATAATTTGGAAAATATTTCGAGTAGATTTCCCCATCATGTTATAGTTCTGGGTGGAGATTTTAATTTGCCGGATATAGACTGGGAGACTCAAACGTTCATAACGGGTGGCAGGGACAAAGAATCCAGTGAAATATTTTTAAGTGCTTTATCTGAAAACTACCTTGAGCAATTAAACAGAGAACCGACTCGTGGCGATAACATATTAGACCTTCTGGTGACAAACAGACCCGAACTATTTGAATCAGTTAATGCAGAACAGGGAATCAGCGATCATAAAGCGGTTATTGCATCGATGATTTCAGCCGTAAATAGGAATATTAAAAAAGGTAGGAAGATTTTTCTGTTTAGCAAAAGTGACAAAAAGCAGATTTCAGAGTACTTGATGGCTCAACACACAAGTTTTGTCTCAAGTACAGATAGTGTTGAGCATCAGTGGACGAAGTTCAAAACCATGGTACAATATGCGTTAGATGAGTATGTGCCAAGCAAGATCGTAAGAGATGGAAAAGAGCCACCGTGGTACAACAACCGAGTTAGAAAACTGCTGCGGAAGCAAAGGGAACTTCACAGCAAACATAAACATAGCCAAAGCCTTGCAGACAAACTAAAATTACGCGAAGCGAAATGTAGTGTGAGGAGGGCTATGCGAGAGGCTTTAAATGAATTCGAAAGTAAAGTTCTATGTACTGACTTGGCAGAAAATCCTAAGAAATTTTGGTCCTATGTCAAAGCGGTAGGTGGATCAAAACAAAATGTCCAGACACTCTGTGACCAAAATGGTACTGAAACAGAGGATGACAGACTAAAGGCCGAATTACTAAATGTCTTCTTCCAAAGCTGTTTCACAGAGGAAGACTGCACTGTGCTTCCTTCTCTAGATTGTCGCACAGTTGACAAAATGGTAGATATCGAAGTAGACGACAGAGGGATAGAGAAACAATTAAAATCGCTCAAAAGAGGAAAGGCCGCTGGTCCTGATGGGATACCAGTTCGATTTTACACAGAGTACGCGAAGGAACTTGCCCCCCTTCTTGCAGCGGTGTACCGTAGGTCTCTAGAAGAGCGAAGCGTTCCAAAGGATTGGAAAAGGGCACAGGTCATCCCCGTTCTCAAGAAGGGACGTCGAACAGATGTGCAGAACTATAGACCTATATCTCTAACGTCGATCAGTTGTAGAATTTTGGAACACGTGTTATGTTCGAGTATAATGTCTTTTCTGGAGACTAGAAATCTACTCTGTAGGAATCAGCATGGGTTTCGAAAAAGACGATCGTGTGAAACCCAGCTCGCGCTATTCGTCCACGAGACTCAGAGGGCCTTAGACACGGGTTCACAGGTGGATGCCGTGTTTCTTGACTTCCGCAAGGCGTTTGACACAGTTCCCCACAGTCGTTTAATGAACAAAGTAAGAGCATACGGACTATCAGATCAATTGTGTGATTGGATTGAGGAGTTCCTAGATAACAGAACGCAGCACGTCATTCTCAATGGAGAGAAGTCTTCCGAAGTAAGAGTGATTTCAGGTGTGCCGCTGGGGAGTGTCATAGGACCGTTGCTATTCACAATATACATAAATGACCTGGTGGATGACATCGGAAGTTCACTGAGGCTTTTTGCAGATGATGCTGTTGTGTATCGAAAGGTTGCAACAATGGAAAATTGTACTGAAATGCAGGAGGATCTGCAGCGAATTGACGCATGGTGCACGGAATGGCAATTGAATCTCAATGTAGCGAAGTGTAATGTGATGCGAATACATAGAAAGATAGGTCCCTTATCATTTAGCTACAAAATAGCAGGTCAGCAACTGGAAGCAGTTAATTCCATAAATTATCTGGGAGTACGCATTAGGAGTGATTTAAAATGGAATGATCATATGAAGTTGATCGTCGGTAAAGCAGATGCCAGACTGAGATTCATTGGAAGAATCCTAAGGAAATGCAATCCGACAACAAAGGAAGTAGGTTACAGTACGCTTGTTCGCCCAATGCTTGAATACTGCTCAGCAGTGTGGGATCCGCACCAGGTAGGGTTGATAGAAGAGATAGAGAAGATCCAACGGAGAGCAGCGCGCTTCGTTACAGGATCATTTAGTAATTGCGAAAGCGTTACGGAGATGATAGATAAACTCCAGTGGAAGACTCTGCAGGAGAGACGCTCAGTAGCTCGGTACGGGCTTTTGTTAAAGTTTCGAGAACATACCTTCACCGAAGAGTCAAGCAGTATATTGCTCCCTCCTACGTATATCTCGCGAAGAGACCATGAGGATAAAATCAGAGAGATTAGAGCCCACACAGAAGCATACCGACAATCCTTCTTTCCACGTACAATACGAGACTGGAATAGAAGGGAGAACCGATAGAGGTACTCAGGGTACCCTCCGCCACACACCGTCAGGTGGCTTGCGGAGTACGGATGTAGATGTAGATGTAGATGTAGAACCCATGTCCAGAAACGTCATCCAACGACGTTAAAGAGTGTCGAACTTAAAGGTGCCAGCGCCTGCCAATTTTCCCACCCTTTCGGCAGCAAAAGTGAATTGGTACGCTGACCTACCGTAGGCGGAACGTCTCGCAATGCTGTTGTTATACAGTGATCGCGACTGATTGCCAGTGGACAAGATGGAGCTAGGTGATATGTAGAAAGGCCTTGTCCCCTACGAATGCGATGCTCTGTATCCTCGGTGGACGACTGTTTCAGATACTGGTTTTCATCCGCATTTAATTTTTTTCCCGGAATCCTGTACAGTCTCCACTGCTTTTCGGTATTCTCTGATGTTTCATGGACGGCCAGCGTCGGTGGTTTGCCCGCTCTTTGACTGGAGAGCAACCTACCTACTTTAGAGAGTAGTACAGCAAACACGGCAAAAGTCGGCTAGATGCATCACTTGTATTTGATGGAGTTACGTTATTTAAATGACACATATAGGAGAAAGTATTGACGCCTTATGGTTTTGTGAGAATATATTAAAGTATTGCTCTGTGCATATTTATGGATATATTGTAAACTGTTTCTTTTGTAAAAGGAGAGCATGAAATGAAATGTCTTAAATTTATGTAACATGTTGAAACCTGTATATATTTATTACATTTCTACCGATAAGATTTGTAATAACTATACTTCGACACAGATTCTCTGAACTTCTTTTGGTGCTTACACGTTGTTGTTGTTGTGCTGTGGGCTGTAATGGCTAATAGCGTGAAGAATTGTCGTAATGGTACAGTCGTTCTTTATGGATAAATGACGGATGGAACTAAAAATATTCGTATGATGTTCATGGTGAGAATTTAATGAGTCGTCATAGGAGAATATTAATCTGATCAGAGCAATACAATCAGAGGAAATTTCCGAGGATATTTAGCACTGTGTAGAACAAAAGTCGCCTCGAACGCCACAAACTGAAAGATAATAGCTGTACTGTAATTACTGGACTGGATATCCACAAGCTGGGCATCGCTCGATGAACTGGACTCAACATTGCGTTATAATGTTATTGCGAAAACAGGTTGTTCGAGACGCTGATCGAGTACCTTTAGCTGTACAGTTCTTAGCGCTACTTCCCTTCATCGTTAGGCTACTCCGAAGGATTCATTTGCGTACGGTATTACCTTCTCCTGATGGTACCTTACCACAGGTCGTTCATACTCTCTTAACCTTCGACACTAATTCACTGGAAGCCCTCTTTATAAATGCCTTGTGGAAACGTGTTCTAAAAATTTATCCTCCTTGATAGGGTGGAGCTCTCACACTTAACACGCACTGATCGAAGCGTAATGTACTGGCTACTTTCTTAAGACAATCTTAGCACGCTGCAGTAACGCCAGCAACGTACACAATCACGAATGACCATGGTTAATTAAAAAGAGCAGCCATCAACAAGAAATTTGGAATCAACACACTAAACAAAACGGTGCATCAGCAGGTACCGGATATCATTTGCCATTGCCTTTCATCGCCTACAAATTGGCTGTCCCAACCTGTTATGATGGGGAGCACGAATCCATATGTGTTAAGTCCTGAAAGAAGCAAAACTTACGGTAAGTATCTGGAGAAATGTTATAGGACCCAATTAAATTTTGTGAGGCTTCCCCTGTTTTGAAGGATACTTCTTTTACAAAGTTTATGTTTACTGGAGCCCCGAAGATAGTCGAAGTAAATTCGCCACATTAATCAGTGCTGCAGAATAAGACGGTAGCAAGTAAACCTGGTTCCCACGGGGGCAAGATGTAGCCACCAGACCACGTGGCGCGGTGGTGAATCACGAGGAGAGTGGGGGAGGGGAATGAGAGCCTTCAGAAGAGATCTTACTCGGCAGTAAATACGTAGGAGAAGCGGTAGTGTTGTGCGGCTAAATGTTGATTTTACTTTACTAAATATTAATGATTTAAGTCCATAAATAGTATTAGAGATGTCTAGGGGTCAATACAATGATAACACGATGTGCTAAACTACCAAATTCGGTAAACAAATGAACATTGTTACCTTACTGAAGATATGCGAATGGCTACGAAGTTTTACGATGTAAGCAAGAGATTCCGGCTGCGTGCCAGTCTCGACCGTCAGCGATACTACGTACTTGGAGCCTCTTCATATTCGGCTTTCCTAAGCTCTCAGATTTTATTAACTTTTTGAGAGGAATCGTTTCATGATACTAAACTGTTTTTAATTTACGGCGCTTGTAAATAAACGCATCGTAACGGCATTCCAGGACTAATGTCACACAAATTAGCTACCCGCACCACCATTTGGCATCACATGTCGCGTGCTTGCATCTTCTGCAGAATCCAGTGCGCTACAAGGGATGCTCTAAGGGACAATGTTTACGAAAGTTTCACAGAGAACATTCATCAGGAAATCCTACAATCCCATTCACTGAAACAACCAACGGATGGCTCATCTACACTAGTGCAGACTCTAGTGGGAAGGCTTGACCAGTATACAGCACGACACCTATGCCACTTCTTACGGAATCCTGGCTGAACTGAGAATGTTGTATGGTGGATTGGGACTGTGAGGGCAGTTTGAAAGCTCAGGCTTGAGGAAGGAGATGTAGTCGTTATGACAATGGACTCGTATTATGGAGGAGTAGGTTTAAAATCCTCGTTCGGCCATCCATCTTAAGATTTTCTGTAGTTTCCCCCAAATCGATTAACGCGAATGTCGGGATGATTTCTCTGAAAAATACTCAACCAGTTTTCTTCTCCAGTGCAGGCCAATCTGAATTTTTGCTCCCTCTCTCTAATAACTTCGTACTAAATGAGATGTTAAGTCATAAGCTTCCTTCCTTCCTTTATAGAAGCTCTGGGCTTCTGATCTGATACGTGTTACTGATCCTCCAAATTACATGTACCAACATTGCTGTGTCACAAACGTCTTGTGTTTCATAGGATAGATACGTCCATTTAAATCATTAATTGTTCAAATATTAGTTTTTACAGTAATATATTATAGTCTGACGTTAAAATCAATTTAAAACCCGCCAGGTTAGCCGAGGGCGCTAATGCGCTGCTTCCTGGACTTGGGTAGGCGTGCCTGCCCTTATCGAATCAGCTCGGTAGATTAACCTGGGTGTGGTTTTTAGGCGGTTTTCCATGTTCCATTACGTGAATACTGGGCTGGTTCCCACGTCCCGCCACGTGCGCAATGGGCTGGTTGGCTAATTGCAATGCTAACTGACTCGGAAACGGCGCAACGTGTCGAATTTTATTCGTAATAATTATTTCTTAGCACAATACACCCTGCACAACTCTTGCAAGCTTTACAGACGTGTATGGGCAATATATGTGACACGTGTTACTAAAGGCGAAGCCGCAGATAAAGTGCTACTCGTAAACATCTGCATCGATTTCAGCCAAACCTGAAAAGGTATACATGTTACTTGCTATTTGGAAAGAAATACTGTGTGGACAGGAACCGCCAACGTCGTATTGGGGTGGGGTGATGGACAGAGAAGGGGGGAGGGGAGGTGGAGACAGATGAGGGAGGAGGAGTTGGACAGAGAGGGAGGAGAAGAGGAGATGGACAGAGAGAGGGGCAGGAGGAGATGATGGATGGAGGGGGGGGGGCAGTCAGATGATAGAGGAGGAGATGGAGCTATAGAAGACTGGAATAAATACATATCCGAGCAATACCGGGTGCTCAGCTAGTATTTAATATATCTGGAATTATGCTCAGTCATACAGCAAATACATGGAGCTACTCATATTAAAATTGGTTAAATACGAATATTAGCAGTGATTTTCTCAGTTTCATAACAAGCCAAAAACAGTTTGCGTAGCGATGTTAAACAAAACATTGAAATAAGTTTAGCGACTTGTCTGTGCCGTCGAGGATGTTGCTATTGCGATAACATTCTAGGTTGTAAAAGTCTAGTAAATTTTTGGATTGGGCAAACATGTGACTGAGCCGGGTGCTACGCTGTATGCCCATGAGGTCAAGTTGGAAGTAATGCCGCACATGAGTAGCCAAAATGGAGAACAGCCTGGCAGATAAATTTAAATCAGTCTTTTGACTACATAGTCTTCGAATCTCTTTGAGAAATCACAATGAAATATTTCAGATACTGAAACGTAGTCAGTCAAGCCTGGTCTAGCTATGACTGCTTCAAGTTTCGGGAAATGTTACATGTCTGAACTTGAAGATGATTTTTCCACAGGATTAATTTCCGTTTGATAGCATCAATTTTGTCCATCATACCCGTTACCAAATGAGTTTGACCTTGAATTAAGAGGCTCAAAGAATTTAAATAATTGATGCTGACGACCATAAAAGATTCTGTTACCACTGTATTTGTAGTGTAGTCGATAGGCGCTGGTGCCTGCTATCGACACCGAAAATATGATCCTTGATACCGGAGAATCGACTGCCAGTCGAATGAGACAGAGGTAGCTAGACACACCCACAAAAGTTCTCCGCGCCACCGTCGGCAGCCTGTCTTGAAATAGGCGTACACACGGACACGGCGTCAGTTCTAAGCCCGGCTACTTCCCAGTCAACGCCTAGTCCTCAGCAAGCAGCGAGAAGAGCACCGTGTCTGGCGATATCAGAGATAGAGAGGACCAGTTAAACTCTTCAAGTTAGTCTGCAAGCCCTTGCATATGTTTGTGAATTTTGCCTTTGAACAGTGCTGCGAGGAAGAGTTCCTACTGAACGAACGGTGCACTGAGTCGAGAAAGAGTTTCTACGCGACAGTGCTTTGAGTTGTATCACCAACGACAGTGTATTTCGTCACAAGTATTAGACTGGTTCTGTGAGTGTATATAAACGTACCCTGTACCTACACCCTGCTCCACAGTCATGGCAAAGTGTTCATTTTGGCTGTAAATCTATTTAATTTCTTACATTTTACGCGTGTAATAATCAGATCCCAGTCCATTTATGATAGTACGTCACAACACGACTCATACTTAATTTGGTTTTTTCCCTGATGGCAGTCTTCAGTTCAACCAACATACACTCTCGTTCGTCAAAAGACATGTGCTTCTTATCGTTTTTTGGCCCGTTTTGTAATGACTTTCCAGTGAGTATTTTTTTACTACTCATCCCAAAGAAAGCAGGTGTTGAAAGATGCGAAAATTACCGAACTATCAGTTTAATAAGTCACAGCTGCAAAATACTAACGCGATTCTTTACAGACGATTGGAGAAACTGGTAAAAGCCGACCCCGGGGAAGATCAGTTTGTATTCGGTAGAAATGTTGGAACACGTGGGGCAATACTAACCTTACCACTTATCTTAGAAGGAAGATTAAGGAAAGGCAAACCTACGTTTCTAGCATTTGTAAACTCAGAGAAAGCTATTGACAATGTTGACTGGAATACTCTCTTTCAAATTCTAAAGGTGGCAGGGGTAAAATACAGGCAGCGAAAGGCTATTTACAATTTGTACAGAAACGAGATGGCAGCTATAAGAGTCGAGGGGCATGAAAGGGGAGCAGTGGTTGGGAAGGGAGTGAAACAGGGTTCTAGCCTCACCCCGATGTTATTCAATTTGTATATTGAACAAGCAGTAAAGGAAACAAAAGAAACATTTGGAGTAGGTATTAAAATCCATGGAGAAGAAATAAAAACTTTGAGGTTCGCCGATGACATTGTAATTCTGTCAGAGACGGCAAAGGACTTGGAAGAGCAGTTGAACGGAATGTGCAGTGTCTTGAAAGGAGGATATAAGATGAACATCAAAAAAAGCAAAACGAGGATTATGGAATGTAGTCGAATTAAGTCGGGTGATGCTGAGGGAATTAGATTAGGAAATGAGACACTGAAAGTAGTAAAGGAGTTTTGCTATTTGGGGAGCAAAATAACTGATGATGGTCGAAGTAGAGAGGATATAAAATGTAGACTGGCAAACGAAAAATAATATTACCAAAATAAATATTCAAAAAATAAGGAAAGCGTTTCTAAAGAAGAGAAATTTGTTAACATCGAGTATAGATTTAAGTGCCAGGAAGTCATTTCTGAAAGTGTTTGTATGGAGTGTGGCCATGTATGGAAGTGAAACATGGACGATAAATAGTCTGGACAAGAAGAGAATAGAAGCTTTCGAAATGTTGTGCTACAGAAGAATGCTGAAGATTAGATGGGTTGATCACATAACTAATGAGGAGGTATTAAATCGAATTGGGGAGAAGAGGAGCTTGTGGCACAACTTGACTGGAAGAAGGGATCGGTTAGTAGGATATGTTCTGAGATATCGAGGGATCACCAATTTAGTATTAGAGGCCAGCGTGGAGGGTAAAAATCGTAGAGGGAGACCAAGAGATGAATACACTAAACAGATTCAGAAGGATGTAGGTTGCAGTAAGTACTGGGAGATGAAGAAGCTTGCACAGGATAGAGTAGCGTGGAGAGCTGCGTCAAACCAGTCGCAGGGATGAAGACCACAACAACAACAACATAATAAAGCGATGTTATATTAAGACCTCTGCCTGGCCTCCGTGCAACACGAAAAGTAGCAATTTCCAATCTGCATCGAATGATGTGGCTTCTC
This sequence comes from Schistocerca gregaria, assembly GCF_023897955.1. Taxonomy (NCBI): domain Eukaryota; kingdom Metazoa; phylum Arthropoda; class Insecta; order Orthoptera; family Acrididae; genus Schistocerca; species Schistocerca gregaria. Next base: position 503,673,351 of record NC_064924.1, on the reverse strand, counting down.
CACTTTCTTCTTGTTTTGGACAAGTGTGTAGAAGCCACAGTGTGGCTAACGCAGATGATAAAACTAATTCCACACAAGCAGTATTATTAGCAAACTGTTTGATGTGTGACGAGACGGCGTCTGGCTGCGGAGCCTTCCTTTTCCTTTCCCTTCTCCCCCCTTCCTCGCAATCCCATTCGCCGTTGGGTTCGGAACCCTAGGCCGGAGCGTTTTTTTGGCCGGGCCTGCATTAGGATGTCATCCTCAATACAAAAGGTGTCCTTACGGGTCGTTCATTCATGAAAGTGGCGAGATTGGACTGAGAAAAGTTGGGAATTTGTACGGGCACTGATAACCAAGCAGTTGAGCACCCCACAAACCAAACACCATCATCATCATCATCATACGGGTGGCACAAAATAGGTGGTAGAAATCATTTGTCCACTGTGGTTTAATTGTATGCTGCAAATGATTCTCCTTGTGAAATTGTTGTATTGTAGCTCTGAAAATTCCACAGCTCATTCACCACTTCCTCAGTTCACATTTAGTCATGAAAGCACTAACACAAGCACAGCATCTGTTGATAGAAAAGACTTTTTACGTAATTTACGGACGTATGATTGTGGCGAGAAACCGCATTCAATCTCACATCGATCCCAGAACAGCACCCTCCAGACTGACAGCTCCTCGTTTAGACTACAGAACAGAACTGGGGTCACATTGTGATGTCTGCATTTAAGCATCCTCTGATACAGATTTTGTGTTATATTTTCCCAATTCTTTAAGAGGTTGATGAATTGTTTTGAAATGACCGCACCCCTCCGTGGTTTGCAGGAAGGGCCAGTAAGGACGACCAACCTGTGTTATAGCCCTGAAGAATGTGGAATGCGTGCGCACCTTATTCAGTGGGGAGTCCACTACTTGAACAAGACGTGGAGCACGGCAAATCAGGGTGTCACGACGATCTCTCCGCGGGATAATGAAAGAGAAACAACCTTTTTCTTCGCAAAATTCAATGGTGCCAACCGTTGATGGAGAGGTATGTGAAACAGCGATTTTCTTTTGGAAATGCGAGGATTGAGCCCTTTTCAAATGGAAGAGTCAATACAGACCACATCAGGTTAGTGAGGGTATTTCTCAATATCTAATAGTCCCAAAAAAAGTAGTACCTCATAGTCATTGCCCCATTTCGAAACATCATTAGCGGCTGCACAATGATACATGATGCTACAGGCACTTGTAAAGTCAACTTGTTCCTTGATTAATTATAATCTAACGTTTTGTCTATAAATCTGGTAATAATTTAAGTTAATATTGCACACCTTACAGAGATGATGTTTACAGCTCTGTAGTTGTTCTGGTTTACCTTTCTCATTCCTTGTGAGGAAGAATAACTGAATTTGGGGAACTGCCGTCCTTCGCAGATTTCTATAAACAATTCTGGAGGTTTCTTTTGTAGCACTTCGCTTTGAATATTTATTATTTGTCATACTCTCCGTGGTCCTTTCCTTTCTTCCCATTTCGGCAAGCATCATACACCTCATCTAGCATTATTTCCGAAATGTCAATGTTTTCATTTCGGCAAGCATCATACACCTCACCTAGCATTATTTCCGAAATGTCAATGTTTTCATTATATATAGTGCCTCACAAAAAAAGTGAATCACCCAGAAGACACGGTCGAACTTCAATGCAGCTTCGTACAAGTGTACACTACCGGCAGCTATATAAACGATTATAGCTACAAACTTCTGTGCACGGTATAACGCAACCTGAATGCATTAGAGTTGTTCGTCTTTAGTGTTGCTATCCGTCCTGGGAGGGTATACAGGGTGCAAGCTCTTTGCTATACATATTCTGGGAATAGGTAGTGTAGACCAATAAACATGAGCTCTGAAGTGCTTACCTTAAGAGCTATGAGCACCTGTTCATATTGGCTACTATGAAACACATCTCTAGTTAAGGCATGGATTTTAGACCCCATGTTTACTGGACAGTTACTTCATGCTTTCTTCCTCCCAAAATATCGAAAGCAAAGAGCTTGGAGTAGAAGAAATTTTTTCACAGTGCCGAAGATCAAGAAGTGCTCGTAGCTCTTCAGGATGCACTTTAGATTCCGTTTTTAATAAACTTCCTTGCTTCGAATGGTCGTTCCTGTCATATCCGTGAATACTGACCATTCCTTCTGGGACATCCTATATGAGGGGCGCTGAGTGATGAGTGTGAAAAACATAGAGACGCCGCGTACTCCTATGAGACAGCGTTACCAGCACTTGACAGTAAAATTGCTGGATGGTCGAATCGTGCAATATCTACATTTATGGGGAATTCTGATATGACAGTGGCCCGATGTTGAACTGCATGGGAACGTGAGGGCAGGCATACTCTTTATCAAGGCTCCAGTCGGTCATGTCTGTCCACCACAAGGGAGCATCACCATACTGTGCACCAAGCACATCGTAACCTCTTTACATCTGCGCTTGTCATCCGAAAATAGGTAACGAACTCCCTCCAATATTCATTTACACCCTACATCGTCGCAGCAGCAGCAACAGCCGAACTAGAGAATTATCGTCCCATGTGTAGGCTGCCTTTAACGTCACAACACAAATTGCTGCATTTGGAACGGTCTAGCGACACCATTCATCAGAATTCGTTGCTTTCCAGTCACTTAGCAATGAATCACAGTTTTGCCCTACCCCGGATGACCATCTTTGGTGGGTGTAGCAGCGGCCTGGGGAGAGGTTCCATTCCTCCAATGTTTTGGAGGGGCACAGCGGTGGTACTGCTGAGGGTGTGGTGTGAGGAGACATCGGATATAATTTCAGATTACAGCTGGAAGTAACTGAGGGAACTCTGACGTGACAACGGAACGTCATCCCCATACTGCGCCTCAAGTGTTACCACTCTTACAACAGTACTGCAATACCATGGACAATATTCGTCCACATATGGCAGTTGTTTCTATTAGTTGTCTGCTTGGTGTTGAGGTACTCCAGTGGCCAGCAAGATCATCAGATCAGTCCTCGATACAACATGACTTGGACTAGCGTGCACGTCAGTTTCATCCCAGTACCAGTATTCACGACATCAAGGACGGTTACAACAGCTGTGGACTAATTTTCCTTAGGAGAGGATACAGCGGCCTTATGATATCCTTCCCGTTCGAATCGGTGCATATATACATGCCAGTATGTGCAATGTCGCACTGACTAAAAATTAGGTTCATACTATCAAGTTCTTATTAATTCTGACCAGATTTTGTAATCACGGAAATACGACAGCATACTCTTTTTTTAGCCGTTCACAATGCTTCACTTTTTTCGTCAGGCACTACGTGTAAAATGCATGATGGCTACACACAACCCTTCGATGTTCTCAACGTAGCATCTTCTCTATAGCTGGCATTTTTAGTTTCATCTTTCGGGCCCTCCAGTCGTGGATACAGAGAAATGTCAGTCTTTGAGACCGTAACAGGAATTCAGTAGCATCTCTTCACCTATATTTCTCCAAGTGAAGTGTCATGCAAGTATGACAAGTACTTAGTTTGATACTGTAGTCGAACCTTGTCTTAATGCAGATAGCAAATCTTTAAACAGCTCTCAAACGGGAGGAAGGACAGACGTTGAAGCACACAGACACACCTGAATTACCAAATCATACGATGGAGACACATTAACCCAGCCAGGTTCACTTCCTTACCTACACCAACATGGGGATTCAACCAAGACACATGGTATTGGTGATTTGGTATAACGTTCAGGTTGATTGCACCTCGACAGAACCAAATAATTCTCCATGTAAATTCCTCATCTGCATGAACCGTGCCCTCAAACTCTCGCACTACTAACCGCTTTTGGTCTGGATCGTTCTTCTTCATAGTGTTCATTAGTTTTGAAACATTCATCAGTGTCCAGAATACACTGTACTTTTGAACTTATCGACTGAGGTGGCGCAATGGATAGCACACTGGACTCGCATTCGGGAGGACGACGGTTCAATCCCGCGTCCGGCCATCCTGATTTAGGTTTTTCGTGATTTCCCTAAATTTCCTCCAGGCAAATACCGGGATGGTTCCTTTGAAGAACACGGCCGACTTACTTCCCCGTCCTCCCATAATCCGGTGAGACCGATGACCTCGCTGTCTGGTCTCCTCCCCCAAAAGCAACCCAACACTTGAACTGTTTGTCATTCTTGCTCAGTGATTCAATAAAATTTTTGGCATCATCGCATAAGGAGTCTCACTAGTGACTGGGTTTGTTATTAGGAACAGGCTCTTCGTGAACGGTACTTCCGGCTTCAAATTTATACCAAATATGGGCAGTTGTTCGGAATGTCGGTGACCGATAAGGAGGTGGGGCAATCGTGTATCATGAATTTCGAAGTAATTAACCACTTGGCTAGCTGGATGGGTGGGCGAGTGATGGACGATATACTCCCATTTGTGAATGCAGGTTTTGCCCGCATCCCACTTTCAAAGAAGTTTCTTTTCTTAATGTAACACACGCTTTTTTTTAAAAAAAAATGGGAATCACCATGTCACTATTATAAATACGAAGGGCGCGAAGAAAAGTGATGCCTCCGAATTTTTTATGTGAAAAGTCTTAAAGAATTTGAGTAATACAAACGTTATTAACAATCTACACCTTTATTCTTCATGCATTCATATTAATTTCTCAGCGTAGTCACCATGCCGCCGAGCACTTTTCTCCCAACGAGAGAGCAGTTTGTTTACAGTCACTGCAGAATGTTTGCCTTTTTTGGAGGACCCACGACGTCGCCTCTGCTTCCACCGCATCATCACTATCAAAGTGAGGCTCCCGCAGGTGTTCCTTAAGTGTGGGAACAGATGAGAATCGGGTGGGCCCAAGTCAGGTCTGTATGGAGGATGATCGATGACAGTGAACACAAGGCGTCGGGTTGTTGCGGACGTCACAGAGGTCGTGTGTAGTGTGGCACTGCCATGCTCAAGGAGAGGATGCTCCATGTGTGGACGAGCTCTCCGACATAGTTACAATGCACACGGACATGTTGCGCGCTATAATTCGGAGTTCTCTACAGCAAATATTTTGAAATCAACGATAACGATATACAATATTAATAACGTTTGTTTTATTTAAAAAGTTCTAAGAATTTGTACAGAAGAAATTCGTAGGAATTACTTTTCAGTACGCCCTCGTACTTATCTTACAATCTACACTACTGGCCATTAAAATTGCTACACCAAGAAGAAATGCAGATGACAAACGGGTATTCATTGGGCAAATATATTATACTAGAAATGACATGTGATTACATTTTCACGCAATTTGGGTGCACAGATCCTGAGAAATCAGTACCCAGAACAACCACCTCTGGCCGTAATAACGGCCATGATACGCCTGGGCATTGAGTCAAACAGAGCTTCGATGGCGTGTACAGGTACAGCTGCCAATGCAGCTTCAACACAATACCACAGTTCATCAAGAGTAGTGACTGGTGTAATGTGACGAGCCAGTTGCTCGGCCACCATTGACCAGACGTTTTCAGTTGGTGAGAGATCTGGAGAATGTGATGGCCATGGCAGCAGTCGAACATTTTCTGTATCCAGAAAGGCCGTACAGGACCTGCTAGATGCGCTTATGCATTACCTTGCTGAAATGTACGGTTTCGCATAGGTCGAATGAAGGGTAGAGCCACGGGACGTAACACATCTGAAATGCAATGTCCACTGTTCAAAGTGCCGTCAATGAGAACAAGAGGTGACGGAGACGTGTAACCAGTGGCACCCCATACCATCACGCCAGGTGACACGCCAGTCTGGCGATGACAAATACACGCTTACAATGTGCGTTCACAGCGATGTCGCCAAACACGGATGCGACCATATTGGTGCTGTAAACAGATCCTGGATTCATCCGAAAAAATGACATATTGCCATTCGTACACCCAGGTCCGTCGTTGAGTACACCACAGTACACCATCGCCGGCGCTCCTGTCTGTGATGCAGCGTCAAGGGTAAACGCAGCCATGGTCTCCGAGTTGATAGTACATGCTGCTGCAAACGTCGTCGAACTGTTCGTGCAGATGGTTGTTGTCTTGCAAACGTCCTCATCTGTTGACTCAGGGATCGAGACGTGGCTGCACGATCCGTTACAGCCATGTGGATAAGATGCCTGTCATCTCGACTGCTAGTGATACGAGGCCGTTGAGATCCAGCACAGCGTTGCGTATTACCCTCCTGAAACCACCGTCCATATTCTGCTAACAGTCATTAGATCTCGACCAACGTGAGCAGCTGGGTCGCGATACGATAAACCGCAATCGCGAAAGGCTACAATCCGACCTTTACCAAAGTCGGAAACGTGATGGTACGCATTTATCCTCCTTACACGAGGCATCACAGCTACGTTTCACCCGTCAACGCCGGTCAACTGCTGCTTGTATATGAGAAATCGGTTGGAAACTTTCCTCATGTCAGCACGTTGTAGGTGTCACCACCGGCGCCAACCTTGTGTGAATGGTCTGAAAAGCTAATCATTTGCATATCACAGCATCTTCATCCTGTCGGTTAAATTTCGCTTGTGTTGCACGTCATCTTCGTGGTGTAGCAATTTTAATGGCAAGTAGTGTACTTGCGTCCTTGGATTTTTTGGTAATGGGGCATGTATTGGAACATTTTCACCAGTGCATGCTGTTGTAGGCTGTCGGCTTCAGATAAAGTCAGTCGGACCTATTTTTCGGACTCGGTAGTGCATAAAAAATGCCATTGTGAATCGTTGTGGTTTATTGGTTAAAAAGCATCATCTTTCATGTATCTCATCGACAAATTACATCTGAACGCCTGCGAAATAAGGAACGTATAACCAGAAACAATGTTTATGTCACGTAATAAAGTAGGTTAATCTTATTAGGATAACTACATTTTGAAAACGAGGGAAAGATTACGGATTGACTTCCTTTCGATGATGAGGTCATTAGAGACGGAGTGCAAGTTCAGATTGGTGAGGGTAATAAGCTGTGTCTCTCTCAAAGGAACCACTTCAGTATTTGCAGCAAGCGTTTTAAGAAAACCTTGGGAAACTTAAATCTGAATAGTCGGTCGAGGATTCGATTACTTCTGAGACAAATCGCTGATGGAGCCCTGGAAATGCAAGCAACAGACCAAGTGCTTCAATTAATTATTCTATTATTAGAAGAAAAGTAAGATCACAATTGAACGTTCTGTCGACGTCGATGACGTTAGTGACGGAGCTCAGGCCAGGACTGGGGAAGGAGGATCCGGAAGGAAATCTGCCCTGTTCTTTCAATGGAACCATCCCGGCATTCGCCTCAAGCCTTTTGCGAAAATCGCGGAAAACAGAAAACTGGACCTGTTCGTAGAGTGTTACGCACAGCGCTCTAACTTGCGAGTCAGGGAGTGGAATAAAATCGGGTTCGAATGAGCCCGGCGGATTAACGGCCGTGGGCTGGTGTACCGGAAAGCATGAATGTGCTTTTTAGGCGGTTTCCCACCTTCATTCAGATAAATGCTGGGCTGATCCCCGAATTACACCTAACAGAATACGATACACAACAGTTAAAATACGATCACACAGAGAGCAAAGTTTACACGATTCACAGAGAAATGGCGAATACGATTTCCGTCCCTTGACGACTACTGCATCACAAAGCTAAATAATGAAATAAAGTTTGCCAAATCCTGAAAAAGCGGACCCCCTCCTAGATGACGTAAAGTCTACAGAAGAAAAAGAGTGGAAGACGAAAAATCTAAACATGGGTGGTCGGTCTGGTATTTCAACAGCAGCCGTCACTAATGAAAGCCCAGTGTCTTACCACGCACCACCTCGCCCGGTCTCATTAGATGGTGGTAGTGATTACAAAATAGAAAACAACAAATTTAGAATATTGGAGTTGTACTGAGAGTGTCTCAGATACAACATGTTTATATGGTTACATCATGTGGACTAAGTACAATGCGCCAACCAAAGAGGCGTAATTGAAGCACTGCCCACTAACTCACCTCATCGTAAGTGAGATGCATGTCTACTCCACCATGCAACCTTTGTTTTCTTTACTTATCCTGGCATTTAGCAAGTGGAATATTCCCCAACTTATGATTCACATAGTGATCAAATGCCTGCTGTCTGAACTACCATTGCTGTATCCCGATATGCGGCTTCGCTGCTGCTAGGGAGAAGGGAAAAAAATTAGGCGGGAAGGAAGGCACTTGACGTGTGAACTGATTTGCAAAATAATCTCTCTGTCCCCAAGCGACAGGTTTCGATAGCTAAGAAATTGCGAGGGAGTGTTGGAAAGTAACGCCTTCATACTTTTCATGCGAAAACGATTACAGATTTTTAAATAAAACAAACGTTATTAACATTCTACCTCTTTATTCTTCATGTTTACATATTCGCAGCGCTGCGCCACTACAGGGCTCCGAATAGTTATGTGTAACATTGCGGTGCGTACCGTAACTACGTTAGTGCATGAGAAACAGCGTGTTGTAATCCAGTTTGTAAGAGTTCGTCCGCACATGGAGCACCTTCTTCATCAGCAGGCCACACGCAAGAGCTGTCACGACTGCAGCAATTCGATGCCTTGGGTTCACTGTCATCGATCATTCTCCATACTGTACTGACTTGGCTCCATCCGATTTTCAACTGTTTTCAAAACCTGAAAAACGCCTTCGAGGATTTTACTTTGATAGCGACGAAGCGGTGCAATCAGGGGTGAGAATAAGGCTCCGTCAAGAAAGTAAAATATTCTGCAATAACGATGTCAACAAATTGGTCTCTCGTTGAGGAGAAAAGTTTGCGCCGCCACGGTGACATTGTTGAGAAATAGACATATAGATATGAAGAACAAATGTATAATGTTACTACAGTTTGTTTCGATTGCTGCGCAAAATCTCCACGTATGCATACACCATAATTACTCTACCACTAAACACTGAGGGGAATGTCGTAGAACCGTTGCTATTCACAATATACGTAAATGACCTTGTGGATAACATCGGAAGTTCCCCGAGGCTTTTTGCGGATGATGCTGTAGTATATCGAGAGGTTGTAATAAAGAAAAATTCTACTGAAATGCAGGAGAATCTGCAGCGAATTGACGCATGGTGCAGGGAATGGCAATTGAATCTCAATGTAGACAAGTGTAATGTGCTGCGCATACATAGAAAGAAAGATCCCTTATCATTTAGCTACAAAATAGCAGGTCAGCAACTGTAATTTCATAAATTATCTGGGCGTACGCATTAGGAGTGATTTAAAATGGAATGACCACATGAAGTTGATTGTCGGTAAAGCAGATGCCGGACTGAGATTCATTGGAAGAATCCTAAGGAAATGCAGTTCGAAAACAGAGGAAGTAGGTTACAGTACACTTGTTAGCCTACTGCTTGAATACTGCTCACCGGTGTGGAATCCGTATCACATAGGGTTGATAGAAGAGATAGAGAAGATCCAAAGGAGAGCAGCGCGCTTCGTTACAGGATCATTTAGTAATCGCGAAAGCCTTTCGGAGATGATAGATAAACTCCAGTGGAAGATTCTGCAGGAGAGACGCTCAGTAGCTCGGTACGAGCTTTTGTTGAAGTTTCGAGAACATACCTTCACCGAGGAGTCAAGCAGTATATTGCTCCCTACTACGTATATCTCGCGAAGAGACCATGAGGATAAAATCAGAGAGATTAGAGCCGACACAGAGGCATACCGACAATCTTTCTTTCCACGAACAATACGAGACTGGAATAGAAGGGAGAACCGATAGAAGTACTCAGGATACCCTCCGCCACACACCGTCAGGTGGCTTGCTCAGTATGGATGTAGATGTAGGTGTAGATTGCTGCGCAAACAGTGTCTCCACGTAAGCTTACACCATAATTATTCTACCACGCAAACATTGGGGTTACAGTTTACACTCGTCTGGTATGAGACGTTCCCGGGGGATGGGGGCTCCACAGGGAGCCGAACCGCACAATAACCATGGGTTCGGTGTGGGGCGGCGGTGCGGTGGGTGGACTGCTGTGGCCTGTTGTGGGGTTGTGAACCACTGAGGGCTACCGCGGGACGAAGCCTCTCTGTAGTTTCTAGGTCTCCCGTTCAATACACAAAGTTTGTTTGATTTAAAAAGCTGTAAGAGTTTTTCATACGAACAAATTCGGACCCGTTACTTTTCAGCACGTATTCATACTACAAACAAGTGCTCCACTTCCCTCACTATTTTTCTCTTGTGCACAGTAGCGAAGTAGAGTATCAGCATTCTGAGGTGTTGGTTTACGTTGGAGACATTTCGTCACTAGGTGTATCATTACAGTTGCGAAATACCAGGATAAGCCTGCAAATGGTGTCATCTGCCTAACTACCAGCTAACCATTTATTCGCCTTCCACCTAAAAAATAGTGAATTCTACGTCAGAGCTTAAACGTGCCAGTAATTTGTATTACTTGTAGCGAGCTGCTCCCACACACGACAAATATACATGCTACAAATGCAGTATTACATGCAGCGGTTGGACAAACATATGGAAACACCAAATACACAAAACATACGGTGCAGGAAGCCCATTGGCTTTCAAAACAGCTTCCTTTCGTCTTGGGATTGATATAAGAAGATCCTGTGTGGTTTTCAAGGGAATCGTACAGCATTTTTCCTGCACACACTGTCAGGTTCAGGCAACTATGATGGAGATGGATACGATCATGCACCTTTCTGTCCAGGCTACAAAGACTCGATGATACTGAGATCTGATTATTGTGGTGGCTAGTGAAGATAGGATAATGCGGCTTCATACCCATAAAAACAGTCCTGGAAGATGCGAGTTGTGTGAGCAGGGGTCCTGCCCTGTGTAACGCAGCACTGCCGTTAGGGAACAAACGTTGCACCATGGGATGGAATTGATGAGCTGAACTGGTCACAATCCCGGGCAGTAATACGACCTTGCCGAGTAGCCATGCGACCCATGGAGTACCGCGATGGGGCTGCTCAAATTATCACCGAACCTCCGCTATATTTCACTCCTGGGACGTAAACGCTGCCAGAAGTTGGAAATATTGTGGAACAAGACTCATCCGACAAAACGAAATTCTTCCATTGCTCCATTGTCCGTGTTTTACAGCTTCGGCATCACGTTTTCCTGTAACGGGCATTCGCACCACTATAGGTGTAGCTTTGTAACTCAATCTTGCCCTGAAGTTCGCTGCTTAAACTCCCTTCGTGTTGCTTTGCTACTGACAATAGTTCTGCAATGGTTTTCGCAGCTGCTATCCTCTTATTTTTGCTGCTGTCCTCTTATTTTTCGTCTCAGTCTTCTTCAGTAACCGTCCGTCATGACCACTTTCGTCTGCGTTGTGATTCAGCTGATGATGTTTTCTCCGCCTTTCCAGTATGCAGTATAAAACGCCCACAAGGTGAATCTTGAAGCACTAAACACACCGGCTTCCTTGGTTACGAAGCACCAACAATTTGCCCACGTTCGGATTCAGTCAGGTTTGACATATTCACGCAGCACTACACAGAAGACTATTCTGATCACGGCTGACACTTGAAACTTATTGAGGACATTTCACAGGCGCCGTCTGCGGTCAAATACAACGGCGCAGGCTGCATACTTGGCTGGCTTCTGCATTTATGTTCAAGCACGCATTTTTCGCGGTGTTTCCATATTTTTGTCCAATCCCTGTAGTTCCAGCCATTATGGTGGTGCGGACTTCTGTTAAAGCTTTTTTGGGAATATTTGTCTGTATGCCAATTTTAGTTCTTTTATCGAAAGCGAATTGCAACTTATAATTGAATAACACGTTTCAAGCTCCATCGAAGGTCACTATAGATTTCACCTGTATTCTGTATGTATTTGCGCACTAATTCCAGAAACAAGCGTAACTTCAGGTTGCGTTAGGGCAGCGTAATAGGTCCGCTGCTTTTTACGATTTTCATAAACGATCTGGTTGATGGTATTGACAGCGGCATTAGACTGTTTACCGATGATGCTGTAGTCTACAGGAAAGTAGTATCACACGAAATTAGTGAACAAATCAATGAGGATTTGCCGACATTCTGTTTTTCCTCGTACGATCCGCGAGTGGAACAGAGGGGGGGAGGGGGGAGTGGAGTATGACTTTGGCGCGAATTGTGCCCTCCGCCACACGCCGCTTTGGGCTAGCGGAGTATATATGTCGATAAGATGTAGAGATGTCTGGCTGATAGCATATAATAATGAAACAACTTTGACGAAGTAACATAAATATTGACTGGTAATGAAATAAAAATGTGAAGTTTCCTTCGTCGTTAAATGAATGAACTATTTATACAGGGTGGGACAAATAAATGTGACCGGGACGAGTGGATACGATTGGACATGAACGTATGCATATTAACACATCCCCTAATACGCACACCACCGGCGAATCACGTCGATAATGCGGACAAATACTCCACCTCGACCAGCAGATGCGTCCCTACCAAGCGTCGGTTGATCATGCATTAAATTCAGCAGATACTCCTCAGGGCCTCCGGTTTTGTGAATGGCCGTTCACTGAGATAACCATGAATGGCTTGGACACGGCTCTGTTCTTTGTGTCTGACGAAGTCTGGTTCCACCTGAGTGATTATTTCAACACATAGAATCACAGGTTCGGGGCAGCGAAGAATCCGCATAACTTCCAGGAGACACCACTGGGTGATCAGATGGGTCGGGCTTGGTATGTAGTGTCTGCGCGCCGCATTATTGGTCCCATCTTCTGTCATGAGGCCGTACTTTGACGCGTTGCATTGCCAATATTTTGAAACCATATGTGGCAGCATTAACGGAGGAGGTAAACTTCTGCAGTTACTTCCAACACGATGGAGCAACTGTCCATACAGCTGGGCGAACCTTGGAGCACATTTACAAATCTTCATACCTGGCAGAGTTGTTACAGCCTGGTCAAGGCTATAGCTGGCCATCCAGGTAACGTGATGTATCAGGATGCGATTACTTTTTGTGTGGGAAGCCCTCAAGTGTAAAGCGTATTGCAACAACCCCCATAGTCTTCGAGAACTGCAGCAGAACATTTGGGTTGAGACTGCAGCAGTTTCGGGAGTCCAGTTTCGACCCACCTTCAGCAACTTGCTGATCAGTGTCCAAATGTGCCACGAAATGAATGGTGGTCACTTTCATTTGCTGCAGTGTGGGAAGCTCTCAAGTGTGCATTGTATTGCAACAACCCCCATAGTTTTCGAGTTCTGCAGCAGAACATTAGGGTTGAGACTGCAGTAGTTTCAGGAGTCCAGTTTCGACCAACCTACAGCAACTTGCTGATCAGTGCCCAAATATGCCAGGAAATGGATGATGGTCACTTTCAACATCTGCTGCAGTGTGGAAAGCTCTCAAGTGTGCAGTGTATTGCAGCAACCCCGATAGCCTTCGAGAACTGCAGCAGAACATTTGGATTGAGACTGTAGCAGTTTCAGGAGTCCAATCTCAAATCACCTTCAGCAACTTGCTGATCAGTGCCCAAAAGTGCCACGAAATGAATGGTGGTCGTTTTCATTTGCTGCAGTGTGGGAAGCTCTCAAGTGTGCATTGTATTGCAACTACCCCCGTAGTCTTCGAGGACTGCAGCAGAATATTTTTGTTGAGACTGCAGCAGTTTCAGGAGTCCAGTTTAGACCCACCTTCAGCAACTTTCTGACCGGTGTCCAAAAGTGCCAGGAAATGAATGGTGGTCACTTTCAATATCTGCTGCAATAGGTTAGCACTATATTTCCTTTCCCCTGCTGTGGTTCTTTGTACCCTCAAATGCTGTTCTCCGGGTCACTTTTATTTGCCCATCCTGAATTATTGAATTGTGATGCTTCGATAAAATCTGTTTTACACTATGAAAAACTGCTTTGTCTTCCAATTCAAGTTATACTATGTACGTGAAATTGTAATAGGCAAGGAAATTATTTGGATGCACCACGAATGCTATGGCCGAGATCGATTCAGGTTTCTGCCTTGTGGCGGAATTAACTGTGAAGAATACGGACCACTGGCTGTGTAATTCTCTAATCCTAGCACTGAAGCGTGCTTGCAGGGAGACGCATGCCTCGCGGGTACTCACTTGAAGAAGTCCTCCTTGCAGAAGACCTGGCCGTTGCGCGCGAAGCACTTGTCGCTCAGCTGGCCGCTGCACTCGCTGCACTTGAGGCACTTGGCGTGCCACGTGCGGTCCAGCACCTTCAGGATGAACCTGTCCAGGATGAGCTGCTGGCAGCCGCCGCACTTGGGGATGCTCGCTGCAACACCACGGCGGGCACACGTTCAGGCTGGCGCGCTGCGTAACGCGTTCTACATAATGCGTGTAGCATTACCAGGGGTACACATAACGTCTTAATTATCACGTCGAAAAAATAAATTTCAGTAATTTTGGTTTGTTTGTAGGTACATGTTTTACAGTTTGGCTCTAGTAAAGAGAAAGGCATCAAAGGGGCAATTCTGACGTTGCGGTTGATAATGGAAGCCAGATTAAAGAAAAATCGAGACACGGGGAAAGAGACCAAACAGCAAGGTCATCGGTCTCATCGGATTAGGGAAGGATGGGGAAGGAAGTCTGCGTGCCCTTTCAGAGGAACCATCCCAGCATTTTCCTGGAGCTTTAGGGAAATCACGGAAAACCTAAATCAGGATGGCCAGACGCGGCATTGAACCGTCGTCCTCCCGAATGAATCGAGACTCGTTCAAAGGATTTGTCAACCTGAAAAAAGCGTTCAACTGTGTCAAATGGTGAAATATGTTCGAAATTCTGAGGAAAACTGGGGTAAGTTATAGGGAAAGACGGGCGATGTACAAAATGTACTAGAACCAAGAGGGAACAATAAGATGATGATGTTTGGTTTGTGGGGCGCTCAACTGCGTGGTTGTCAGCGCCCTTACAAATTTCCAACCTCAGTCCAGTCTCCAAGCGTTCATGAGTGATGATGAAATGATGAGGACAACACAAACACCCAGTCATCTCGAGGCAGGTTAAAGTCCCTAAAGCCGCCCGGAATCGAACGAGGGACCCCATGCTCTGGAAGCGCGAATACAACCGCGAGACCGCGGACGGGAACAATAAGAGAGGAAGAGCATGAACCAAGTCCTCGGATTAAAACTGGTGTAAGACAGGGATGTAGCCTTTCGCCGCTACTGTTCAGCCTGTACATCGAAGAAGGAATGATTGAAATAAAAGAAAGGTTCAGGAGTGGAATTCAAATTGAAGGCGAAATGATATCAATGATAGCATTCACTGATGACATTACTATCCTCAGTGAAAGTGAAGAAGAATTACAGGATCTGCTGAATGCTTTGGACAGTCTGATGAGGACGGAGTATGGACTGAGAATAAATCGAAGAAAGACGAAAGTAATGAGACTCAGAAGAAATGAGGACAGCGAGAAACTTAACATCAGGATTGGTGATCACGAAGTAGATGAAGTTAAGGAATTCTGCTACCTGGGAGCACAGTAGACATAAAAAGCAGTCTAACACTGGCAGAAAGGGCGTTCCAGGGAAAGAGAAGTCTGCTAGTATCAAACGCGGGTATTAATTTGAAGAAGAAATTTCTGAGAATGTACGTCCGGAGCACAGAATTGTATGATAATGAGAGATGAACTGTGGGAAAATCAGAACAGAAGGGAATCGAAGCATTTGAAACGTGGCGCTACAGAAGACTGTTGAAAATTAAGTGGACGGATAAGATAAGGAATCAGGAGGTTCCCCGTAGAATCGGTAAGGAAAGGAATGTATGGAAAACATTGATAAGAAGAAGGGACAAAATAGGAGGACATTTATTAAAATACATTAAGGAATAATTTACATAGTAATAGAGGAAGCTGTAGAGGGCAAAAACTATTGAGGAAAACAGAAACTGAAATACGTCTGGCAAAGACCAGAGGAGAGAGATTGCAAGTGCTACTCTGAGATGAGGAGGTTGGCACATGAGAGGAATTCGTGCTTGGCCGCATCAAACCAGTCAGAAGACCGATGATTTAAAAGAAAAGTACATGTCTGCATTTCTGCTACACATTTTAATCCTGGCGTCACTAAGTACCGTAGCGCGCAGCTAGATGAAGAAAATAAAATGTCTCAGCCCTTCGCTTTCTCTATGGGTTCCAAAATTTTGGTCTGGTTCCTCTAGTGGCATAATACGGCACTCGGATCCAGCATTTCAGTGTGTACCTGGACTGCAGACGTTTACGGGTGGATGCAATTAAAAGTGCAGCTTCTCCATTGTGGCAGCGAATTCTGGGTAGATTATCCCAATGTGTTAATGTGGAACCGATTTACACAGGAAAAAAATTAGTTCCAATTTTGGCCACCTGATGCAAATCTGCCACTGTGAATGCAAGAAAAAATTGTAAGTAGGCTGTTTAGGTTTTTATGTTGGTAACGTCACGAAGCGCTCTGTATGAAAATCACTGACTGTGTGCAATCTGTGGCTGGTTGGAATGTTGGAGTATTCGCTATTGTAGTGTTGGGCAGTTGGATGTGAACAGCACGTAGCGTTGCGCAGTTGGAGGTAAGGCGCCAGCAGTGGTGGATGTGGGGAGAGAGATGACAGAATTTTGAGAGCGGACGATCTGGACGTGTGTCCGTCAGAAAGAGTAAATTTGTAATACTGTACATCATTAAATGATACATATATTATGACTTTTGAACACTATTAAGGTAAATACATTGTTTGTTCTCCATCAAAATCTTTTATTTGCTAACTATGCCTATAAGTAGTTAGTGCCTTCAGTAGTTAGAATCTTTTGTTTAGCTGGCAGTCTTGGCGCTCGCTGTATTGCAGTAGTTTGAGTAACGAAGATTTTTGTGAGGTAAGTGATTGATGTAAGGTATAGGTTATTGTTAGTCAGGGCCAATCTTTAGTGGGAATTACTGAAAGTCAGATTGCGTTGCGCTAAAAATATTGTGTGTCTGTTTAGTGATGATCAGAATAAGTAAAGAGAGAACAGTCTGAGTACGTTCAGTGTTGCTCAGCTGTTTGAAAATCAAGTAACGTAGAAGTTTCCCAGCAGAGTCATTTATAAATTTTACTAAGGGGATGTTTCAAAATACATAAATTTTTCCATTCTTATTGGATTAGGATCGGAACGTGGGCAGAAAACGTCAAACAAGTGAGAAAGACATGATGTTGATTTTGTTATTAACCGCCGCTTACACAGTTTGCTTAATAAGAGCACCAAAGACGTCAACGACATGCTGTACAGCGCCAGATTTGCACATAGTGGCTAAAACTGAAAGAAATTTTTTCCAGTGTAAGTCAGTTCCGCAGCAGCAGATTAAGTTTCGGTGCCACACGCTGTTAATAGCCTACACTGCCACTTACTTATAACCACACGGTACCTACAACCAAACAAAAAATTACGAGAATTTTTTATTTTTTATTTCTTTATTCTTGAGGTGATAATTAAAACTTTATGAGTAGCCCTTGTGCGTCAGATATGTGGCCAACTATATAAGTATTTTCCAAATTACTATTCTAGGCCTAATTTTCAACACAATATGAAAGTAACATTTCATAGCTGAGTTGTATAACACGTCGATGGCAGGTGATGAAAATCTCGTATGTCTGTGAAAACCGTTAATTCCAGTAACCAGTATCTCTTTTATCAAACAGAGATTACAAAGTGCATGAATTTCTCTAATCTGACGATAACTGGCCTTCTACTACATAGTTTCAAATGTAGTAACTTTATCTGTATCACTTTATGTAATTTTTAAGAAACCGTCTTCGCTTCCCTGTAAAATTCAGCAAAATCGGTTAAGAGGTTTTCATTGCCTGCTATCGATGTATCTATGGCTGTATACAGTGTGTCCCATTTATAATGGGCACCGCTAATAACTATTTGTTTAGAAGTAAAATTACAAATGTATTGAGGAAATATTGTTCAGCTACCAGCGGGACATTGCCCAGCATCACTACTTTTCTTCTAACATTATTCTTTATAAAGATAAGAACACCGGTACGCTTTTTTTTAAATAGCACCCTGTATAATTTATTTGGTAATCCACTTCCTCTTCTCAAGACTGAGACGAGCATATTTTAGCCCCCTTTGATATTTATGTAACAGACTTCCCCACTAACAAGAAATCTCATAGGAAACATTATGAAACTATACATATTTTTTCTGTTTCCTTTCTTTTAAATTCCCTTTAGTCATTTTATGATTTTCTACATGCGAATATGTGAAGTGAAATCGTTATGTAAATTAATACCTGTTTCTTGGATTGTAATAGTATTTTAATCGTTCTTGTGTATTATGTCTATGAGTTTCTGGAAGCTTCGGTTCAAGAGGGAAAGTGGTATCCGTGTAGAAGTTTTACGAACGCAAGAGAGATAACTGACGAGCAAATTAGTTCAAGGAGGGACTCAGAAGTGTTAGAACAGGCTGTTGTGATAAATCAAATTATTCGTAGAGAAGGCAATTATATTTCGTTAAGAGAAGTGTTTCAGAACAGTTTTGGTCGGAAAGCGAAGTTTGAAAAAAAGGAATGAGCGAGGAGTTCAAAGCAGGACGGTGAAAGTGTTAAGTCGATAGGTAGCAAGCGTGTTGGAAATCGGTAAAAAGTTTCGTTAAGTTGTGGAGAAGAGAGTGGTTTTAGCAGTGCTGATAGAGCAAAAGGTTTGGAGGAAATCCGAGGTAGAAAATTTGAGACGGAGCACGTCATTATCTGCGAGGAAATGCGTGTAGAACATGGAACATTCCAGAAGATGGCTGCTCTACTGGTTTTGCTACAGGTTGCAAAAACTGAAGCAGAGTAAAGAAATTTATTTTGGAGTCGACGCAGGAGAGGAAGCGCAAAAGTAGAAGGCTTCGGGAGAAGAAAGAAGGAATTACACGTAAGAAGATTAAAAGATCATCGCAGAAGATGAGTGAGAGCGAAGAAGATATCGAAGAGGCGTAATACTTACTTATAGAATCTGCAGTAGTCAGGTTAGGAGAGTTCCACTGTACGTATTCCAAGCAACCAAGAAAATTAGTCTGTGAGTTATTGAAGAACAGACAGAGACTATGTATTTTATTGTTGTAAGGATTGACGAGTGAAATTTGATCTGTTGTCATGTGCTTCGAACTGCGAGTCGGGTTGTTCTTAACTGTGTTTGGAAGTGTGTGAGGACCAAGCTATTGCTTATTTTGAACTGAGAGTAATAAAGTGACGATTTGATATTATGTTGGACAGCCAGGAAGTTGCCATTGCTGAATGTGAAAATTCCGTATTCGTAATTTTAACCCAACATATCCCGTCCCGCACTAGACAACCAAATTTGTTTTATTTATAATGTGTCTTGTAATGGAACAGCACACCGGAGCCACAACTTAATTTTATTTCAGTTTTTGTGATTAATTTTGATAATTAACGGGGCAGTCATCGCCGTCTTAATACAGCTGAGCGAAATTCGAGTACAGAAGAACATCTACTACAGAGAACCACGCTGCAATCTTCACGAGGTAGGCTACATCTGTGACTCGACGATCAAAATGTCGCTATTTGTGTTGTTGTGTCGTACCACACAGACCCCAGCAGAACATCATATTAAAGTGCCCACATGTAAAGAACAGTATCAGCATTCCTTAAGACGATAATTGACCAATATTGTATTAATTACATTTGCAACACATACGTAGATTTATCTCACTGTCAGAACTTTACAAAATGTTAACATAAAGCATCACAGTTATTACGATTTATGTTTCAGTTCACTAAACTTTTTTTATTAACGTAATGTTTATGTGATTGGTTTACTGCGATACGTCTTCGAACAGGTGTTGAAGAGAGAAAGTTGACTACTGAAAGTAAATAAAGAGTGACATTTAAACAAGCCGTACTGTTGTGTTCATATCCTCGTAACGAACGAAGCTAGAAGACAGTCATGCTTGTTAATGTACCCCGACAAATAACCAGCATTTGCTTGATACCTTTGTTTACTTTTGCTTCTAGACGAAAAGTTATTCTGGGTGCTCGTATGGAACCAAAGTGTTATTGAAGGTCTAATTATCTGTAATTAAGATCAGACATAATAATAAACAAAAACCCATAGAAAATAGCTTAGAAAGTGAAACAAGTTTTGATAAGGCAAAAATAAACAAACTGTATGTTGTATAAGATGGAATTTCTCTTCAACAGATTCAGAGATAACAGGAAGACGGTGTGATCGTGCGCAAAGTATAACATCTTCAACATTTGTGACTACAGTGTGTTAAATATTTTTTCCGCTTTAACTAAGGGGACATCTATTAATTACGTGAGCTCAAAGTAGGGGAGGGGATCAGGCGAAATTTCATCTCGTTTAAGGGGGGAGGCACTGGAAATCCCTCGTCTACTTTTTAATTTAGAGAACATACATTACTATAACAGACGAGATGTTGTTTTATATAATTAATACCGACCACAGACAAAATTAAAGTGCCTGCCAATCATTAAGGTCTCACTGAACTGAACTGAACGTTTTACAAGGGCCCATATCCGGGATTCCACAATTTGAAACAAGTGCCGCACAAGCATTAGATTTCATTCGACTGCGTCTTTGTCAGTGAGGTAGTCGTATTATTGTACAAAGCATATGAAGCCGATATTTTGTGTTATACATGAATTTGTATCAAAACTTTTGCAGGGCGTCTGTTAATCAGAGTG
This sequence comes from Schistocerca gregaria, assembly GCF_023897955.1. Taxonomy (NCBI): domain Eukaryota; kingdom Metazoa; phylum Arthropoda; class Insecta; order Orthoptera; family Acrididae; genus Schistocerca; species Schistocerca gregaria. The sequence continues at coordinate 503,652,744 of NC_064924.1, read as the reverse complement.
GCGACACGTCGAAACACACGGTCGAGCAAGAAGTTAATCGTTTGTTAAGCGGTAGTTCACTGACAAGAATTCTCTCAGTGGTCATATAAATCAAGAGGCTGAAAAAGTGCTTAAACGGAAGGCACAAACAATGGTGCCTTTCAGTCGCAAAATACTCGAAAGTAAAGGTTCAGTGACATTTTACGTATATAACTGCCAGTAAAAGGCCAGTTTTTTAACGATCCTTCAAAACGGTTAATACTGTTTTCATGGAGCCTTTTTCTTCGTCTGTGTCTGTCAGTCCGAACACTATCCCCGTTAGAATGCTTGAAATGAAACATTTTAAATTACTTGTAAAAAAGAAGGGCTAGTACACTTTGTAAATAAAACATGGTTTTATTAAAGAGTTTTAATCAGTGTGTAAAACAAATAAAAAATAATTTTTACGTACTTTTATCCAGCTACGGGGTAAACCTCACAGCAGAGGGAGGCTCTCACCAAATCTCGCCTAGGGTGGAGGTGGGGTCCAGGTTAAAAAAAAAAAAAAAAAAAAAAAAAAAAAAAAAAAAAAAAAAAAAAGCCTCACGTAAGTAATGGACGTCCTCTAACTCAGGAGTTGCCACTGGCAATCAGTTCCTTAAATTATTCCTTTTTGAATAACAATTCTGTACAATTTCATTAGTTCATTATCCATTAAAACAATAAAAGTAAAATAAGCTGTTTATTGGAATCTTGTTCTATACAACTAGATGGTTCAAATGGCTCTGAGCACTATGGGACTTAATATCTATGGTCATCAGTCCCCTAGAACTTAGAACTACTTAAACCTAACTAACCTAAGGACATCACACAACACCCAGCCATCACGAGGCAGAGAAAATCCCTGACCCCGCCGGGAATCGAACCCGGGAACCCGGGCGTGGGAAGCGAGTCTATACAACTAGAAAGGCATCTGTAAAAGCATGGATATTTCAGAATGTTATAGTATTGTTTTGAAAATGCTATATGAAGAAATGAAACGTAACGACACAAGTGTTTCGTCAATTCTAGCTTTTGTACCACGACAATGGAGTTGTGTACCGACCGCTCTCGTCCGGCTTTGGCGCCATTGCCCGTTTTCTTTTGCCAAAGATAAAAAGCGCTTTTAATAAAAGATATTTCACAACATCGAGGACACTGAGGCGAATAACAGCTGGTGCGTTGACGGCCAGCCGCGCGGAATTAGCCGAGCGGTCAGAGGCGCTGCAGTCTTGGACTGTGCAGCTGGTCCCGGCGGAGGTTCGAGTCCTCCCTCGGGCACGGGTGTGTATGTTTGTCCTTAGCATAACATAGGTTAAGTAGTTTGTAAGCTTAGGGACTGATGATCTTAGCAATTAGGTCCCATAAGATCTCACACACATCTGAACATTTTGAACATTTTTGAAGGCCAGTCCATACAATGAGCGCCAAACTCGCTGTGATGAGTGGAGCAGGCGACATAAAGAACTCGTATAAGGTTTGGTGCTGACCATATTTCTAAGATGGGCTCGTGACTTTTCAGTTTGTGTACACAGTGACAGCATAGTTGTTTCCTGCAATTGGTTACAGTGGGAAATATGACGTTTTGTTGCTGTTCAACTAATCATATACTTTCTTTTGGCATCTGCAAAAATCAGTTGCTACCTTCTTTAATGCTGGCTTGCTGAGATGAGCGTGATGCGTCCGCATGTTTCACACTTTGGAAGTTCATCAATAGTCGCTCTACAAGCGGAGAAGACTTATTTGGTATCTGTAAGTGAATTACAGGATATTTTGTGGAGAGATAGCCACGATGATTTCATTGATTTCAAGGCATCGCCGATACACGGTGACAGAAGACGCCGTCTTGCCCTCTGTAGGATCAGTGGAACACGCTCTGACTCAATCACGTCAATACAACGTGAAAAGATAGTTCTGGAACATTATGTGAAGAGGATAAAAATCGCTTGAGATTTCGACAAAATTTAATGACCTGTTCTGGCTTTATAACCAGACTTCTACAAACGTCTGGTGTATAAACAGAGCACACGCTTAGGAAACTGTTCGGTGATTTGTTCTTCAACACTACGCTAGTACATGAACTTACTTCGAAGACAACAGGAAAGCAAGGAGAAAGAGATCAATGGCCTCCTATTACATTTGTATCTTGCCATTTTTTTCCGTTACAGAATGCTGTGAGGTGACAAAAGTCACGGCATACCATCTAATACCGTGTCGGACCTCCTTTTAGCCAGCGCAGTGATGTGACATTGACTCTAGAAGTCGCTAGAAGACCCTTGCAGAAATACTAAGCCATGCTCCCTCTATAGCCGTCCATAATTGCGTAAGTGTTGCTGGTTCAGGACTTTTTGCAAAATCTGCCCTCTCGATTACATCCCATACATGTTCGATGCCGAACGATCTGGCTGGTCAAATCATTCACCCGAATTGTCCAGAACGTTTTTCAAACCAGTTGTGAACAACTGTAGCTCGGTGACATTGCACATTGTCGTCCGCAAAAATTCCATCGTTGATGAATGGTCTCCAAGTAACCTAGGATAACCATTTCCAGTCAATGATCGGTTCATTTGGAGCAAAGGATCCAGTCCATTCCAAGTAAACACAGCCCATGGCTTCTTGGGGCAAGCGCCACACTCGAACCGTACCATCAGCTCTTACCAGCTGAAATCGGGACTCATCTAACGAGACCACGGTTATTCAGCGGTTATTCAGTGGTCTAGATCACGAGCCCAGGAGAGGCGCTACAGGCGATGTCGTGCAGTTAGCAAAGGCACTCGTGTCGGTGACCTGCTGCGATAGTCCATTATCGCCATATTTCGCCTTACTGTGCTAACGGTAAGTTCGTCTTATGTCGCACAATTATTTCTGCGGTTATTTCAAGCAGGTTGTTGTCTGACTACGCAAACGCAGCTGCTCTCGGTCGTTAAGTGGAGGACGACGGCCACTGCGTTGTCCGTGTTGAGAGGTAATGCCTGAAATTTGGTATTTTCGGCCTCCCTTGACACTGTGGATCTCGGAGTAATGAATTCCCTAACGATTTCCAAAATGGAATTTCCCCTGTATCTGCCTCCACTCTGACTTGAATGTCTATTAGCTGCCGTCGTGCGGTCACAATGACGTCGGAGACCTCTCCACATTAACCACGTGAGTACGAAAGACAGTTACGACAATGCGCTGCCCTTTCATACCTTGTGTATCCGATACTACCGCCATCTGTATACGTGCTATCCCACGACTTTCGTCACCTTAATGCGTGTGCTGTCTGTAAACGAATGGCAGAACTTATACTGCACTGTGGTGGCCATGATAATTACAAGACATTGCCCATAAATAGCAATGGAAGACGCCTGCCTGCCCCTGCAGTATTACTGAAACACGCTCTGCCCGACATTATGTGAAGTGGAAAAAAAAAAAAGCCACTTGCGACTGCGACAAAATTCTGTTTTATAAGAAAACTTCTACGATCGTGTGGAGTACGTGTAGAGCATACGCTTAGGAAACTGTTCCGCGACTTGTTCTTGAGTACTGCTATAGTTGTGGAGTCCCTTCAAAGCCGTAAAGAAGGGAAGGGGAAAGAGATCAATGACCTCGTATTAAATTTTTACCTTTTCATTTTTTATCGCAGAATATAATTCACGGATGATTAGAAACATAATAAGAACTGTTATTACTACTACTCATCTTGCTATTAAAGCTCACTTTTTGTCCGTGTCTGGTCCCTAACATGTAATTACGGAAACATGGTTCCTCCTTGAGCAAATACAAATTATTGTGTAATGTCATAACATGGTTCGGTCAATTTCCACTGTCGTCAGCTCATTCATCTACTTTCTGTCAAATAACAAACAAAAATTCTATTGATGCTATTTGACAAAAGCACGAAACATGTTTGTGTATTAAAAATAATAATTTGTGTTTGCTCAAGACAGAACAGTATTCCCATAATTATATACTGCTACTAATACACCATGCATACGCTAGTCTCAAATATTTGTTCAACGATTGTGGGGCAAAAACTGTAGAAAAGAAAAAAACGACATCAGGGATCCTCTTAGCATAATTCCAAGAACCAGTGTTCGAGGCAAAACTGACTGTTGCTGCTTCTATTAGGCCTCACGCATAAGAATCATAAAGAGGAAGTCGAATACTAAGTTTTCCCTGTCTAACAAATTGATTGGCATTGTAGTTAAAATCTTCTGGAGGAATAGAAAAATAAGATATTTCTCACCATAGATATAATGAGAATGAAGTAACGTTGGACTTCTTTGGGTAACTTCGCTCTAAAACAAAAATAACAAGGCTGCGAGAATCTGGCAAGAATAATTCCCACTGGACATTTGAGTACGCCACTGACTGATTTTTCAGCTCTTTCCGAATATCTCTCATCTCTACAAAATGCTTAATAGTCAGCTCACGCGAACTCCAAAACGTTTGCCTGCTCAACACACTAACTCCGCAACTTGTTCAAAGCTTCCCTTAGAGCCAGCATCGGAACTCTGCAACTAGTAGCAGACCTGTGCTTTCCTTTTTTACGCTTCTCGCAACGCATCAGTAAGCCATATTGTACGCGTGGATACAAATTGAGCTACAATCTAGTATTACGTTCTTAAGCCTACTAGAAAATATACAAAAAAAAATAACTTGAAGGTCCTAACTGGCAGAAGGATGTCGGAAAAGTGCTTAAAAATTGGGAAGTACATAGAACTTCAAATTGCAAATACTTTTAGTCAGAAGACATTTTTTACTAACGATAAAACTTAATCTTTGTGCAAAACATATTTTAAATCATACGATCTGTCCACTTCAGCATTTCGCTAACACACAGTTTTCTTCTGGACAAAGGGTTAAAACAAGAATGAAAACTCTCGATCGTGATTTTCGTTGTTCAAAGAACAGATCCTGAAGAGGAAGTGGGGAATTGAGGTAGGGGTACTAGTGGACCATTTCCTGAGCTTTTTTGAATTTCGGACAAGATTAAAACTGCCGGCATACGCCGGATTAACTGCTGTAAGCTGTGGTTAAAATGTACCTAGAAAGTTTTATTTGGATGTATGTTTTTCTTCTGACAAAAGTGTAATCGGTTAAAGAACGCTTTTAACAGTTTAGCACTAGCTATGTCACGCGCATAATTGTATTATTAAAAGTTTCCCATTGAGAGGATCGGCGACTAAGGCAATCGACTGCTACGCCCATATAATCAAACCTCCTTTATTGTTAGATACTGCTAAATTATACATTTAACATCACACCGCCCACATGATCACTATCAGATAATCGCACAGCGAGATTATACAGATTTAACATTGCCTATTTATTTATTTGACGTCTCATGATTGGCGTTTTTCAAATGCGCAAATATCCAAATGACCTGCTCTCTTCTCATCAGCATTATCCAAGATTAAGCTCATACAAGATTTAAGAAACCGAAAAAAGGAGAGAAAATTTCCGCGTGCGACAGCAGCTAGGTGTTTGCTACAGAAGTAGTTTTATTCTGACGTATCGACATGGATGTAGCGCCAAATCCCCTCCACCCCCCCCCCCCACCCCCACCACCGACCCAACAATCATACACACACACACACACACACACACACACACACACACACCAACAGCCGAAACGGAAGGGGAAAGACGCAGTGATTATTCGTTTCACACAAACTCTACCGATAATTGAGATTCGTGTAAAAATTAACCACCGATCACCAACAGTTAACTTTCCACATTAGCCTCCGCTATAATTCATATAAGCTGTATAAAATTAGTACCACGTATTGAAGAGGGATGGCACTGGTTATCACAGCCGCGTGCGCACGCGAATAACGCACTCACATACACACACACACACACACACACACACACACACACACACACCAACATATATAATTGAATAAGTGGGAGAGAAAAGAAAATGCCTCTTAGCTACGGCGAATGAGAGGCAAAGTTGGAGAGGGACAAATATTGGAATGTGAAATGGAATTAGTTATGCAATTAGGAAGCTGTGATAATAATTCCCTTTACGTTGAGACATAGAACCGCTTAAGACATTATCTGTTTATGAAGATTTATTTATGATGTTGTCAAACACATCAACACCACATCGGAACTTCTCTGCATATCCCTCAGTTCTCGTGCCACCTCCCTGTTCCCACTCCTTCATCCCTCTGTGCACTTGTCTACTCCCCTCCACTTTCTCTGCCCCTCCTCCATACCCCCTCCATTTTCCTTGTCTCTCCCTGCCTCTCTCATTCGAGTCTGCGCACATGCATGGCTATCTATGTGTCTACAAACCAGTAAAATCCTATAAAAAAAATATCGCCCCATACAGTGTATAGTGTTCACAGAAATAATGATTAGATACTTGTGTATAGTGATTAACACAAGTCACCCTCTCTTATAATGCACTCTATTTTTTTTTTTTTTAAAAAAGGAATGCAATAACACCAAACAATACTAGACATCACTCATCTTAAGTAGCCGCGCTGTCTGTGGCGTCTTGTCACGGTCCAAGCGGCTCCCCCTGACGAAGGTTCGAGTTCTCCCACGGGCGTGTGTGTGTGTGACGTCCTTAGCGAAAGTAGTGTCCAAGCTTAAGGACCGACGACCTCAGCAGTTTGGTCCCATAAGCCCTTACCACAAATTTCCCCCAAAAAAAACCCTATTAAACGCGCATAAGTAACTTATTTACACACGGGTTTAGAGAGAAACGTGTACCACAATAGCGAATGTGAGATGACCAAATGCGGCAACGCAGATGACAGAAAACTGTTTTCGATATCTGGCCACGAACATCAAACAACCAAGTAAGCCTTTGTTCGTCTACGTGCAGATCTGTGCGGAGAAAACACTGACTGTTGCCCCATAACGTCGTAGGCTGCTTGTTATGTACGCCTGTGAATGCTTTTCAGTGTGGCAACGGTCAAAAAACACTTTTTTTGGAGATGACAGGCCAAGTAATGACGTACAAGCTGCTGCACACTTTTCCATTTCGCGACGCACTCTTTGGCCGTACTCGCCACGGGCGACTCACCTAGGAGCGAGGGCGGGAAGCGGTGGTCCACGGGCAGGCTCTCGGGGCTGGAGTGCGGGGGCGTCAGCGGCTCGGGCGCCCCGCGGTACACGATCATGTCTCGCGACTGCACGCCGGCCTCCGCGCGCCACCCCGCCTCAGCGCCGACTGCAGGCGCCACCCTCCGCCGCGCGCCGGCCACCCCCACCACCGACCGCCGCCAGTTGCAGCCCCAGTCGGCCTCCCCACCACGCGGACGCAGCCGGGGCCGCCTATTGGTCCGGACGCCCCGGGACCCTCCCCTCATTGTTGCCGGCGGCGAACAAAAGACGCACGGGGTGCGCGATGACAGTTCGCGACTGCAGCGCCGACTGCGAGTAGTTTGCCAGTCCTCGTAGCGCACATGTCCGCCGGCTTTGTCCTGCGAAATGGCGCAAGGACGACTCTTGGCGTCTGCCTTTTTTCGTCTGGAGGTTACTTTCTGCCTTGTAATCCACGGTCGAGATACAGACGTTTATACTGCACCGCCAGCAGGCTGACTAGACCGTGGAAATATTCAAACTCAACTTTCACTGAACAATTCTGCTATATTTCTCATCGTCTTCTCCACTATTTCTATTTGAGAGTCGGAATTGAGAAAACAATTTACTGGAAATATCAGTTGCACAGCTGCACTGCACTCGTTTATGTTTACACACTATTTGTAACAGTAGGCAGACTACAGCAAGAAAAGCACTTCCGATAAAGAGGAATTTGTGAACATCTATACAACTCTATACCTATAAATTGAAGTTTCCTGCTCGCTTATGTCTGTGTAATCGGACAAATCTCAGGAACTACTGTAGAGATTTTGATCCGGTTTTCATTAATAGATGATTGATCACGAGGAGGGTTCGTGTACATATAAATACGAGTGGACCCAGCAATGCCTCGCATTGTTAAATATGTTTGGAAAATGGATGTAGATTCTAATCACCTTCTCCCCCCCCCCCCCCCTCTGTCCAACTTTTCTCACCCTCTCTTAGTCCGTCTCCATCTACTCTGCCATCACTGGATCGCATCAGACCCCCGTTTCTCTCCATCTTTTCTCCCACATCTCTTTATCCATTTCCTCCCCTCCTCCACTCTGGCCACCTCCTGTTCCCTTCTCTCTGAACTCGAGCCTCCTTTACTGCTATTGCAAATTTGTATTACGTAGTACTAATCTAATCGTAAGCCGATAAGCCATATTCACAGCTTCTGTATTTTCTGTGAAAACCGACAACGAGGAAGAACACAATATTAGACATTGCTGCGTCCACTCATATGGTTCAGATGGCTTTGAACACTATGGGACTTAACATCTCAGGTCATCAGCCACTAAACTTTAAACTACTTAAACCTAACTAACCTAAGAACATCACACACATCCATGCCCGAGGCAGGATTCGAAGCTGCGACCATAGCAGTCGCGCGGTTCCGGACCGAAGCGCCTAGAACCGCTCGGCCATGCGTACACTCTTTTAAAAATATATATGATGATAAAAGAATACATATGGGAGAAACCATTTGCCTGTGAGAAATGAAGTAGAACTGCACGTATTGGCAGCTGAAAACAGCGCAGGATATTCTTTATCGGAGCAGGTTTTAAAAGAAAACCTGTATATTGTTGTTTAAAAATATGTAGTCCACGTCCGTCCGAATGTCTATTAGAGTATCGTATAAAAGTTTAAAGTAAATCAGTTTAGAACTTTTGTGCACATTTTCAACAACGTTTCTCCTTTATGTGTTATGTATATATTCACATATTTTAAAAAAGAAAATAGCTCATGTCCGTTCGAATGTTCGTTAGACTATCGTGTAAAAATTCGAAGTAAATAAGTCAAGAACTTTCGTAATAATATTTCCCCTTGACATATTATAAGTATATTTACATGTTAAAACAATATATAGCCTGTGTCTGTCGGAAAGTTCAATAGAGTATCGTGTAACTGCTGGAAGTAAATCGGTCACCAACTTTCTAAGACTGTTAGTAACAACATTTAAGCAGAGTACCCATGTAGATGTAGATGTAGATGGTCGCCTACGTAATAGGTCCACTTTTGACACGGATAACAGCGATGACGCATCATGGTATGGAAGCAATGAGGCTTTCGTTCGTCGCTGGAGGGAGTTGGCACCATATTTGCACACACAAGTCACCTAATTCCCGTAAATTCTGGATTGGGAGGGGGTGGGGGAGGGGGGCGATGAGCTATAATACCACATTCAATCACATCGCAAGTGTGTTCGATCGGGTTCAGACCTGCCGAATTGTGGGGCCAGCACATCAATTGGAACTCGCCACTGTGTTTCTCGAATCACTCCGTCATGCTCCTGGCCTTGTGACATGGCGCATTATCTTGTCGAAAGAAGCCACTGTCGTCGGGAAACATGATAGTGATGAAGGGGTGTCGATTGTCTGTAACCAGTTTACGATAGTCCTTGCCTTGCACGAGCTGCACTGGAGACGTGGACTCCCACGTGAATGATCCCCAGAGCGTAACGTAGCTGCCCCGAGCTTGTCTCCGTCCCACAGTACGTGTCGAGATGCTCCCTTGGAAGACGACAGATTCGCGCCTTCCCATTGGCATGATGAAGAAGGAATCGGGATTTATCAGACCATGCAAAGCTGTGCCACAGCCCCAACGTTCAGTGGTGATGGTGACGTGCATATTTCAGTCATAGTTGCCGATGTAGTGGTGTTAACATTGGCACACGCAGGTCGTCGGCTGCGAAGGCCCATCGTTTGGAGTGTTCGGTGCACTGTGTGTTCAGATACACTTGTATTATGCCCAGCATTAAAGTCTGATGTTAGTTCCGACACGGCTCGCTGCCTGTCCTTTTTTAACAGTCTGCCCAGCCTACGACTTCGCACATCTCTAACAAGGGGTGGCCGTCCAATCCCTCGATCTCTGGACCTAGGTTTCGCCATGTGTTGAAGAAATTCACCATAGCATTCCTCGAACATCTGACAACTCGTGCAGTTGGCCTTAGGGCCATCACAATCGGCTCTCCGTCAAACTCAAATAGATCGTACACCTTCCCCATCGTACACATGAAAAGCACGATTAGTGATACCACAGGCGCCGTGCGTGTGTCAGAGTAGCAGTTATTCGTGTGCAGGCGACTCTGTTATCTCCTTGACGTCTCTATATCGATAATAGGTCGCTGAACATAATGTTCTGGCTCATCAGTGTGTGTAGAGTATAGGGTAAAAATATAAAGTAAATCGGTCTTTTGATAAAAACGTCTCCCCTTTGTTAGTCTATATATATTTATCGTACATATTAAAGAAATGTGTAACGTATGTCCGCCTGAAAGTTTATTGGTCTCATGCAAAAATCTGAAGTAAATCGGTCAAAACTATTCGAGCTTTGTGGTGGCAACTTTAAACTACGACTTGTCTTTACATAGCGGTATAGATTTCGTGCAAACTGGTTGAACTGAGATGAATGAAACCCGCACCGCGGAGAAAAGGATACAATTGCCATCTAACGGTGAATGGCAGAACAGCTCTCCATGGAGCGATGCAGCTACGGCAAACTGAGTGCGTGCGACCGCTCAGCTTGCTTTGACGTGCGGACTTATGGCGGCACGTGTTCGGCGCGGCGCGGTCAGTGTGGATGCATTTTACCGTACTCACAAATTATTTATTTGGACATTTTGAAATTATACATAAGACTGTTAAACGAATGTCACTTTCACATGCTCATAAACTTTTGTGGATTCCTGAACTTCTTCAAGAACGAAGGAGTACAACAGCTTTCATTTTATTTCGTATCTCTCGCTACCTTTTAAGGTGACTGCCTTTGCATTGTGCATTCGCTAATCCATCTTACCTCCGTTTGACATTTTTGAAGTCTGTGTCAGGTCTTTGGTTTGGTCATAATTCATGCTGTGGAGTTCCGACAGGCAATGCTCAACGATTGCCGACTTACTGGGCTGTTGCAGTCTAGTGTGCCGTTGATGTTCTCGGCATCGGCCCTCCGTCGTAAGAATGGTCTGCCCTGTGTATACACTACGACATTGGCAAGGTATCTGATAAACCCTTGATTTACGTAGACCAAGGTTGTACTTGACACTGGCCGGCCGAAGTGGCCGAGCGGTTCTAGGCGCTACAGTCTGGAACCGCCCGACCGCTACGGTCGCAGGTTCGAATCCTGCCTCGGGCATGAATGTGTGTGATGTCCTTAGGTTAGTTAGGTACGTATTAGGGGACTGATGACCACAACAGTGAAGTCCCATAGTGCTCAGAGCCATTTTAACCATTTTTTTACTTGACACTACCAAGAAGGCTCTTGGATTTGCTTGGAGGAAGGAAGGTGGTTTTCAGTTGGTGTTTACGTAAACTCAGACTTCCAAATACTGGGACTGTCATTGTAGCAGCAGTAACCGATCTAACAAATACGCCAGACACTGTTTGTCTCGTAGAGGCGTTGCCGACCGCAGCACCGCATTCTGCCTCTTTACATATCTCTGTATTTTAATTTGCAGGCCTGACCCGCCAGGTTAGCCGAGAGCGCTAATTCGCTGCTTTCTGGACTCGGGTCCGCTCGCCGGGCCCCAGATTCAATCCGCCCGTCGAATTAACGACGAGAGCCGGTGTGCTTGCCAGCCTGGATGTGGTTTTTAGGCGGTTTTCCACATTCCACTAGGTGAATACCTGGCTGATCTCCGCGTCCCGCCTCAGTTATACGGCTCGCAGACATCTGAGCGCGTTCGCGCTATTCCATGGCGGACTCTCGACGCAGACAGCTTGGGCACACTAATTCCGTCACGGGGGGTACGGAATGGCGGTAGGGAGGGCGTCTGACCACCCCTTAACATTAACCTTGCCAAATCCGTCCCTAACCGTGCCGACCCTGTGAAACGTGGGATAAAGGCACCGGCAAAAGAAGAAGAAGAAGCAGAAGAATACGCATGCCTGTACCAGTTTCTTTAGCACTTCATTGTAAATTAGTTATAGAAAAGTAACCTTTAATTGTGAATGCACTATATCTTCATGTGTTATTCCCGCCTAACATTGTTATATCCAGCCGTTCCCACTAGGTGACATGCACGAATGAGTTATTCCAAATTGCTTGTCGACCCTGACCCGACGTCCTAAGTAATACGAAGCCAGTTTCGGCGGAACGATTGTACCAATTAATAAGTGGTGGCTAGCGGTATTTAGTTTTGAATTGTCTCTGAATTGTAGAAGCAGACACATTAAAAAAACTTTGCGCACTCTCTGCACCGTTATACGACTTGATGATGACTGTTGGAATAGCTCACTCGTACATGCCACCTAGGGTTCAACCTGTATGTATTTTTATCTGACGACTCGCTTAAGACTGTTATTCTGACTTGCTTTATGCTGATAAGTTGGTCGTGTGATCATGACGTCACTTCAGGTTATGACTCCTAAGCGTTAGAACAGGTACTGACACTACTGATTAAACCACGTTACGTGATTGGTTGTTTTGTGATGTTTCCAATGTGTGTGTGTGTGTGTGTGTGTGTGTGTGTGTGTGTGTGTGTGTGTGTGTGTTCGGTGCTGTTAGCCTATCGTTCTAATGCTAAAAATAGATCGCAGCATGTGCTGAAATGTGTCACAGTTCCACCACCCTAAGCGAGTGTCAATATGCCATCGTAAAAATACCCTACGATTACACGTCAAGATTCGCATGATCTTTAATTATTTACCACTTGCATACCAATTTTCAAGAAATGATTCGGATTTTCAAGTGCGTTTTTCCGTTTGGGTTACATAAAAGTACATGAACTTGATGCAATTGTTCCTCAGCCTGAGAGTCTTACTACGTTAAATTAAGAGATGTTGGATATATGGTAGTTTGGAGTATAGTTACCTCAAACTTTTGTTCTCTAAAAAATTACCAAGCAGAATTTCGCGAGGACCATGATGTCGTTCTTCAGTGGAACCTTATTTTTTACTGCTCAGAGGAGGAACATGTCTAGGTGTTGCATATACGTATATCTGAACAACTATCAGACTGAACTGTAAACTAACAACCGCTCACTTTTCCTGTGCGCGTACGTAAAGGGAAAGAAAGTTTTAGGGCTATAAGGCAGCGAACTATAAAAGGAAATCATCATATGCGAGGATTATGAACACCTACCAGATGAGAAGTAAGGCATTTAGCACCTTACAAGAGAACGAAGTCGAAGTGAATATAGAGATGTCGGTAATATTCTATCTGTAGACTTCGCCTCTCAGCAGCATCAGGCATAAATACTAGGGCTACTCAACATGATAAAGCCTTCGATAACGTCGGTCGTCAATATCTAAGGAATATGTTACGAAATTTTTGTTTTTCCACAGATATGGATAAATCCATCAGCTCACAGACGTGCTGAGTGGCATACACGAGATGGTTAATCAAAGTTTTGTAGATCGTTTCTAAGGCTGCCCGCATTCTGTGTCTGCCGACTGTTTCTGACGAAGTGCACACCGGTCTAATTTCGTAGGAAGGTGATTTTTCCGGCGGGTGGGCATCGCAAGAGGCAATGCAGGTATTAAATGATAATTAATTGAAACCCTCAGCTGCCGACAGGTGTTGTTGATATACGTCGATGGGGACAGCGGAAAATGTGTGCCCCGACCGGTACTCGATTCCGGTATCTCCTGCTTACATGGCAGACGCTCTATCCATCTGAGCCACCGAGGACACAGGTGAATAGCTCGACTGCAGGGACTTATCCCTTGCACGCTTCCCGTGAGACCCACATTCCCAACTGTCCACAATCTACATATGTAATGTTCCTAATAGATATTTGTCCATTCACTCGTTATTCGCGGACACTAAGGTGACGATTCCCGTAAGAGTTTGGGCAACATGTGAGTAATCGTGCAGACGAAGGTCAATGGCCGGGTAGCCATTTAACTATATATGAAGATAGTATCTGTTCTCGAAAGAACAGATGCCAGTGATGACCGTGCAGCTTCTCTAGAATAAATGTTAATTAACTGAAACCCTCAGCTGCCGACAGGTGTTGTTGATATACCTCGATGGGGTCAGCAGAAAATGTGTGCCCCGACCGGGACTCGATTCCGGTATCTCCTGCTTACATGGCAGACGTTCTATCCATCTGAGCCACTGAGGACACAGATGAATAGTGCGACTGCAGAGACATATCTCTTGCACGCTTCCCGTGAGACGCACATTCCCAAACGTTCACAACCTACATACGTAATGTAAGCAGGAGGTCCTGGTTTCGAGTCCCGGTCGGGGTACAAAATTTCAGCCGTCCCCATCGAGGTACGTCAACAACGTCAGCTGCCGGTAGCTGAGGTAATCAATTAACTATAATTTATTCTAGAGAAGCTACACGGTCATAAATGGTATCTGTCCTTTCTAGAACAGTTACTATCTTTATATATAGTGCACGTTTTACCTAGAAGAGGCAGGTGCACCTTTCGCGTCGGCCTCTGGAATGTTTGACAGTTACCTGTGTCAAATACGCGTGACTTAACGTGATTTGATAGTTACTGGCTATAGAGCTCGGGCTGTACCCTGTAGATGTCTCCCAGGGCTTTCACAAGGACGGAAGAGTCTTTATTGGACAGGAGATGCCCTCTGTATCTTGAGCGATGACGGCAGTATCTCTCCAGCCAGCTATGTGGCAGGTTGCATTGTTTTAGTCTGTTTTTTAAATAAAGTGTATTTCTCTATTATTCCTACCAACTGGAGGGGAAGCTGTTTACTGTGTATTTTTTTAGCGACGGTAGAAAACTCACTACTTCGATCTTTCGTCTCTTAATTACGAGCATGCAACGGCTGTCTTATAGCTATGTCACACAAGTAATGCGGGAATAACATAGATTTGGTAAGCATTTCTTTGCCGTGTGTTATTTGGTTAACGTGGGATGGGAAGGTATTTGTTAAAGTATCACGCTATGCTAGTTGTTTCGTGACGGATACCGAGGTAATTTGTGTAAATATCGCACTGTGGTAATTTATCAGGCTCGTTTTTTACGTGTCCTTGGAGAAAATCGGCCAATATTGTAAAGAGCTATGGGACACTTGCTGCTTATGTTATTGTTTTTGACAACTGTGACATCACACAGTAGTAATACAGGGACATGTACGCTCGTAGCAATAATTTGTTTGTTGCCCTGAGGTATTTGCTCAGTTTTGTAGTTAGAGTGGGTGTTAGTGGAAAGATCTGCTAAAATCACAGCAAATAGCAATGTATGGTGGAGTGCTTATAGAAAATGCTCAACACTTTTCTGCTGATTGTGTTAATTAAAACACAAAATATGATAGTGGACATTTTGGACCATTAATTACGATAGTATTCGCTACCATTTTTAAGTAGTACAGTACTCTGTCACACAATTCGTTGCAGAATATGTCATTAATTTATACCAGTTCAGTCACATACTGTAATGGCAATGTGTGATACCTCGTAAATAATGGTAATATTTGTCACACTTTTTTAAATAGGATGTCTGCCCTGTTGCCAACGATTCTCTCACTATGGTGAACAGACCTGAAATGATGTGGGTTATGCATTTGATCTGGTAATAAACGGGTGAGAGGGAGCTTGCTTCTTATTATTTCAGTGGGAAAACGGAGGAGTATGAAGGCAGGGCGGGTTACCTTCGATATACCTCGCGCAGTTGGCTCAGGTGTAACATGGTACCCGTATGTCTTATCACTGGAAGAATTATATTATTGGTGAATTTGAGGTAAGCATCAAGGTCATCTCGTACTTAAAATGATCGTTATTCGTCAGAAGGCGATCTAATGATAAATACTTACAAGGGAATCTCATCAACTCGAAGTCATATTTTATTGAGGAAAAAGCACATGAGCTAGATACCATCCCCAGCAATCGATTTCACGCGAAAATTCGGGCCATTATGCAAATACCACGCATGTATGGCCCTCTCAGTGTACAGCTTTTAAATATTCACGCGCTCGGTTTGTTCGTCAAGCGCCCCACTTCACTGCGGGCCCGTAAGGCCCCAAATAAAATGGTTCAAATGGCTCTGAGCACTATGGGACTCAACTGCTGTGGTCATTAGTCCCCTAGAACTTAGAACTACTTAAACCTAACTAACCTAAGGATATCACACACATCCATGCCCGAGGCAGGACTCGAACCTGCGACCGTAGCAGTCGCACGGCTCCGGACTGCGCGCCTAGAACCGCGAGACCACCGCGGCCGGCCCCGTAAGGCCCCAACGCGAAGTACTGTGCCGTGAAGTGACAACAGCGAGTCCCCAAAAATGTAAAATGTGAAGAGCTATCGAAGAGGAGGAGGGAATAATAGTATGAAATGCAACCCATGTATATAACACTTACAGGTGAACTCCACTTTAATAGTGTCAGCTTTGTATCAAAGAAAATAGCGTGCATCGATGACATTCATAATTCAACATATTGAAAAACTGTCTCATTCGTCACCACTATAATTATGAATCGCAACATAAGAAGTTTAAGGAAATATATCTTTGACATCAGCTACACGTTAGAAATCGAGCACCTCGGCATAATGAGCATTGCCTTCAACAGCGTCAAAACAGCATTTCACTGGATGTTCACAGTACTCAGGCCGGTGACTGGTATAATCGCTTCGATCCACGTGTACTGTAAGATTGATCTAACACTGCTGTTAACTGCCTAAGAAGAAGCGACTGCAATTGTAGGATGGTGTTCCGCTGACCGAAGTCTATATCGACACCCAGAAGTCGTACCGAGTTGGTAAGCCTCCGGACAAACCTCTTGAGCACGCGGAAGCCAAATATGGCTACCGGTTGGTGGTATCTAATGCTGCCTGGTGCTATTGTCAATACGGAAACGACAGAGACTGCTACTCCGTGTCCTTCATGCACTGAAAAACTTTTGTGACCAGAAAATGAGTCCACTGTTACATCTGATCTATTATCATATCGGATGGTTTTATGAAACACCTCTACTCGTCACTTCTGTAAGTGTTCTTTGTTGACTTTCTCAGAAGGTGAGGCGGCAACTACAATATTGTTCGGGTGAAACAAATTCTGTTTGGCACGCGGCTCAAACGATTTGATTGGATCTTTTTAAACAATGAACAGAGGTGACCGCAAGTGTTCATCTGCAGATATCGTTGATATGGTTGCGTGGCTGTGAGTTGTTTTACTAACGGAGTGCACTACTCTGACGACATATTTTGCTTTTTTTTTTTTTTTTTTTTTTTTTTTTTTGCAAGAGTTCGATCTGACGTCATTTCTGGATTAAACTCACTCTCATCCATACTGCAAACATTTTACTTACCGACCGCTTCCATAACAGCTCCCGGTTGGCGACGAATTTTTCACAGACAGTAATTATGTCTGTTTTGATATATAGCTTTTTTGTTGTTGTAACATGCGTTATCTTTCGTGACACAGTACCATATATAGCCGGCCGCGTTGGTCTAGCGGTTCTAGGCTCTCAGTCCGGAGCCGCGCGACTGCTACGGTCGCAGGTTCGAATCCTGCCTCGGGCATGGATGTGTGTGATGTCCTTAGGTTAGTTAGGTTTAAGTAGTTCTAAGTTCTAGGGGACTTATGACCTCAGCAGTTGAGTCCCATAGTGCTCAGAGCCATTTTTTTAGTACCATATATATATCCTTGAAGGCGTAAACCCACCCAGAAAGTACCTTGAAATTATTTAAGCTTACCTGCATTGCGGCTTTGAACGCCCCACTGCTATATGTTAACGCCGCCGATCGTGAACTTATCACTGTATGGTTTGTTAAATTTATCGAAATAGCTTATATTTACTTTTGCAAGCTTCTGACGATACAGATTCCTTTTCTGTTTTAATAATTTGAAGATCTTCTTGACGGTCTTGAAAGATACATTCTCTTTCTTTCCAAAAGGTATCGGCCCGTTGCATGTTTTCCTTTGTTACGGGCACGGGAAAAGTGGGATTCGACGATTTTACATCGTCCTCGCGCAGGTCCAGCCCCGTTGAAGCAAAGGAAGTGTTCTGGTAATGTGACGGTGGTGAGATTCCAGCTTTGTTGTCGTTGTCATTATCCTCTTGTACACATGCACTGAACGTCAACCCACGATTTTCTTCTATATCCAGCACGTCTTCATACAAGCAGTGCGTCATGTGCTTTCGTCTCCGTGCATAGAAGCACTTCCAATAACCATAAATATTGATGCTTAATGGTCACAACTTTCAAGAGTGATAGTTCTTTGATATTTAATCACTGCAGTTTATCTCCATCATTCCATACCACTCCCAGAGGTGTTGCACGACAGCTTTTGGATTTCACCGACGTCACAAACACAAACCTCTTATTAAACTCCGCGCACAGTACTTCGAGTTCGACAGCCGTGAACCGGTGCGTGTGACAAGTAACCAGAGTGTGCGAATGTTTAAAATCTGTGCGTTGAGAAAGGGCCATGACAGCGTAGTATCTGCATAATGGCCCGAATTTTCGCGTGAGATCGATTGCTGGATTGATATCTATACGTCGAGTTGATGAAGCTCTCTTGTCAGTCTACTAAGGTCGCGCGCGATGTGAAATTTAAAATTTTTCCGGTGAATTAAATGTTCGAAAAGATTTGGGGATTGGAGCCGATCGTCGTAAACTTCACTCCACGATATTTTGACTGCCCACCTGCGAGTCGTCTTCAGGTTAGCTATAGAAGAATTTTGTTGACACCGACCTATGGAACGATCACCCCGATACAATAAGGGAAATCAGAGCTCGTTCGGAAAGATATAGGTGCTCATTCTTTCCGCGCGCTATACGAGACTGGAATAATAGAGAATTTTGAAGGTGGTTCGATGAACCCTTTGCCAGGCACTTAAATGTGATTTGCAGAGTATCCATGTAGATGTAGATGTAGATGTAGAAGACTGACGAAGACGTTCTCCACTTCTCACTATATAGCTCGCTCATAGTATTGCCGCTCATGCGTCAGAGTCACGGTGACAGGTCGATCACAGTGCCCGGTGCCAGCGTCATCGCATACGAAACTCGGAAGAGCAGCTTCTTCGGCGTTGCTGCTAGCCACAGCCATCTCGGAAATGACGGGATTCCACACGTTATCCAGCTGGTAGCCGCTGTCATGGTTCATTAGATTTTTCACGATGCGTGCGTGTTTCAACGGATTCTTCGACAGTAGTGTCCCAAAAATATGTTACTGTGGTCAAAATTAGTGTTTTGTCTAGCTCCATCGAATGTCCGTTGGAGGTACAATGTTCCACAATTGCACACTTTCAGGGTTGCAGAAGGCGAGTGCAACGTTTATGTTCTGCGCAGCTTTTTTACGATATGCGTGTTCTTTGTCCTATATAGGCCATACCACACTGGCAAGGTATTTTGTAAATTCTCGCCTAGATGGTAGGCGGAAAATCACTTTCACCTGAAAATCACTAAGGATTCTTGCTATTTTGAAGGAAATATTTGCAACGTAGGGAAGAAAAGCTGGCGCGTTCTCCTCTTTATCCACTTCCTGGTTTTGGTTTTAGCTGAAAATGCCCTGTTAATTTTCTGGGTAGAGTATCCATAGCCTCTGAACACTGTTTTTAAATGTGCAAACTCTGTAGGTAAACTATCTGCATCCGACACTGCATGGGCTCTGTGTACAAGGGTTTTAAGCACACTCATGTTTGGGATAGGTGATGGCAACTTGAAGAGTGTAAGTACAAACCAGACTGAGTGGGCTTACAACAAACAGAATGTCCCGGAGAGCCGTCACCCTTCCGCCTAACCAAATTATCCAGGAATGGGAGACAACCATCTTTTTCTACTTCCTTAGTAAATGAAATGTTCTCATAAGGAACTAAAATGATGTAAGAATTCCATTAACTTATCTTCTCCGTACTGGTAGATGCAGACCTCGGGGAGGATCAGTTTGGATTCCGTAGAAATGTTGGAACACGTGAGGCAATACTGACCTTACGACTTATCTTAGAAGAAAGATTAAGAAAAGGCAAACCTACGTTTCTAGCATTTGTAGACTTAGAGAAAGCTTTTGACAATGTTGACTGGAATACTCTTTTTCAAATTCTAAAGGTGGCAGGGGTAAAATACAGGGAGCGAAAGGCTATTTATAATCTGTACAGAAACCAGATGGCAGTCATAAGAGTCGAGGGGCATGAAAGGGAAGCAGTGGTTGGGAAAGGAGTGAGACAGGGTTGTAGCCTCTCCCCGATGTTATTCAATCTGTATATTGAGCAAGCAGTAAAGGAAACAAATGAAAAATTTGGAGTAGGTATTAAAATTCATGGAGACGAAGTAAAAACTTTGAGGTTCGCCGATGACATTGTAATTCTGTCAGAGACGGCAAAGGACTTGGAAGAGCAGTTGAACGGAATGGACAGTGTCTTGAAAGGAGGATATAAGATGAACATTAACAAAAGCAAAACGAGGATAATGGAATGTAGTCAAATTAAATCGGGTGATGCTGAGGGAATTAGATTAGGAAATGAGACACTTAAAGTAGTAAAGGAGTTTTGCTATTTAGGAAGTAAAATAACTGATGATGGTCGAAGTAGAGAGGATATAAAATGTAGACTGGCAATGGCAAGGAAAGCGTTTCTGAAGAAGAGAAATTTGTTAACATCGAATATAGATTTATGCATCAGGAAGTCGTTTCTGAAAGTATTTGTTTGGAGTGTAGCCATGTATGGAAGTGAAACATGGACGATAACTAGTTTGGACAAGAAGAGAATAGAAGCTTTCGAAATGTGGTGCTACAGAAGAATACTGAAGATAAGGTGGATAGATCACGTAACTAATGAGGAGGTATTGAATAGGATTGGGGAGAAGAGAAGTTTGTGGCACAACTTGACTAGAAGAAGGGATCGGTTGGTAGGACATGTTTTGAGGCATCAAGGGATCACAAATTTAGCATTGGAGGGCAGCGTGGAGGGTAAAAATCGTAGAGGGAGACCGAGAGATGAGTACACTAAGCAGATTCAGAAGGATGTAGGTTGCAGTAGGTACTGGGAGATGAAGCAGCTTGCACAGGATAGAGTAGCATGGAGAGCTGCATCAAACCAGTCTCAGGACTGAAGACAACAACAACAACATCTTCTCCGTGGGGCAACACTATGAAATTATCATCCACGTACCTCCAAAAAACAGTTAATTTAAAAGTCGCTGAGTCAAGTGCTCTTTCTTCAGTATCTTCCATAAAAAAGTTAGCCACCAGGGGAGACAAGGAGCTTCCTATGGTAATGCCGTCAGTCTGTTCAAAATATTCTTGGTTAAAGATAAAATAAGCTGAGGAGAGGCGTGCTTAAACAAAGTAGTGACGCCCACCTGAAATGTTTACCATTTAGTGCCAAGCAATCAGCAAGAGGTACCTTTGTAAAAGGAGATACCACATCAAAACTCCTTAAAAGATACGAACTACTTAGGCGGAGAGCTCCCAGTCTGTTGATAAAATCGGCTAGGTTTCGTGTATAATGCAGACTTTTCCAACCAACAGTCTCAGCAAGGACGCGGGATGTTTGGCTAAATGGTATGCGGGGGCGTCAGTATTACTCACTATAGACCGTAAAATAAGACCACGTTTGTGCATCTTAGGAAGACCATGTAGTCTTGATGGTATGCTGCCATGTGGTCTCATCCGCTTAGTGGTCTCTGGAGGTGACGAGGAAAAATTAAGGAATGTTCATGTCTTCCGTTGCACACGTGCTGTAAGGCTCTGATCAGTCTTTCTGTACATAGTATCTCTAATTAAGCCATAAATCATCTCCAAATACAAACTACTCTCTGAGATTTCGTAGTGCAGCCCTTTCTTCAAAGGTTATGTCGTGGAGTGAAGTTTACGACGATCGGCTGCAATTGGAAATCTCTTCGGACAACGTGATGCTCGTTATACGACTCGTATCACTTGGCCTAGGTGTGCCGAATACAATATAATAGTGCATACTTTAAGAATTTATGGATGCGAGTCTTGCAGCTGGGATGGTTCCGCTGCTTCTGATGCTCTCTTGTAATGTAGAATACTGGCTGCTTCCCGCAGCTGCACTCGCCTGTCAGTAGTTTTGTTATAATGAGTGATCGTGAGCAGATAAGTTATTGTACGTACGATAACGGCAGCCTCCCTCACGTCTCACGTCTCCCTGTACACGTAAGCGTAGCTCCTGATACGCACCCTTCCCCAGCGGTCCCAACACAGGACGACAGGTTATGTACGTCACTAATGAGCGGTGTGGGCAGAGGGAAGTGTGTCTATACGTACAACGCCTGCATCATGCAACAAATTTAAGAGTTTTTATCATGGTTTATGATCCTCCATTCCTTATTTCTCCTTACAGGGTAGTTTTTTGCCTTCTACACTACCATACGTTCATCGAAACTGGTGCAGTAGTTTAATCGTGAAAACATAACTTACAGAGTTACTTTCGTATTTAATAATATTACATTGGAAGTGTGGATTGGTACTCGCATATCAGTAAGGAAAGGTGCATATGACTTTACTGCTGCGAGACCCCGTTCAGGATTTTCGACCACTTGGTGCAACTCGCCTTATCTGACGCCTGTTCGGCAACTTCTGCGTCGGCTACGGTAAAACGATGTCGAAGACAAAACGCACCCAGTCCTGAGCCGAGAAAATACGATTCGGTCGGGAATGGAACACAGTACTCCGTGACTGAGGGTCAGCAGAACTAATCACGAGACGACGAGCTGTTGATGTGCTGTTGTTATGATGAATAATAAAAGCACTCCGTCTTCAGGCCACGAGTGGCCTACCGGGACCATCCGACCGCTGTGTCATCCTCCGAGGAGGATGAAGATAGGAGGGGCGTGGGGTCAGCACACCGCTCTCCCGGTCGTTACGATGGTATTCTTGATCGAAGCCGCTACTATTCGGTCGAGTAGCTCCTCAATTGGCATCACGAGGCTGAGTGCACACCGAAAAATGGCAACAGCGCATGGTGGCTGGATGGTCACCCATGCAAGTGCCGGCCACGCCCAGCAGCGTTTAACTTCGGTGGTCTAACGGGAACCGGTGTATCCACTGCAGCAAGGCCGTTAACCATGATGAGTAATAGCGAAGGTACTAAAATAAAATGTGGACTTTCTGAAATTATTAAGCAACGTAAAAACTGCGAAGCAAGAAAAGAAATAATTTGTAGCTCTCGTTACTTGTCTGGCTGTTACCTGTGGCCGGCCGAAGTGGCCGTGCGGTTCTAGGCGCTGCAGTCTGGAACCGCGAGACCGCTACGGTCGCAGGTTCGAATCCTGCCTCGGGCATGGATGTGTGTGATGTGCTTAGGTTAGTTAGGTTTTGAGTAGTTCTTAGTTCTAGGGGACTAATGACGTCAGAAGTTGAGTCCCATAGTGATCAGAGCCATTTGAACCATTTTAGTTACCTGTGGCTGCGCTTAAATATTATAACCAAATGCAACCTCACTTAAAACCTCCCACATTATACAAGTTTTCTTACAGCATTTAAATGGTGTCGTCATTTTCAGTTTTCATGCATCCCAGAAGCTATAAGAGACACTTGACGGTCAGAGGCTTAAATGAGACTGACTTGTGAGCGATTTCTCTGCCTCGTGATGACTGGGTGTTGTGTGAAGTCCTTAGGTTAGTGAGATTAAGTAGTTCTAAGTTCTAGGGGACTGATGACCATAGATGTTAAGTCCCATAGTGCTCAGAGCCATTTGAACCATTTGAACTTGTGAGTGATATTTGTATGGAAGTATGGATTACACAGCTTGAGGATTCTACACCGAAGCGCCAAAGAAACTGGTACAGGCAAGCGTACTCAAATACAGGGATATGCAAACAGGTAGAATACGGTGCTGCAGCCGGCAACGGTTAAATTAGACAACAAGTGTCCGGTGTCGTTGTTAGATCGGTTACTGCTGCTACGATGACACGTTATGAAAATTTAAGTGAGTTTGAACGTGGTGCTATAATCGGCGACGAGCAATAGCACACGGCATCTCCGAGGTAGCGATGAAGTGGGAATTTTTCCGTACGACCATTTCACGAGCGTAACGTATCAGTAATCCGGCAAATCATAAAATCTCCGACATCGTTACGGCGGGAAAAATATCCTGCAAGAACGGGACAAACGACGACTGAAGAGATTCGTTCAAAGTGATGGAAGTGCAACCTTTCCGCAAAATGCTCCACATTTCAATGCTGGGCCATCGTCAACAAGTGTCACCGTGCGAACCATTCAACCAAAAATCATCGATGTGGCCTTTAAGAGGCGAAGGCCCACTGGCGTACCCTTTATGACTGCACGACGCAAAGCTTTACGCCTCGCCTGCGCCCGCCAACACTGACATTGGACTGTTGGTGACTGGAAACATGTTCCCTGGTTGCATGAGTCTCGTTTCAAATTCTATCGAGGGGATGGACGTGTACGGATATGGAGACAACCACACGAATCCATGGACACTGCAAGTCATCAGGGGACTATTCAAGCTCGTGGAGGCTCTGTAATGGTGCGGGGAGTGTGCATTTGGAATGATATGGGACCCCTGATACGTCTAGATACGACTCTGACAGGTGACACGTACGTAAGCATCCTGTCTGATCACGTGCATCCATTCATGTCCATTGTGCATTCCGACGTACTTGGGCAATTTCAGCAGGACAATGCGACACCCCACATTTCTAGAATTGCTACAGGGTGGCTCCAGGAGCATTTTTCTGAGTTTAAATACTTTCGCTGGCTACCAAACTCCCCAGACATGAACATTATTGATATACTGTATCTCGGATGCCTTTCAGCGTGCTGTTCAGAAGAGATTTCCACCGCCTCGTACTCTTACGGATTTATGGACAGCCCTGCAACATTCATGGTGTCACTTCCCTCTATCACTACTTCAGACATTAGTCGAGTCCATGCCACGCCGTGTTGCGACACTTTACGAACAATAAAACCATTTTCAGAAATATGATGAAGTTCAAAAGTCAAAGGGTAAATAGCTTTTTAGGAGAGTAATTATTTCGCGTTATATTCTTCAAATCAATAAATAACTTGTGGTAGTCACTTTCTAAAGTAGCCTATGTTATTCTTCATCGTTCAAACTATATCCGTAACAAATTTCATCGAAATGAGGTCAGCGGATTAGTCGTGGAAGTGTGACAGAGAGATTTACTTTCGCATTTACAATAGTAGTGTGGATGAAGTTGTCAAAACCGTGTCATTTGTGGGCTGCGACTATATGCGCAGTAGTCAAGAGTAGCTATTGTGTTTTGGACTTGGATACGGTTTCCAGGCGAGTCACAGAGCGTCATACGCTGTTATTGTGTTCGCAGCAGTCCTGTTGGTGCACGCTAGTTTTCTCCCGGTCCAATTCCAAATACATTTTTTTAAATATTTAATCTCGGCAAACAAGTAAGTGTTCCTTAGATTAAACCAGCTGGCAATGACGAGAACTGTCCGTGGCTTACAGCTGAATTTTATGAAGTCTTGGCATAGTAGTGATGGTACTGTTTGACGTCATACTAACTATCGCTTAT
Organism: Schistocerca gregaria; assembly: GCF_023897955.1. Taxonomy (NCBI): domain Eukaryota; kingdom Metazoa; phylum Arthropoda; class Insecta; order Orthoptera; family Acrididae; genus Schistocerca; species Schistocerca gregaria. Next base: position 503,627,288 of record NC_064924.1, on the reverse strand, counting down.
TTCGGTAAATATGATTTCGTGGGAGACATTGTTCTAAATACTTCTTTTTTCAGTTTTTACGGGGATACCTTGGTCTGACGGGGTTTTGCGAACGCTGTGCTGTGAGTGATACGTAGCTCTTCTTGGTGGCTATTTGCTTCGGGTCAACTGAATTCTATAAAATTTTTGCGAACGCGGTCTGTGTCCACATTTATATGACGACACTGCAAGAAGTGACTGGCGTTTACTGGTGCCAAAGTTAGATATAGGCGATGCGCTATCATTGGTTCGTTTGAGTGCATTATTTTTGGGCCTGGCTTAAGAATATGGCATTACTGAGAGTCTCAGCGTGTTTGACATCCAAGCCTTTCCTCTTTCCCCCCTAGCGTTGCCGTTTTGAAGGAAACTTTTTTCCATTACCACACGTACCAGCACGCGACTGCCAATATTTTGTGCGCTACGTCCTATGGTATTACAGCTACTGTGTGGTTGGTTTAATTTAAAACATAAGTATGAACAGTACTTTCTGGAGACGATGTAACGCCTAAATGTTGTTCTCTCGGAGCATGCTGCGAATGGTGTGAAGCTTCTTTAACCAGGCATTTGAAACCATTTTACATGGATTTCGTTATAAATACGCTCCTAATTTATATCCTCCAGTCGTTTCCTCGAGCCATGTCGTGTTTGCTTGGTTTCCGTATGAGCCCAGATGCACTATGTTATGTTTCTGAAGCTTTTCGCCGGAAAAATTAGTATATTCTGATGTAATTCGTCTGAGTTAGTCCATTTCTTCATTTGTATTTATAGTAACACTTACCTGTCTGCTTAAGCATTACATACACTTGTGACGTTAAATACTTTTAGTCCCTTTAATGCCGTATGCGGATCTCAAAGTAAGTGTTCCACGGCAAGGACATACAATATCATTGAAAGAGGACAAATCTGCCTGCCTGGTTGAATTATCTGCATGAGCCCAGTCAGTTGACCGTTAATCTCGATTCTCGAATAGGTTGTTCTACTAATATGTTTTCGAATAATCTGGGCAAATTTGTCAGCAAAACACATTTTCCTGACAGTTCTAACTAAAAATTCGTGACAGAGTCTGTCAAATACTTCATGAAAATCCGAAGTCACTAACGCGAGGTGCCACATATTTACGTTAAATTAACAATATCTCTATATTGGAAGCACTGATCGTCCTATCTGGATAGTTGCTTGATATGGTCCTACGAAATTTTTCAGGACTGGCTTTAATCTGGCGTTTATTGTGCGTGCGAATATTTTAAAGTCGGCATCGAGAAGTGTTTTTGGTATAAAATCTTGTAACCTTTTTTATGCTTCACGTTTTTAGGATGAGCGCCACCACCCTCTCAGTAAAAAGTTGAGTGGGAGGGGCTTGTATGTTAATGAACTGTTCATAATGTATTTCTGTCAGTTATATGTCTACCAATATTATCTCTCACACACACGAATAAAATTTTACTAGGAGGCCATCTAGATCAGCTCATTTTTCTCGCGATGCATCTTTATCGCAATTTTCGTTTTCTGGCGAGTAATGTTTTCTAAAAGTTCTGCGTTATCATCGGTCTCATCGGATTAGGGAAGGACGGGGAAGGAAGTAGGCCGTGCCCTCTGAAAGGAACCATCCCGACATTTGCCTGGAGCGATTTAGGGAAATCACGGAAAACTTAAATCAGGATGGCCGGACGCGGGATTGAACCCTCGTCCTCCCGAATGCGAGTCCAGTGTCTAACCATTGCGCCACCTCGCTCGGTTGCAAGATTTAGTGTGGTGAGGATATTCGATGTAAGTTCCTCGCCAGCCTCTAAGTCAACATCTTTTTCTGCGCACAGTTCGGTGTAGTACTTGATTGCAAGCTGGTCGTTACATGCCATATCTACGTCGTCTTTCAGTACGTAATTAGCTTCTGTCTACCTCGTCAGATTTCCCTAACGATGCACAATGTACGATATAAAGAGCGTTCCTGTGCATCCATATTTCGTGACCTTATTCACCTTCCATCTACGGATCTCTAAGAAAAAGTTAATTTCGATTTTATTAATTTTAAAACTAATGTATGATTAGTAAGGTTGAACGGTTGCCATAAATGTAGCGCAAGCAGGGGAAGTAATATTCCTTAGTGTGTTTCTTCTAATACTCTGTTTCGGGAACACTTCCTACATTACGGTTTAACATACCGGAACAATCAATCAATCCGTTCTTTGTATCTTAATTAAAATCGCTGCTAGACCGTCAGGGTCGGCACGTGTTTTGATCAAGCTTCTTTGCTCTTTAGAGATGTGGCGGCTGTACCCCTAGGTGGCAATGGCATCATTTTCACAGCAGTGGGAGACTTAAATTCATCATACTTCAGCCAGTTTCCATGGAAGATTAATAAATAAATACACAAACCTTCCTAGTGAGTCAGTATATCTACTTGTCAAAACTGGATGAAAATCTCTATAGCAGTTCATGAGATTAACCCGAACATACATTCGGAAAGCAGGGCACGGGACTTATATAATTATGCATAAATAGAAGATAGACTGATTACGAAACTAATTCCACAAGTCAGTAGCTATAGTGGAAATGAAAAGTCATGGTAAATTCAGATTTATAGTACACAATATCGGCACAAAATTATTGACCATCATCAGAAACAATAAAAGATTCTATTAACCATAGTGTAGCATGGGCCATGCACTGTATGAATTTTGCAGGTAGTTTACACGATAGACTAACTTTACTAATACTATTTTTCGCCCAGTATATGGCGTAGAGTGCGTCTTTAAACAGGACAGCTCCATCAAAAATGGTTCAAATGGCGCTGAGCACTATGGGACTTAACAGCTGTGGTCATCAGTCCCCTAGAACTTAGAACTACTTAAACCTAACTAACCTAAGGACATCACACAACACCCAGCCATCACGAGGCAGAGAAAATCCCTGACCCCGCCGGGAATCGAACCCGGGAACCCGGGTGTGGGAAGCGAGAACGCTACCGCACGACCCTCCTGAGTATAGAGACCAGGTGGAAGCGACTTGTTCCGTAGTTAAGGCTTAGGTATTGGTGACAATGTGAATGTTTGTATTGTATTTTGTAGGGGGCCCTGATACAACGCTATAATTACATTTCTGGAACGCCCCCATGGAACCAGTTGCTGTTCTGTGGGATCACAATTCGTTGTACCAGAGATGACAGCACCAGCTAAGCATCACACGCGCTTTAAGTTTGATAGGAGGCTAATACTGGAGACCCAGAAGCAACATTCATCAGGATATCTTTCAGTGCTTAGGCGACTAAACTTTTACTTAGTGTTATGAGTAACTCATATGATAAGAGAACTCAAGTTCAGTCCGTGTGCTTTAGTATCTGTTAAGACTTTGCTGGGTTACCTTTACAAAGTATCACCCCTAAAGCAATGTTTTCAATTCTTTTTATTTTGTTGTTGCCATGGTAGTGTTATGAAGCATTTGACACTCACGTCTTACTCAGATTTGCTTTGAGCCCTGTCCCTAATGCATACAGATTGTCCTGAGGACTCTACCTGTATATTTTGAGCCAGGAATCGCGTACACAATACTCAGTACAAACGGTTGAAGATTTCGAAACAAAATATTCAGCGGGTGACCGATAATACCCAAAGAGACTGAAGAGTTTGTGCCAGTAATTGATATATTTGCTGAGGCAAAAAAAAAAATGGAAAGATGTACAAGTTTACGGCACTCACTTGTTCTTCAAGTGAGCACAGTGTGAGAGGCAGGAGACCAAACAGCGAAGTCATCGGTCCCGTCGGATTAGCGAAGGATGAGGGGGGAAGTCAGCCTTGCCCTTTCAAAGGAGCCATCGCGGCATTTGCCTGAAGCAATCTGGGCAAATCACAGAAACCTAAATCAGGATGGCCGGTCGCGTGTCTGAGTCGTCGTCCTCGCGAATGCGAGTCCAGTGTGCTAACCATTGCCACACCTCGCTCGGTACAGTGTAAGGTTTTTAGCTTGTATCTGGTATTCAAGAAAAGTGAAGGAAGCTCCATTTTCTTTCTTTGTGTCGTACTACATATCTGTATACTGAATATTTTTCAAATAGACGCTTTCAATATTCGATATGTTATGCAATAGAGGGTCTGAATGCGAGCAAACTGATGTTTGGTTGCCAATAGCATTGCCAATTCTGTGGTATTCTACAAGACGCTAGTGACTGAGTCTGGTGTTGATCATGCTCCTGAGCGGTCTGGAAATAGCTTGCAGAAGATACTTATAAAGGGAAAAAGGGGATGATGGTTTTTGGAAATACGAATTGGTAAAGATTAATTTGAGAAGTGAAGAATTCCGTGTACTATTGTTGGTGCAGTCATTCCTTGCAGGTAATTTACGATGTGTTTGAAAAATGGAAAGTTAGTGGGATCTTTCTTTATTGGTTTAGGTTAGTTAGTTTGTCTTATGGACTGCACTCAGAAGTTATGTTATAGATTCACCACTCCCTTACCGTTTCGATAGATAACTTCAAAGTGAAGTCAAATTTCAAAATAACAGGTAATTTTTGTAAAGATGATCGTAACAGCGAAAGAACGAGTTTCACTATTCACAGACTGTGTAGTTCTTTTAAGAGGGTTATTCTCCTTTCAGTCACTCAGCTAACTTAAAGTCTACCACAATCTCCTCACTAAAGTTTATTTTCGGACTATGTGTGTTGTCGGACTACACTTTCAGGAGCACAAATATTCAATTATTATCTACTTAGAATAGTTACAGGTCCTTGCAGTGCACAAGGCTTTCTCTTTTATTTAGCTGGTTTGCTACTGCGCTTATTTTTAATGTTTATCACCTCGAGGAGTACCGAGTTTACGTCGCCGCAGATATGCCATGAAAATTACTTGGAGCCAGTGACAAGTTACAGCCCGGGTACAATTAAATCATTCGCAGTTAGGTATTGCATTTCAAAATCATCGACAAGTTTATTTTAGATACAGTTCATTTTTAAATTACATTTTTTATGCAGGTAGTTTTATTCTTTCCGTGCAGAACTTGTTCGTAAATTCACAGGGAATTGATGGAGAAACATCTTAGGTTGTTTCTTCTTCAAAAATTCATTATTTGATTTTGTGTAACAACTTTGTTGTAATAGTTTGTGTGTCGAAGCTTCAAGTCACTTACTGTGACGTCACGCATTGTAGTACTGCTGACTGCACTGCACAGAAGAGAAGAGAAATTCAAGGGGTAGTTACTCTAGTATACAGTTCTAGGTTACCTGATTTGGTAAAAGTCTATTCAAATACAGTTACGCAGTTTCACGTAGTTTTGGCAACTCATTTAATCAGACAGCGTTTCTGTAATTATACCACTGACGTTGTTCAAGACGACAATACAGACACACGAAGTTTAAGTAGTTCACAAGAAATAAACATATTTATTCAGAAAACTTACAGCAATTATAAAGTTTATTAATCATACAATGCAAGCTTCAAAGGCTGGTCCAGACAGCACTTAAAATTTTCGGGCTATTACGCCGTAGTCGATGTACAAAACCTTTCTCCTAACGTTTCCCGTACGGCTGCGGGAGACATCTTCATAGGTAAAAGGGCGAAATGCAACCAGTACTCGAGGGAGCACCGTATATTCAGTCAGTGTAGAGGGCATCACAGTCTATCACATGACGTCGGTTATGAGATTATTGCTGGTATTGCCAAAATTCTCTATGGAAAGAAATCAAACGTCATTCATACGTTGCAATGTTGACAGCCAAATTTTGTGTAATTTAACACCTTCCTCTTTTCTGTCAAATGATTGTAGTGTTTATAAATCTCAATAGACTGTATATATATACGCTCATGGTAATGCGATGGTTTCGAGGTGGCACTCGTGACATTCTAGAGGCAGTTTCTCGTGTGTTCAACGAGACGGGAGTTAACACTTCTTTCTGTGGTACCAATATAAATCAGTCCACAACAACGAGGAATTTTATTACATACACACGCTGTTCCCAAAGGATGTCGTACATCTTTTGCCGATTTTAAATCTTCTTTTATCTTCCTGTTGGGTCTAAAGGTAAACTTTGTGATCAAAAGTGTCCCGACACCCACAAAAACATACGTTTTTCATATTAGGAGCATTGTGCTACCACCTACTGCCAGGTACTCCATATCAGCGACCTCAGTAGTCATTAGACATCGGGGGAGAGCAGAACGTGGCGCTCCGCGAAACTCACGGATTTCGAACGTGGTCAGGCGATTACGTGTCACTTGTGTCGTACGTCTGTATGCGAGATTTTCACACCCCGAAAAATCCCTAGGTCCACTGTTTACGATGCAATAGTGTAGTGGAAACGTGAAGGGACACGTGCGGCACAAAAGTGTACAGGAAGACCTCGTCTGTTGACTGACAGAGACCGGTGATAGTTGAAGAGCGTCGTAATGTGTAATAGGCAGACATCTATCCAGACAATCACACAGGAATTCCATACTGCATCAGGATCCACTGCAAGTACTGTGACTGTTAGGCGGAAGGTGAGAAAACTTGGATTTCATGGTCGAGCGGCTGTTCATACTAACGAACGGAAGGAAAACTTTCCCTTTGGGCGGCCTTCGTTCCTCATCGGTCTGATTCAGTCCCTAGGGTGGAGTGCACTTTCTATCTCATTGCTAGAATAACAATGTCGACCATAGATGTTCAAGTTCATCTTTTAAGTAAGTCGGTTCACAAATTTTGTGCGCCCTATCTACCAAAGTTTTAATCACCCCTCTTTTTTGTCTGTGGTGGTGGTTAGTATCTTTATGCAGGTAACGATGAGTATGTGTGGCTTTTCTGAAAAGTCTATGGCCCTACGTGCGTTCCCCGCTCGATAACAGACACACCCAAGAAATTCAGCTGGCCGCTATTCTCCGTCTCCCTGATAAATTCTATTTTCGGATTGGTACTGTTGAGAGGTACCGGGAAGACATCCAGTTCCTCTGCACCGTGCGTACATAACTACGAAAGTATCATCAACGTAGCTGTACCACCTGGCTGGTCTCTTTTTGGCAGTATGCAGCGCCTTTTGTTCGAGGTTGTCTATAAAGAAATTGGCATCAGTTGGTCTAAGAGGACTTCCCATAGCCATTCCGTCAATCTATTCATAAGGATATACGATATCCTTTGGCTACAGCGAGTGTATGTAATAAAATTCCTTGCAGTTGTGGACTTGTTTATGTTGGCGCCACAAAAAGAAGCGTTAACTCCCGTCTCGTTGAACACAAGAAAAAACTTCCGCCTAGAATATCACGAAACAAAATTCACTGATACGAGTGTCACATCGAAACCATCGCAATACCATGCGTGTATACATAGAGAGTATATTGAGATCTATAAACTTCATAATCATTTGACAGAAAAGAGGAAGGTGTTAAATTATACAAAAATCTGGATGTCAACATTGCAACGTAAGAACGACGATCGATTTCTTTCAACAGAGAATTTTGGCAATATCAGCGATAATCTCATAGCCGACGTCATGTGATAGAGTGTGGTGCTCTCTACACTACCTGTATATTTGGTGCCCTCTCAAGTTCTGGTTGCAGTTCGCCCTTTTACCTATGAAAATGTCTCTCGCAGCCGGACAGGAAACGTTAGGAAAAAGTATTATACATCGACCACGGCCTAATAACCCGGAAGTTTTAAGTAACGTAAGTTTGCGTATATCTGCACTGAAATTTTTTGCGAAGTTAGGCGTTCGCGCAACAAGAGCTCGAAGTGTCCCAGCAAACGTGGTGTCCACCGCATTACGATGGTGTGCCTATGAGTACACTAGGCACTGTTAGCGGCACCACGTCATCTTTTCAAAGGAGTCCCGGTACTAAGAGCAGCACCAAGATGGATACAGCTTTGTGTGGAGGCTATGAGGAGCTCGAACGTTCCCAGATTGTCTTCATTACCGACTTATCGTCACATAGACCAAGCCCGTGTGGTGGGATACGCGAGCTTACCGAGCGTGGTGTTCCCCATCCTTTGGTAGGCCTATGTGCCGCAGGTACCGTGGGACTTCCTACCAAGCACTTTGGACCAAGGGTTTTCCGACCAGATCCCCGCCTCCTCCCCCCCCCCTCCCCCGTTCACGCGTCGTTCATCAGCAGCTGATGTATTGTCACCGTCACTCAGTGCCCTCGCCGTCTGCCCTCGCTTCCGTATAGATTCGTTGGTCTACTTGAGGACTACGCACTGTGAGTAATGGAAATCATTGCAACATCAGCAGGGAAGGCTTGTCTTCTCAAGGCTAGCGCACAGAAACTGTGAAGAGTATATGAACTTGTTGTACGTGAAGGGAACAAGTTCTGAGGCCGTTAATAACAGCAAATGGAGAATCATTGCCAAGTAGCATAATTCTTGCCGACCTGACGAAACAGATGCGCAGATTAAGAAAGTAACGTATAACTGCAGAAAAATTATATACGAAGAACAGACAGTAACTGTTAAGAAGAAATTCAAGATTTGAAAGGTAAAGGTTTAGAATTTATGGCAGATATGCCAAATTACTAGAACTCCAGACTGCATTGCATAAAGCAAGAAGGGAAGCTGGTGGGAAGATCTAGAACGCTAGCAGAAGTTCTGAGATTTAAGTAAGTGACGATATCTGGGAATTAACTGAAAGCAATAATTTTTTGAATATTGACGGGGGATCTGTCCATAGCAAAAGAATCCAGGAGTTCTGCTGTGAAGAAGCGGAAAATCTCCTTTGTGGAAATGGAGCTGTTATTGTGGACGACATATTTGACAGTTGTTCACAACAACTCAGGTAACTGTACACCATAAACGTTTACATCGGGAGCATAGAGGAAGAGACGAAAGTACTACCTGTTTTATTTGCTTTGTTCCCAGACAAAAGTCAAAATAAACATAAAAGACTTTTTTGTGGTCTGAAAAATAAAACCCCTGGGTGGCCACCAGAAAATGAAATCCTTGACTTCGAAATGTGTGCAATAAAATATATTAAAACAGTGTGTCCCGAATACATACCCCTCCGTTTGCGATTTCCACTACAATAAATGTCTGGGGAAGATAATACATGAACTTGTGATTAACGGAAGGAACCAAATATGGAAAAGTAGTTCGATTGTTTTGCAGCGTGTGTCATGCAAAGGCACATCTTCCACCAAACAGTGTTGATGAAGCGTGGATGGTAATAATGGAAGGAATGCCCAGTGGAGAAAAGGTTTAGAAGTACGCAGACTATACAGCCAATCAAGTGATGGCAAATATTAGTATACGAACTGAAACGTGGAATGTTTTTCATCAGCGGCAAGGGACCACGAATGAAGATTAACAAAGGGAACTAAACACCACAAATAAAAACACTTCCGAGCTTTTACTTCCTAATAAACGAGGTGGCAGAGGAACAAATAAAGACTGTATCTGAAATTGGGAAGGATTGAATTTCCTCGCCTCTTTGATGAAAAAGGTTCACGTTGATCTTGACAGAATGTTAAAAGACACTATACGAATATACACTGAAGAGCCACAGAAACTGGTACACGTACCAAATATCGTGCAGGGCCACCGCAATCACGCAGAAGTGCTGCAGCATAACGTGGCATGGACTCAACTTTTGTCCGAAGTAGTGCAGGAGGGAATTGACACCATGAATCATGCATAGCTGTTCATAAATCTCTAAGAGTACGAGGGGATGGAGATCTCTTCAGAACTGCACGTTGCAAGGCTTCCCAGATATGCTCAATAATATTCATGTCTAGGGAGTTTGGTGGCCAGCGGAAGTGTTTAAGCTAAAAAGAGTTTTCCTGGAGCCACTCTGTAGCAATTGTGGACGGGCGGGGTGTTGCACTGTCCTGCTGGAATTGCCCAGGTCCGTCGGAATACACAATGGACATGAATGGATGCAGGTGATCAGACAGGATGCTTACCTACGTGTCACCAGTCAGAGTCGGTCTAGACCTATCAGGAGTCCCGTATCCTTCCAACTGCACACGCCATACATCATTACAGAGCCTTCACCAGCGTGAACAGTCCCTTGCTGACATGTAGGGTCCACGGATTCATGAGGTTATTTCCATACCTGTAGAAATCCATCCGCTCGATACAATTTGAAACAAGACTCGTCCGGACAGGCAACATGATTCCAATCATCAACAGTCCAGTGCCGGTGTTGACGGGCCCAGGCGAGGCGTAAAGCTTTGTGTCGTGCAGTCATCAAGGGTACACTAGTGGACATTCGACTCCGAAAGCCCATATCGATGAAGTTTCGTTGAATGGTCTGCACGCTGACATTTGTTTATGGCCTAGCTTTGAAATCTGAAGCCATTTGCGGAAGTGTTGCACTTCTGTCACTTTGGACGATTCTATTCAGTGGTCGTTGGTTCTGTTCTTGCATGATATTTCTATATCCGCAGCGATGTCGGAGATTTGATGTTTTACCGGATTCCTGATATCCACGATTCACTCGTGAAATGATCGTATGGGAAAATCCCCACATCATCGCTACCTCGGAGATGCTGTGCCCCATGTCTCGTGCGCCGACTATAACACCACGTTCAAAATCTTGATAATCTCCCTTGCAGCAGCAGTAACCGATCTAAGAATTGCGCCACACATTTGTTATCTTATACAGGCGTTGCCGATCGCAGTGCCGTATTCTACGTGTTTGCATACCTCTGTATTTGAATATGCATGCCTATACCAGTTTCTTTGGCTCTTCGGTGTACGTTCATATGTTAGTATTGCTAGATGCTAACTATTTCTTCGGGAGGTGGCTAGTTCAAATGGCTCTGAGCATTGTGGGACTTAACTTCTGAGGTCATCAGTGCCCTAGAACTTAGAACTTCTTAAACCTAAATAACCTAAGAACATCACACACATCCATGCCCGATGCAGGATTCGAACCTGCGACCGTAGCGGTCGCGCGGTTCCAGACTGTAGCGCTTAGAACGGCTCGGTCACCCCGGCCGGCTTTGGGAGCTGTTTACATCTCTCTATACCGTTTCTCGCAGACTCACACCCAAAACCTGTCGGTACTTGTATAATCTTCGTTCAAACAACTTCATCTCCTATCCTCGGCCACTCGAATTTTCCATTATGTACAGGGTCTTCCTCTTTTTCGATTGTATGGAAGTTGCCAACATAATAATTAGTTTTGTGGCTGTTGTCCATCTGGTAATCTCATCAAATGCCCTTACAACATTAAACGTCGACTGATTATTTATAAGTTTGTAAAGCATTGAGTCCTGCTCACCACATCTCACATGAAACATAAATATAATTTCTTGCACGGAATAGGAATTGCATAGTTTTGAATTTCTTATAAAATTGGTATCTACCAGAAATGTAATATTACTGGGGCCGGCTGGTGTGGCCGAGGGGTTCTAGGCGCTACAGTCTGGAACAGCGCGACTGCTACGGTCGTAGGTTCGAATCTTGCCTCGGGCATGGCTGTGTGTGATGTTCTTAGGTTAGTTAGGTTTAAGTAGTTCTACGTTCTAGGGGACTGATGACCTCAGAAGTTAAGTCCCATAGCGTTCAGAGTCATTTAAACCAATATTACTGGGTGATTGACAGTGGCCGGCCGCGGTGGTCTAGCGGTTCTAGGCGCTCAGTCCGGAACCGCGCGACTACTACGGTCTCAGGTTCGAATCCTGCCTCGGGAATGGATGTGTGTGATGTCCTTAGGTTAGTTAGGTTTAAGTAGTTCTAAGTTCTAGGGGACTGATGACCACAGATATTAAGTCCCATAGTGCTCAGAGCCATTTGAACCATTTTGATGTTGGTGTCAGCAATGTGCACCCTTTTTGGGTAACGTCAATCCTAACGTGGAATAATGAATGCCACTTTTCTACTGGTTCTGTAAATATGTACTTTTTTTCCTTTTAAATTGTAATGATTTATTTGCCAGAATCTTCAAGACAGAATATATAAGTATATATTGGAGTAGCTATTAAAGTCCAGGGAGAAGAAATAAAAACTTGGATGTTTGCCGACGACATTGAATTCAGTCGGAGACAGCAAAGGACTTGGAAAAGCAGTTATACAGAACAGACATTGTCTTGAAAGGACAGTATAACATGAACATCAACAAAATCAAAACGAGGACAATGGTATGTAGTTGAATTAAATCAGGTGATGATGAGGGAATGAAATTGGGAAATGGGACACTTCAAGTTGTAGATGAGTTTTTCTATTTGAAAGCAAAGTAACTGACATTGATCGAAGTAGGGATGTATAAAATGCAGACGGGAAAAGGCAAGAAAGTCGTTTCTGAAGAAAAGAAATTTGTTAACACCGATTATAGATTTAAGTGGTAGGAAGTCCTTTCTGAAAGTATTTGTATGGAGTGTAGCCATGTATGGACGATAAATAGTTCAGACAAGAAGAGAACATTAGCCTTTCAGATGTGGTGATAAGAAGAATACTGAACATTAGATGGGTAGATCGCATAACTAATGAGGATGTTTAAATGCGAACATTTTAGGTTAGGCTATACCTTGACTGTTACTGACATTAAGTTTACTGTTACCAGTCACTGTGGTTGGTAACAGTAAACTTATTGTTTCATTTAATGAGGAGGTACTGAACATAATTGAGGAGATAAGAAATTTGTGGTACAGCCTGACTAGAGGAAGAGACCGGTTGGTAGGACACGTTCTGAGGTATCAAGGTATCAGAAATTTAGTACTGGAGGGCAGCGTGGGGAAAAAATCGTAGAGGGAGAGCAAGAGATGAATACAGTAACCAGATTCAGAAGGATGTAGGTTGCATTACTTCCTCGGAGAAGAAGAAGCTTGCACAGGATAGGGTAGCATGGGGAGCTGCATTGAACCAGTCTTTGGACTGATGACCACAACAATATACACTCCTGGAAATGGAAAAAAGAACACATTGACACCGGTGTGTCAGACCCACCATACTTGCTCCGGACACTGCGAGAGGGCTGTACAAGCAATGATCACACGCACGGCACAGCGGACACACCAGGAATCGCGGTGTTGGCCGTCGAATGGCGCTAGCTGCGCAGCATTTGTGCACCGCCGCCGTCAGTGTCAGCCAGTTTGCCGTGGCACGCCAAGACCGTAGGATCCTACGCAGTGCCGTAGGGGACCGCACCGCCACTTCCCAGCAAATTAGGGACACTGTTGCTCCTGGGGTATCGGCGAGGACCATTCGCAACCGTCTCCATGAAGCTGGGCTACGGTCCCGCACACCGTCAGGCCGTCTTCCGCTCACGCCCCAACATCGTGCAGCCCGCCTCCAGTGGTGTCGCGACAGGCGTGAATGGAGGGACGAATGGAGACGTGTCGTCTTCAGCGATGAGAGTCGCTTCTGCCTTGGTGCCAATGATGGTCGTATGCGTGTTTGGCGCCGTGCAGGTGAGCGCCACAATCAGGACTGCATACGACCGAGGCACACAGGGCCAACACCCGGCATCATGTTGTGGGGAGTGATCTCCTACACTGGCCGTACACCTCTGGTGATCGTCGAGGGGACACTGAATAGTGCACGGTACATCCAAACCGTCATCGAACCCATCGTTCTACCATTCCTAGACAGGCAAGGGAACTTGCTGTTCCAACAGGACAATGCACGTCCGCATGTATCCCGTGCCACCCAACGTGCTCTAGAAGGTGTAAGTCAACTACCCTGGCCAGCAAGATCTCCGGATCTGTCCCCCATTGAGCATGTTTGGGACTGGATGAAGCGTCGTCTCACGTGGTCTGCACGTCCAGCACGAACGCTGGTCCAACTGAGGCGCCAGCATCTCTACGATCGTCTCCATGGGAGAATAGCAGCCTGCATTGCTGCGAAAGGTGGATATACACTGTACTATTGTGCATGCTCTGTTGCCTGTGTCTATGTGCCTGTGGTTCTGTCAGTGTGATCATGTGATGTATCTGACCCCAGGAATGTGTCAATAAAATTTCCCCTTCCTGGGACAATGAATTCATGGTGTTCTTATTTCAATTTCCAGGAATGTATATAGTTTGTATTGGGAAGCAGCAGCCTAAACGCCTTACTCCTTAAACAGATGTCTACAAGATGGTCGTGAATGAGTTCCACACATGTTATCCTTACAGTTCGTTTGTTAACAACGACACTTTCTGAAAGACGGTTACTCTATAACATTATTCCAAAGGACGTTATTGAATGAAAATGGGCAAAATATATTCACTTACTGATCTATGTGTCTCCCTGATTTGCAGTGATTACAAATGCAAATCGATCTGAAATAAGTTGTTTTAGGAGTTGTAGAACACTATTTTTTTCAGTTTAAGTTCCCATCAGTTTGGACACCCAATATTTTTGGAATTTCCAACCTAGTTATTATTTACGCACAATCTATAACATTTGCCGTTACATTTGTACCCCTAGATGTCCAGAAGAGAGGATGGACTTATGCGGAAAACCTCCGGCGCCAGTAGCGTGGTCCATTCAAGGTGTTGTCTTATAGTCAAACATATAGAGGATGAAAGAGAACTCGACTGACAATATTTCGGAGATGGTAATATGGACTGAAAAAAGAAAAATAATATCCAGCAAACATGGGCTTTAAAATGCATACATTAAGAGGTAGGTGAACTTGTTCATCTTCGATACTCTGCAAGAGATTTCATCTACTGCAGCTCTTTACTTTCCATGTTTTGGGAGGATGTAGTATGGACCGAAACAAGAAAAAAGTCCAAAATGAATATCTTAAGAGCTACGAGCACTTCTTCTGCAGAAGAGATGTGTAACGGTAGCAAAGATGAACAAGTGTTCTTAGATTTAAAGATATGCTCTTGAATGCCTTTGTTTACTGGATTCTTTTTTTAGTGTTCTTTGTACCTCTCAAAATACGGTGACAAAGAGTTTGCAACAGAAGAGATGTACACTACTGGCCATTAAAATTGCTACACCACGAAGATGACGTGCTACAGACTCGAAATGCTGTCATATGCAAATGATTAGCTTTTCAGAGCATTCACACAAGGTTGACGCCGGTGGTGATACCTACAACGTGCTGACGTTAGGAAAGTTTCCAACCGATTTCTCTTAGACAAATAGCAGTTAACCGATGTTGCCTGGTGAAACGTTGTTATGATGCCTCGTGTAAGAAGGAGAAATGCGTACTATCACGTTTCCGACTTTGATAAAGGTCGGATTGTATCCTATCGCGATTGTTTATCGTATCGCGACATTGCTGCTCGCGTTGGACGAGATCCAATGACTTTTACCAGAATATGGAATCGGTAGGTTCAGGAGGGTAATACGGAACGCCATGCTGGATCCCAACGGCCTCGTATCACTAGCAGTCGAGGTGACAGGCATCTTATCTGCAAGGCTGTAACGGATCGTGCAGCCACGTCTCGATCCCTGAGTCAACAGATGGGGACGTTTGCTCGACGACGTTTGCAGCAGCATGGACTACCAGCTCGAAGACCATGGCTGCGGTTACCCTTGACGCTGCATCACAGAAAGGAAAAGATTATGACGAGCAATAGACTCAAAATTGGAGGATCGATAGATAATTGTAAATAGAGCATTCTCATCATCAGGTATGGAATCCGCAAACGCAAACTTTTCCAGAAATCGAGGAAAGAACCTTTTATAACTGCCGCTTCTGTACCCCCATGGTAAACGCTTTTCCCGACAGCAGCGATAGTTGCGGTATCGGTCAGAGGGTTAGCTGCCCTCTAATAAAAACCAGAGATAACGGCTCAACACTGAACTTGAACGGGTGTCATGGGACATCCTCACCGTACAAGTGAATCGAACAAAACAAGAACGATAAAAAAAATAGCGCGACGGCCAAGGTAACTGTCAGGGAATCGGAGAACTCGGGTTTGAATCTCGAAGTAACCTAGCGGATGTTCTTCTTTTCGTTTGTATTTTTCCATATCTCAATTCATAGGGATAGGAGGGTTAATAAGTAAATCAATAAGCAATGATAATATTAAGATTGTTGTTGTAGTTGTGCTCTTCAGTCCTGAGACTGGTTTGCTGCAGCTCTCCATGCTACTCTATCCTGTGCAAGCTGCTTCATCTCCCAGTACCTAATGCAACCTACATCCTTCTGAATGTGCTTAGTGTTTCCTCTCTTGGTCTCCCTCTACGATTTTAACCCTCTACGCTGCCCTCCAATACTAAATTGGTGATCCCTTGATGCCTCAGAACATGTCCTACCAACCGATCCCTTCTTCTGGTCAAGTTGTGCCTCAAACTTCCCTTCTCCCCAATCCTATTCAATACTTCCTCATTAGTTATGTGATCTACCCATCTAATCTTCAGCATTCTTCTGTAGTAACACATTTCGAAAGCTTCTATTCTCTTCTTGTCCAAACTATTTACTGTCCATGTTTCACTTCCACACATGGCTACACTCCATACAAATACTTTCAGAAACGACTTCCGGACACTTAAATCTATACTCCATGTTAACAAATTTCTGTTCTTCAGAAACGCTTTCCTTGCCATTGCCAGTCTACATTTTATATCCTCTCTACTTCGACCAGCATCAGTTATTTTACTCCCCAAAAAGCAAAATTCCTTTACTACTTTAAGTGTCTCATTTCCTAATCTAATTCCCTCAGCATCACCCGACTTAATTCGACTACATTCCATTACCCTTGTTTTACTTTTGTTGATGTTAATCTTATATACTCCTCCCAAGACACTGCCCATTCCATTCAACTGCTCTTCCAAGTCCTTTGCTGTCTCTGACAGAATTATGATGTCATCGGCGAACCTCAAAGTTCTTATTTCGTCTCCATGGATTTTAATTCCTACTCCGAATTTTTCTTTTGTTTCCTTTACTACTTGCTCAATATACAGATTGAATAACATCGGGGAGAGGCTATAACCCTGTCTTACTCCCTTCCCAACCACTGCTTCCCTTTCATGTCCCTCGACTCCTATAACTGCCATCTGGTTTCTGTACAAATTGTAAATAGCCTTTCGCTCCCTGTATTTTACCCCTGCCACCTTTATAATTTGAAGGAGAGTACTCCAGTCAACGTTGTCAAAAGCTTTCTCTAAGTCTACAAATGCTAGAAACGTAGGTTTGCCTTTTCTTAATCTTTCTTCTAAGATAAGTCGTTAAGTCAGTATTGCCACACGTGTTCCAGTATTTCTACGGAATCCAAACTGATCTTCCCCGAGGTCGGCTTCTACTAGTTTTTCCATTCGTCTGTAAAGAATTCGTGTTAGTATTTTGCAGCTGTGGCTTATTAAACTGATTGTTCGGTAATTTTCACATCTGTCAAAACCTGCTTTCTTTGGGATTGGAATTATTATATTCTTCTTGAAGTCTGAGGGTATTTCGCCTGTCTCATACATCTTGCTCACCAGATGGTAGAGTTTTGTCAGGACTGGCTCTCCCAAGGCCGTCAGTAGTTCCAATCGAATGTTGTCTACTCCGGGGGCCTTGTTTCGACTCAGGTCTTTCAGTGCTCTGTCAAACTCTTCACGCAGTATCGTATCTTCCACTTCATCTTCATCTACATCCTCTTCCATTTCCATAATATTGTCCTCAAGTACATCGCCCTTGTAGAGACCCTCTATATACTCCTTCCACCTTTCTGCTTTCCCTTCTCTGCTTAGAACTGGGTTTCCATCTGAGCTCGTTCATACAAGTGGTTCTCTTATCTCCAAAGGTCTCTTTAATTTTCCTGTAGGCAGTATCTATCTTTCCCCTAGTGAGATAAGCCTCTACATTCTTACATTTGTCCTCTAGCCATCCCTACTTAGTCATTTTGCATTTCCTGTCGATCTCATTTTTAGACGCTTGTATTCCTTTTTGCCTGCTTCATTTACTGTATTTTTATATTTTCTCCTTTCATCAATTAATTTCAATATTTATTCTGTTACCCAAGGGTTTCTACTAGCCCTCGTCTTTTTACCTATTTGATCCTCTGCTGCCTTCACTATTTCATCCCTCAAAGCTACCCATTCTTCTCATACTGTATTTTTTCCCCCCATTTCTATCAATTGTTCCCTTGTGCTCTCCCTGAAACTCTGTACAATCTCTGGTTCTTTCAGTTTATCCAGGTCCCATCTCCTTAAATTCCCACCTTTTTGCAGTTTCTTCAGTTTTAATCTACAGTTCATAACCAATAGATTGTGGACAGAGTCCACATCTGCCCCTGGAAACGTCTTACAATTCAAAACCTGGTTCCTAAATCTCTGTCTTATCATTATATAATCTATCTGATACCTTTTAGTATCTCCAGGGTTCTTCCATGTATACAACGTTCCTTCATGATTCTTAAACCAAGTGTTAGCTATGATTAAGTTGTGCTCTGTGCAAAATTCTACCAGGCGGCTTCCTCTTTCATTTCTTAGCCCCAATCCATATCCACGTACTGCGTTTCCTTCTCTCCCTTTTCCTACACTCGAATTCCGGTCACCCATGACTATTAAATTGTCATCTCCCTTCACTATCTGAATAATTTCTTTTATTTCATCAAACATTTCTTCAATTTCTTCGTCATCTGCAGAGCTAGTTGGCATATAAACTTGTACTACTGTAGTAGGTGTGGGCTTCGTATCTATCTTGGCCACAACAATGCGTTCACTATGCTGTTTGTAGTAGCTTACCCGCATTCCTATTTCCTATTCATTATTAAACCTACTCCTGCGTTACCCCTATTTGATTTTGTGTTTATAACCCTGTAGTCACCTGACCAGAAATCTTGTTCCTCCTGCCACCCAACTTCACTAATTCTTACTATATCTAACTTAACCTATCCATTTCCCTTTTTAAATGTTCTAACCTACCTGCCCGATTAAGGGATCTGACATTCCACCCTCCGATCCGTAGAACGCCAGTTTTCTTTCTTCTGATAACGACATACTCTTGAGTAGTCCCCGCCCGGAGATCAGAATAGGGGACTATTTTACCTCCGGAATATTTTACCCAAGAGGACGCCATCATCATTTAATCATACAGTAAAGCTGCATGCCCTCGGGATAAATTAAGGTAGGCAAATAAATTTCTCAAACGCCGAGAAACAGAACTGCCTGCTTCCAGTAGTGCGTTGATAATGCATCTGTCTTGCAACACTTTTATAATCCAAAACACAGCGTCGGTGACATCCCACTTGCCATCGTCTTTGAGAGGCTCCCAACTACATATTACAGCGGTAGTCGAAGGGTGTACATCCTCCGTTATTCAGATTATGCACCTGAAAGATATGACACAACAAACAATAAGTAGTTACTACGGCATAAACAGACGAGCTAATTACTACAAACTACATGCAGTATTCATCATATGTTACTTACGGAAGAACACAGTATTCATTCACAAAACGTATTTCATTCAGCGCATTAACGATGGAAAAATAACTACATGTATCAGCGAGGTTCGCGGCAGCCTAATGACGGAAAACAACTCTTTCCGATTGACCTCTATTAGGCTCGTGCTGGACACCTTCACTCTTCCAGTCGCACAACTATGATATGACGAAGAGGCAACCGGGACAATGTAACTCTCCCCGCGTGCATTCTGTCCCGTCCCTCGCTGTAAACAAGCGTCGCGCGGTTGGCTATCTGTGATCCCTCTTGAGGAATTCAAAGCACTCTTACATGTAGTTGTTTTCATTTGTCAATGGTTAAAAGTTTAATACTTAACTAACCCACGACGCGTGGGAAATTAGTTTGCCTACCTTATTATTATCATTCCTTATTGATTTACTTACCTTATTAAGCCTCCTATCCCTATCAACTGAGATATGGAAAAATACAAACGAAAAGAATAACATCCACTAGATTTCTTCGAGATTCCAACCCGGTTTTTCCGATTCCCAGCCAGTTACCTTGGCCGCTACGCTATCGGCACTGTCGGCGGAAAACGTTTACCATGTGGGTACAGAAGCGGCAGTTATAAAAGTTTCTTTCCTCGATTTCTGGAAAAGTTTGCGTTTGCGGGCCCCATATCTGATGATGAAAAATGCTGTATTTGCAATTATCTATCGAGCCCTTCAATTTTGAGTCGATTGCCTGTCATAACTGTTAGGGGCGATTTTCTCAAAATTGCGGGGGTGTTGACCCAAAATATCTTAGAGTCCTTCGTTTTAGGCTGTACACAAGCGACCTGCCAAATTTGAGCCGAATCGGTTGGCCGTGTCTGAGGCCTTCCCCTTGTTAGACATCTACAGACTGGTTTTTCTGTGTCAAGGCAAGGCACCTTCAAGGCGATGGTGTTATGCAGGCAAGTGGCTGCGAGGCAGATGACGTATGACGACCCGGCAGGCCGCAGTGCGCGAAACGTTGGCCGGCGCCAGCCGTAACTCAGGTCCGTGCGGATAGGGGAGGAAGGGCGAGGCGCGAGATTAAAGAAGGTGGCGGCGCAACCTTATTAGGCGCTCTTCTTGCGCAAATAATGGATGGCTAATTCTAGGGACGCGCGCCTACATTATTCATGCCACCCGGGGCGACGAGCAGCGGCGCTCGTAAGGGACGCCGGAAGGGCGCATACGATAGAAAAAAAAGAGAGGAGAAAGAATACCCGTGGGGCGAAAAAGGAGAAAATGGGCTGTGGGTTGAGGAACAGAGAAGAGAAACTAAAAAAAAAATACAGGGAGGAGGCTAGAGAAGGCTGCCCGCGAACGGAAGCCGAGAGAGGAGAAATCGCGGTTCTAAATGAAATTTTGACGTCTCTCGGGATCATCAAGGCGGCTGTGTTTTTTGGGGGACGGGGGTGGCGGGAGCGGCGTGGAAATTTACCGGCATCCGGTGCGCCCCGGGGTTAAACGCGCGGTGTTTGCACCGCGACTGCCGCTCCTGAAATATGAAATTAAAGCAGGGGATGGGGTCGAAGAGGGGGTGGCGGCGCTGCCCGGAGGAGGGGGGGGGGGGAGAGTAAAAAGAGAGAAAGAGAGAGAGGGAGCGGAGGTTGGGAACTGCGGGGGCGGTAGGCCGTCTGCGGGGGCGGCCAGAGCCACCGCCTTCTTTACTTTTTTCTTCCCTCCGCAGCGACTGTTTGATTTGTTTTATTAACGCAGTCGGCCGGAGCGTTAGCGGCTCCCTCTCGCCGGCATCACACGTGCTTTGCGGCTCACTGCCTCCGCGCTCAGTTTCTCATTTTATGTATATGTATATATTTTTCTTCTTTTACCCGGCGCTGTTCCCCCTTTAGCCACTGTATAAAGACGTGGGGCCAGTCCGTAAAGGAGTGTTTCAAAAGCGCGAATTTTCATTACATATACGTTTACTTTTGCGTTTAAATCACTACGCCACACACGGGCACTCGTACATTTTTCCCCCCTTCTTCGCTGGCGCGCCTTTCGAATCTTCGCCGCTCCGTCGCCACTACCCCTTCACAGCCGGCGCTACTGCCGCTCGGTCGCCCGACGCCATTCACGCAGCGTCCAGTCCCGGTGCCCATTGCTCGAGAGTTAATTCAACTTCTAGAATAACGTCTCTCATTTTTTCTCCCCCTTCCACCCTCCCTCTTTTTCTCTCTCTTCTTTATTACTGAGCGCCGCCCAGCGCACGGACGGGTGAATGAAATTTCCGCAGGCTACTCGCTACTGAACCACTGCGGTAATTACTGAGCTCGTACGCGATTTTCTTCGCTGCGGACTTTTTATGCGCAGAGTAAACACGCAGCCAGTTTTTAGGCGCTGCGCCGCGGGGGGAAATCCCCGCTTCGGACGCCGCCGGCGGGGCCGGAGCTCCAGTCCTGCCAACCTCGCGCCGGGCATCTCATTTGGCAGACGGCTGTTTTAATATACTGCGCTGCACCTACATTTTTTCAGCTCGCGCTCCTTTTTTTTCTTTTTTTTTTTTTGTTGCAGACCCACTCCTAAGTGCCGTAAACGTGTATTTAATTTTTGCTTCCGCTAAAAGAGCGCCGGCCAAAGAGAGAGAAATTCACAGCGCCGAGCGCCGACGGCGTTTCGGCAGCAGGATTCGTTCGCAGGAGCCTCTTTAATTAAAATGTGCTGGCCGAGTATGCGGCTCATTACGTTTACCACAACGGACATAACAATGGCATTTATTTTTCAGAATCGTGTTCGCCTGCATAATGGGAAAACTATTTTTATTTTTAATTCGGCGTCCCGGAAGCGGAAACAATCTTTGTCAGCGAGTTGATGTTGAAATGAGCCATTGTTCTAAATTTCTTTTTCCGCTCACAGTTTATATTTACGGAGGTTTGTGTAGGAAGTGTTTCTGTGCAGTTAAACGTTAATAATACTGTATCTTTACACAATTTTACGAGTAATGAATGTGAGAATTTCTCCTTTTGTTGCGCGTTTCTTGCAACAACAGACATCTGCAGATCGCCTAATGCTTTCAAACAGCCCAGCTAACACTGAAAAGCTCACATGCTCCATCGTGAGGATCTTAGTAATCTGTTAAACTATCGAATGTACCTGCCTACCCCCCCCTCCCCCCCCCCCCCCCCCCTACATATTAGGTACAACCTGAGTTTCGAGTCAAATTTTTATGGACCTGTGTTAGACTCACTGGAATAATTTACTTCGTTTAAAACACATTCCAGGCTCAACATCTAAAGCTAACGGTAATTAATTAACCGAGCCTCACAGGTTTTCCCTACATTTGCACAGTATCTTAAAATGCTGTTCCGACATGAGCCGAGTAACAGAAATTTTAGCTTAAAGACAAGCAGCCAGTTGGGTGATGGGTATTACACTAAAAGTACTGTAGATAAGAACAACTATGATTGCGAAGTTTATTGTAATAATTACTATCTCGATAGAGTTTTAAGTAATGTTTAAATTTACATGCAAAATTAGTGAAGTAGGATCCCCGACCTTTCCGAGCCGTTGCGCTCCACGGGTGATCTGTGTCTTATGGAAGACTCTTACGAAGAGTGCCTGAGTGATATAATATTGTGCTTTTCTTGTTCTGCTTCTTCTCTTCAGCTTTTAGGCGAAATTGCCTGTTACGGTACCCATCGTTGCCGGGATCTTCTTCTATTCCTTCTTCCTTGGCACTTATATTTTCTAGCCTTTAAGGGCAATCTGTCACTCTCCACTCATTCTAGGTGTTCATTCCATATTCTCCTATACGCTACAGTTGTATTATTTAGACTAAAAACTTTCTGTGCCCTAATATCTTGGTTCCTTAGTTTGTCTTCTATTGTGCAACCTTCAGCTCGCCTCAGGCATTTCATTTCTAGTGCCTGAACACAGCGTGATTTTTGCTGACCACCCGGGTCTCGCTTCCGTAGAACAGTGATGGAACTGCAACTGTTTTGTAAAATTTAATTTGAGTATCTTTCCCAGTTTTGTTTTTAAGGTTTCTGTTAATTGTTCCACATATCCGGCTAAATTTAGTAAACTTAATTTATGTATCTGCTGTAGCCATTTGACTTCACATCCTAGGTAACTGTAGAGGTTTACTTGCTCTAAAATCGATTGATCTACAATTATTTTGGTTCTAATGTGTTGTTACCCCATGAAAACCACTGTCTTAGATTTTCTGTTGATATCTCCATATCAAATTCCACACTTTTTTGTTTCAGTAAATTTCTCCCCAAAGGTCTGCTAGAATCAGTGAATAGTCAAGCTATCGTTAGCCATTTAAAAGAGTCGTCCTGTCTAAGTATATAACTTTTTAGAATACTGTTTTTTCCATGTATGCTTTAGTTCATACAGGCATATATTAAACAAAGTTGGTGAGATACGGCAGCCTTGTCATACTCCTTTGTTAGCTCATATCTTATTAGTCATTCTTCGTTGATATCTACAGTGATAGTCGTGTTCTCATACATACTTTTAATCGCGTTTATTAGATGTTTCAGATATTCACGATTCGTCATTATCTTCTAAAGTTTCTATCTATTGATATTGTCAAAAGCATTTTTTTTAATGGGTAAAAGCCGTGCTTATTTCTTTATTGTATTCTCTGCGTTTTTGTATTATTTTTCGTAAAATAAAAATAACCCATTTGTTCATCACTCAGTACTGCTTCTGTTGTGTTTTTAACTCGTATGTTTAAAATCTTAGCATGCATTTTATATGCTGAGTCTAGTAAACTTATTCCTACGTAGTTACTGCATGGGATTTTGTCTCCTTTTTTTTTAAAAAAAAATTGATACCACTCTAGCAATCTTACAGTCTTTGGGGATACTTTTGCTTTTCCAACATTCGTGTAGGAGACGTAATTTAAATTTCTTGAGCCGTATCATCATATCATAGTGCTTTCTAATAATTTACCCACTGTTCTTCTTCACTGTTTTTTTTTGTCTTCACTTTCTGTGTTTAAAGTTTTGAAAACTTTTTAGTCCATTTTCTGTGTCCCGTGAACATCATTCTCGATATCAGAAATAAATATAGGCTATACCAATGATCTTTGTGTCCTTCTTACTACACATTTAGCAATATTTCTTCTCTCCTAATGAGATCGCATATTTTCAGCTGCAGGGTTGCTTATGTATTTTATACATCCTTCCTGTTTTACCTTAACAGCTTTTCTTATATGGCCATTCCAAATTTTTAGGCCTTTTTTTTTACTTACAAATTC
This sequence comes from Schistocerca gregaria, assembly GCF_023897955.1. Taxonomy (NCBI): domain Eukaryota; kingdom Metazoa; phylum Arthropoda; class Insecta; order Orthoptera; family Acrididae; genus Schistocerca; species Schistocerca gregaria. The sequence continues at coordinate 503,602,868 of NC_064924.1, read as the reverse complement.
TCCTGCTACTCTATAAATAATGTTCTTTAGATATTACCATTCTTCTTCTACAGTGTCTTTAGTTTTCAAGTCTGCTAGCATTTTATTCGATTGGCTTTGGTACAGATGTTCGATGCTGTTCCCTTCCAGCAAGTAGATATTATAAACACTTTGATATTGTTGGTTAATTTTTTTGTTTTGTCATTGTCTTCCGTTTCGCAAGAAGGTCTGTTCCGGAGATTAGTAGAAAATGATCTGATCCTGTCTCTTGTCCTCTATAAACTCTTGTATCCCTCATTTATCCTGCTAGCTTATCATTTACTAAAATGTAGTCAGTTACTGAACTAAGACCTCCACTGGCCCAAGTATATTTATGTATATTTATTTTCTTAAAAAGAGAGTTTGTTAGTGTTAGATTATTGTAAGTGGCAAAATCTCTCAGTATTTTTCCATCTTCCTTACATACCGGTTCTCCAAAAGACCGTGTAGTATTCGGTACTGGGATATTTCCTATTCTGGCACTGAAATCAGCCATCATAATAGCCTGATCAGTAGCACTGTATTTATTCAGAGTCTGCTGTAGTTTCTCATAGAAGGCTTTAGACTCGTCCGTTTTTCTTTCTTCTCATGAAGCTACACATATAGTGATGGTGTTACCTCTTCTCTGTTTAAGTCTGACTATGAGTATTCTTTAGCTTTTGTAGCGCAATCTTTGCTCTCTTTTCCCATCTATTATGCAGCGGTAATGGCACAAATTTGCTTGCTCTTTGGTTTTGTACCACTCCACTATACAACATAAAGTAATCAACTACTTATTTATTACCTATCATTTACATTTTCATTTCTGTGATCGATACAGAATCGATATTCATGTCTTTTAGTACACTATGCGATCAAAAGTATCCGGACACCCACAAAAACATACTTTTTTAATTTTAGGTGCATTGTGCTGCCACCTGCTGCCAGGTACTCCATATCAGCGACTTTAGTAGTCATTAGACATCGTGAGAGAGCAGAATGGGGTGCTACGCGGAACTCACGGACTTGAACGTGGTCAGGTGATTGGGTGTCGCTAGTTTCATACGTCTGTACGCGAGATTTCCACTCTCCTAAACATCCATAGGTGCACTGTTTCCGATGTGATAGTGAAGTGGAAACTCGAAGAGACACGTACAGCACAAAAGTGTACAGGCCGACCTCGTCTGTTGACTGACAGAGACCGCCGACAGTTGAAGAGGGTCGTAATGTGTAGTAGGCAGACATCTATCCAGACCATCTCACAGGAATTCCTAACTGCATCAGGATCCGTTGAAAGTACTATGACAGTTAAGCGGGAGGTGAATAATCTTGAATTTCATGGTCGAACGGCTGCTCATAAGCCACACACCACACCGGTAAATGACAAACGACGTCTCGCTTGGTGTAAGGGGAGTAAACATTGGACGTCAGAACAGCGGAAAAACGTTGTGTGGAGTGACGAATTACGGTACAGAATGTGGTGATCCGATGGCAGGGTGTGGATATGGCGAATTACCGGTAAACGTCATCTGCCAGCGTATGTAGGGCCAACAGTAAAATTCGGAGGCGGTGGTGTTATGGTTTGGTCGTGTTTTTCATGGAGAAGGGCTTGCATCCCTTGATTTTTTGCGTGGCACTATCACAGCACAGGCCTAAATTGATGTTTTAAGTACCTTCTTGCTTTCCACTGTTGAAGAGCAATTCGCGGATGGCGATTTCATCTTTCAACGCGACCAAGCGCCTGTTGATGGTGCACGGGCTTTGGCGAAGTGGTTACACGACAATAACATTCCTGTAATGGACTGGCCTGCTAAGAGTCCTGACCTGAATCCTGTAGAACATCTTTGGGGTGTTTTGGAACGTCGACTTCGTGCCAGGCCTCACCGATCGACATCGATACCTCTCCTCAGTGCAGCACTCCTTGAAGAATTGGCTGCCATTCCCCAAGAAACGTTCCACCACGTGATTGAACATATGCCTGCTAGAGTGGAAGCTGCCATCCAGGCTAAGGGTGGCTCAACACCATACTGAATTCCAGCATCACCGATGGAGGGCGCTATGAACTTGTAAGTCATTTTCAGCCGGGTGTCCAAATACGTCACCTAGTGTATTTTTGCTAGTTCTCTCTCATTTTAGGAGATTTCTCGGACATTCCAAGTTGCTACTTTGATACGTGCGTTGATCCATTTTCATTCGTCCTTTTCCATAGCTTTGTCATTGGCCTTTGAGACCATCCTGTTTTCGGGGCTCCTTGGGGTACTAGGAGTAGTCAGTGTTTTCCAAGAGTTGGTTACCAGCCGTCTGCTAAACTCCCTTTCTAGGAGGACCAGGATTTTCATTCGGGGTTATCGCCGTTAGAAGGTACGTTCTGGTGCGCCGAAAAACTCGTCTTTCATCATCTCCCGTTGACTTTATAATGTACAGTCACTTTAAGCCACGCATTGATCGGAAGTCATGCTTTTCTTGTTGTGGATAATTATAATAACAAATGGAAAGAAGAGGTTCAAAAATGGGTCAAATGGCTCTGAGCACTATGGGACTCAACTGCCGTGGTCATCAGTCCCCTAGAACTTAGAACTACTTAAACCTAACCTAAGGACATCACACACATCCATGCCCGAGGCAGGATTCGAACCTGCGACCGTAGCAGTCGCACGGTTCCGGACTGCGCGCCTAGAACCGCGAGACCACCGCGGCCGGCAAGGAAAGAAGAGGGCGAAATCAGATGACAGCACGTAGCGTACTCTAACCGAAAAACATCAATGGAGCCATCAGGCTTGACAGCTTCATCTGACGGACGGATACAGATCAACATTACGACAGGCGCCCATGTAATAAGGCATTGCAGAAGTCATTTGGCGCTCGCTCTAAACCACTAGCGCGCACCACTACGGTCTGCCTCTTCTTCCTGTAGTTGCGAAATTCTACATCTACATCTACGCCTACACCTAAATCTATACTCTGCAAACCATTCTTACGTGAATGACAGGGAGTACTTCCGACTGTGCCGTTCATCGTCCCATTAGAGTACAGAACGAGATAAAAATGATGACTTAAACGTTTCTCTGCGCTCCGTGATTAGTCTAATATTACCTTCAGGGCCCTTACGGGAGAGACTTTCACGATTCCCCACTTAATGTTGGTTCTTGAAGCTTTATAAGTTGGCTTTCGCCGAATAACTTGGTCTGTCTTTACGAGTGGTCCAGTTCAGTTCTTTTAGCTTCCTTGTGAGGCTCACCCGTGGGTCAAACAGACCTGGTACCCTCAAGCAGCCCTTCTTTGTTTGCGTTATGTCTATTTGGGATGGGTCTTTAAGACTTGACCAATATCCTAGGATGGAGCTCACTGCAGCGAAATCTTCCACCTGGTTAACTACGAATGAACGTATATAATTCCATTTAATACCTCTAAATTGTTGCACTTGCGTGTTTTTATGACTTGACTGATTCCATTTGTGATTCATTGGTACTGTAATTATAAAATATAATTTTTCTTAACATTTTGAGTGGTTGAACTTATAACCGCATTTGTCGTCTCGTACAACGTGGTTGCGCTATGGGCGGAGACTGAGTCTTAGTGACGTGAGAATAATTTCGGCAGAAATGGCTGGCAAGGAGACTGTAGCGAGCACATTGGCAGGCAGGAGAAATTCAGCGGGAAATACTTCTGCTAGAGGACTGTCCTTAGCGACTATCGTCACTGCGTTGTACTTCGGCCAAGTGTTTTAATTATTAACTAATCATACTCCCATATATCTCTGGTAATTTCAGTATTTAGGCGTAGCTTGGAAAACAGGAAAATAAACAGAAGTTTTAAATCGAAAATCGACGCTTAGGAAAGAAAACCCAACAATTAAGATATGAAACAATAAATGCGAATCGATGTAATCTGCGGTAACGGTTGTAGCCGGAGTTCCAAAAGTTTTTCTTATGAAACTATGCAAAAAGAAAAACAATAATCGACGACTACAGTACATTCTGGTCTAAACGGATGAAACAATCTTCGCCTGCTTCACTTATATGTTCTAAAATCAAAGCGACTTCACAGGAAAGTGCTCTGACAATGGCAAGGCTGAGCGATTTCAAATAAAATTTTTGGAGCCTCAGAGCTTCCATCAGATTTGGCATCCACTGACTTCCACATAAAGAAAATTGCTGTTGGAATTTTTTTATTCTGAATGGGTAGTTTATGGTAATCGTAGATACATCTTTTGCCGGCCTTCCAGACTCGCGATTTTGGCATGGAAACTCATTCACTTGGAGATACTAGTACTGGATGTCAGTGAAGGTTGTGAAGTGTGACGTCATAGTACGTAAATACTGGATATCAAGAGGTGGGATGGCAACCCATTACTACGTAAGGAAGGGAAAGTTGGAATGTGGAAGGAATCTGTAGAGATTCTTCACATGAATCACCTGAGTACAAATTACAGCTCTGCCAATGCACCGCCCTTTCAAACCTTCTTATGCGATAATATCGCCATCTATCCCATGACTTTTGTCACCTTAGTGATATGATTTCTTCCTGCTGGTGAAGTAACAGAGTGAGACGGTGCAGTGGTTAGCACACTGGCCCCGTAATCGGCTGGACGAATTTTCAAATTCCGTCTGGCGAAGCAGATACATGCTTTGCACGATTTCCGTAAATCGCGTACGGCGAATGACTGGTTTGTTTCTTTCCAAGTGCACGGCTGATTTTCTTTCGTATCCTTTCGTAATCCGAGCTCGTGCCACCTCCTGTCGTCGACGGGACGTTAAATTCCAGTCTTCCTTTCCTTCCCCTGGTGGAGTAACTTTGAACCACAGCACGCAACCGGCAGTCGCTGCATGTGTCTACATCTACATCTACATTTATCCTCCGCAAGCAACCCAACGGTGTGTGGCGGAGGGCACTTTACGTGCCACTGTCATTACCTCCCTTTCCTGTTCCAGTCGCGTATGGTTCGCGGGAAGAACGACTGCCGGAAAGCCTCCGTGCGCGCTCGAATCTCTCTAATTTTACATTTGTGATCTCTTCGGGAGGTATAAGTAGAGGGAAGCAATATATTCGATACCTCATCCAGAAACGCACCCTCTCGAAACCTGGACAGCAAGCTACACAGCAATGCACAGCGCCTCCCTTACTGAGTCTGCCACTTGAGTTTGATAAACATCTCCGTAACGCTATCAAGCTTACCAAATAACCCTGTGACGAAACGCGCCGCTCTTATTTGGATCTTCTCTATCTCCTCTGCCAACCCGACCTGGTACCGATCCCACACTGATGAGCAATACTCAAGTATAGGCCCAACGAGTGGCTTGTAAGCCACCTCCTTTGTTGATTGACTACATTTTCTAAGGACTCTCCCAACGAATCTCAAACCTGGCACCCGTCTTACCAACAACTAATTTTATATGATCATTCCACTTCAAATCATCCCGTGCGCATATTCCCAGATATTTTACAGAAGTAACTGCTACCAGTGTTTGTTCCGCTATCATATAATCATACAATAAAGGATCCTTCTTTCAATGTATTCGCAATACATTACATTGTCTATGTTAAGGGTCAGTTGCCACTCCCTGCACCAAGTACCTATCCGCTGCAGATCTTGCTGCATTTCGCTGCAATTTCCTAATGCTGCAACTTCTCTGTATACTACAGCATCATCCGCGAAAAGCCGCATGGAACTTCCAGCACTATCTACAAGGTCGTTTATATATATAGTGAAAAGCAATGGTCCCATAACACTCCCCTGTAGCACGCCAAAGGTTACTTTAACGTATGTAGACGTCTCTCCATTGAGAACAACTTGCTGTGTTCTGTTTGCTAAAAACTCTTCAATCCACCCACACAGCTGGTCTGATATTCCGTAGGCTCTTACTTTGTTTATCAGGCGACAGTGCGGAACTGTATCGAACGCCTTCCGGAAGTCAAGGAAAATGGCATCTACCTGGGAGCCTGTATCTAATACACTCCTGGAAATGGAAAAAAGAACACATTGACACCGGTGTGTCAGACGCACCATACTTGCTCCGGACACTGCGAGAGGGCTGTACAAGCAATGATCACACGCACGGCACAGCGGACACACCAGGAACCACGGTGTTGGCCGTCGAATGGCGCTAGCTGCGCAACATTTGTGCACCGCCGCCGTCAGTGTCAGCCAGTTTGCCGTGGCATACGGAGCTCCATCGCAGTCTTTAACACTGGTAGCATGCCGCGACAGCGTGGACGTGAACCGTATGTGCAGTTGACGGACTTTGAGCGAGGGCGTATAGTGGGCATGCGGGAGGCCGGGTGGACGTACCGCCGAATTGCTCAACACGTGGGGCGTGAGGTCTCCACAGTACATCGATGTTGTCGCCAGTGGTCGGCGGAAGGTGCATGTGACCGTCGACCTGGGACCGGACCGCAGCGACGCACGGATCCACGCCAAGACCGTAGGATCCTACGCAGTGCCGTAGGGGACCGCACCGCCACTTCCCAGCAAATTAGGGACACTGTTGCTCCTGGGGTATCGGCGAGGACCATTCGCAACCGTTTCCATGAAGCTGGGCTACGGTCCCGCACACCGTTAGGCCGTCTTCCGCTCACGCCCCAACATCGTGCAGCCCGCCTCCAGTGGTGTCGCGACAGGCGTGAATGGAGGGACGAATGGAGACGTGTCGTCTTCAGCGATGAGAGTTGCTTCTGCCTTGGTACCAATGATGGTCGTATGCGTGTTTGGCGCCGTGCAGGTGAGCACCACAATCAGGACTGCATACGACCGAGGCACACAGGGCAAACACCCGGCATCATGGTGTGGGGAGCGATCTCCTACACTGGCCGTACACCTCTGGTGATCGTCGAGGGGACACTGAATAGTACACGGTACATCCAAACCGTCATCGAACCCATCGTTCTACCATTCCTAGACCGGCAAGGGAACTTGCTGTTCCAACAGGACAATGCACATCCGCATGTATCCCGTGCCACCCAACGTGCTCTAGAAGGTGTAAGTCAACTGCCCTGGCCAGCAAGATCTCCGGATCTGTCCCCCATTGAGCATGTTTGCGACTGGATGAAGCGTCGTCTCACGCGGTCTGCACGTCCAGCACGAACGCTGGTCCAACTGAGGCGCCAGGTGCAAATGGCATGGCAAGCCGTTCCACAGGACTACATCCAGCATCTCTACGATCGTCTCCATGGGAGAATAGCAGCCTGCATTGCTGCGAAAGGTGGATATACACTGTACTAGTGCCGACATTGTGCATGCTCTGTTGCCTGTGTCTATGTGCCTGTGGTTCTGTCAGTGTGATCATGTGATGTATCTGACCCCAGGAATGTATCAATGAAGTTTCCCCTTCCTGGGACAATGAATTCACGGTGTTCTTATTTCAATTTCCAGGAGTGTATTTTCTGGGTTTAATGAACAAATAAAGCGAGCTGGGTCTCACACGAGCGCTGTTTCCGAAATCCATGTTGATTCCTACAGAGTAGATTCTGGGTTTCCAGAAATGGCATGCTATGCGAGCAAAAAACATGTTCCAAAATTCTACAACAGATCGATGTCAGAGATATAGGCCTATAGTTTCGCGCATATGCTCGACGACCCTTCTTGAAAACTGTAACTACCTGTGCTCTTTTCCAATCATTTGGAACCTTCCGTGCCTCTAGAGACTTGCGGTACACGGCTGTTAGAAGCCTCGCCTACCACGCGACGCTCGGCCGTCGCATCAGCATTACACGGCCGGCGTGTTTTACTGTCGGCCGCTAAAGTCGGCCGCATTATCGCAAAACAGATTGCAGCTGCGTCCGAATTGAACGCGGCGCCGCCGACAACTGCAGTCGCAAGTGCTAGCCCGAAGCCCGGGCAATGGGCGCGCCCGTTCTCAATGATAAACGATCTCCGGCGAGCGAATACAAAACGCGATACTGCTGGCTGTTTCGGAGTCGCCTCTCACCCCACTCCACCCCTGTTGGCCGTACCCAGCCTGCACTACGCTCGCGATGCGGCCGCGCGGTGGTCCGTTTCGGTTCGCGAATATGCGCGAAATTTATATATGCAGCCCGCTCGCACTGTATCTATGTCTCTTTCTCCTGCATTTCCCGTCTCTCTTTTATTCCCCCCCACCCTCCTCTTCTCATCCAGTTCTCCCGCCATGCGAGACCCGACTGCTGCGCTATTGTGCGCATATATTCGCGGCATCTGTCGCAAAAGCAAGCGCTCGTGCGCACATTCACTCACTCTCTCTCTCTCTCTCTCTCTCTCTCTCTCTCTCTCTCTCACACACACACACACACACACCAACAGACCACGAAAATAGAGCACGCGTCTCCCCAGAGCTCGCGATTCTGTCCGCACATGTCTCGGCGCACATTCACGTGCTTGCTCCCGTAGCGCAGAAGAAAGAAATAATGGCAGTAGGAAGGAGAAAGAGAGCGCCTTCCGCGTCGAGCAGAACCGATACGCCCTGAGGCTCGAGGGCCGTGACCGGCGCTGGGCCGCCTTTCTGGAGCGTCATCCGCCGGTACCTCTCGACAAAGTGGCGACCGCGTCATTCATTGTCGCCTCGGTTCCATTGTGCCACGGCTACGCACCTAGGCGCTACTTGGCGGTATCGGAGGCCGACGCGGGGTGTCTTGTTGCCTCTGAAGCTCGGCGCCGTGCGTCGCTGTTCTCTCCGCCGGCGTGCGACACGCAGCGAGGTCTGCTTTTGTGTTCGACGCGGGCGCGATTCGGGCCGATGAATAGCGTTCGGCGCACTTCCAATGAATACATTCCCTGTGACGCCACGGTTGGTTACGTGCGTGATTTATTTCAAATGGCTTCGATTGGCAATACAGTGCCGGTAATATTGCTCCTCATTTTTCTTCCGCTTTTGATTGTACATTTTATTCACGTCACCTGGTCCAGTTAAAGCCCATATGTTCCTTTGCGGCTTTTCACTGCGGCGACTTGCATGGAACCGCATGTAAATGTGTCGTAATAGTGTGCAGGAGACTGACCAGAGTCGATTTCTGAAGACTCGTACGTCTTTTGTGCTGGTATTTCTAACAACCAACTAAAGCGAAAAATTTTCGAAAAGTGAAAGGAAACATGTCTAACACTGAACACTAAATGGAAGTTAGAAGGAAATGTTACTATATCGGAGAAACGAAAGGGAAGGATCTGATATGAATTCACAATTTCAGTTTTCAAAGCGCATACATGAAAAACAAATTAATGAACGTCAACATGGCAGGGCGGTTCTAGGCGCTTCAGTCCGGAACCGCGTCACTGCTACGGTCGCAGGTTCGAATCCTGCCTCGGGCATTGATGTGTGTGATGTCCTTAAGTTAGTTAGGTTTAAGTAGTTCTAGGTTCTAGGGGACTGATGACCTCAGATGTTAAGTCCCTTAGTGATCACAACCATTTGAACCGGTTTTGAACGTAACATACATTCATACACAAAGCTTCGCTTATGAAGTTTCTGGCCGGCCAGGGTGGCCGAGCGGTTCTAGGCGCTTCAGTCTGGAACCGCGTGACCACTACGGTCACAGGTTCGAATCCTGCTTCGGGCATGTATGTGTGTGATGTCCTCAGGTTAGTTAGGTTTAAGTAGATGTAAGTTCTAGGGGACTGATGACCTCAGCTGTTAAGTCCCGTACTTCTTAGAGCCATTTGAACCATTTGAAGTTTCTGTTCCCTTGATCGCGTAATTGGTTTTCTAGTTTCGACACGGGTAAGCTGCCATCGTCGGATCCACAGAGTACAGGTTATGAAATCATGCAATGCGATTCACCACGCGCTTGTTTACGCACTTCATGATTTCATAGCCTGCACTCTTGGATTTGAAGAAGGTGGCTAATTCCAGTCAAAACTAATAATTCAGTGAACCTACACGCGATCAGGGTGACAGAAACTTCATATCTGAAGCTTTCTTTACATTAAATTCATTGCTCACTCTCCAGTCGACGGTGTGTCATGTATTTATAATTTATTCATACCTTTGACATACAGCTTAAGGCTTGTTGCCCTCAAATATTTTCTAAACTTTTTAATCTCCTAATTCGGCTTTGAAACAAGTAAATTGTAAGGAGGGCCTCAGTAAACAACGTATAGTCATTTGATATAGCAATGTTAACTACACAGATATCGTTCTTTTTTCGAATGGAGCAATAGCGTTGACACAGAATAGCCATCCCTGGCGTTCAGAAGAAATTGATCGAGTTGAAAACAAAAGAGTTGCAGATCTAGAGGAGTCCCAATTCGGTTTTACAGGAGTACACTTCTGCATCGGTCCCATATTTTGCTTGCATTTACTGCGAAACTTTCGCCCAGCGCGAAGTTCCAAGTGACTGGCAAAAAGCGCAGGTGACTCCCGTGTGTAGGATGTGTAAAGGTACGGACTCGAAAAATTACAGACCTGTATCCTTAAAGTATGTTTGTTGCAGAGTTCTTGGGCGTTTTCTTCTTCTTTTCTTCTTCTTCTTCTTCATTTCTGCCTAGGCTAAAAACTCTTTCCTTCAGTACTCGAAGTCTACTCTGAGAACGTCACTCCATCGTTCCCTCGGACGACCTATGTTTCTTTTACAGGCTGGTGATTTATTTCTTACAATTTTGACAGTCTCATTTATCCATCCTGCCTAAATGTTAGTTGATTCATGCTTCCTCGTATGCCAGAAACAGTGCAGGACGTCCAGCTAGGTATCCGCTATTAAAGAATGGATATAGAAGCATAATGATGTAACGAGATGATGACAGCTGCTGGAACGAGATGGCGTGAAACCGAATGTGAAACAGTCTCTCATGCAGCCGAGCACATTCGCCAATGAAACCATGAGTCGTCTTGTTAGTTTCTGATGCTATAAGGCTATTTTGGCTCCACAGCCATTGTCAAGCTATCTGCAAACATATGGGGTTGTTAGTGAATCTCTCTACGTCTGTTCGTAACTGATGATAATTTTGTGTACATCTGCTGTGGTACTCACTTCCATAATACATCGTTAGCGCTGTCGCTAATGCCTCGTACTGCTGCGTATCCTAGTTGTAGCGCAGACGTTAACTGTTTTTCTCTATAATGCCTTCTTCCTTCTAGGAATTCTCATCCGTGTTCACGGAGCATATACCTAATACTTCTCTGTTCATCTAAGCTACCGGTAATAAATCTAGCAGCCCCCCTCTGAACTGCTTCGATGGCTTCATTTAATCTTACTTTTAAGGAACTGACTTCCAAGGAACTCTTTGAGTGCAAGGTCGGGCAGTGATGTATACGGCATTCGACCCCACATATTGCTTACCATGCAAACACAATAATGGTTGTTGAAGACAACAGGGGTGGGACTGGATGTATCCAACGATGAGTATAGCATGGCACTACAGAGCGTAGTTGAAGTGCATTGTCGACGAGTAACTTACAACAGTGCTATTGGTGTTAATACAAAGCAGAGCAACGGCAATGACATGCGAATAAAACACTGCATTATATCTGCAACAGCAGTTGGCGAAGTTGACACTTCGTCAGAAAGGAACACAAGGAATTTCTCAGAGTGAGAAAGAAGTGCCAAACGAAATATTAGCGATTCTGCAACATGAGTCAGTGGATTGTGTGGTGTTGCATATGCTAGACTGTGAGGACAATGTACGTTATGAGTACAGTGATTACGATACGTGCTTAAGAAGCGAAACTGATATTGGAGGTATTGTCAACCCAAGTAGTTCATCATCCTTGTCGGACAGGGAGCCACAAATCCCGTCTTCAGGGAAATTATAGTAAAGGACAATCGTTAACCAAGGTCCTCGTACGAAACAAAATTACGTACATGGAAGATCATCCTCAGCAAAAATAAAAAAATAAAAATTATGAACAGATTTCGAATAGCTTGTCAGCAGTGTGACTGTGTAGGGCATAAGAAAAGCTACGGATATTCAGGGGAGGACAAGGAGTACTCGCTACAAAAACTGGTGCTCACGCATTTCAGTGACGCTGTATACAATTTACAGGACGTGCATGATAGTGACCTACTACATTACGCACGTGAAACTGCGCGCGACATAGATTACAGAGATTCCAAGGGAAGCAGTAAGTGGTTGGATACCTTCAAACAGTGCTATAGAACTGGAATACGTCAGATAACGAAATTTTAACCAAAGCGTCAACTTGAGGATGCACAATGACCTGTGCAATCGGACCGAAAATTTGTAGATGAGACAAACAAATTTATCCTATCATTCAGTAAGGAACTTGTTTTTTGCTCCGACCAATCGGAATTTGAAGAGGAAATACACATGAAAGGAATCCTGGATATTAAAGCTACCAAGACAGTTATAGCAAGATAAACTAACATCAATGGCTTAACGTAATCGTATACAATTATGTCGACTGTTAATCCGGGTAGTAAACTGACTGGAAAGTTGTTTATTGTGCTGCGAGGTGTTGGTGGCACTATGGTCCTACGATTCTTTCTCGTGTGCGTGATCTTGCAACGGCAGTGGAGAATATTTACGTCTCAGCAAGCGGGAGTGGGAAAATGGACATAGTTGAACTACAGCTATCGTATGAGCACTACGTTTTGCCAGTAGCTGATCAATATAACTTACTTTTGCTTGATTCCTGGTCCACATATAAAAATCATACTTTTTTAGAGTAAACTACCCTACCTGAAAAGTATGCGACATTGCGTTTATACCTGCTGGAACCGTTGGAAAAATTTAACTTCTGGATGTTTGTTTTTCCATACCTATAATACTTATTACTGCACTATCTGCAGCTACGCCTTAATGGATAGCCACTTTCACGATAAGCTCCACGACAAACTGAGCTCCACGACATACTGTTTCGCGTTTGGTTGCATGCCATCGCGTTCCAACAGCCCTCATCATCTCGTTGCGTCATTATGGTTCTATAAGCATTTTTTAAGAGTGGATATGTAGCTGGACATCCTGCACGGTTTCTGGCTCCCAAGCAATTCGCCTTCAATCTTGATGGTGAAAACCTTTGTGATCACTGTGGCGCGCCAATTTTCATTCGGAGTTCGTGGTGCAAGTTAATGGTTTGATTTGAACATATCTCGAATGTCTACGGTGTCCATTTTGAGAACTGTAATACATAAATCCCAGACAAGGTTGACGTTTATACCTCACGGACACTCATTTTCTGTCGCCCTCCTGACGCACATGGTGAGTCACAGTTTGCCTCTGATAATTGTTATCCCAATGCTTCAGATGAATCTTACTAAAGACTGAACTTGCGACCTCACAGTCAAGGAGTTCTTAGTTACTAGAGATCCCAAACACTAGAACGATACTCAAGAACGCGACGCGGTCTCCTTTATATGTTACTTATACTCCCTAGTATTCTCCCTAGTGAACCAGAATCGAGCTACTGATCTTCCCTATAACCTGCCTTAAATGTTCGTTCCATTGCACGTCGCTTTTCAACGTTATTCCTAGATGTTTAATTGGCGTAAGTGTATTATAAGGCACAACACCAATGGTGTATTCGAACAAGCAGTCTTTCTTTTTCTAGCATGTTGCGTTAACTCACAATTTTTCACAGTTAGAGGAAGCTACCACCAATCACACGAAATGAAAATTCTACCCAAGTCATCCCATGTTCTCCGACGGTCACTCTAAAACGGCACTTTCCCATACACACAGGCGTCATCAGCAAAGAGTCGCAGTTGCTCTTCACACTATCCGTCAGATCGTTTATGTATGTAGAGAACTAGAGTGGTCCTGTAGCACTTCCCTGGAGAAACCCTGTCGATACCTTTACCTGCGATGAAATCTCCCCTTTCAGAAGGACGTACTGGGTTTTATTACCTAAAAGTTCTTCGAACCACTCAGATCCCCGGGAATCTATGCCATATCCTCTTACCTCCGTTAACAGTCTGCACTGTGGCACTGTATCAAGAGTCTTCCGGAATTATAGGAATATGGAAGCAACCTGTTGCCCTTCATCCAAGGTTCCCGGGGTGGTTTTGAGAAAAGGGACACTTTCCAAAGCCGTGTCGATTTGTGAAAAGAAGCTATTCCCTCTCAAGAAGTTTTTTTTTTTTATACCGGAAATCATTTGTTATGTTGATGATCCAGTTCTGCTAGCAAGTAGTGAAGATAGCCCACAGAATCTTTAGCATACATGCCGCGCGGGATTAGTCGAGCGGTGTAAGGCGCTGCAGTCATGGATTGTGCGGCTGGTCCCAGTGGAGGTTCGAGTCCTCCCTCGGGCATGGATGTGTGTGATGTCCTTAGGTTAATTAAGTTTAAGTAGTTCTAAGTTCTAGGGGACTGATGACCTCAGATGTTAAGTCCCATAGTGCTCAGATCCGTTTGAACCATTTTTTTCGTCTTGGATTCGATCTGCAGATGCAAGATAGTCACGTGGGTGGCCATCCAAATCCAATGGCAGACGCTACAAGGACTGCATTGTAAAATACGGTATGACTGTTCGTTAAAATTGCGTGAGCATACCATCCAAAGGCCTTCAAGCTATGTAATACTCTCTTCAGCTTATGTCTGACATAATTGTCGTTACCAAGCAATCATAAATAATGGACATTATACAGAGACTTTCCTATTCTCGTCTTCCCACTATGCAATTTGTAATTGGAACAGAGCAGTGAGAAATGACGATGGGACGCGGAGCACCCTTCACCACACACTGTAATGTGGGTTGTGGAAACGGTTACTGTAAAACTCTGTAGATAGAGGACAGCACTGTAAACTGTAAACTGTTACGTTTATTCCTAAAAGACTGTGGCATGCGAGATATCAAGAGCGTTGTAGTCGCCGTAAATTTTACTTTTACATCACGCCTTCCCTGCAATAATTAGTATTTCAGACAGTTTTTCTAGATTTATTTTATTTCGCGCTCGTAAAGAGAGAAAGAATCATCACCACACATTGGCGGAAATGGATAACGTTACGCCATGAATGCCGTGACTGACGACTACCAAACTCGCATCCTAGTACGAGGCAATTACAATTAAAAGTGCAGCTACTCGCAGAGGTCCAGTGCGGGTTGTAATTATGATATGGGAGCGAAACTTGTTAGATATTCAAATGCGTTAGTGCGGAAGCAGTTACTATGTAAAAAATTAGTTCCAATTTCGGCCACCAGGTACAAATCTGGCGCTATGAATGCTAGACAGACTTACAGGAATAATCCATGTGTAATGGCTTAGGAGCGGGACGGGGCAAATGCGTAATGTTGAATTTGCTATTAACTGCTGCTTTTACAATTTTCTGGAGCCCCTGAGACGTTGAGGAGAAGTTGTACAATCCCAGATTTGGACATGATAGCCAAAATTGGAACTAATTTTTTCCGCCTAAATCAAGTTTCGCTGCCATACAATTACAGCCCGCAATGAACCTGTCTGAGTAACTGCACTGATATTATAACCGCTTTGTATTTTCTTGAGGTGGCTTAGGCTTACAGAACGTTCATTTTTCTTCTCCGACTTCCTCTTCTGCACTTCAAAGCTTAGGCACTATGCCTGTTCCGACTTAACATAATTACACAACTCGACATTAAAATTGCTACACCACGTAGATGACGTGCTACAGGCCCGAAATTTAACCGATGAAGAAGATGCTGTGATGTGAAAACGCTTAATTTTCAGGGCATTCACACAAGGTTGGCGCCGGTGGCGACACCTACAACGTGCTGACACGAGGAAAGTTTCCAAACGATTGTTCATACACAAACAGCAGTTGACCGTTGTTGCCTGGTGAAACGTTGTGATGCTTCGTGTAAGGAGGAGATATGCGTACCATCACGTTTCCGACTTTGATAAAGGTCGGATTGCAGCCTATCGCGAGTGTGGTTTATCGTATCACAACATTGTTGCTCGCGTTGGTCGAGATCCAATGACTGTTAGCAGAATATGGAATCGGTGGGTTCAAGAGGGTAATACGGAACGCCGTGCTGGATCCCAACGGCCTCGTACCACTAGCAGTCGAAATGACAGGCATCTTATCCGCCTGGCTGTAACGGATCGTGCATCCACGTCTCGATCCCTGAGTCAACAGATGGGGACGTTTTCAAGACAACAACCATCTGCACGAACAGTTCGACGACGTTTGCAGGGGCATGGAATATCAGCTCGGAGACCATGGCTGCGGTTACCCTTGACGCTGCATCACGGACAGGAGAGCCTGCGATTGTGTACTCAACGACGAACCTGGGTGCACGAATGGCAAAACGCCATTTTTTCGGATGAATGCAGGTTATGTTTACAGCATCATGATAGTCGCATCCGTGTTTGGCGACATCGCGGTGAACTCACATTGGAAGCGTGTATTCGTCATCGCCATACTGGCGCGTCACCCGGCGTGATGGTATGGGGTACCATTGGTTATACGTGTCGGTTACCTCTTGTTCGCATTGACGGCACTTTGAACAGTGGACGTTACATTTCAGATGTGTTACGACCCGTGACTCTACCCTTCAATCGATCCCAGCGAAACCCTACATTTCCGCAGGATAATTCACGACCGCATGTTGCAGGTCCTGTACAGGCCTCTCTGGATACAGAAAATGTTCGACTGCTGCACTGGCCAGCACATTCTGCAGATCTCTCACCAATTGAAAACGTCTGGTCAATGGTGGCCGAGCAACTGGCTCGTCACAATTCTCCAGTCACTACTCTTGATGAACTGTGGTACCGTGTTGAAGCTGCATGGGCAGCTGTACCTGTACGCACGATCCAAGCTCTGTTTGACTCAACGCCCAGGCGTATCATGGCCGTTATTACGGCCAGAGGTGGTTGTTCTGGGTACTGATTTCTTAGGATCTATGCACCCAATTTACGTGAAAATGTAATCACATGTCAGTTCTAGTATAATATATTTGTCCAATGAATACCCATTTTTCATCTGCATTTCTTCTTGGTGTAGCAATTTTAATGGCCAGTAGTGTAACTCCAGCTCTTTCTCGGTTGCCCTGCATCTCTTCCTCCTGGCGGCTTGTGCTTATTTGGTCACTTCTGAGATTTTTCTAACTTTATTGTTTGCACTTTTGTTTATATTTCCAATTGAAGTAAGTTGAATTTTTTTCGTTTTCTTTTCTATGTCTTTGCTATGTCCAGACTTACGTCATTGCCTCATTAACTGAAACTGGAAATTTTTTCAAATACTTTGTTTTCGATAACAGTCTTAGGTCGAACTGTGAATTTTCTATAGTAGGCCATAACTTTTGTTTCTATAGCACATATTTTTAGACTGTAATGTTTTCTTCTCCATTCATATAACTTATACGTAGCGTTGTAAGTCTACAACTCTGGATGTTGTAATACAGTTACATGACCTGCATATAGCAAAGCAGTTAGGTGGTAGTTCCTTTTCAGCTGCTTAGCTTCGTGGACTTCCTTCTTCCAGTTTCTTATGAGGTCCTGAACAAAGAAGTTAACAAGAAACGGTGGCGTGCTACATCCCTATCTGATACCTTGTTTTATTATTATTTTATTTCTTTTTGAAGTGTCTGTGTTTGTGATTATTCAGGTAACTTCGTAAACGGTCATGATCACCTGCTCAAGTTGCATGTGATATCCTCGATCACACATCATTGCTCATAGTCTATTTCTAGTGACTGAGATCGTCCCACTAACATATAAAGTATGTGAGTTAACGAAGTATATGGCCGAAACAGTTAGCATTCAGGAATTATGAAACGAACCCTGTCGTCCAGGACTGGATGTCACAAAGTGCGCAGATTCACCATGAGATCGGGGAAACTCGCAAGCGTCTATTGTCTATTGACACGTAAGCGCTATAGTGTGCGAGTGAGACAGATGAGAACCTACGCCATAGGGAAACCCAGTAGAGACTTTTGTGGCCAAGGAGACGTAGCAGTGTTAAATATGGCGGACCTAAGATCGCCCATAAAGGGAAACATTTATGAAAATTATTTAATACTGTAGTACTGCAGCGAATGAAGCCACAGTAATTTTAATCTGCCATCCTCAATACATTTTCATGGTGATCCCAATAAAACTTGAATAGCTCAGTTGGTAGAGCACTTGCTCGCAAAAGGCAAAGGTCCCGCGTTCGAGTCTCGGACCAGCACACAGTTTTAATCTGCCAGGTAGTTTCATATCAGCGCACACTCCGCTGCAGAGTGAAAATCTCATTCTGGAATGTTTATAATAGTTTAGGATTTACTGTTAACGTGGAATTAACAAGTTTTGTAACAAAGACCTGAATGCTAAAGTCTAAACGCTTTAGTCGATCTTATCGATCAGTATTTCATGTAGAAAAGCATCATTAAAGTGACAAAAGTTGTAAATATCAGTTCTGTAACTTCATTTGTTTAAGAATGTAGAAAATTTAAATTAATGGTATTTTCAGTTAAGCATCAGATCATCATTTCCTCCACCCATAACGTATTGAACGATGACTCATGGCACGTTATTGAATCATTAGGCAATAAAATTTTGGTTGTAATGTTTAGTGCACACTAGTGACTTCTGTTCTTTATTTATTTATCAGAAAGCACATCGGAAATTGTATTGGATTTATGTAAAAGAATTTATAGTTTATAATGTAATGGATATTATTGTTACTTTATTTAGAACGGGAAAACGGTCAAGCTTTGATTATTCAAATATATCGAAATGTAAAATAATGTAGAATTAGCTGTTGCGCTGTTATGAAACTTCCTGGCAGATTAAAACTATGCTAAACCTTGACTCGAACTCGGGACCTTTTCGAGTCTCGGTCCGTCACACAGTTTTAATTTGCCAGGAAGTTTCATAACAGGGCACACTCCGCTGCAGAGTGAAAATTTCATTTTGGAAACATCCCCCAGGCTGTGGCTAAGCCATGTTTCTGCAATATCCTTTCTTCCAGGGGTACTGGTTCTGCAAGGTTCGCTGGAGAGCTTCTGTGAAGCTTGGAAAGTAGGAGGCGAGGTACTAGCAGAAGTAAAGCTGTGAGGATGGGTCGTGAGTCGTGCTTGGGTTACTCAGTTGGTAGAGCACTTGCCTGCGAAAGGCAAACGTCCAGAGTTCGAGTCACGGTCCGGCATCCAGTTTTAATCTGCAGGAAGTTTCATAAGAGCGCACTCTCCGCAGCAGAGTGAAATTTTCATTCTGGATACATACTTACAATTAGATTTTGTTTCAACGGCACAAAATAGATTGGAGTGACAACACCTTAATTCTCTGTACAATGAGGCAGAGGCTTTCTCATTCAGACGTCGTATTTATTTGTTGATGTATACTCACGTTTAGAAAAAAACAGAACACCTTGACGAATAGAAACGGGACGTCCATATTCACAGGACACTACGCTACTGGCCATTCAAATTGCTACACCAAGAAGAAATGCAGATGATAAACGGGTATTCATTGGACAAATATATTATACTAGAACTGACATGTGATGACATGTTCAAGCAATTTGGGTGCATAGATCCTGAGAAATCAATACCCAGAACAACCGCCTCTGCCCGTAATAACGGCCTTGATAAGCCTGGGCATTGAGTCAAACAGAGCTTGGATCGCGTGTACAGTTACAGCTGCTCATGTAGCTTCAACACGATGCCGCAGTTCATCAAGAGTAGTGACTAGCGTATTGTGACGAGCCAGTTGCTCGGCCACCATTGACCAGACGTTTTCAATTGGTGAGAGGTCTGGATAATGTGCTGGCCAGGGCAGAAGTCAAACATTGTCTGTATCCAGAAAAGCCCGTACAGGACCTCTAACATGCGGTCGTGCGTTATCCTGCTGAAATGTAGGGTTTCGCAGGGATCGAATGAAGGGTAGAGCCACGGGTCGTAACACATCTGCCACGTAACGTTCACTGTTCAAAGTGCCGTCAATGCGAACAAGAGGTGACCGAGACGTCTAAACAATAGCATCCCATACCATCACGCTGGGTGATACGCCAGTATGGCGATGACGAATACACGCTTCCAATGTGAGTTCACCGCGATGTCGCCAAACACCGATGCGACCATCATGATGCTGTAAACAGAACATGGATTCATCCGAAAAAATGGCGTTTTGCTGTTGGTGCACCCAGGTTCGTCGTTGAGTACACAATCGCAGGCTCTCCTGTCCGTGATGCAGCGTCAAGGGTAACCGCAGCCATGGTCTCCGAGCTGATATTCCATGCCGCTGCAAACGTCGTCGAATGTGTTCGTGCAGATGGTTGTTGTCTTGAAAACGTCCGCATCTGTTGACTCAGGAATCGAGACGTGGATGCACGATTCGTTACAGCCAGGCGGATAAGATGCCTGCCATCTCGACTGCTAGTGATATGAGGCCGTTGGGATCCAGCACGGCGTTCCGGATCTCGACCAATGTGAGTAGCAATGTCGCGATACGATAAACCGCAATCGCGATAGGCTACGATCTGACTTTTATCAAAGTCGGAAATGTGGCGGTATGCATTTATCCTCCTTACACGAGGCATCACAACATTTCACCAAGCAACACCGGTCAACTGCTGTTTGTGTATGAGAAATCGGTTGGAAACTTTTCTCATGTCAGCACGTTGTATGTGTCGCCACCAGCGCCAACCTTGTGTGAAAGGTCTGAAAAGCTAATCATTTGCATATCACAGGATCTGCTTCCTTTCGGTTAAATTTCGCACCTGTTGTGCGTCATCTTCGTGGTGTAGCAATTGTAATGGGCAGTAGGGTACGTTAGTATGTTCTGCATTAGCATTTGAACCGTGTGGCCCCCGTGTTCTAGGACAACGTCAATTTCACGGCTCAGTACCACTTACCGCTAAAATGTGCTGATCGCGGTATCTTCATCGAGCACCCGGCGCATTGCACGCTGCTTACAACTACGCAACAGACGGCTCTATTACAGGCTGACAAGTACTGTACTATATGCAATAAAAACGTCGTAGCTTCTGAACAGTTAGGCCGTTCAAACTGCAAGGTTGGTCGCGGGGCATGATGGGAATTAGTACGCGCTGTATGGTTTGGTTTAGCAACGAAGCCCACTTTCATATGGATGGGTTCGTCAGTAAGCAAAATTACGCATTTGGGGGATTGAGAAACCGCGTGAATGGGTGGTTTTGCAATGTCAAGTCACGGAATAATCGGTGTGATATTCCTTTTTGGTCTGGTGAGTACCGAACGGTACGTCAAAGTTTTGGGATATGATTTCATCCCCATTCTCCAAAGTGATCATGATTTCGACAAGATGTGGCTCATTCAAGACGGAGCTCGACCCCATCGAAGCGGGAGAGTGTTGTATGCCCTGGAGGAGCACTTTGGTTCAAATGGTTCAAATGGCTCTGAGTACTATGGGACTTAACGTCTATGGTCATCAGTCCCCGAGAACTTAGAACTACTTAAACCGAACTAACCTAAAGACATCACACAACACCCAGTCATCACGAGGCAGAGGAAATCCCTGACCCCGCCGGGAATCGAACCCGGGAACCCGGGCGCGGGAAGCGAGAACGCTACCGCACGACCACGAGCTGCGGACGGAGCACTTTGGGGATCGCATTCTTTCTCTGGGATACCCAGAGACCACTGGCATGGGCCTCAGTTGGCCGTATACCCTCCGGATCCGAACACATGAGACTACTTTTTGTGCGACTATTTTATAGACAAGGTGTACAAAATAACCCGAAAACCACTTTTAAGGTGTCAGGCAAATCCAACACCTTCCATGAAAACCCTGACATGATAAGCAAATCCAGTAGCATGTCACATAGCTCCGAATAAATCGTGACATTAAATTAACCAAAGTAATACAAGTAAAGATTGTGCAAATGGAATACCACAGACTAACACAAGAATGCCTAAATGCATGTCATTCCTTCCCACAGTGAGACAGACGCAGTTCCGAGGGGAGAAACGAGAACAGAAGCATAGAGCAGAATCGTGTTAAGCTAGAAGGCCCTACGATAAGGGACGGACTGGACACCCACGTCGCCAGCTAACCACTAGGACAACGCCAGTTGTTAGTTTTAGCGTGATACTTTTTCGCGTCTCTGTTACGTCAGGATCACTCCCCAGCCCATGCTAAAATATAGAGCCCTCCAGAGAAACAGTATAGATCTTACGATAACGTTAAAAGGACCACACCAGCTGCAAGTTTTAGCGTGAGACTTTTTCGCGTCTCTGTTACGTTGCAAACTTTAAAAAACGTTGCCCCACCACTAAAAGTATAACGTTTCTCATTGGATAGACAGAATTTTTGTAGGCGGAGCTTAAGGTTAACATTAAGAACCTGATTGATCAGATGAAAACACAGCCAGATAGTTTTTTTTAAACCTACTTCGGTAAATGGTTGTAAGGAGAAGTTAGGAGAGGTTAGATAGTTCCGAGATGGCGAGGTGAGTGGAGCTGTGCTGCCCGCCACCGCCCTGACGCTGCCTAAACACCGACAAGGTAATGAACACACGCGATGCCGCATTTTTGAGCCCATAAGCCTTCACTCAGAACTGCAGAAGTCTCATCTGTTACACCCCCTTTTTGCGTAATACTAGAGTCGATCATCAATTAAAGCTCGTGGTGTTCACATTTGCCACTTGAAGTAAAAATCTGAAACGCGATGATTCTTCTGTTATATAGTTTTTGAGAAGCCACATCAGCCACTGTAATTTACGACAAGTTAGATAAGTAATTAAAGATAATTGAGGGTCGCTGTAGACCATTTTGATAGTTTGCTTTTCTGTGAAACTTTATTTAAACCTAGATTACAGATGTGATATGGCATAGGTCATCCTTCGATCCATTGTAGAACTTGGAAACCCATTCAGGGAATATTCGTTCACATTTTTGTTGAACGCAGTTTGTTTTTACCATCCTGTATTAAAACATTTCCTTTTATCAATAGTGCAATTTATAAACGATGTTTTGTGAGTAGAATAAAATTTCCAATGGTAAACTTAACTGCTTTTTCGACGTTATTTTACCAGCTAACTAAAAATAGGAAAGCCTTGAACCCCTTCCACTAAATTTAGTTAGTATTAAGATTCTTTTACAGGGAGTGCAGTGGAGCTGACGCTGAGATCATTTAGTATTTGGTTATATCATCGCTAGTCTCACTGAACTATTCTGAATTCTACATGTCATGTGTGGTCTGGCGTCTCCTTACCAGCAACAGGTCCCAGGTTCAAACTAGTCAGTTCCCCAAAAAACACGCTCAGAGCGTCGTTGCGCGAAAGTGGTAGGGAGACATGATATAGAACAAACAGACACCACCATGAAAGTTTAGACACTGCTGAGCCGAAAACAGCCATTCAGGGGGTCATCAATAGCATCGACGTTCCGACACTTCAGCGGATCGTGCACAATTTTGCTATTTTTCTGCGCCACATCATCGCCAATGATGGTAGGCATATCAAAAATGTTATAACCTAAACCCGAATATATGTAGTGTGGTTTACACGTTGAATAAAGTGTGTGCACGCCGTAGTTTGTAACTAATTTACGTTCTCTTTCATATAGTTCAATTATTGTCGCCCTGTAAATCTCCTACCGGCACACAAATGGGCGAGCTCATTCTTCCATCGCTCGTGGTCTCCATTGGAGGTCGCTAAGTACACACGCCACCAAAGGAAGGAGAACTGACTTAACCTGCCTCGGACTATGATTGACCGACGCGTCTCTTTAAGCAGCTGCAATTCAGAGCCTTGCGCCAGATGCAGTGCATATACTGACTTATCAACATTAATACATAAGACTACTGTGAGGGCAATACATTGATGTAGCATGATGCTACTAAACATTGCTAAGTGTCAGTGTCTTATTCAAGTGTATCAACATCCAGGACTATTTGTTGGTATCAAGAAAATTACTCTCATTACTTATAAGTCAGCATCACAGAAGAACTCCTAGCAACGCAAAATTATGAGAGCATATATCTCATTTATTAAATGCAAATGGTTCAAATGGCTCTGAGCACTATGGGACTTAATATCTGTGGTGATCAGTCCCCTAGAACATAGAACTACTTAAACCTAACTAACCTAAGGACATCCACACATCCATGCCCGAAGCAGCATTCGAACCTGCTACTATAGCGGTCACGCGGTTCCAAACCGAAGCGCCTAGAATCGCACAGCCACACTGGCCGGCCGATTAAGTGCACGTTGTGTAAATAATATATGACTAGGGGAAAGATAGATACCACCTACAAGAAAACTAAAGAGGCCTTTAGAGGAAAAAATAAGCAGCTGTGTGAATATCAAGAGCTCAGGTGGAAAACCATTCCTAAGCAAAGAAGAGAAAGCTGAAAGGTAGAAGCAGTATATAGAGGGTTTATGCAAGAGAGATGTACCTGAGGACAATATTATATAAATGGAAGAAGACACAGATAAAGATGAGATGGGCGATATGGTAATGCAAGAATAATTTGACAGAGCAGTGAAACACCTAAGCCCGAACAAGGCCACTGGAGTAGACGACACTCCGTTAGAACTACTGATAGCCTTAGGAGAAGCAGCTGTGATGAAGTGTTGTATCTGGTGTGCAAGATGTATGAGGCAGACGAAGTACCTCACATTTCAAGAAAAATGCAATATTTCCAATTCCAAAGACAGCAGGTCCTGACAAGTTGAATGTTACCGAAATATCTGTTTAATAAGTCATTGTTGGAAAATAATGACACGAATTCTTTACAGAATAATGGAAAAACTTGTAGAAGCAGACAGCGGGGAAGATCGGTTTGGATTACGGAGAAATGTAGGAACACGGGAGTCAGTATTGACTCTATGACTTATATTAGAAGATAGGTTAAGGAAAGACAATCCTCCACTTATAGCGTTTGCAGACTTCGAAAAAGCTTTCGACAATGTTGACTTGTATACTCTCTTTGAAATTCTGAAGGTAGCAGGTGAAGAATACAGAGATCTAAAGTCTGTTTACAGCTTTTACGGAAACCTGATGGCAGTTATAAAGAGTCGAGGGACTTGGAAAGAGCAGTGGTAGAGGTGGGAGTGAGGTAGGGCTATAGTATATCACCAATGCTATTCAATTTGTACAGGAGGAAGCAGTAAAGGAAGCCTAAAATGTATGGCGTAGAAATCGAAGTCCAGGGAGAAGGACTGAAATATTTGAAGTTTGCAGTTCTGTTGGAAATATCAAAGGACTTGGAAGACCAGATGAACGGAATGGGCAACGTCTTGAAAGGAGGTTACAAGATGAATATCAGAATAAGCAAACAACGGTAATGAAATTTAGTTGACTTTAATTACGTGATGCTTAGAGAATTAGTCTAGGAAACGAGACACTTGAAGTAGTAAATGAATTTTACTATTTGGTCAGCGGGATAACATATGATGACCGAAATAGGGGATATAAAATGTTAACTGGCAATGGCAAGAAAATTGTTTCTGAAGAAGAGAAATATGTTAACAAGGACTATAGATTTTAAATATTAAGATATCTTTTCTGTAAGTATTTGTATGGAGTGTAGCCTCGTGTGGAAGTGAAACAAGGACGACAGACAGTTTAGACAAGAACAGAAAAGAATCTTTTGAAATGTGGTGCTACAAAAGAATGCTGAAGTTCAGATGGTTCGATCACGTACCTTATGAGGAGGTGCTCAGTAGAGATGGGGAAAAAGAAAATAATTTGACTAGCAGACGCGACCGTTTGATAAGACTCATTCTGAGACTTTATAGGTTCAGCAGTTTAGTAGTAGAGGGAAGTGTGGAGGGGTAAAGTTCATGGACCGAGACCAAGTCATGTATACAGTAAGCAGATCCAGAAGAATGTAGGTTGCAGTAGTTTTGAGATGCAAAGGATAGAGTAGTGTGGAGAGTTGCATCAAATCAGACTTCGGACTGAAGCCCACAACAACAATGTAAACAAACGTATTAATGTATTATCTTTTTGTAAATGTCTGATTGTCTTTACTAGGCACTTCTGCTATCGGCAGAACATTGATGAATCATGACGGAACAGTGACTAGTGACTAAGATTTGTTTTGTTTATGTCTCTGTAACAGTCTTTTGCATTTTGCGGTAAAGAACGTCCGACCGCCAAACAGCAACTTATACCAAGCGGTGGCGTGCCCTGATGAGGGTATGGCGGATGTGAGGAATAATGGCGTAACAATAAAATACACCAACAACCAGCCATTGCGTTCTGAAGAACTAAGAAGAAAATCGATTTACAAAATAGATTGTCATTACAAAGTATGCATTCTGAACGGATATGTTCATACACTGACGGAAAAACACCGCAGCGCCAAGAAAGCGTTTTGCGACATAAACGCAAGTTGGAAGGCGTGTTTCTACATCTGAAAGATGTCTGTTCAGATTTCCCGCTTGTCACAAAAGAACGGCGCTAGTAGCGCCACATCATGCTGCAAATCAGGTTTGCTTTAAATACACGCTGTAGCCGTCGTGTGCGTTAGTTACCTTTGAGATTGGACGTAGTGAGTTGATGTCAGTCAATAATGAAACTCAACTTCTAATTGTTGTTGTTTATAGCCCCCCACCCCCAACTCTAACTTCAGAGCATTTCTGCTTAAGCTAGAGAGGGTTCTTGGTTCACTTTGTAGGAAGTACCAAAAATTTGCTATTTGTGGTGACTTTAATATTAATTTTTTATGTGATTGTGCAAGACAAAGCATGTTGGAAGAGCTCCTAAACCAATATGATCTGATTCAGACTGTTTTTTTCCCAACCAGGGCGCATGGGAACACTAGCACAGCCATAGACAATATTTTTGTTCATTCTTAGTTACTAGATGGGCATTCTGCTAGTAAAAGGTGAATGGCCTTGCAGACCATGATGCACAAATTTTAACACTAAAAGTCTTTTGTACTCAACCAAATATAACATATATTTAAAAACTATGTAGAAAAGCTAGTAGAGAGTTTTTGAACCTTGTCGTCAAGGAACAAGAGTGGTAGAATATTTATAATGCAGATAACATAGATGACAATTATTATGTTTTCGTTAACACATTTCTCATGCTCTTTGAGAGTTGTTTACCATTAGAACGTTCTACACAGGATACTAACAGTAAAACAACCTGGGTGGATGACTTGTGGGATAAGAATATGATGCAGAACAAAGTGGGAATTTTATCAACATGTTAGAAGTAGTCACAATCGAGCTACAGTAGCCCATTACAAACATTACTGTAAGGTGCATAAAAATTTTATTAGGAAGGTAAAGAGTATGTGGTACGCAAATAGAATAGCTAATTCACATGATAAAATTAAAACCATATGATCAGTCGTGAAGGGAGTGTCTGGCCAGCAGCACAAGGTTGACGATATAAAGTCAGTTGGTAGTAAAAATATTTATGTTACTGATAAGTCAGATATATGTACAATATTTAACAATCATTTCCTGATCATTGTGGTAAATTAAATAAAAACCTAATTTCTACAGGGACTCATATAACTCTCTTGGAAAATGCCTTTTAGAGATTGATATCTGAAATACTCCTCTGTGATACTGACAAGGGAGAGACTGAGTCAATAATTAAGTCACTGAAGACTAAAGACTTTCATGCATATGATGGAGTCTCTAGCAGAATATTGACTCACTGTGCTGCACATGTTAGCCCTGTACTTCGCCATATTTGTAACCATTCATTCAAGAATGGTCAATTTCCTGAACAATAAAAGGATTCAGTAGTAAAGCCACTTTATGAAAAGGGAGAAAGGGAAAAGACAGACAATTTTAGGCCTATTTCTATACTATCAGTTTTTGCTAAAGTTGTTGAAAAGGCTGTGTATATAAGGATGATTGATCATTTTATATCACATAATTTGCTATCAAATGTACAGTTCGATTTTAGAAGTGGTTTAACAACTGAAAATGCTATATTCTGTTTTCTCTGTGAGGTACTAGATAGATTAAACAAATGATTTCTAACGCTAGGCATTTTTTTTGATTTGACTAAGGCGTTTGATTGTGTTGATCACAAAATATTGCTTCAGAAGTTAGACCCATTATGGAGTACGGGGAGTCGCGCACAATTAGTTCACCTCTTACTTTAACAAGAGACAGCAAAAGGCCATTATTCACAGTGTTGAGAATAGCTGTGATGTGGGGTCTGAGTGGTGCACGGTCAAATGGGGGTTGCTCCAGGGATCAGTGTTGGGGCCACTCCTGTTCCTTATTTATATAAATGATATGCCCTCTAGTATTACAGGTGATTCTAAAATATCCCTGTTTGCTGATGACACTAGCTTGGTAGTAAAGGATGTTCTGTGCAACATTGGCTCGGTTTCAAACAGTGCAGTACATGACATAAGTTCACTGCTTGTCTAAAATAAACCAACGATAAATCGCAGTAAGACTCAGTTTTTACAGTTTCTAACATACTATTCAACAAAACCCGACGTTTTGCTTTCACAGAAAGGGGCATATGATCTGTAAAACTGAACAGTTGAAGTTTTTAGGTGTTCAAACAGATAGTGAACTCTCGTGGAAAGCCCACGTTCAGTATCTTGTTCAAAGACTTAATGCTCTCGCTTTTACTATTCGAACGCTACCTGAAGTAAGTGATATTTCGGCGCGAAAAGTAGTCTACTTTGCTTATTTTCATTCGCTGATGACGTATGGTATTAAAATTTGGGGTAACTACTCGCATTCTCAAAGCATATTTCTGACTCATAAACGGTCAGTTCTGTCAACAAGCGGTGTAAGTGCACGAACCCCTTGTCGACCACTGTTCACTAACCTGGATATTCTGACGTTGGCCTCTCAATACATATATTCTTTACTGTCGTTTCTTCTGAAAAATATCAGCTTATTCCCAAGAATTAGCAGCGTACACTCACCTAATACTAGGCAGAAATCTAATCTGCATTTGAATCGCACTTCCTTGGCTCTTGTACAGGAAGGTGTCAGTATATTGCTGCATTCATTTTCAATAAGCTACCACAGAAATTCAAAAATCTTAGCTGTAATCCACACGCGTTCGAACCGAAATTAAAGAGTTTCCTCCTGGGTCACTCTTTCTACTCTGTCGAGAAGTTCCTTGAAGAACTAAGCTGATTCGTATGTTATATCTGTTGACTGCGTTTACTTAAATTTATGGCTTTACTTTTTTGCTTTCATGAATCTTTTATCTGTTATTACTTTTATATTGTAATATATGTACTGACACGTTCCATGACCTTGGAGATTTGCTCCTCAATTTGGTCCAACGGAAATAGACGTGTAAAAAAAATACAATGCATTTAAGGCAACAAAGACGCCATTATCGACACAACACCTCACTGAGTTTGAGCGAGATCGTGAGATAGGACTAGGAGATGTTGAATATTCCTTCTGCGATCCTGCAGAAAGACTTGGCCGAAATGAAGCCTCTGTACATTACTACTGATAGCGGTGGTCGCGAGAATGTGCGCTCGCAAATATGCGAGGCGCCGGACGCCCATGGGGCACTACCAAGGCGGAGGCCTGCGTGATCGACGTGTGGCTGTGGCGCATCGTTCTGAAAATGCAGCAGCAATTTCAGCAGCAGTTGGCCCACAGTCACCAATAGATTACGTCAAGGACAGATCCAAGAGAGACATTTTGTTGCGTGCCTTCCACCGAGTTCCTAGATACCAGAACGCAGCATATCATTCTCAATGGAGAGAAGTCTTCCGAAGTAAGAGTGATTTCAGGTGTGCCGCAGGGGAGTGTCATAGGACGTTGCTATTCACAATATACATAAATGACCTTGTGGATGACATCGTAAGTTCACTGAGGCTTTTTGCAGATGATGCTGTGGTGTATCGAGAGATTGTAACAATGGAAAATTGTACTGAAATGCAGGAGGATCTGCAGCGAATTGACGCATGGTGCAGGGAATGGTAATTGAATTTCAATGTAAACAAGTGTAATGTGCTGCGAATACATAGAAAGAAAGATCCCTTATCATTTAGCTACAAAATAGCCGGTCAGCAACTGGAAGCAGTTAATTCCATAAATTATTTGGGAGTACGCATTAGGAGTGATTTAAAATGGAATGGTCATATAAAGTTGATCGTCGGTAAAGCAGATGACAGACTGAGATGCGCCGGCTGCGATGGTCTCGCGGTTTTAAGGCGCTCAGTCCGGAACCGCGTGACTGCTACGGTCGCAGGTTCGATCCTGCCTCGGGCATGGATGTGTGTGATGTCCTTAGGTTAGTTAGGTTTAAGTAGTTCTAAGTTCTATGGGACTGATGACCACAGATGTTGAGTCCCATAGTGCTCAGAGCCATTTGAACCATTTGAACCAGCCTGAGATTCATTGGAAGAATCCTAAGGAAATACAATCCGAAAACAAAGGAAGTAGGTTACAGTACGCTTGTTCGCCCACTACTTGAATACTGCTCAGCAGTGTGGGATCCGTACCAGATAGAGTTGATAGAAGAGATAGAGAAGATCAAACGGAGAGCAGCGCGCTTCGTTACAGGATCATTTCGTAATCGCGAAACCGTTACGGAGATGATAGATAAACTCCGGTGGAAGACTCTGCAGGAGAGACGCTCAGTAGCTCAGTACGGGCTTTTGTTAAAGTTTCGAGAACATGCCTTCACCGAATAGTCAAGAAGTATATTGCTCCCTCCTACGTATATCTCGCGAAGAGACCATGAGGATAAAATCAGAGACATTAGAGCCCACACTGAAGCATACCGACAATCCTTCTTTCCACGAACAATACGAGACTGGAACAGAAGGGAGAACCGATAGAGGTACTCAAGGTACCCTCCGCCACACACCGTCAGGTGGCTTGCGGAGTATGGATGTAGATGTAGATGTAGACCCGAAACGACGCCATTTGCGACTTCTGTGGTGTCAAGCGAGAGGTCATTGGAGGGCAGTGTGGAGATTTGTTATATTTCCTCATGAAAGCTGGTTCTGCCTCGGTACCAGTGATGACCGTGTTTTGGTTAGGAGGAGGCCAGTTTAGGAGCAGCAAGCAATCTGTCTGCGTGCTAGATTCATGGGATCTACAACTCGTGTGATGGTTTGGGGTGCGATCTCGAATGACTGCAGGAGCGCTCTCGTTGTTATCCCACGCACCATGACTGCAAAGCTGTAGGTCAGTCTGGTGATTCGACCTACTGTGCTGCCAATGATTAACAGCATTCCAGGAGGTGTTTTCCACAATATAACGCACGCTCACATACCGCTGCTGTAACCCAACATGCTCTACAGTGTCGACTTGTTGCCTCGGCATGCTCGACCAACAGATCTGACTGCAATCGTGCAGATATGGGACAGCGTCATCCACAGCCAGCATTAACGGACTCTGTATTGACCGACCGAGTGCAACAAGCCTGGTACTCCAAACCACAAAGTGACAACCGGAACTTTTACAACACAATGCATGTACATTTGCATGTTTGCATTCAACATTCCGGTGGTTACACCGGCTATTAATGTACCAGAATTTCACATTTTCGATGACTTATCTCGCGCTTACTTCAGTCGGTCATCTTGCAATGTTAATCACTTAATGTATCACCTAGCCAAAGCCATTCCCCAAATTTCATTACTCTACATTTATTATTTCTTGGCGTCATTGGAATTTTTCTGTCAGTGTAGTTGCGCCACCTATTTTCATTGATTATTCGAGTTGTTAGCAAGCTGAATTCTATGAGACACAGTGCCTGCAATTTTACTGGGAGAACAGATCACGTCTTTATGCCAGGTGAAAATGGTTTATATTAAAGAGTGGTCTGATACAAAAGTCTGCTCAGTTTATTTTTAGGCCGCCTGTTTGGCATGCAGTTTTTAAATCGCTGCGTGAAACTACAGTGTATATTTACTCGATGGGATAGTTATTCTAGAATATTTTGTGTTTTTAGCAGCGCCTAAGCAGTGGAACATTTTATTCAGTCACATGTCAATCTTGGGTCCCAGTTAGGAGTTTTATACTGGTTGAAATAATCATCGCAGGTTTTTTGTAACTAGGCATGATGATGCTGTGATTCACACGAGCCGAATTATGGAAAAAGCTTGCGTTTATACTGAACTGTAGTAGGTTATCTGAAGACTTTAAATAGGAGCTGCCTCGTTTTTAGGGTTCCGTACTTCCATCGGTGGAAATGGAACCCTAACAGGATCATTTTTTTGACTGTCTGTCTGGTACCGATAATTCAAACCCTTTTCCTCAGAAAAGAGTAGGTGTATCGAATTGAAATTTATGTCACACATTAAATCCTACGATTTCTTAGTGGTGTAAAAAAAGTGAAGCTTTTAAATCAATGAAATCAAAAGCTACGGCCATGTATATCACACATTTCGATATTCGCAAACTCACTCTCCAAGATCTACGGGATACTTCCCCTTTACCTAAAAGCATTAAATTTGCCAAGAAGGAAGGTTTTACACTACAACGAAAGGAAAAAAAACCCGAAACTTGTTACTCTGTAATTATATCACACGAAAAGAATTTTTGTGATTGGTTATCATTCTGCCTGTCCGTCCGTCCGTCTATTAAGCTCCCTTTTTCTTAGGAACGGGTGTACATATCAAGTTGAAATTTTCGTCACATGCTAAGGTCTATTTCACATGGCGGTGTAAAAAAAAGTAACCTTCTAAGTCAGTTCAACGAAAAGATGCAGCCGTTTATGTCACGTATTTTGATACAAACTGTCACATCTTTTGATACTCGCAAACTCACTTATGGAAACCTGCAGGGTACTTCTCGTTGACCTAGAATCATCAAATTTACCAAGAAGCAAGGTTAAGCATTACCTTCACAGGAAAAATACGAAAATTGTGAATTTGTAATTGTATCACACGATTTTTTTAAAATTTGTTAGCTCTCTGTCAGTCCATCCATCTGTTAAAACCCATTTGTCTCAGGAACAGATAGACGTATCACGTTGAAATTTGTGCCACATACTAAGGTCTGGCGGTGTAATGACGTTAGCTTATGAGTCAGGGCAATCGAAAGGTACGGCTAATTATATTACATATTTTGATTCTCACAGAATCAGTCATCAAAACCTATAGGGTACTTCCCATTAATTAAGAATCATGAAATTTGGCAAGAAGCAAGGCTTCACAGCACAAATAAAGGGAAGATTCCAAAATGTTAATTTGTAACTATACCACACCAAAAGAAATATGGTTTTCGCCTGTTGCCCACTTCAAACATGATACACTACTCGACATTACAATTGCTACACCACGAAGCTGACGTGCTACAGATACCAAATTTAACCGACAGAAAGAAGATCCTGTGATATGCAAATGAATAGCTTTTCAGAGCATTCACACAATGTTGGCGCCGGTGGCGGCACCTACAATGTGCTGACATGAGGAAAGTTTCCAACCGATTTCTCATACACAAACAGCAGTTGACCGGCGTTGCCTGGTGAAACGTTGTTGTGATGCCTCGTACAAGGAGGAGAAATGCCTACCATTACGTTTCCGACGTTGGTAAAGGTCGGAACGTAGCCTATCGCGATTGCGGTGTACCGTATCACGACATTGCTGCTCGCGTTGGTCGAGATACAATGACTGTTAGCAGAATATGGAATCGGTGGGTTCAGGAGGGTAATACGCAACGCCGTGCTGGATCCCGACGGCCTCTCATCACTAGCAGTCGAGATGACAGGCATCTTATTCGCACGGCTGTAACGGATCGTGCAGCCACGTCTTGATCCCCGAGTCAACAGATGGGGACGTTTGTAAGACTAAAACCGTCTGCACAAACAGTTCGACGACGTTTGCGACAGCATGGACTATCAGCTCGGAGACCATGGCAGCGGTTACCTTTGACGCTGTATCACAGACAGGAGCGCCTGCGATGGTGTACTCAACGACGAACCTTGGTGCACGAAGGGCAAAACGTTATTTTTTCGAATGAATCCAGGTTCTGTTTACAGCATCACGATGGTCGCATCCGTGTTTGGCGACATCGCGGTGAACGCACATTGGAAGCGTGTATTTGTCATCGCCATACTGGCGTATCACGCGACGTGATGGTATGGGGTGCATTGACGGCACTTTGCACAGTGAACGTTACATTTCAGATGTGTTACGATCCGTGACTGCACCCTTCATTCGACCCCTGCGGAACCCTACATTTGAGCAGGATAATACATAACCGCATGTTGCAGGTCCTGTACGGGCGTTTCTGGATACAGCAAATGTTCGACTGCTGCCCTGGGCAGCACATTCTACAGATCTCTCACCAATTGTAAACTTCTGGCCAATGTTCGCCAAGCAACTGGCTCGTCACAATACGCCAGTCACTACTCTTGATGAATTGTGGTATTGTGTTGAAGCTGCATGGGCAGCTGTACCTGTATAGCCGGCCGTTGTGGCCAAGCGGTTATAGGCGCTAGAGTTTGGAACTGCGCGACCGCTACGGTCGCAGGTTCGTATCCTGCCTCTGGCACGGATGTGTGTGATGTCCTTAGGTTAGTTAGGTTTAAGTAGTTCTAAGTTCCAGGGGACTGATGACCTCAGATGTTGAGTCCCATAGTGCTCACAGCCATTTTTTTGTGCCTGTACACGCCATCCAAGCTTTATTTGAC
Organism: Schistocerca gregaria; assembly: GCF_023897955.1. Classification (NCBI taxonomy): domain Eukaryota; kingdom Metazoa; phylum Arthropoda; class Insecta; order Orthoptera; family Acrididae; genus Schistocerca; species Schistocerca gregaria. Next base: position 503,568,507 of record NC_064924.1, on the reverse strand, counting down.
TCAATGCCCAGGTGTATCAAGGCCGTTATTACGGCCAGAGGTGTTTGTTCTGGGTACTGATTTCTCAGGATCTATGCACCCAAATTGCGTGAAAATGTAATCACATGTCAGTTCTAGTATAATATATTTGTCCAATGAATACCCGTTTATCATCTGCATTTCTTCTTGGAGTAGCAATTTTAATGGCCAGTAGTGTATTACCAATATAAATGTCGATAACAGGCCAAAATCGAAGCGACCGTCGGCATGGGTGAACAGTCGGTATACAGAATTAAGTTTGTACGGAACCCTCAGAGAGCGAATCCTGCTCTCACCTGGCCAGTTTTTATTTTCAGAAGGGATCCGTGACAATATTCGGGCTTAAAAATAAGCTTCGGCACTCTCATAACATAATCGGTGGGCTGCTTTTACGGACCATTCACTCTGACCACTTTTAGCAGACACTCCCCACTTTGAAAGTAAAAATTTACGGCCGAAATCTCAGAGTAATAAAGACGCTCCCACATTTACACTCCCTAGCAGCCACAACGAACGCGGTGAGATGGCCAGGATGACTACATTATCGCACCACTGGCGCAAAAACTGTTCCTGCGAAAGTTGGGTCGCCGGAGTGGCGTCCGCACATCCTCGCAGTGATATTTTGGGGAAAAGGGGACACCATCAGCGCCGAGATTAGTGGCCGGCGTGAGCTAGGAACGCTCTGGACTCCGGAGACACTGTGTGTGAAAGAGTGTTTGGGGGGGGGGGGGGATCTGTCACCCGATTGCAATAAGCAGTAAAGCTGCGCTATTAGCGGGGCAGGCAGAGCGAATCACGCGTCCGAATCGAGAGGCGGGGGATAATGAAATCAGCCGAGGGGACGCTCCGGCCGCCGTTGTTTCGGCCGCTTCCGCGAGAGGGGGTGAGGCGGTCGCTATGGTAATTGCCGCGCGCAAAACCGCGGCACTCATCTTCCATTTGCGATATTATCCGCGCCGCCGAGGCTAGAGCCGCTCTGTGCAGCGGCGATAATCCCGGCGCTATTTGCAACTATTGCCGGATCTGCAGCGGCGGCGGCGACGGCGGCGGTCTGGGGGTTGCGAGCGCCCAGCGCGCGCGCGCGCGCGCGAGGGAGAACCGTGCGTGAAGCGCCGAAATTAATCAATCCGCACGGTTGGGGTTGGGCCGGTCGGGGGTGAAAGGGGGGAGGGAACGCAGGGTCCGGGGCGGGGGTGGGTCCGGCGGCCAGCGCTGTTGCTGCTGCGGTATCGCCGTCGCAGCTTACCAGCAGCGGCAGTGGCGGCGGCTGTTGCTAAAAGTGGCCGCCGGCCGCCTCATCGCTTATTCATGAGCCCTGGTGTTGCCACCACTCTGTGCGCACCGCCTCCGCCGCTTCCATTGAGACGGGGTGTTAAAGGATCAGCGCTTCGTCCCCCACCCCTCCCCCTCCAGCGCCCGTTCTTTCCGGGCCACAGAGCTGGGGTCAGGACCAGTGCGCTGCCTCGTTTACGCCCAAAAGCTGGAGAGTGTGCAGGCGCAGCTCATGTTGCTGCACTGCCCGTCAGTAGGAACAGGTGCACAGTTCCGCTGCCAAGGTGTCAGTAGGCTGTAGGCGCAGGGGAAAACAGTGTGCCCCATAAGCAGTCAGTACAGAGCGTAGTCATTTGACAGCTGCTCTTCAGTCATTAACCCTTAAAAGATCTGTACATGAGCCTTTCCATAATGATTCCAGCAATGTTACCTTCACTTTTCCAAATCATTGGCACGTGACACTTTCGGTATATTTAGTAAAGCTTGTCTCAATAAAGAGTGAGCAACTGAGGATTTCTTTATCAGCCACAGTTTCACATACACTACTGGCCATTAAAATTGTTACGCCACGAAGATTACGTGCTACAGACGCAAAATTTAACCGACTGGAAGAAGATGCTTTGATATGAAAATGATTAGCTTTTCACAGCATTCACATAAAGTTGACACCGGTGGCGCCACCTACAACGTGCTGAAATGAGAAAAGTTTCCAACGGATTTCTCATACACAAACAGAAGTTGACCGGCGTTACCTGGTGAAACGTTGTTGTGATTCTTCGTGTAAGGAGGAGAAACGCCTACCATCACGTTTCTGACTTTGATAAAGATCGGATTTTAGCCTATCGCGATTGCGGTGTATCGTATCGCGGCATTGCTGCTCGCGTTGGTCGAGATCCAATGACTGTTAGCAGAATATGGAATCGATGGGCTCAGGAGGATAATACGGAACGCCGTGCTGGATCCCAGCGGCCTCGTATCACTAGCAGTCGAGATGACAGGCATCTTATCGGCATGACTGTAACAGATCGTGCAGCCACCTCTTGATCCCTGAGTCAACAGATGGGGACGCCTACAAGACAACAACCATCTGCGCGAACAGTTCGACGACGTTTGCAGCAGCACGGACTATCAGTTCAGACACCATGGCTGCGGTTACCCTAGACGTTGCATCACAGACAGGAGCGCCCTTGATGGTGTACTCAACGACGAACCTGGGTGCACGAATGGAAAAACGTCATTTTCGGATGAATCGACGTTCTGTATGTAGCGACAATGCGGTGAACGCACATTGGAAGCGTGTGTTCGTCGTCGCCATACTGGCTTATCGCCCGGCGTGATGGTATGAGGTGTCATTGGTTACACGTCTCGTTCACCTGTTGTTCGCATTGATGGCACTTTGAACAGTGGACGTTACATTTCAGATGTGTTACGACCCGTGGCTCTACCCTTCATTCGATCCCTGCGAAACCCTACATTTCAGCAGGATAATGCACGACCGCATGTTGTAGGTCCGTACGGGCCTTTCTGGCTACAGAAAATGTACGACTGCTGTCCTGGCCAGCACATTCTCCATATCTCTCACCAATTGAGAATGTCTGGTCAATGTTGGCCGGGCAACTGGCTCGTCACAATACGCCAATGACTACTCTTGATGAATTGCATGGGCAGCTGTACCTGTACACGCCATCCAAGCTCTGTTTGATTTCTCTGGATCTATGCACCCAAATTAGTTGAAAATGTAGTCATATGTCAGTTCTACTATAATATATATGTCCAATGAATCATCTGAATTCGTTCTTGGTGTGGCAATTTTAATGGCCATTAGTGTATTTTTTGCAACTACGTCTATTTTGTAAGTGGTTTACATGTATGTGTGTAGAGTCATAATATTTACGCTGGTCTTCAGTCCAAAGACTACTTTGATGCAGCTCTCCATGCCACTCTGTGCCGTGCAAGACTCTTCACCTCCGAGTAATTACTGCAACCAACATCCTTCTGAATCTAGTTACTGTATTCACGGCTTGGTCTCCTTCTACGAATTTTAACCCCTTCCCCTCAACCCACGCTTTCTCCAGTACTAAACTGGTGATCCCTTGATGCCTCAGAAGGTGTCCCATCCACCGATCCCTTCTCCTAGTCAGGTTGTGCCACAAATTTCTCTTCTCCCCTATTCTACTCAGTACCTCCTTATTAGTTACGTGATCTGCCCATCTAATCTTCTGCATCTTTCTGTATCACCACATTTCAAAAGCTTCTATTTTCTCCTTGTCTAGACTGTTCATCACCCATGTTTCACTTCCATAGGAGGATACACCCCATGCTACTACTTGCAGAAAGGACTTCGTGACACTTAAACCTATACTCGAAGTTAACAAATTTCTCTTCTTCAGAAACGCTTTTCTTGTCATCGCCAGTCTATATTGTATATGCCCCCTACCTCCACCATCATCAGTCATTTTGCTTCCCAAATAACAAAACTCACCTGCTACTGGAAGTGACTCATTTCTTGATCTAATTCCTTCCTCAGAACGACTTGATTTAATTCCATTATCTTCGTTTCCCTTTCATTTATGTTTATCCCATTTTCTTCTTTTAAGATACTGTCCATTCCATTCAACGGCTCTTCCAAATCCTTTGCTATTTCTGACAGAATTACAATGTCATCGACAAACGTCAGAGTTTTTATTTCTTCTCTCTGGACTTTAAATGCTACTCCAGATTTTTGTTTCTTTTACTGCTTGCTCAATATACAGACTCAATGACATCGGGGATAGGCTGTAACCCTTCTCAAATACTGCTTCCCTTTCTGCTTCCCTTTGGTGCTCTTCCACTCTTATAACTGCCATCTGGCTTCCGTACGAATTATAAATAGTCTTTCACTCCCTGTATTTTACCCCTGATGGACTGTGCGACTGGTCCCGAGGAAGGTACGAGTCCTCCCTCGAGCATGGATGTGTGTGTTTGCCTTAGGATAATTTAGGTTAAGTAGTGTGTAAGTTTAGGAGCTGATGACCTTAGAAGTTAAGTCCCATAAAATCTCACACACATTTGAACCTTTTTTTTTACGCCTGCCACCTTTAGAGCTTGAAAGAGAGTATGCCAGTCACAATTGTCAAAAACCTTCTCTAAGTCTACAAATGCTATAAACGTAGGTTTGCTTTTCCGTAACCTATCTTCCATGAGGAGTCGTTATGTCAGTATTTCCTTGCATGTTCCGACATTTCTCCGGAATCCAAACTGATCTTCCCAAGGTCGACTTCTGCCAGTTTCTCCATTTTTCTGCAATGGATTCGTATTGTGCAATAACTATTACATTGTGACAGCTTGTAGACCTTTACATCTTAAGCTTACGCAACTGAGGCATCAGCCGTTATTATGGTAGATCGACGTTGGACCTCTTTTGGCTAAGGATAGTTTACTTTTCCTATACTTTTACCGATCCCCAGTACACGATAATTTGACGATCATCTTGACAGCTATACGCTATTGTCAATTACCCTACGTATCGGTTTACACTCTTATGAAAGAACAACAGTTGATCAATACTATGTCACGATGTGTCGTAGCCGGCCGGGGTGGCCGAGCGGTTCTAGGCGCTACAGTCTGGAACCGGACGACCGCTCCGGTCGGAGGTTCGAATCCTGCCTCGGGCATGGTTGTGTGTGATGTCCTTAGGTTAGTTTGGTTTAAGTAGTTCTAAGTTCTACGGTACTGATGACCTCAGAAGTTAAGTCCCATAGTGCTCAGAGCCATTTGAACCATTTGATGTGGCGTATATCTATTCTCCAGAGTGTACCAGTGTCTTATTACACTTCAGTCTACTGTACACTCAGACTAGATTTTACATATGGCTAGTCAATGTTCTTTTAAGTAATTACTTACTTGACACTTTTATGTTAATTACACCTCTGATTAGTTGCTATAGCATACCGCCATGATAGCTGCTCCTATAGACATTCCAAGTTCTCCACTAAAATGCTCTAACAACATTTCCTATTTTAATGCTTTTGGATCTTTTATTCCATGTAATGTTAATGTAGAGTAGTACAATCAAACGCACCAATGACTGTAACACAGTGGTAACACCGGTTCCTGTCAGATCACCGAAGTAAAGCACTGTCGTTCTGGGCTAGCATTTGGATGGGTGACAATCCGGTCTGCCGAGCGCTGTTGGCAAGCGGGGTGCACTCAGCCCTTGTGAAGAAAACTGAGGAGCTACGTGACTGAGAAGTAGCGGCCCCGGTCTGATATACTGACATACGGCAGTGAGAGCGGTTTGCTGACCACATGCCCCTCCGTATCCGCATCCAGTGACGCCTGTGGGCGGGTGAGTACCGTTGGGCGGAGTTAAGTTAGTACATTCAAAACCTACCCTCTACTAGGGTGCTTTACCGTAGCCAGACACCCAGACCTCCGGTCAATACCGACACGTAATTGAAGCAGCATATCTACGTGAGATGCCACACCGTTATGAACCACTTTTAACTTGTCCTTTCTGTCATTCCATATTTATTTAGGGCTAGTTATCCTCTACCTTGGTTATATAGAATATAACCTTGCTACAGAACAAGCATACCATCACAGAATATCTACATCCGACAATGAAGATTGTAAATCTGTTTATTTTATGGCATTCTGGATAACAGGACAACGGACATACATCAATCTTCTGCCATGATAGACAGTTTTTGTTTTGGTTTTATGCTTCGTTTTCTTGTACTTAACACCGACGCTTTGGTCTTCGCATTATATTGACGTGAGATGTACCATGTGCGTGATTAATAGACGTCCACTCCACAAATAATGATATACGTATGTCATATTATTTACATAACAATGACAGATGTACAATATATTGCTCACTTATCGTTTACCAACACCACGACTGTTACTATGCACCTAGACCTCAGCCTACATTGTGGATAAACTTCGTATTTCCTGTCCACTTAAAGACTATGTCAAATTTATAACGTATATTTTATCTGTAATCTATATACTTTACTTTAATTACAGTTGTGTGTGTCGTCCTCCTAGTGACTGATGTAAAAGCATATGCTTTACCGAGCGAGGTGGCGCAGTGGCTAGCACACTGGACTTGCATTTGGGAGGAGGACGGTTCAATCCCACGTCCGGCCGTCCTGATTTAGGTTTTCCCTAAATCGCTCCAGGCAAATGCCGGGATGGTTCCAGACTGTAGCACTTAGCACCGCTCGGCCACCACGGCCGGCGCAAAAGGAGGTCCGACACGATATTAGGAGGTATCCGATGACTTTTATCACCTCAATATAAGTTTTAACACTTGTTCTTTGAATACTGAAGTCAAAGTTGCGGCACACTTGTAAGTAGGCTGTTTAGGTTTTCTTATTGGTAACGCCGCTTAGCGCTCGGTATGAAAAATCACTGGCTGTGCCGTGCGCAGTCTGTGTTTAGTTTGCATTGTTGTCTGCCATTGTAGTGTTGGGCAGCGGCAGCTGGATGCTAACAGCGTGTAGCGTTGCGCAGTTGGAGGTGAGCCGCAAGCAGTGGTGGACGTGGGGAGAGAGATGGCGGAGTATTGAAATTTGTAAGAATTGGTGTCATGAACTGATTATATATATTTTGACTATTAAGGTAAATATATTGTTTGTTCTCTCTCAAAATCTTTCATTTGCTAACTACCCTTATCAGTAGTTAGTGCCTTCCGTAGTTTGAATCTTTTATTTAGCTGGCAGTAGTGGCGCTCGCTGTATTGCAGTAGCTTGAGTAACGAAGATTTTTGTGAGGTAAGTGATTTGTGAAACATATAGATTAATGTTAGCCACGGCCATTCTTTCGTAGGGATTTTTGGAAGTCAGATTGCTATGGCGCTAAAAATATTGTATGTCAGTTTAAGCACAGTATTGTATAAATTTTTCTAAGGGGACGTTTCATATGTCGACCCTTAGCCAAGGATACCTCACTGGAATCTTCTGATTTTTCCTTGTAGTTTGTGTAATTAGTGTAGCTTTTGTTTATTGCTAGCGCGTAATTGTAGAGAGAATTTCCTCTGTAGTTGCAGTCTTTCATTGTTGTACAGTAAAATAGTTGTGGCATGCATGTAGTTTTGCACGAAGTATTTCGCAGCTGCGCTTGCAATTAATTAGATATTATTTTCAGTGCTATGTTAATGTGTTCTTTTATTTTTGTTCTTCAAATTGTGTTTTTCTGTGTTGTCGTATGAAAAATTGTGACAATAATGGCGTGTGAAAAACGTAACACTAGGCTCCAAAGTAAACTTAGAAATGACAGTGAAGACGAAAGCAATGTGTTAGCGCCACCATGTAATGAATTCACAAATGTTCAAAGTAGTAATTTGGTAATAGTGCATAGGGAAATGGAGCGGACTGCAAATAATGGTGTAGGAAGTGAAACAGTGAACAGGGAAGCATTATCGATCGATTGGTCGGCAACAGCTCGCATCAGGAATCCGAAATGACAGGACACAATCTTGCAAATACTGTACATTCAGGTTTTGCGTCCTCACCGTTTTCTCAAATAAGCCGAGACACATTTTCTGCTTGTCAAACTGTGAATGTTGCCGGTGCAAATGCACTGCCGAAAAGCATAGATGATCAGATTCCAGACACTAATACATTATTATTGCAATTAATGCAATAAATGAAACAAAACCAGAGACAAACACAGCAACAGTTAGACACAATGGAACAAAATCTTCAAAAGTTAGACACAATGGAACAAAATCTTCAAAAGTTAGACACAATGGAACAAAATCTTCGAAAGTTAGACATCACACTTGAACAAACACGTGACGATTTAACTACTGAGTTACATAACATTGAATCGAAATGCCAAAAAATCTGTAATGACGTAAAAATACAAATTTGTGAGCATTTTCAACCTATTTTTTCGCGGCATGAAAACTCATTACAGAATCACGAAGCAGCCATAAAAGAATTGCAAACTGTTGTTCGTGAAGATCACGACACCTTGCAAGCTAAAATGGACTCAGTTGCATCCACCGATTCGGTTACGCAACTTGCAAGAACTCAGGAAAACTTAAAGGACACAGTAGATTCGATTTCAACACAAATGGACACTCTGAAACTTGGTTCAGAAAAACACACTGAGGAAATGTGTTCACTATCGGAGAAAGTAGCCGAACTTTCGGATCAGTTCACTAATTTATCTACGAAGGTAGATGATAATCTGAATGACACAATACCGGTAGTCTTTAATGACACAGAAGAGTACGAACAAATTAGGAAATTCAAACAAAGTCTGAATCAAATTAGTACGCAACACCAAAGAGAAATCCGGGAAGTACAAGATCAGCTGTCACAGGTAATATAACAATTACGTATTTCAGAGGACACTCGCGCTCCAATACAGGAAGAGGGACATAGAAATACGGAACAGCCACAAAATAATAACACAGGGCACTTCGAAAATTATGAAAGAAATTGGCAAGGTGCACCGAATTTTGAGATGGAACTGCCGACACGACGTAACAATGAACGATATGCTACCCGCCGACACGATGATTTTGACTAGAAGCTGTTCATTACTACACGTAAATTCAAAACATTTAAGAATTCTGGCAACGACATTTATCCACAAGCGTGGCTCCATCAATTCTCTCATTGTTTTCCTCCCAACTGGTCACTAGAGCACAGATTAGAATTTATGTGTGGCTACTTAGAGAATGAACCAGCTGTAAGAATGCGATCGGTCATTCACGATTGCCACAGTGAAGGAGAATTTTACCATGTCTTCCTCTCAGCATATTGGTCCCAAGCCACACAAGACCGAGTAAAACATGGCATCATGATGATGAAACATTTCGAACAATCTGAATTTTCCAGTCTTGTGAAATATTTTAAAGACATGTTGCACAAGAATCAGTACCTGTCAAACCCATACAGCCCGTCAGAACTCATCCGCATTTGCTTAATAAAATTGCCTGATCATTTACGGCATATTATTTTGGCAGGCCGTTGCAAAGACGACATTGAAGCTTTTCAGGGACTCTTACAAGAATTAGAAATTGACACAGACAGTCGCGGAATGCGAAAACAGGAAAACAATCACTACAGTTCACATCCGTCACAGTTCCGTGACGACAGAAACAATAACTGGACACGACAAGTCTGATTTTCAAATCTGTACTGGCCACTGCCCAAAACAATTTGTAATTTTTTTTGTTGGGAGCATGGGGGCTATGTAAGTAGGCTGTTTAGGTTTTCTTATTGGTAACGCCGCTTAGCGCTCGGTATGAAAAATCACTGGCTGTGCTGTGCGCAGTCTGTGTTTAATTTGCATTGTTGTCTGCCATTGTAGTGTTGGGCAGCGGCAGCTGGATGCTAACAGCGTGTAGCGTTGCGCAGTTGGAGGTGAGCCGCAAGCAGTGGTGGACGTGGGGAGAGAGATGGCGGAGTATTGAAATTTGTAAGAATTGGTGTCATGAACTGATTATATATATTTTGACTATCAAGGTAAATATATTGTTTGTTCTCTCTCAAAATCTTTCATTTGCTAACTACCCTTATCAGTAGTTAGTGCCTTCCGTAGTTTGAATCTTTTATTTAGCTGGCAGTAGTGGCGCTCGCTGTATTGCAGTAGCTTGAGTAACGAAGATTTTTGTGAGGTAAGTGATTTGTGAAACATATAGATTAATGTTAGTCAGGGCCATTCTTTCGTAGGGATTTTTGGAAGTCAGATTTCTATGGCGCTAAAAATATTGTGTGTCAGTTTAAGCACAGTCTTGTATAATTTATCTAAGGGGACGTTTCACACTGAGGTAACTGAAGTCATGGCGTAGCTATGTCGGCATACACAGATGGCAGTAATATCGCCTGCACTAGATGTAAAGGGGCAGTGCATTGGCGAAGCTACCATTTGTGCTCAGGTGATTCGTGTGAAAAGGTGTGCGATGTTATCATGGCCGCAGGATGGGAAGACTGATCACGGAATGGTAGTTGGTGCTCAATCCATGGGACATTCCATTTCGGAAATCGTTACGGAATTCAATACTTCGAGAGCCAGAGTGTCAATTGTGTGCGAGAATAGCACATTTCAGTCATTACCGCTCACCACGGACAACGCAGTGGCCGACGGCCTTCACTTAACGACCGAGAGAGCGGCGTTTGCGAAGAGTTGTCAGTGCTAACAGACAAGCAACACTGCGTGAAAAAACCGTAGAAATCAATGTAGGACGTACGATGAATGTATCCGTTAGAAAAGCGCGACTAAATTTGGCTTTAAAGGGCTATAGCAGCAGACGATGGACGCGAGTGCAGTTGCTACAAGTAGGTCATCGCCTGCAGCGTTTCTCCTGGGCTCATGACCATATCGGTTGAACCGTAGAGCAGTGGTAACCGTGGTATGGTCAGATGAGCCACTGTTTCAAATGGTAAGAATTGTAAGAGTTGATGGTATGGCTCTAGCCGGCCGCGGTGGCCGAGCGGCTCTAGGCGCTTCGGTCCGGAAACGCGTGAGTGCTACAGACGCAGGTTCGAATCCTGCCTCTGGCATGGATGTGTGTGATGTCTTTAGGTTTAAGTAGTTCGAAGTTATAGGGGACTGATGACCACAGATGTTAAGTGCCATAGAAGTTGTCAACAGGGCATTGTTCAAGCTGCCCGCATCTCGTGGTCGTGCCGTAGCGTTCTCGCTTCCAACGCCCGGGTTCCCGTGTTCGATTCCCGGCGGGGTTAGGGATTTTCTCTGCCTCGTGATGGCTGGGTGTTGTGTGATGTCCTTAGGTTAGTTAGGTTTCAGTAGTTCTACGTTCTAGGGGACTGATGACCATAGATGTTAAGTCCCATAGTGCTCAGAGCCATTTGAACCATTTGAACCATTGTTCAAGCTGATAGTGGCTCCATAATGGTGTGGTCTGTGTTTACATGAAATGGACTGGGTCCTCTGCTCCAGCTAAACCCATCATTGACTGGAAATGATTATATTCGGCTACCTGGAGACGATTGTCAGCCATTCATGGAGTTCATGTTCTCAAACAACACTGGGATTTTTATGGATGACAGCGTGCTATGTCACCTGGCGACGGTTATTCGCGTTTGGTATGAAGAATATTCTGGACAATTTTAGCGAATGATTTGGCCGTTCCGATCGAATCCTGTCGAACATTTACGGGACATAATCGAGAGGTCAGTTCGTGGACTAAATCCTGTAGTGGCACCCCTTTCACAGTAGTGGGCGGCTATAGAGGCAGCATGGCTCAATATTTCTCTAAGAGATTTCCAACGACTTATTGAGTGGACACCATGTCGAGTTGCTACACTACGCCGAGCAAAAGGAGGTTCAAATGGTTCAAATGGCTCTGAGTACTATGGGACTTTAACTTCTGAGGTCATCAGTCCCCTAAAACTTAGAACTACTTAAGCCTAACTAAACTAAGAATATCACACACATCCATGCCCGAGGCAGGATTCGAACCTGCGACCGTAGCGGTCGCGCGGTTCCAGACTGTAGCACTTAGCACCGCTCGGCCACCACGGCCGGCGCAAAAGGAGGTCCGACACGATATTAGGAGGTATCCCATGACTTTTATCACCTCAATATAAATTTTAACACTTGTTCTTTGAATACTGAAGTCAAAGTTGCGGCACACTGCAGAACAACGTGGTGTTCCAGATTACATATCGTGTTATTACAAGAGAATTACTATGGCTTTATGTTTGTATTCTTCTATGCTTTTGCATTTGATTATAGTTCATTTGAAGATTAATTATATTTAATTGAAATTACGCATCTGATACATGCGTTTACTGTTGTTTCTAACACTTTCATAATGCCTTGTTTATGGCAAATAGGCAGCAAACATTAAGTATATTTTACTCCTTCGTTTTGTATAAATAATTAGTCATAAAGTCATTATATTATCTGTTCGTTAGTTCTGCCAAGAGAAAAAATAGTTATTAGCGCCGTCTGGCAGAACTTGTCTGCCTACAAGCACAGAATCGGTTAGTCTTTTGCCTGACGCAGCATGGGACACTTTCTTGTTTACCGAAACTTCTGACATGAAAGGCACAAAATGTTTATTTTCAATGTGGAAGTTTCACAGTACTAATTTCTTGTGTAGAACAGGCATTTTGTTCTACAGAGTCTATAACAGTCACTCTTTCTGACGTTAACTCAGAAAAACCTAATGTGGCAAATATTGCTATGGTATGTAATGTGTGATGAAACTTTTAGATTAACGTTTAGAAGTCCTTTATTTCTTAGATGCAGTTTTCTATATTATAGATCAGAAGATGGCTTACAGATAAGCCTAAACCATACATAAAATAAAATTATGTCTGAGATCTAGACTTTTACGGGTTTTTCTGAATCTGCGTCTCTGATAAAGCAATGTTAGTAGATGCTGAGCTGAATGGACGCAATATTCAATTTGAACTTGACTCTGGTTCCTCGAAAACTACCGTAAACAGTGCTACTTATGCTTTTATTGGTGCTTCACGTTTATACAGTTTCCACGGCAAGTGATCGGCCGATTCAAATTGTGAATGCCAAAAATAAAAACAAAAAAGTACAGACTCTGCTTCTAGTAAGGCAATTACAAACAGTGGCTAATTTCATGGGGGTGGATCTTTTGAAGCAGCCAAGCTTCATCGTTCAAGATTCGGCAGACAGCTTCAGGTCAAGGCGAGAATGAGGACTGTGAATCGCCGTAATCTTCTTCGAGTGGGCCTGGGGCAATGGATCCCTATAGCCGACTTCACCTCCATTGCAATGAACCCCTTTCTTGAGACGAACTGGCTCATTCTTTTGGACATCCACACCAGTTACCCCTGCACTGTCTGAATTAATACTACGAGGACACCTCAAATGGTCTATGTTGTGAAACATATATTCGCCACGGAGGGTCTCCTTACAGCCTTTATTACGGATAATCGCACCCAGTTCACTAGCCAAGCATTCAAGTCTTTCTGCATGGTCCTTAGAATAGAGCACCTCCGCAACACATCAAGGGCCAAACGGAGTCTCTGAACGCTTGGTTCGGAAGTTCAATGAGTAAATGAAGAAACTCATGGCTGACTGCTCATTATGCTTTACATACATTTGTTACTTCTTCCTGAAGCTAGCCCCACCAGGATGCATCTCCAACACCTATGTTGCACGGTCGAGAAATGAGGACGCTTCGGTCCCTAGAGGTTCCCTGCCAATTGGGCAAAACTAACACCAGAGGATTCAGAAACAATGAACGGCATGCCTTGGTCTCATATTCAGAGGTATGGTGCAGAAAAAGAGGAGTGATATCTGCGGTTGGTGTTTTATCATCTGATCAAAGCCGTGTCGTACTGAGAGCAGATGATGGGAACATGTTAATAGGCTCTGACTCCATTCCGGAAGTATAAACGTGTTGCAGCTCCATGTGCCGGCAACACGTCTGCCCCGGAAGGGCGGGCGGAGGGGGGGGGGGGGGATGTGAGCAAAACAGCAGTCTACCAGTGCCAACACCCCACCTCCAATGGATGCAGAGCTCACCAGTCAGCACAGAGGCCAAGATGGAGGTGACATCGTCCACCACATTACAGTAGCAACCGAAGAAGAAGAGGCTTCACCGCTCTCCTCTGAGGCGGGAAAGGGGGAGAGGGAGGAATGTTGTACCCCACATCACTGTTCCTGTCAGGTAGTCCATCCTCCTGAGGTAATGACATGTTAGCGTGCCTGCATTAGGTGAGGCCAGGAGGGGTTAGGACTTCAGCCCTAGTGCTCTGATGCCACCATGGGTGACTACACTATTTTGCTACCCCTCATTATATGAGCCAATCGAAAAATAATGACGTCGCCTTGCTTTTTGAGCTAACGATTAGTGTCCATGTTACCAACTACAGCATGAGCCCGTAGTGTAGTTCAGTGCAATAAATCAAACTGGCTTAGCGAGTCAGAGGATTCGTCGGGATTTAAAAAGAGTTCATCTTCATCGGAGCCAAGTGTTCAGGATTCCTCAACAAACAGCAGTTTATTATCGTCAGCCAGGAGACTGTACTCCCCAGTTCACACTCAAGCGGATCAGCTACGCAGTTCGGAGTTCACGTTAGCCACAGTCGGAAGAGAGATGAAGGATTTTCATATCGCTTAAAAGTGAATATTGTTCCGAGATCAGTTAATGTAACAGATTATATCTAGCGACGATTTTATTAAAGCTTCTGATTTAATTGAGATGTAGTAAAATTTTATGGTAGTTGTTCTTTCTGATGGTATATTAATAGCTGTTCTACTAAAATTGATTGCTCCCAGAATAGATGAAACAGCTGAGATGGTCTGATCCGAGGATGAAATCGATCGTTTCTAATAAAATATGCCCTTTCAGTTGTGCATTGTATGATACAGTTTTTAACCGTGAAAAATATCGTCCTCTCGGTGACACAAAAGCATAGAGTTCTCACTAAAGGGCTATCGCTATCATTATCGTAGCCAGCGGCATGTTAAATTGTACTAGGCAACTTGACAAAAGCGAAAAATCTCGCAGAAGCTTGCAAACTTTTAGCTAATTTGTCATTATATAGAAAATGTTCTTCTCGTAGATCATAAGAACGTTCTGACAAAAATTAAAAAACCCATAAAGCAATCATAATTATTGGGTGGCTACAGGCTGTCAGAATAATCAAAAATATCTGATTAACTGACATAGCAATCTCGTAATTTTGTTGTGTCCTCCAAAGAAATCGTTAAGATACGTTGGTACGCTAAGGTTGAATGAATTTCATTCCACGAACTCAAGAAATTTTCATAGTCAGCAATAAAGGAAAGAACAAGACACACATCACGAACCTAATGTAGATGATGCCCTAACTTCAGCGTGGCAGAACAACGACGAGCTTCGTTTTGTTATCGGCACATCGAACAGTACGTCAAAATGAACAAATAAACCTTCTTGCAGAAGTAGGAATACACTGTGTGAGTAGATGTCTATCACTGATTTCAGCTCATGTAGCTACTGGACTACATTCCTGAACTCAAAGCGAGACCATACGAAACGTGAAAGCAAAATAAGGAGGGGGGGGCGGTTACCGAGGTCTCACAGAGGTCGTCAGCACTCAAATTGAAATCGCTTCGTTTCAAAAAGACGTTGCTCACTGACTGCTGATACGGTAGACGTCAAATAATCGTTATGCGTTTCGAACACGGCAACTTACCTAAAAACCTCCGCCATACGTATCAGACAGCCGGAAACTGGCCGTATGAAACAATATCTGAAGTGAGCTAAATCAATTTGATTGTATCCTCAATACAACAGACAGCAATTCAGTTAGTGTAGATACTTAAAAAGGCTAAAACTCTTTTTCGTTTATACTATGTCCATACTCCTCGAATTACAGCTCTCTCCATCATAAAGCTACATTGGATAGTTATAATGATTCTAATTTATGGATATAACTGTATAACTTAGTCGCTGAGAGATTTCTCATGTGTGAATATACATTAAAATATGCTTTTTCTAATCCATTGTGGAAACCACACTACAGTGAGAAGATTTGTATAAGAAATTAATGTTGGAGAAATTTTCGCACTGGTAATTCATTTTACGTATATTTTTTTCTCTTATATATCCAAGATAAGCATTATTAGTCGATTGTTGAGGTATGAACAGGGTGCACATAAAGGCCGGGAACACTTTCAATTATTTATGTGCACCCTGTTTATCAATGGATTACAGCAGGGTCTCTAGATCCTTGTACATCAGATACGTTATAAAGATAGTGTGTGCTAATTCACAAGCCAAACGTCGACTATGTAACAAAGTTCCAGCTCTATGCCATTTGTACACCAAAAACAGATAACTTAATATTTTCGTTTTTAGAGATGACATGAAATGGCGGTTCACTATCGCCACCTGTGTGTCCATAACTTGCAAGCAGCAGTCTTGGGACATTAGTAGAATACCGAAATCTGATGTAATCAGCGAACTAACAAAAGCCGGTAGTACAAATTGCATTCCTTTTCTGGTAGTTTCAAAGCTTGCTTTGTTTTGATAGGAACCTTCTGAGTGATAATGCGTAGATCACAAGCAGTCATTAACTGTCGCAGTGTAATTGCAGAATCGGAGTTTAAGGTTCTCGGACACATAGAGTACAGTCTATTAGTACTACTGAGTCCCTGTAAATTTAAAGTTTTTCTGAATTTTCAAGAATTTGGTAAGTTTCCGTGAAGAATGATGTGTAAGGGACAAACAAAAAATTTCCGTTTAAGGGCGTTTGTGCAGCATACACCAAAGTAGCTCACTCCAATGCGGGTGTATAGGCACCGACGTGGAGGAAAAGGACTAGTGTGGCATTCGTGTCTTTCCGACAAACCCGAGGAAAATGCTGAAATGTGAACTATGGTGGCGTTATTACCAAATACACTCCTGGAAATGGAAAAAAGAACACATTGACACCGGTGTGTCAGACCCACCATACTTGCTCCGGACACTGCGAGAGGGCTGTACAAGCAATGATCACACGCACGGCACAGCGGACACACCAGGAACCGCGGTGTTGGCCGTCGAATGGCGCTAGCTGCGCAGCATTTGTGCACTGCCGCCGTCAGTGTCAGCCAGTTTGCCGTGGCATACGGAGCTCCATCGCAGTCTTTAACACTGGTAGCATGCCGCGACAGCGTGGACGTGAACCGTATGTGCAGTTGAGGGACTTTGAGCGAAGGCATATAGTGGGCATGCGGGAGGCCGGGTGGACGTCCCGCCGAATTGCTCAACACGTGGGGCGTGAGGTCTCCACAGTACAGCGATGTTGTCGCCAGTGGTCGACGGAAGGTGCACGTGCCTGTCGACCTGGGACCGGACCGTAGCGACGCACGGATGCACGCCAAGACCGTAGGATCCTACGCAGTGCCATAGGGGACCGCACCGCCATTTCCCAGCAAATTAGGGACACTGTTGCTCCTGGGGTATCGGCGAGGACCATTCGCAACCGTCTCCATGAAGCTGGGCTACGGTCCCGCACACCGTTAGGCCGTCTTCCGCTCACGCCCCAACATCGTGCAGCCCGCATCCAGTGGTGTCGCGACAGGCGTGAATGGAGGGACGAATGGAGACGTGTCGTCTTCAACGATGAGATTCGCTTCTGCCTTGGTGCCAATGATGGTCGTATGCGTGTTTGGCGCTGTGCAGGTGAGCGCCACAATCAGGACTGCATACGACCGAGGCACACAGGGCCAACACCCGGCATCATGATGTGGGGAGCGATCTCCTACACTGGCCGTACACCTCTGGTGATCGTCGAGGGGACACTGAATAGTGCACAGTACATCCAAACCGTCATCGAACCCATCGTTCTACCATTCCTAGACCGGCAAGGGAACTTGCTGTTCCAACAGGACAATGCACCCCCGCATGTATCCGGTGCCACCCAACGTGCTCTAGAAGGTGTAGGTCAACTACCCTGGCCAGCAAGATCTCCGGATCTGTCCCCCATTGAGAATGTTTGGGACTGGATGAAGCGTCGTCTCACGCGGTCTGCACGTCCAGCACGAACGCTGGTCCAACTGAGGCGCCAGGTGGAAATGGCATGGCAAGCCGTTCCACAGGACTATATCCAGCATCTCTACGATCGTCTCCATGGGAGAATAGCAGCCTGCATTGCTGCGAAAGGTGGATATACACTGTACTAGTTCCGACATTGTGCATGCTCTGTTGCCTGTGTCTATGTGCCTGTGGTTCTGTCAGTGTGATCATGTGATGTATCTGACCCCAGGAATGTGTCAATAAAGTTTCCCCTTCCTGGGACAATGAATTCACGGTGTTCTTATTTCAATTTCCAGGAGTGTATATCAAAACAGAGCCAACATGCTGTTATTCTTTTCTTGGTTGACGAAGGACAAACACAGGCAGGCACCCAGAGAATGAAGAATGTGTATGGGACAGCATGTCTGTCGAGAACCACCGTTGTGGAATTGTGCTCCAACTTCTGTGCTGGCCTCATCCTTTGCAGACCAACTCAACTGGGAGACACTCGAGTACCCGCCGTGTAGTACACGAAATTATTACACCTACCGTCCCTTAAAAAAATACCTTGAAGGGTTGACGATTCCTGTCGGAGGAGGATGTGCAGCTACGGACTTCAGGCAACAGCATACAGTATTTTACCAAACGAGTATTTTCAATCTGGTGCGTCGGTGGGGTTGTTGCCTCAACGCTGACGACGATTTTGAGTGAGTGGCATACCGATTCTGGGCTGTGCGGCCTTCGAACGGAAACGTCTTGATTGCCCCTGTTTATTTTGCCAGCAGGAGTAATATACGATAAAGAAACTTAGCGCAAAACGCTTACAGGAAAAGGGAGCGTTTGATGGAACGTACCCTGAGTCACCCTGCATCAGCTTAGCATGCAATAGAGAAAACTATATGGATAAAGAAATTAGTCAAAAAGATTATCTAGGACAGCAGTTAAATTAGATAGGGTAAATGTAAACGTTAGGGAGGGGCCAGACAAGGATACATCCTCAGGATCTCGCTCTAAACTGTAAACAAAATTTTGATTGGCAGCAGTGATACATTTTACACATTAAAGCCCTGTTTTAATGGAACTCCTGTGTTCTGTAGACTTTTATCAAGCAAAAGTTTTCCGGGACCTCTCATAAAATCTCGGAGGTTTAAAAAAATGGTTTGACAATTTTTCATCAATTGATTGGCCATGCTGTATCTGACGCAATGTTTCTCGAGAAAGTCAATTACGATATCCGCGCTTGTACTACACGAAAATTGAATGGTACTTAACCAGAAGCTATTTTTAGAATAGTTGAGTGACTCGATTCGTGGTTCTTTACATGTGGGATGCCAGCGATATAACTTTCACAGGGCATTTCACATGATAGACGCTTAGTAACGACATCGTTGCACAAAAATAATCGTTGTTACTGACGAAAGGAGAGGCTCAATAGAAAGTTTAAAGATAATAAAAAAGTCAATTTTAATGATGTATGGGCAAACACAAAACAGAGTAGAATAGGACGATATGAATAGGGGCAGACGCTGAAGTTTATTGTATTGGGAAGATATGGACGTTGACGTTACTATGTGGCGTCGAGTTTTGGACTGACCGAAGCCCTGGTGCTGTAACGCTGGGTTGTATAACCAACAGGCGCCCACGAGGTCGAGCGATACTATTCCACGCACCCTACTGAACTGTATTTAGCACCGAAATGCTGCTAAGTAATGCTTGTAAAAGATTGAATTTTAAGGAAACGTCATATTTTCAATTGTTGTATTTTGCATTACAACGGCAATTAAACAAAAGGCTGTTGCAGTACATGATCTTATGGTCATCGTGAAGCATAATAATCTGCGTCGCCGTAGTTACTTTCGAGAAAATGCGTAAAAACGCTTTTCACTTTTCCACATCTTTAACCGACATATAACTGTTTCACACAAGCTGAACTCTTCAACCAAACTGAAAGGGAATCCTAAATTCTCAAAATAAATAAATGTTTACTTACGGCATGAGCCGCGTCACATTAATTCGTGACAGCCACCTTACGTTAAATTAGTGTGGGTTCTTAAGGTCAGTGTTATCATTAAATACCTCAACCAGCGTAGAAATAAGACACTAGAAGTGTGTATTTTTTAAAACTAGGTGATAATTCTTTTGTAATGTATTGTATTGAACTGGGAACCTAGAAATGACGGAGAGGCTTCGTCCTCGCCGTTGCCCTCAGTGGTTCAAAACCCCACAACAGGCTACACGCATTGTTACTAACCTGTTATTACCAGCGGGACTACGGGCACGCACATCTCTGGCCCGTCTTCCACTCACGCTCGGCACCGAAGTGGACGTCTCGACAGGTGCCGTCAGGATATCACTTGCAAGATGCAATGGCGCACCATGGTTTTCGACGATGAAAGCCGACTCTTCCTGCAAGCAAGTGATGGTCGTCTGCGTGTACAACGTAGACCTGGTGAGCGCTGTCTCAAGACTCTCTGGCTCCATCCCAGGCCCTACGGTCTGGGGTGTGGCATGCTACATCTCTCGTTCACCTTTGGTGATTGTGTAGGGAACGCTGACCAGCGCTCTGTATGTGCAGAATGTTGTTAGGCACGTTCTTCTGCCGTTCTTGCAACAAGAAGATGATGTGTTGTCCCAACAAGATAACGCTTGCCCTCATATTGTCCGTCAAAACTCAACGTGGACTACTTATCACCAATAGAGCACGCATTGAATACTATGGGACGACAAGTGACTTGTGTGACTCGTCAGCCAATTACTCTAACAGATCAGGCATGGATTAACGTATCCCAGGACAGTATTCGCCATCTGTACGATCGACTGATGGCTGAGTCAGCGCCTGCACTGCCGCCCATGGAGGAGAAAAAACGTACTAATATGGATGTTTCAGCATGGGTCGATACCACGTAGTCAGAACTGCTGTTAGCTGTAAATGCAACCATTTCATGTACTCCGTATGCACTGTTGCAACAATAAATCTTGACTGAACTGGAAACCTGTTAAAATATGTATTAATTTTTTCCTGGCAGTGTATTACGGGAAAGTCAGCACCTTTCAAGACAGCCTCGCAGGCTTCAACCACAAATCACTGTAGCCCAATACACCAGATGGTGGCATCTTGTTCTGTGGTCCACAGAGGACGAACCGACGGAAAGGACATGAATAACATATCTAATGGTAAATTAAAGTGCCGCAGCATTCCATCTGAAAAGAAGTTTGACACTTTTATAAACCGTATCATAATATATCATGTGCATCACAATTTTTGATCATGACAGTACTCAGAAAATGTAGATTGTATTAATCCAAATTCAGAGTCATAATTGCCACATTGTGGACCTGTAGAAGTTTTGGTTCTTGTAGTACAGTCTGATATGAAAGACTCAAACTGCAATGTCTACACGTGGGCCGTTGCTGGCGTACTGAATTTCAAAATATACTACTGGCTATTAAAATTGCTACACCACGAAGATGACGTGCTACAGAAGTGAAATTTAACCGCAGGAAGAAGATGCTGTGATATGCAAATGATTAGCTTTTCAGACCAATCACGCAAGGTTGGCGCCGGTGGTGACACCTACAGCGTCTGACATGAGGAAAGTTTCCAACCGATTTCTCATACATAAACAGCAGTTGACCGGCATTGCCTGATTAAACGCTGTTGTGATGCCACGTTTAAGGAGGAGAAATGCGTACCAACACGTTCCCGACTTTGATAAAGGTCGGATTGTAGCCTATCGCGATTGCGGTTTATCGTATCACGACATTGCTGCTCGCATTGGTAGAGATCCAATAACTGTTAGTAGAACATGGAATCGGTGGGGTCAGGAGGGTAATACGGAACGCCGTGCTGGATCCCAACGGCCTCGTATCACTAGCAGTAGAGATGACAGGCATCTTACCCGCATAGCTGTAACGAATCTTGCAGCCTCGTCTCGATCCCTTAGTCAACAGATGGGGACGTTTGCAAGACAACAACCATCTCCACGAACAGTTCGACGACGTTTGCAGAAGCATGGACTATCAGCTCGCAGACCATGGCTGCGGCTACCCTTGATTAATGTGCTAATAGTAAACTGCAGGAGCGTCTATAGAAAGGTCCCAGAACTGCTCTCATTAATAAACGGTCACAACGCCCATGTAGTACTAGGGACAGAAAGTTGGCTGAAACCACACGTACACAGTAATGAAATCCTAAACTCAGATTGGAATGTATACCGCAGAGACAGGCTGGACAGTGAAGGGGGAGGCGTGTTTATAGCGATAAGAAGTGCAATAGTATCGAAGGAAATTGACGGAGATTCGAATTGTGAAATGATTTGGGTGAAGGTCACGGTTAAAGCAGGCTCAGACATGGTAATTGGATGTCTCTATAGGCCCCCGGGCTCAGCAGCTGTTGTGGCTCAGCACCTGAAGAATAATTTGGAAAATATTTCGAGTAGATTTCCTCACCATGTTATAGTTCTGGGTGGAGATTTTAATTTGCCGAATATAGACTGGGAGACTCAAACGTTCATAACGGGTGGCAGGGACAAAGAATCTAGTGAAATATTTTTAAGTGCTTTATCTGAAAACTACCTTGAGCAGTTAAACAGAGGACCGAATCTTGGCGATAACATATTAGACCTTCTGGTGACAAACAGACCCGAACTGATAATATTCTTCTCGGGTATACAGCCAGATCATAACGTCTTCATGACACAATATTTCCGCGGTCCAACTGGCCGCCATCTTCAGGTGAGAGTGCTGGTGCACTCTCACCTGAAGATGGCGGCCAGTTGGACCGCGGAAATATTGTGTCATGAAGACGTTATGATCCGGCTGCATACCGGAGAAGAATATTATCAATTATTACGCCGGGAAAGCCTTCGTAGTCAGACCCGAACTATTTGAATCAGTTAATGCAGAACAGGGAATCAGCGATCATAAAGCGGTTACTGCATCGATGATTTCAGCCGTAAATAGAAATATTAAAAAAGGTAGGAAGATTTTTCTGTTTAGCAAAAGTGACAAAAAGCAGATTACAGAGTACCTGACGGCTCAACACAAAAGTTTTGTCTCAAGTACAGATAGTGTTGAGGATCAGTGGACAAAGTTCAAAACCATCGTACAATATGCGTTAGATGAGTATGTGCCAAGCAAGATCGTAAGAGATGGGAAAGAGCCACCGTGGTACAACAACCATGTTAGAAAACTGCTGCGGAAGCAAAGGGAACTTAACAGCAAAAATAAACATAGCCAAAGCCTTGCAGACAAACAAAAATTACGCGAAGCGAAATGTAGTGTGAGGAGGGCTATGCGAGAGGCTTTCAATGAATTCGAAAGTAAAGTTCTATGTACTGACTTGGCAGGAAATCCTAAGAAATTTTGGTCCTATGTCAAAGTGGTAGGTGGATCAAAACAAAATGTCCAGACACTCTGTGACCAAAATGGTACTGAAACAGAAGATGACAGACTAAAGTCCGAAATACTAAATGTCTTCTTCCAAAGCTGTTTCACAGAGGAAGACTGCACTGTGCTTCCTTCTCTAGATTGTCGGACAGTTGACAAAATGGTAGACATCGAAATAGACTACAGAGGGATAGAGAAACAATTAAAATCGCTCAAAAGAGGAAAGGCCGCTGGTCCTGATGGGATACCAGTTAGATTTTACACAGAGTACGCGAAGAAACTTGCCCCCTTCTTGCAGCGGTGTACCGTAGGTCTCTAGAAGAGCGAAGCGTTCCAAAGGATTGGAAAAGGGCACAGGTCATCCCCGTTTTCAAGAAGGGACGTCGAACAGATGCGCAGAACTATAGACCTATATCTCTAACGTCGATCAGTTGTAGAATTTTGGAACACGTATTATGTTCGAGTATAATGTCTTTTCTGGAGACTAGAAATCTACTCTGTAGGAATCAGCATGGGTTTCGAAAAAGACGGTCGTGTGAAACCCAGCTCGCACTATTCGTCCACGAGACTCAGAGGGCCTTAGACACGGGTTCACAGGTAGATGCCGTGTTTCTTGACTTCCGCAAGGCGTTTGACACAGTTCCCCACAGTCGTTTAATGAACAAAGTAAGAGCATACGGACTATCAGATCAATTGTGTGATTGGATTGAGGAGTTCGTAGATAACAGAACGCAGCATGTAATTCTTAATGGAGAGAAGTCTTCCGAAGTAAGAGTGATTTCAGGTGTGCCGCAGGGGAGTGTCATAGGACCGTTGCTATTCACAATATACATAAATGACCTGGTGGATGACATCGGAAGTTCACTGAGGCTTTTTGCAGATGATGCTGTGGTGTATCGAGAGTTTGCAACAATGGAAAATTGTACTGAAATGCAGGAGGATCTGCAGCGAATTGACGCATGGTGCACGGAATGGCAATTGAATCTCAATGTAGACAAGTGTAATTTGCTGCGAATACATAGAAAGATAGGTCCCTTATCATTTAGCTACAAAATAGCAGGTCAGCAACTGGAAGCAGTTAATTCCATAAATTATCTGGGAGTACGCATTAGGAGTGATTTAAAACGGAATGATCATATAAAGTTGATCGTCGGTAAAGCAGATGCCAGACTGAGATTCATTGGAAGAATCCTAAGGAAATGCAATCCGACAACAAAGGAAGTAGGTTACAGTACGCTTGTTCGCCCACTGCTTCAATAATGCTCATTAGTGTGGGATCCGCACCAGACAGGGTTGATAGAAGAGATAGAGAAGATCCAACGGAGAGCAGCGCGGTTCGTTACAGGATCATTTAGTAATCGCGAAAGCGTTACGGAGATGATATTTTTTTCGGATGAATCCAGGTTCTGTTTACAGCATCATGATGGTCGCATACGTATTTGGAGACATCGCGGCGAATGCACATTGGAAGCGTGTATTCGTCATCGCCATACTTCCGTATCACCCGGCGTGATGGTATCGGGTGCCATTGGTTACACGTCTCGGTCACCTCTTGTTCGCATTGACGGCACTTTGAACCGTGGACGTTACATTTCAGATGTGTTACGACCCGTGACTCTATCCTTCATTCGATCCCTGCCAAACCCTACATTTCAACATGATAATGCACGACCGCATGTTGCAGGTCCTGTACGGACCTTTCTGGATACAGAAAATGTTCGACTGCTGCCCTGGCCAGCACATTCTCCAGATCTCTCACCAACTGAAAACGTCTGGTCAATGGTGACCGAGCGACTACTCTTGATGAACTGTGGTATCGTGTTGAAACTGCATGAGCAGCTGTACCTGTACACACCATACAAGCCCTGTTTGACTCATTGCCCAAACGTATCAAGGACGTTATTACGGCCGGAAGTGGTTGTTCTGGATACTGATTTCTCAGGATCTGTGCACACAAATTGCGTGAAAATGTAATCACATGCCAGTTCTAGTATAATATATTTGTCCAATGAATACCCGTTTATTATCAGCTTTTCTTATTGGTGTAGCAAATTTAATGGCCAGTAGTGTATAAACTGGTGTGCTACGCTTAACGCCAAAGGTCATTGCTAAGTAGTAGAGCGTGGTGAAACTAGGACCATACGTAGAAAAAAATGTTATCGTGTAGTAAAGAAGGTAACAAAGTAATACGCAACGATTTCAACAGGAACGATACTTTTATTGAAAGACAATAATTGCATAAAGTCGCAGAGATTCATGACGGTCCTTCAGTCATTAGAAAACGTGGGGCGTGGTTCTTAGTAGAGTGTATGATCGCCACAGACCTCAACTGGAACGAGCACCCACGCTGGCCTCAATGTTGTTGAGGAGTTGTTGTGGTAGGGCGTTCCATTCCTCCACCAGCGCGGTTGACAATTTCTGGATGGTTGTTGATGCATGTGGACGTTGTTCCACACGTCTCCCCAACACTTCACACTGGTGCTCGATGGGACTTAAGTCGGTGGATCGAGCTGCTCATACCATTTGCATCATATCCTCACTTTCTAAGAGCCATTCCACATATGCAGTTCGATTCGGTCGCGTATTATCATCCACAAAAATGAAATCAGGGCCGTATGCGCCACTGAAAACATTCACTTGTGGGAGGAGTACAGTGCCACAATAACGCTAACCGGTTTATGTACCGTGCTCAAAGATTTGGAAGTCAGCACGCATATACAACATAGTGCCTCCTCACATCCTAACACCTGGATATCCAAAACGATCAAATTCGGCCTGTTTCTGGCTGAATTACGTGTTACCACCTCTTGGGGTATGAGGGCATGTCCAGAATACTCGCCGGCCGTTGTGGCCTAGCGGTTCTAGGTGCTTCAGTCCGGAACCGCGCTGCAGCTACGGTCGCAGGTTGAAATCCTGCCTCGGGCATGGATGTGTGTGATGTCCTTAGCTTAGTTAGGTTTAAATAGTTCTAAGTCTAGTGGACTAATGATCTCAGATTTAAGTCCCGTAGTGCTCAGAACCATTTCGAGCCAGAATACTCGAACATAATGTTAGATCAGAACTAACTTTGGCTACACGAACATTAGGTTATGATGAACAGAGACCCTTCTAAATTCAAATGGCCCTAAGCACTATGGGACTTAACATCTGAGGTCATCAGTCCCCTAGACTTAGAACTACTTAACTTAACCTAAGGACAACACACACATCCATGCCCGAGGCAGGATTCGAACCTGCGGCTGTAGCAGCAGTGCGGTTCCGGACTGAAGCGCCTAGAACCGCTCGGCCACAACGCTGGCAAAGAGTCTCCTGCCTGAGGCAATACAATACATGTAGATCGGGTACTTGTAAAAATCTTAGATCGTCAAAAAGAGCGTAGAGTGTGCGACAATACCATAATTAATTCTCAGAAACATAGCTGGAGTTCCCAATGTATTCACCAAAAATTTACAAAGAAGGAAACCATACAATCACAGAAATTTTCTTTGAAGATTACAGATCATGTCAGTGTCATGTGTACCTTGACGTTGTCGTGAACCGATTCCCTCAATCGGTTACAGAAGCTTAGAGTTAAACGCGGAATCAGAGACGTGGGGAAACTTGAATTTATCGAATGCACATATTATTGCACTGGATAAAAAGTGTCATAGAAGAAGGGACCGAGATAAAAATTTCCGAAAGAACCATCAATAATGGTGGCGGTTTGCAGCTAGACACAGCTCGGGACTCGGCCATAGGAAGGCTGAGGCGGACGCGCAATGACAACATTACTTTATATGGTGCTGGCAGCAGTGACGTAACAGGTGTTGTTAGCGCGGCTATATAAGATGCGTCAGCAGGAATCACACAACGCTCAGCACTTGACGATGGCCAAGGAACAGTCGACCGAAAGCTTGTGGATATTGCCATCATAGCTGGACTCACGAACAATGGCGGTCGAGTTTAGACTTGTTCTGCGCATCTACGTCACGCATTATCCGACAGCCAATGAGTGTTCAGTAGTGTTCGGAGCTATCCGCTATGAATGTCGTACCCAGTGCGAGCATAAGAAGTGAGTGTCGCGGATTATTTAGTGAATTTTTGTTCCATTTGTTTCGAATTGTCATGGCTGATGGTGGTGGTAAGTGACTGATCCTTCACAAGCAAGTAAGAAATATAATTTGCAGGACATACGCTTAAATCAAACACAAAGCATGTGTATGCACGTACCGCAGCCATAGCTTGGAATCGGCAACAATCTCCGTCCGTTTTTCGACTTGCGGGAACCGCCATCGTTCGTGGGTCGGACTATAGGACTGCACAGCCTCAGTGTTTTTCTTTTGATGCGGCAAGAGAAAAACAGGCCCTCCACACGTGCTGCTACTCGAGCATAGATGGAAACAGTTACCTGTAATCTGTTACTCTAATGACTGGTTTGCATCATAGTCACAAGTTTATATTTTAATAATACGCCAATGGTGGATCGTCGTACATAGCATTCCATACGGACACTTTACTTTCATGAGTTTTGTGGAGCATCGGCAGTAAGTTTGTAGAGAATTTATAGAAAGATGAGAGTGACAGCTATTTTCTACAGAAATGAAGACACGACACCTATTTTGCGTTCTTCATAACGGCTTTAATGACTTCTAGTTTTACACGGTTTTTGAATTTGCTTACTGGTTCCCAAACCTTCCGAATCATTAACAGTTTACAGAATCTGCATCATTTCCCTTAACATTAAACGCCTGTGCAAGCTATTTCTACTTTTCCATCGTTCTTCTACCGTTTGCATTACTGTATCTCCCTTTTCACACTGTAACATTGTTAAATTATGTCCTACTGCAGTCTTTTCAGAGTCTGGAAATTGTTTCACATCTTGTTATAATTTCGACCTGGTAGCGAACACCCACTTCGAATTCACGGATTATTCTTTGGATTACTCACTTTCAACAACTACGAAAGCCTTGTTGGCCTCTTAATTGATATTATTTTTGCTGCATCTGCAGTTCGATCATACAGCTACCGTCACGCTCTTTTCAGTAGCTCGTGTGGGAAATCTTCTTCCTAAATCTTGCTGGAAATTTTCCCACCATAAACGATGGCCCTTTTATACATCACAGAGAGCCACGAGGCCTGCAGAAGAACGGCTGCTGATGCTCCATAAACCGAAGTAAAATTAGAGCTTCCCTGTGGTGAAAACTTGCAGAAATGATGAACCGTTGTGGGGCACACAGGCCTGGACAGCAATGTGAAAACCCACGAGTAACACACACAAATGCTAGTTGCGTGGTTGTAATCCAGCGCGAACGACGCCTGTAGAATGTCAATATGTTGTACGTTTCTGTAGTGGCCAGACGATGGTCCTGTGCCATTGTGAGTGCATTATGGAGGAGCTAAGAGAACTCGAAAGTGGGCAAATTGTTGGTGCTACATCTACATCTACATTTATACTCCGCAAGCCACCCAACGGTGTGTGGCGGAGGGCACTTTACGTGCCACTGTCATTTCCTTCCTTTCCTGTTCCAGTCGCGTATGGTTCGCGGGAAGAACGACTGCCGGAAAGCCTCCGTGCCCTCTCCAATCCCTCTAATTTTACATTCGTGATATCCCCGGGAGGTATAAGTGAGGGGAAGCAACATATTCGATACCTCATCCAGAAACGTACCCTCTCGAAACCTGGACAGCAAGCTACACCGCGATGCAGAGCGCCTCTCTTGCAAAGTCTGCCACTTAAGTTTGCTAAACATCTCCGTAACGCTATCACGATTACCAAATAACCCTGTGACGAAACGCGCCGCTCTTATTTGGATCTTCTCTATCTCCTCTGTCAAACCGACCCGGTACGGATCCCACACTCATGAGCAATACTCAAGTATAGGTCGAACGAGTGTTTTGTGAGCCACCTCCTTTGTTGATGGACTACATTTTCTAAGGACTCTCCCAATCAATCTCAACCTGGCACCCGTCTTACCAACAATTAATTTTATATGATCATTCCACTTCAAATCGTTCCGCACGCATACTCCCAGATATTTTACAGAAGTAACTGCTACCAGTATTTGTTCCGCTATCATATAATCATACAATAAAGGACCCTTCTTTCTATGTATTCGCAATACATTTGTCTATGTTAAGGGTCAGGGGCCACTCCCTGCACCAATTGCCTATCCGCTGCAGATCTTCCTGCATTCCGCTGCAATTTTCTACTGCTGCAACTTCTCTGTATACTACAGCATCAGCCGCTCATACGGTGGCTGCTTCCGTGACAAAGGACTCGGAGTGTCCGATGTTTCAAGAGCGACCGTATGGGATATTTATACAGTGTTCAAAGAAAGAGGAAAAACATCATCAATTAATTCACAGCACAGACAAAAGTGTGTGCCGAGCGATCATGACAGACGGTCATTGAAGCGACTGTGACGAGAAATAAGAGGACGACAACTGCAAAAGTTACTGTAGAACTAAATGTTGCAGTCACGAAACCTGTCAGCACCAAAGCCACACGAACGGAGTTCCATAAGCCATGGCATTGCAAGGCGAGCTGCAATTCCAAGACCGCTCATCACAGGGAAACGTGGCGCTGCAGCCATAAAACCTGCACTACGGACAAAGGAAGAAAGTTATTTGTTCTGATGAGTCTTACTGCACGCTGTTTATAACTTCTGGCCCAGTTTATATCACAAAAGTGAAACATTGTGGAGCTTTGCTGATGAGTTGGACATCCATATCGCGACATTCTGTAGGCCTAACTGTTGCACTGCTGCTAAGGATTATGTAACCGTGTTGGCTGATGAGGTCCGTCCCGTCCCGGGGTACAATGTATGCTCCCCAGAGGTGATGCTGTATTCCAACACAGCTTGCATTGTCGAGGACGGTTTTGGTGAGCAGGAAGATGAACTGTCGCATCCTCTGGCCACCACAGTCAGCAGACATCAATATTAATGAGCCTCTGTTGTGTACTTTGGAGAGGGGCTTGCCTGATCGCTATCCACCTCCACCGCAGTTGCCTAAACTAGCCACTATTTTGCAGGAAAAATGGTATAAGATTTCCTTGAAAATGATAGAGTACCAGTGTTTATCCATTACGAAATGACCGGAAACTGTTTTCAATTTCCTACACTGTATTAGACATCGTAATTTGGTGTTTCCTCATTTTTGTGCAAGCCCTGCATGTGCCTCCGTTGGGCGAGTCATCGTTGTTTTTCAGTATCATAAAACAAGATTCCACATTTTACTTAAGGGATAACTCTTGTCCCTACATATATAATATTATCCCCGGTCTAATTTTAACAGATTCCTTCAAGGGACACCCACAATTGTGACACGCTGGAGCAATTATCTGTTTCTAATCATACATAATTTTGTGTCTCTTTGTCAGACTATGCTTCGTTACTGAGGTGTGTGTGGCGATGGTCCTCAGAACTTCACTCGTGATGGGTCCGAATCGTCGGGCCAATGTACGTTTTTCCACAATGGTAAAGGATTCTGGCTCTGTTGAAGATGATCTAGGACTGAGTAAGTTCTGTGTTTGGAGAATCCCTTGTGTCAGCATGGCTGTATCATCCGGTTGGAGGCCGGCCGGAGTGGCCGAGCGGTTCTAGGCGCTTCAATCTGGAACCGCGATACTGCTGCGGTCGCAGGTTCGAATCCTACCTCGGGCATGGATGTGTGTGATGTCCTTACGTTAGTTAGGTTTAAGAGGTTCTGAGTTCTAGGGGACTGATGACTAGTTTAGTTAGGTTTAAGTAGTTCTGAGTTCTAGGGGACTGATGACCTCAGATGTGAAGTCCCATAGCGCTCAGAGCCATTTGAACCATCCGGTTGGAGACACGACAACAATATTACTATTTTAACTTTTTCTTCTGAGTTTTGGCTCTTCTGACTGGTTCGATTTGGCCGGCTGAAAATTCCTCTCTTTAATGATAATGATATCGTTGTATCAATTAGATATATATTTTTTTGTAATGAGTTTCATATTCTGAAAGGGCAGTCCACGTTTACGTACACACCGAACCGGCAGGCTTATCTGATCCCAACACGTTAAACATTCAACAGAGGTAGGCGAAATAACTCATTTCGCGTCCGGACAGTGAGGCTCGGTGCAGCATCCCGCAATGTGAATCCATCCCGCCCGGCTCTGCCGCCCGCCTGCAGCAAACTAATTACCTCTCACGGTTTTTGTGACACCACGCGCTGCATTATTAACCGTTCCATTCGCGTCAGCAGGCTGCGAGCCGAGTCGCGCGAACGTCCGGGTGCTATTATTCATGCACCAGAGGATTGTGTCGTTGATGTTTCATCGCCGTTACGTTGGCCGGCTTTGGAATCAAACGCGCGCGACTCCGCTCGGCCAACCTCGGCGGCTCTCGGCGACAGTCGGCCGCTTCCGGGGAAACCCCGCGCGCGCGACCCGCCGGCCATCACTTATTCAGCGCGCGGCACGCTATTGCACAATCGCTGATGCGACCGGCCGCTCCTCACATTATATACGTGTCGTCCTCTCCGGACGTGAGGTGGGCGGCGCCGACTTCAATTATTCAGGTGCCGATCGCGGCGCGGCGCACAGCTACTCGACTCGGAGTGGCGTCGGCCGGCGGTGCGTGCACGCGCGTCTGTCCGCGGACGGGCGGAACTCTTTTTGACGCCGCACGCGCCGTCTGCATAATACACGCGCGGACTGGCTAATTCGAGTGCCGACAAAAAGTCACGCTCGTGCGCAAAAACGGATATACGGTTCTGTGACGCTGGTGCGGACGACGCGTTTGGAATCTGCACGGTGTAATTTGTTTGTTTTGCTCTGCTGGGCACCGATGGCTCTGAGCGCCGCCGTTATCTGTTTACAACAACGAAAGGAACTAATTCGTAGTCGCTTTGTAATGTAACAGGAGAGTGAAGAGCCTTCTGCACACTGAATATCCAAATCTTCTCCAAATTTGTGTTTCTTTGTCATTTTGTTTCTCGGTCAGTTGTGCCACTTTCGTCCCCCCTCTCTTCATTAGATGTACTCTGTCAAATTTCTCTGTCTCTTCCTCTACTTCTACATACATCTACATACATACTCCGGAATCCACCATACGGTGCGTGGCGGAGGGTACCTCGTACAACAACTAACATCTTCTCTCCCTGTTCCACTCGCAAACAGAACCAGGGAAAAATGACTGTCTATATGCCTCTGTACGAGCCCTAATCTCTCTTATATTCGTGGTCTTTCCGCGAAATATAAATTGGCGGCAGTAAAATTGTACTGCAGTCAGCCTCAAATGCTGGCTCTCTAAATTTTCTCAGTAGCGATTCAAGAAAAGAACACCTCCTTTCCTCCAGAGACTCCGACCCGAATTCCTGAAGCATTTCCGTAACACTCGCGTGATGATCAAACCTACCAATAACAAATCTAGCAGCACGCCTCTGAATTGCTTCTATTTCCTCCCTCAATCCGACCTGATAGGGATCCCAAACGCTCGAGCAGTACTCAAGAATAGGTCGTATTAGTGTTTTATAAGCGGTCTCCTTTACAGATGAACCACATCTTCCCAAAATTCAACCAATGACCGAAGACGACTATCCGCCTTCCCCACAACTGCCATTACATGCTTGTCCCACTTCATATCGCTCTGCAATGTTACGCTCAAATATTTAATCGACTTGTCTGTGTCAAACGCTACACTACTAATGGAGTATTCAAACATTACGGGATTCTTTTTTCTATTCATCTGCATTAATTTACATATATCTATATTTAGAGTTAGCTGCCATTCTTTACATCAATCACAAATCCTGTCCAAGTCATCTTGTATCTTCCTACAGTCACTCAACGACGACACCGTCCCGTACACCACTGCATCATCAGCAAACAGCCGCACATTGCTATCCACCCAATCCAAAAGATCATTTATGTGGCTGTTCTCTCAGGTCCATTGCTGCCAGAGCCCTGAGTTGTAATGTAACTCTTATCTGTCTTCGTTATTTTACTGTTTATGAATACAAACTGTACATTTTCTGCTGTGGCTACTACTGTTTCCTCTACTTACGCTATTGTAGCACTGATGAATATTACACTTAGTGCAGCCAGAAAAAATTCAAAACCCTTCTCAGTTGCCACAAGATGAGGGACAGAACGGGTATAGCTGTAATTCTAGCAAGGAAAGACCGCTGATAGTGCAGAAAAGTAGAACTGATTGGTACACACAGTATGAGCTGGTTGCCAAAGCCAGCAACACAGCAAAATATCATGGTGACAGAGAGATGCTATCACAAAGGGGCCTGCAGAAAGTGCTGCAAGAAGGCGTAAGTCAGACACAAGAGTAACTGTACAGTATATTGACATGGCAGAATGAGAGACAAAAGGTAAATCTGGGGAACCATGAAGCAACCAAGAGGTCAAATGATGTCATTGCTGCCTCACAATAGCAATACACATGGTCCAGAGTCATATAAGTGTTACTCATGTTCCAGATGAATATTTTGTCTTGTCTTAGTTTTGAGTTTGTACCCATCTAATCTGGAGAAGAGGCCTATATCAGTTGACCCTCCGCTCATCTACTTGCTTTCAATCGTCTGTGAAACAGCAAGTCCCACCTAGAGGGACATAGCTGCTGCGCTGACGCCCATACTGAGAGCGATGAGCAGCTGTAGTCGCCATCATTCAGTGGGCCTTCCGGTGGCTTATCTAGCAGGGCCTGAGTACAAATCATCTTTCATCATCCCAGGAGTGTGTATATGCCACCTCGTGCTTCCGTGTCTGTAGGCAGACTTCAATGCTGCCAGTCTCCTATCAGGCGGCCACGGCAATTCTCTGCACGACTCCGCATACTCTGAGCAGTGGTGGTGGCTGTCTTTCTCGTGTGCAGTTAACAAGGGGTCAGGGGAGCTCTGGTGATCTCGTCCCGGGAGCTGTGTGCAGCCTCACTCGGTGGGGAAGTGGCCATGTACTTCTTCGGCAAGGTCGCTGGCTTTGTATCACGACTGGAGCTGATTCGGCACTGAAGCCGAGCTGCAAGCAATGCGCTGACCAACATATACCTCGTGCTGGCTGGCTGCATGTTGATAACCACCCGTTGTATTTTATGGACAATAAATATTAGGTGTTTTAATATTGTTTCAGTAACACTGATGGGCGTCAGACAGACCTCCTCTGAGTCACTGTTACCCACAAACTTGGGTGTTGCACCATCAACCTACTGAACTCGGCCTGTTCATGATCTACCACAAATTGCAGCATCCGTCCATAAGAGGGCTACACTACAGTTATTTGTAAGTGTTGTATCCATTACTAGATGTAAGGCTTCTTACAATAAGTGATCGTAATGAAAATAATGTAAAAACATGTAGAAAGACTTTCCAGGTATAACAGAATGCCTGATGACCATAAGTTTTTCACGGTAAGTAAATCAGTAACCAGTATATAAAAAAAATAAAATAAAAACATGAGGAATAAGGTAATCTTTTTCCTCGATCAAGATAGAAACTTCCACGGCGACCAAACTGATGTCTTGAAAGGTATGTGCTAAGGTCTGATCAGGGTAGCTCCAGAAAATAGTTGGTAGTTGCCAACCGCATCTCTGAATAGGAGGTTCTTTGATGGTTAAGAGAGCCAAGCGCGTGCAGTAAAAAACCGAGGAGTCGCAGCTAGGTGCCCGGAGGAAGTAGACGCGTGGTGACAGCTGTAAGGTAGGTCGAATTCGCTGCCCCAGACCAAACCTTACCACGTAAATGAGAGAAGATATAAAATGATTTCAAATTGGTTTTGTTAGGTAACATTCAGAGTTAGGATTTGTATGTCCAAGGTTTGACACAGTAAGCGTTTGGTAATTTTTTTTGTAAGAGTGTTTCGTACTACGGTAGATTTTGTGTATGACTTAAAATTATAACAATATACATATTGAGATCAACAATGCGTTTAAATATAACAGCCTGAATCATAATCCAAATCCTTTGCTTAAATTGAATATTAAAATGAGTAGTAAAGTACAGTTACCCACCAATGAAAGAACCAAGTAAACATCAGGGCCAAAAGTTAATTTTCCAGTACCATCTTAATGCCATTGCACAAACGGCATTATTCTCTTACATTTTATTGCTGTGTCAAATACATGTTGCATTTCTGGCAAAATAGAGGAGTGCAAGAACAAGTTCACAGACGCAGTCAGATGCAGATTTGCTGAATTATTAATTTAGACCAATCTCATCAATGATACTTTCAGTCTCACATCGTGTTTGTAGGGTCAGACAGATAGGAACAAAATAACGAGTAATCCTGCACAGTTGTTCATCATGCACCTTCACTTGAGTCTTTGTCCATGCTTCACAGAGCAATTTCTTTCCATCAGACAACTTCCTCAATCAAGACAAAGGGTGTCTGCGAAGAAGGGAGACGGGAGGGAAGACACTCTGCATTTGCTACGGGATTTTTCAACTCTCGCTCATTACTTTCGATGTTCATATAATTTGGCAAATGACTCCTAGCGCCAGTGTGGCAAACATACTGTCTATTCTATGAGAAGAGGTGTAGTAGGAAGGATAGAGGCTTAGTTTCAGTCTGTGTGTAAGGCAGGATTTGAATCGGCATGGCCTTTGTGGCCGAGCGGTTCTAGGCGCTACAGTCTGGAACCGCGCGACCGCTACGGTCGCAGGTTCGAATCCTGCCTCGGGCATGGAAGTGTGTGATGACCTTAGGTTAGTAAGGTTTAAGTAGTTCTAAGTGCTAGGGGACTGATGACCTCAGATGTTAAGTCCCATAGTGCTCAGAGCCATTTGAACCATTTGATTCGGTATGCTAAAAATGCCATGTACTGCTGGATTATTATTTATTGGAGAGTTTAAGATTATGTGCAGTTTTAAGGTGACCATATTCTTGCAAACATGAGATGTCACCTAACATTTTATTAATGTACAAATAATTAAAGTTCTTTATATGTAAATTAATATTTAAATTCGACCGTTGACTCAGTACCTATTTTGATGTAGCTGTTTGATTATAAGTATCGTAAAGGAAGATAAATTGTCCAGAAGTGTCTTCCCCTCTTCACATGACCACGTCGAAGGCGAGTGGTTTGTTGCTGCGTTTTGTCAACCGCTGCAGGCTGGGCACGTGATTATGGCGTGCGACGCAGATGGAGGCACCCCAGGAAAGCGACGCCAACTCATTGTGGGTGGGACGGTAGGAGCGAAGGGATTCACGACTAATGGCGTCGAAATGTGCTCGAAAATACTGACAACATTAATTTGGGATAGAATATCGAGGGGAGTAACAAAGACGCAAATACAGGGTGTTTCAAAAATGACCGGTATATTTGAAACGGCAATAAAAACTAAACGAGCAGCGATAGAAATACACCGTTTGTTGCAATATGCTTGGGACAACAGTACATTTTCAGGCGGACAAACTTTCGAAATTACAGTAGTTACAATTTTCAACAACAGATGGCGCTGCAAGTGATGTGAAAGATATAGAAGACAACGCAGTCTGTGGGTGCGCCATTCTGTACGTCGTCTTTCTGCTGTAAGCGTGTGCTGTTCACAACGTGCAAGTGTGCTGTTTACAACATGATTTATTCCTTAGAACAGAGGATTTTTCTGGTGTTGGAATTCCACCGCCTAGAACACAGTGTTGTTGCAACAAGACGAAGTTTTCAACGGAGGTTTAATGTAACCAAAGGACCGAAAAGCGATACAATAAAGGATCTGTTTGAAAAATTTCAACGGACTGGGAACGTGACGAATGAACGTGCTGGAAAGGTAGGGCGACCGCGTACGGCAACCACAGAGGGCAATGCGCAGCTAGTGCAGCAGGTGATCCAACAGCGGCCTCGGGTTTCCGTTCGCCATGTTGCAGCTGCGGTCCAAATGACGCCAACGTCCACGTATCGTCTCATGCGCCAGAGTTTACACCTCTATCCATACAAAATTCAAATGCAGCAACCCCTCAGCGCCGATACCATTGCTGCACGAGAGACATTCGCTAACAATATAGTGCACAGGATTGATGACGGCGATATGCATGTGGGCAGCATTTGGTTTACTGAAGAAACTTATTTTTACCTGGACGGCTTCGTCAATAAACAGAACTGGCGCATATGGGGAACCGAAAAGCCCCATGTTGTACTCCCATCGTCCCTGCATCCTCAAAAAGTACTGGTCTGGGCCGCCATTTCTTCCAAAGGAATCATTGGCCCATTTTTCAGATCCGAAACAATTACTGCATCACGCTATCTGGACATTCTTCGTGAATTTGTGGCGGTACAAACTGCCTTAGACGACACTGCGGACATCTCGTGGTTTATGAAGGTGGTGCCCGGCCACATCCCACGGCCGACGTCTTTAATTTACTGAATGAATATTTCGATGATCGTGTGATTGCTTTGGGCTATCCGAAACATACAGGAGGCGGCCTGGATTGGCCTCCCTATTCGCCAGACATGAACCCCTGTGACTTCTTTCTGTGGGGACACTTGAAAGACCAGGTGTACCGCCAGAATCCAGAAACAATTGAACAGCTGAAGCAGTACATCTCATCTTCATGTTAAGCCATTCCGCCAGACACGTTGTCAAAGGTTTCGGGTAATTTCATTCAGAGACTACGCCATATTATTGCTACACGTGGTGGATATGTGGAAAATATCGTACTATACAGTTTCCCAGACCGCAGCGCCATCTGTTGTTGACAATTGTAACTACTGTAATTTCGAAAGTTTGTCTGACTGAAAATGTACTGTTGTCCCAAGCATATTGCAACAAACGGTGTATTTCTATCGCTGCTCGTTTAGTTTGTATTGCCGTTTCAAATATACCGGTCATTTTTGAAACACCCTGTATCGTAAATAAAATAGTGGAACAAGTGTTGTTCACCATTGTATCAAACATGTTGAATCACATGTGTGCAGTCGAAAGGAGTTTTGTGTCTTAAGTGTGCAGTCGAAAGGAGTTTTGTGTCTTAACAGTCGGTGCCAACAAACAAAGTGAAAATAATAATTTACAACTTAAAACAAGTGATTATAGGTCTGTCTACTCATTCGATCATTTTTCCACAAATAACCAACAAGGAAGGAGTGCCGCGATCAACGCAGTGCTCACACCATATTTCAGGTAAAATTGAGCGCAATGTTTGCATGCTCTGAAGGGCATGACTTGGTGTGCAGAAAAGAAATCATGGCTTTCAGTATTAAAACTATGGAATAAATGTCTCATATGGCAGACTCTTTCGACTAACGTATCCTTTTGCAGGCAGATTATATCACAAAAATAGAACAATTGTCCAAAAACAGTAAAAGTGAAATTTAACAGACAAAAGCTTTATAATAGAGCAGTTGCCTCATACAGCGCTCACTTGCATTTTGGTAAGCAGTACACTGGTTCTAGCAACTTAAAAAGTATATTTCACCTACAATGACTTCTTCTTTCTGCGAGTTTTCTACAACATGCAGCATCTCCCTCATCCAAGGTTCCATTTCCTTCTACCCTGCCAGTCCTCTTCTTGCATGATCTTGTCCTGCATCATACGCTTCACTCCATCGTTCCACTGTAACTGGGGTCTTTCTCTTTTTCTGTGTCGTAGAGGTCTCCAGCGCTATATTTTAGAAGACCATCTTTCCTCTGACCTTCTTCTAAGATGTCCATACCAAGTTAGCCATTTATTTTCAGTTGGTCTACAATATCTTTTGTACTGTAACTCCCATCTGTTGTAGGGCTTCATTATTTATTTTGTCTTTTCTTGTTACTTTACAACCTTTCACAACCTCGTCTCCAGAGAGACATTTCCATTGCCATTAATTTCTTCTCGCTGACCCTGTAGATTTCCCACAGTTCAGCACCATACAAAGTAATACCCAACTTCTCAAAATTCTTTCACGCCGTTTCATTCGAAAAATGTGGTGTAGCTGCTTAAATGCCATCTTTCCGTTTCCTGTTCTGAGCTTTATTTATTCGATGCTTCCAGCTTTGTCCGAAATGATTGACGCTAAGTATTTGTATGGACGGCTACACTTTACTAAAAATCCATCATCCATAACAAGATCACTCCCTTACCTCAGACAACCAAGTATTCAACTTTAGAAAAATTAATTTTCATACCCCACTGCTCATTTTCTTCTTTAAGCTTTCTTAACACCCTCTCTTTCCTCGGCAAAGATGACCTGATCGTCAACGAAATTTAGGGAGAACAGGATATCATCACATTCTCTAATTCCATGTTTTCGCACTTACTTTTCCCATTTTTCAGTGCTCCGTTCATAAATATTTTAAAGATGGTATGCCCTAAACAGCAACACTTAACACACGAGTGTAGTCTCTGAGATTTTGCCTGCTACGGAAATACTATAATCTTCCAGAATGTAAAACTCTATTCTCCAACAGTTTTTTTGTGTACTATTTAACAAACCACACGAAAGTACGTAGTTTTGTGTGAAAAAATAAAATATTGCAGGCGGTATTTTGTGCAACAAAATCAAAGAAGAATTTTCACACAACACTGAAATAATTATAAGAATAAATGTTTTGTATCTTGAATGAAAATTTTTAAATTCTTAATCCTCTAAATCTCAATTTTAACATGGGAGTCCCAGAAACCACACCTTGTAATATACGGTACAGAAAAGTTAACTCGTGAGTTAAAGTCTACCAGTAGGCCCTATCGGTATTGTTTTACAACACAGCAAATCTTCAGTTTGCCTTCTGTTAACGGTTACGCCATTTCGGTGCTGATCTGTAAACACTCGTCAGGCAAGCTATGCTGCATCGCTATTTATGCCGTGTTATATTTTTCGCACATATAAAAAATCAAGAAAAATTTTGCAGTTATAAAGGAGAGTTTTATTCACTGTTTTGTTGTTACGTTATATTACTTTTCAAAGGTTTAGAACTGGCAATATTTTGATAAAACTGGAAGCGTCGGAAATGTGTGAATGGAATAATTTAGGAGCTGTGATCCAATTATGAAGAACACAGGCAAAATCTTAAGTTTGTGCTAGGAAGTTGCTGAGAGATAATGGAAGGAGTGCTTTTATTCAGTTGATGTAGCATCGGTAAGAAGCAAGAAGACTACCGGATTAGTGTGAATGTAAATTGGAAATCTGGAAAGGACGACTTTCGATTGTCCGTTTGGAACAGAAGTTCTGTCCCTGCGTCTCCCACTGAGGCTGGCATATAGAAAAATTTTCAGATGGAGAAAATGTGCAACACTTTGTTCAGCTATGATTACGTTGGTGACAACTGAACCTTTCTAGAAAGTATTAAGACACCAATGATAATGTGACAAAAAGTGTTGACGTATGCTTAGGACGAGTATAAATTGTCCCTTATAATACACAGACACCACGCAAGTATGAGCTAAGCATCTCATACCATCACCACTTCCGCTTCCAAGTGCCACCATTCCTTGGAGTGTAAAATCAGTAACTTCTGATGATTCCGAATCTTACTCTGGTCATTCCTTAAAGTACACGTGCAGCCAGGTACGATTTTAGTAACTCGTGGAGTATCTCACTGCTTTCTACGCATAGTGGTAAAACTCTGCCATGACATTTCTATACAAAGTTTCCTGCAAGATTCTAGCATTAAAATAAGCTGTCGGCGAACATCTACCGACAGCTCCTAAATGTAGTAACTGTAGTACCATTACCAGTATTTATTAGTTTCATTTATATGCAGTCAGTTTCGGTGTTAGAATACACCAACGCCGAATCTTGGTGATCATGTTGATACCGGGAATCATCACGATGATTTTTCTAGAAATCCCAAAAGCCATTGGCGTCCCCAAA
This sequence comes from Schistocerca gregaria, assembly GCF_023897955.1. Lineage (NCBI taxonomy): Eukaryota > Metazoa > Arthropoda > Insecta > Orthoptera > Acrididae > Schistocerca > Schistocerca gregaria. The sequence continues at coordinate 503,527,653 of NC_064924.1, read as the reverse complement.
AGTTCTTATTTTCTGAGGTGCTTATAGCTGCAGCACATCAATTTGTGGCATTTATGTCAGTTTTCGGTCCACTTTTTATTAAGTTTTAGCGTAAAGGGTTGTGTACAGTTCCGACTACCAACGGCCTTGCCGCAGTGGTAACACTGATTACCGTCAGATCGTCAAAGTTAAGCGCTGTCGGGTTTCTGCCGAGCGCTGGAGGGGAGCGGGGTGCACGCAGCCCTCGTAAGGTCAATTGAGGTGCTAGTTACCTGAGAAGTAGCGGTTCTGGACACGAAAACTGACAACTGCCTGTAGAGTGGTGTGCTGACCATATGCCCTTCCACATCCCCAGCCAGTGAAGCCTGTCGGCTAAGGATGACACGGCGATCGGTCGGTACCGAGGCCTGTTTAATCGGAGAAAGTATATGCAGTTCCCACTAGGTTGAAAACGTTATCCACATTGGTGGTTTTCTAATTGTGATGTTAATAACTCTAATTTCACACTCTAAAATTAAAGGTCTTATTTACTGTCATTTATCTTTGGTGGACTAAATCGGCCAATAGTGACTAGCTTTTATGCAGCTAATGTGTATGCATTACGAGTTCTAACATCATCAACTTAATAGTGACTAAAGTTTAAATCAGTGTAAGAACACGTTTGTAAACGCAGTCTGTGGCTAGTATTCCGTGAGACTACACATGTCTGTAGTGGATTTCGTATTATTTAGCACAAAAGTTTATTGTTAGTGTAAGTACGCTGTTTAGGTTTTTTTATTGGTAACGCCGCCGCCACGTAGCGCTCTGTATGAAAATCACTGGCTGTGCCGTGTGCAGTCTGTGGCTGGTTGGCATTGTTGTAATACTCGCCATTGTAGTGTTGGGCAGCGGCAGCTGGATGCTAACAGCGCGTGCGTTGCGCAGTTGGAGGTGAGCCGCCAGCAGTGGTGGACGTGGGGAGAGAGATGGCGGAGTTTTGAAATTTGTAAGAATTGGTGTCATGAACTGCTATATATATTATGACTAGTGAGGTAAATACATTGTTTGTTCTCTATTAAAATCTTTCATTTGCTAACTATGCCTATCAGCAGTTAGTGCCTTCAGTAGTTTGAATCTTTTATTTAGCTGGCAGTAGTGGCGCTCGCTGTATTGCAGTAGCTTGAGTAACGAAGATTTTTGTGAGGTAAGTGATTTGTGAAACGTATAGGTTAATGCTAGTCAGGGCCATTCTTTCGTAGCGATTTTTGGAAGTCAGATTGCGTTGCGCTAAAGATATTGTGTGTCAGTTTAAGCACAGTCTTGTATAATTTTTCTAAGGGGACGTTTCATTAGTTACAACTGCTTCGGTAACATTCTACGTGTCGACAAGCTCATGTGATGAATTTTTGGTATAATTACAGTGCTCGATAAGTGATAAACATATTCCACGATCTCTTATGCAAAATGTAATGCTAGAGTGGCTCTTAAAAAAAAGAAACGGTGTATCTCGTTTCCTAACTGTGAGATAAAAAAATTAAAATTCAGGTTGTATCCCAATTTTTTTAACTTTTGTTATTTAGTACTGAATATTCCCGCCCGCTACGCCAAAGATTAATTTATGTATGAATGCAAGTTGGAACATAAAAATAAATCCAGTGGGGACATCGAGGTGGCTAACGCGATACGAGGTAAGCATACCTCTCCCAAATCATGATAGGAATCGATTTGAGGAAAATACTGGGGTTTTTCTCACGAGTTACTCAACGTAGCCGTCCGCATGCACCAGCTGGTTGAGAAAAGTGGGCAGATAGAATGTCCACGCAATAATGTTTCAAGGCAAGAACATTCCATATCCTTATTAAGTAATTGGTTAGAAATGGGTAGTCCATGTTCGAATCCAGAGATTGTTTGGAAGGGGTAGTGACTCAGTCCATATTCGATTCCAGAGATAATTTTGCTTCTCTCGAGCGATGTTTCAATCGTCTCCAGTTGGCGGACGCTGAGCGCTGAAAGCATGAAGGGACGAGACACAGACCGTCTGGGGTGAGTGCAGTTCTCGTCGGGCAAGTTACGGGTTGGAGACCGAGCGGCTTGCTGTGCTCCGCTCGGTAACTGTTTTGTAGGCAGGCACTAGGTGGTGTGGCGCATAAGTGTGCCCTAATGATTGTGACAGACAGCAGTCGATATTGAGTAATGTCTATCGATGCGTATGGGAAGACAACGCTGTGTTGGCAATGTGATGCATGGAATACCTATCAGCAGAAGTGTACTTTTCTCTGTGTGAAGTGTTATTTATTCATTTTGCAGAGGCTTGTATTGGGTTGCGCCGTCCCATATTGCGCCACGTTGCAGCGAGTTGATTCGGCCGTCGTAAAACTCTTGGGCGGTGGTATTGTGTGGCTCGCAAAATGTGGCGAACTGTGGATGCTATGTGCCTTTAGTGAGCTTCACACTGGAAGGTGTTTTGCCTGGTGGAAATTTATTGTATGAGGCTGAATTAAAGGCAGACTTCACTACGGAATTAAAAGGGTGAGCAACTGCAAGTCTATAAAATAAACCATGTTCCTTGCCTGTGGTATGACTGGGTGGCTTCTCGTCCTGCGTCCAAGTGCAATGACCTTTATTTGTTTAAGGTTAATGTATTTTCTTGTATGTTGCATTTACTAACCGATGTGCTAACTGCATTTAAAAACAATATTTTGCCATTTTATTTTTAAAGTTTATTTATGGTCTATCGGTGTTTTAGATTTTACAAAGTGTTTTAAGCGTTGTCATGGTTTACTAAAAGAGACTGTCAATTAATTTTCAGAGGTGGTATCATCGGTTCATTAATTCATGGCAGTGATCATTCTAAAGCTGTTTTAGTATTTAACGGTTAGTACAGGTGCTGCATTTCTTAACAGAAAATTAACAGTTGAGTCTTTACGGCGGCATCATTTATTAGATGCAGTGTGTTCCAATTTGAAGCTCTGTTTAAAAGAAATGTGAAGCTTCTGGTTGTGCACAGGATATTCTTTAACTAACTGCTGCTGGAATTTAGGTCCATTATTTGTTCATTCAGATTCCTAAGCTCGGAGCAGATTTTAATCCTTCATATTACGGGCTTTAAAATAACTGTGTTTTAGTTGTTATATCTACGAGTTATGTTAGTTTCTTGTTTTAGAAGTCACCTGTACCACGCTGTAGCAGACGTTTCATGCTGTTGGGGGCGTGTTGTACACGTGTCTTGTAATGGGTGGTTGAACATTCTTGTAATTAATGATGTTTTCAATTAGAGCTAATTATTTACGGTAAAGCGCTTGTAGTAAAGCTTTAAGAATTTAAATTTTTGTTTTTGGGTTACGTTTCTTGTACTTCCGAGTTTGAATATAACTTGTCTTTTCTCTTGGGTTTATGACTGCCCTTATGCAGTGTTTAATCTTTCTAAGTTTATTGCTAAATTGATAGACATGCACTGCTTGAAATCTTTCTAGGGTCCATTATACTTTCAGAAGGAAACAATTTGAAAATTAGCGAAAGCTAGGTCAAGGTTCCAGTAAACCTTTATTTGCAACTTGTTGGCTGATTTTTTTCAGCCTGTCGAAGAATACACAGCTTGGTTTCAAGGAGGTCTTAAAATTTTGTCTTTCAGCATAGGGAGAGGGGGCAGGGCAGTTCATGTAGGAGCCGCTGCAAACTCGACTGTTAGCAGGGAGGAAGGCTGTCCTACTGTATCAACGGGTCACAAACAGAATCGATCAGTCCATACAAATACCTGCTTGTTTAACAGTTTGTAGGGATATAACATGGGATTATCACATGGCTGAGTAGTAGGTGAAGCAAGTGGCAGGCTTTGTTTCATTGGTAGAACACTAAGGAAATGTAATCGGTCTACACAGGAAATTGTTGACAAAACACTCTTGCCACCCATCCCAGGAATATTGCTTAACTGTGTGACTCCCAAACCACAGAGGACTAACAGCGGATTTTGAACGTATACAGAGAATGGCAGCACGAATGGTCGTAGGTTTGTTTGGCCTATGGGAGATTGTCACGGAGATGTTGAAGAAAATGAATTGATGACGCTTATCACAAGTAACGTCTGAAAACCTGAAGAAACATTGATTCAAATTTCAAAGTATTGCAGATTTTGTCTACTTGCTTTAAATGTGTAGCAATGTAAAAATCACAGTATAAAACGAGGAAAAACGTATATTCTGACTGCAGTATCAGTTATTCACAATTAGAATCAGTCACCTTGTATAAATACCCGGTTGTATGAAACTGTATGAAGTGCGACGCTCACACGCACCTTTAGGCACGGCAGGTGGCAGACTTTGGGATATTGGGAAAACACAGACAGTCTACAAATGAGACTGCTTACAAATCACATGTGCGTCCCATTCTAGAATATTGCTCAAGTGTGTGGGATCCGAGCAACTAGGACTAACGTGAGATATCTAAGTTTTACAAAGAAAGACGATACCTATAGTATTCGCCTCCGGAGCTTGGTGGTCAGCGTTCCTGGCTCCGATGTGGAGGACCAGTCTTCGATTCCCGTTACTGTCAGGGTTTAACCTTGGTGAGAGGACTGGATCGAGCTGCACTTAGCATCGTGAGGACACCTGACGATCTACTGGAGGGAGAAATGGTGGTTGCGATGTCAAGAAAGCGGGCGACAGCCGGGAGGGCGGTTTGCTGGTGTTACGTCCTTCCATACCGCATGCGGTGACTCCATTGGCTCAGGAAGACACAGCGGTCGGTCGGTCCCGATTGGCCCATCAGGGACAGACCGTGTAGCTCTGCTTTTGCGTACCCCTATGGTCATACGTTTTTTGAGTCACGGTACAGCTTAATGGAAATGTTGAAAAATCCTGAATTGGTAGTATCTTGAAGTCAGACAGCTCTAAAGTGTGGTACCACGCTTGCAATAGCTCGGAAACAGTGGCGGAATCCGCCAAAACCCCCTTGGTCAACTAACTGATTCGTATTCTTCCAGCGCTCTTCAATGTTGCAGATTATTTAATCTGGGGGTCACTTTACCGACTTCTTAAGCATCATTTTCCTTTGAAACGAATACCAATCAAACTTCTTGATAGGCAAGAATAGTGCTTCAAATGAAATGAAGTCGAGAGCTGTATTTTATATGATTTGTAGAAAGCATCTAGGCTTTAAACAAATACAAAGAACATCTGTGAGCTTCAGATAGTGACATTCTACTTGCCAAACTCAAGAGTCTTTTTCTTCTTTTCGTGATGTAAAATGGCGTAATCACGTCACATGAGAGGGGTGTAGAGTCAGAAATCTTACAAGGAGCGGTTCTAGGGCCATTTATCTCCTTGCTGTACATCAATGGCATGTATCTGTCACAGTACAGTTTTCCATTCTGATGACAATTTACAAAAGTACACTATCAATGACCTCTTTTCATTATCACATAACGTAAATTTAATTCTCAAAACATAGCACTGTGGCAATTTCGGTAGCTTTTGCAAACCATGCGATCGCTCGCGTCTAAGGAGTCATCCACCAGCATTTGTATATGACACATAAATAACTATTCTTTCTTATAGAAAAAGATGAAGTATCACGTAAGCTGGACTAAATACACTAAACAGCCAAAGAAACTGGTACATCTGCGTAATATCGTGTAGTACCCCAGGGAGCACGCTGAAGTGCCGCAACTACACGTGACGTGGACTCGTTTAATGTCTGAAGTAGTGCTGTAAGGAAATGACACCATGAATCCTGCAGGGCTGTCCATAAATCTGTAAGAGTACGAGGGGGTGGAGATCTCTTCTGAACAACACGTTGCAAGGCATCCAAGATATGCTGAATAATGTTCATGTCTGGGGAGTTTGGTCGCCAGTGAAAGTGTTTAAAGTCCGCAGCTCGTGGTCGTGCGGTAGCGTTCTCGCTTCCCACGCCCGGGTTCCCGGGTTCGATTCCCGGCGGAGTCAGGGATTTTCTCTGCCTCGTCATGGCTGGGTGTTGTGTGATGTCCTTAGGTTAGTTAGGTTTAAATAGTTCTAAATTCTAGGGGACTGATGACCGTAGATGTTAAGTCCCATAGTGCTCAGAGCCATTTGAACCATTTTTTGAAAGCGTTTAAACTCAGAAGAGTGTTCCTGAAACCACTCTGTAGCAATTCTGGACGTGTGGCGTGTCGCATTGTCCTGCTGGAATTGCCCAAGACAGTCGGAATGCGCAATGGACATGAATAGATGCAGGTAATAAGACAAGATGCTTAAGTACTTGTCACCTCCCAGAGTCGTATCTACAACTATCGGAAGCCCCATATCACTCCAACTGCACACGCCCCACACCATTACAGAGCCTCCACCAGTTTGAATAGTCCCATGCTGAAACGCAGGTCCATAGATTCATGAGATTGCTTCCATACCCGTACACGTCCATCCGGGCTTGATACAATTTGAAAGGAGACTCGTCCGACCAGGTAAGATGTTTCTAGCCGTCAATAGTCCAATGTTACTATTAATAAACCCAGGCGAGGCATAAAGCATTGTGGCATGCAGTCGTGTACGGCACACGAGTGGGTCTTTGGCTCCGAAAGCCCATATCGATGTTTCGTCGACTGGTTCGCAAGCCGACACTTCTTGATGCCCAGCATTGAAATCAGCAGCAGTTTGCGGAAGGGTTGCACTTCTGTCACGCTGAACACTCGTGAAATGGTCGTACGGGAAAATCCCCACTTCATCGCTGCCTCGGAGATGCTGTGTCCCATAGCTTGTGCGCCGACTATAACACCACGTTCAAACTCATTTAAATCTTGATAGGCTGCCATTGTGGCAGTAGTAACCAATCTACCAACTGCGCCAGACACTTGTCATACGTAGGCGTTGCCGACCACAGCGCCGTTTTCTGCCTGTTTACACATCTCTGTATTTGAATACGCATGCCCATAATAGTTTCTTCGGCGCTTCAGTGTATGAAGCCGATGTTGAGGAAAAAGTTAACTTCTGCGCATGCGCTACGTATGTTAGCTTATGCTCAATAAGAATCTCCTACAGTTCTCCATTCATATTCACTGTAAAAAAGGCTGAAAGAGTGCCACATGATCGTGAACGCCGAGATTTCTTAAAATCGAGTGATATCTGTCTGCGATCTTATAATGAGTTTCTCTCTCTCTCTCTCTCTCTCTCTCTCTCTCTCTCTCTCTCTCTCTCTCTCTCTCACACACACACACACACACACACAAACAGGAATTTAAAATGTTTGCGTATACAATGGAGGGATTTTCTTCGACAATTTATGGAGATGCCAGACGGGTATAAACGCAGAATTTCTTTTTCTTTCCTTTTTTAGCTACCACTTTTCTGACGGGTCTGATGCGGCTCATGACGAATTCCTCTTATATGCCAACGACTTCGTCTCAGAGTTCACTTCCAACCCACATCGTCAATTATCTGCTGGTTGTATTACAGTGTCTGTCTTCCCCTACAGTGTTTGCCCGCTACAACTCCCTCTAATACCTTGGAAGTTATTCCGTGATGTCTTAGCAGATGTCCTATCATCCTGTCCGTTCTTATTGTCAGTGTTTTCAAATGGTTCAAATGGCTCTGAGCACTATGGGACTTAACTGTTGAGGTCATCAGTCCCCTAGAACTTAGAACTACTTAAACCTAACTAACCTAAGGACATCACACACATCCATGCCCGAGGCAGGATTCGGATCTGCGACCGTAGTGGTCGCGCGGTTCCATACTGTAGCGCCTAGAACCGCTCGGTCACTCGGCGTCAGTGTTTGCTCATATTCCTTTCCTCGCCGATTCTGCAGAGAACCTCATCTCATTCCTTACTTTAACAGTCCACCTAATTTTCAAAATTTGTCTGTACCAACGCATTTCAGATGCTTTGATTCCCTTCTGTTCCGTCCCGCATCTCGTGGTCGTGCGGTAGCGTTCTCGCTTCCCGCGCCCGGGTTCCCGGGTTCGATTACCGGCGGGGTCAGGGATTTTCTCTGCCTCGTGATGGCTGGGTGTTGTCCTTAGGTTAGTTAGGTTTAAGTAGTTCTAAGTTCTAGGGGACTCATGACCATAGATGTTAAGTCCCATAGTGCTCAGAGCCATTTGAATCTTCTGTTCCGGTTTTCCCTCAGTCCATGTTCCACTACAATACAGTGCTGTGCACCGAACGTACATCGTCAGAAATTTCTTCCTGAAATTAAAGCCTATGTTTGCTAGTAGCAGACTTCATTGGCCATAAATGCCCCTACAGCCAGTGTTTGTCTGTTTTTATGTCCGTGCTCCGTCTTCTATGGGTTACTTCGCTGCCTAGGTAGCAGAATCCCTTAACTTCGTGTGCTTCGTGGACGCCAGTTCTGAGGATAAGTTTTTTCCTGTTCTCATTTCAGTTATTTCACATCACTGATTTCTGTGGTCATTTTGTTGCACGCCTGAAATTTTATCTACTAGCATGCGGTGTGAAAACCTGGATGATACACAAAAGTAAAATCTTCAAAGGAACATGATAGTGACTGGTGTCTGAATGTCGTACCTCCGAAGCAGTCTGTACATTTCATCTACATCTACATCTACATCTACATCCATACTCCGCAAGCCACCTGACGGTGTGTGGCGGAGGGTACCCTGAGTACCTCTATCGGTTCTCCCTTCTATTCCAGTCTCGTATTGTACGTGGAAAGAAGGATTGTTGGCATGCTTCTGTGTGGGCTCTAATCTCTCTAATTTTAGCCTCATGGTCTCTTCGCGAGATATACGTTGGAGGGAGCAATATACTGCTTGACTCTTCGGTGAAGGTATGTACTCGAAACTTTAAGAAAAGCCCGTACCGAGCTACTGAGCGTCTCTCCTGCAGAGTCTTCCACTGGAGTTTATCTATCATCTCCGTAACGCTTTCGCGATTACTAAATGATCCTGTAACGAAGCGCGCTGCTCTCCGTTGGATCTTCTCTATCTCTTCTATCAACCCTATCTGGTGCGGATCCCACACTGCTGAGCAGTATTCAAGCAGTGGGCGAACAAGCGTACTGTAACCTACTTCCTTTGTTGTCGGATTGCATTTCCTTAGGATTCTTCCAATGAATCTCAGTCTGGCATCTGCTTTACCGACGATCAACTTTATATGATCATTCCATTTTAAATCACTCCTAATGCGTACTCCCAGATAATTTATGGAATTAACTGCTTCCAGTTGCTGACCTGCTATTTTGTAGCTAAATGATAAGGGACCTATCTTTCTATGTATTCGCATCACATTACACTTGTCTACATTGAGATTCAATTGCCATTCCGTACACCATGCGTCAATTTGCACTAATAGCAGGGAACTTCTCTTGAATGTGTTATTACGTGGATCAGGGTTTCTGAATCAAGATTCTGCGTTCATCGCTTTTATTCCTTTTGCACGGATTGCAGCAACGATTTTTAGTTTAGATAGTGCTCAGAGCCATTTGAAGCATTTGAATCTTCTGTTCCGGTTTTCCCTCAGTCCATGTTCCACTACAATACAGTGCTGTGCACCAAACGTACATCGTCAGAAATTTCTTCCTGAAATTAAAGCCTATGTTTGCTAGTAGCAGACTTCATTGGCCATAAATGCCCGTACAGCCAGTGTTTGTCTGTTTTTATGTCCGTGCTCCGTCTTCTATGGGTTACTTCGCTGCCTAGGTAGCAGAATCCCTTAACTTCGTGTGCTTCGTGGACGCCAGTTCTGAGGAAAAGTTTTTTCCTGTTCTCATTTCAGTTATTTTACATCACTTATTTCTGTGGTCATTTTGTTGCACGCCTGAAATTTTATCTACTAGCATGCGGTGTGAAAACCTGGATGATACACAAACGTAAAATCTTCAAGCGAACATGATAGTGACTGGTGTCTGAATGTCGTACCTCCGAAGCAGTCTGTACATTTCATCTACATCTACATCTACATCTACATCCATACTCCGCAAGCCACCTGACGGTGTGTGGCGGAGGGTACCCTGAGTACCTCTATCGGTTCTCCCTTCTATTCCAGTCTCGTATTGTACGTGGAAAGAAGGATTGTCGGTATGCTTCTGTGTGGGCTCTAATCTCTCTAATTTTAGCCTCATGGTCTCTTCGCGAGATATACGTAGGAGGGAGCAATGTACTGCTTGACTCTTCGGTGAAGGTATGTTCTCGAAACTTTAAGAAAAGCCCGTACCGAGCTACTGAGCGTCTCTCCTGCAGAGTTTATCTATCATCTCCGTAAGGCTTTCGCGATTACTAAATGATCCTGTAACGAAGCGCGCTGCTCTCCGTTGGATCTTCTCTATCTCTTCTATCAACCCTATCTGGTGCGGATCCCACACTGCTGAGCAGTATTCAAGCAGTGGGCGAACAAGCGTACTGTAACCTACTTCCTTTGTTGTCGGATTGCATTTCCTTAGGATTCTTCCAATGAATCTCAGTCTGGCATCTGCTTTACCGACGATCAACTTTATATGATCATTCCATTTTAAATCACTCCTAATGCGTACTCCCAGATAATTTATGGAATTAACTGCTTCCAGTTGCTGACCTGCTATTTTGTAGCTAAATGATAAGGGACCTATCTTTCTATGTATTCGCATCACATTACACTTGTCTACATTGAGATTCAATTGCCATTCCGTGCACCATGCGTCAATTTGCATTAATTGCAGGGAACTTCTCTTGAATGTGTTATTACGTGGATCAGGGTTTCTGAATCAAGGTTCTGCGTTCATCGCTTTTATTCCTTTTGCACGGATTGCAGCAACGATTTTTAGTTTTTATTTTATTCGTCGCGTGCAGTTCCGGTTGAATTATTGATCGATAGAAAGCATTCACCGTGACGCTCGTACACCCTTGTTTATTTAAAAACTCATTCGCAATTGTTTCGGCAAAAAAAAATGTGCACGGTTTCGGGACCAATCAACAACGGCGACGTTTGAATAAAATAACCAATATCCCAGTTCCCAGCGCACTACATATTTTATGGAAGTGTAAATTCACGCAAGAGCGAGCATTATTATCCATGAAAAAGGAACAATCGGTGAAACACAAAACGAATGAGTTGGCCGCGGCGATTTGCCCGCTGCGCGCTTGCTGGCACTGGGATCTGATTTGCGAATCCGTATCCGTATCCCCGGGGTCGCAAAGTTTTGAACACAAAGAGGAATGCGTGTCAGCGAGCGCAGGCGGCGGCGGCATCGGCTCCGCCGCTAATGTGCGCATTGTTCGCCGACATTATGTCCCATTTTAACAGCTGCACCGTCGGTGCAGGGAAAATGATAGAATTTCAACGTTTGTCAATTTTGTAATTTCGTAGCAGCGACAAAACTGTTATCGGAAATGCAGGTTTATGTTGAGCACAGACTCCCGACTGTGACGCTAGTAATGAATAAAAAATTCGCTTCATTTAGTTTTCAGCGTACTCGGAGAGCGTAGCTGTCAGAATTGTAATGGCGACTGGAATGCTGCAGTGCCCGCAAAATGAATTTGTATGTCGTGTAGTACTTTATTATTTATTGAATATGTTTAGAAAGTACATTTCGTGCTCCTAATACCTTTGTATTTTCTGCGATTTCCTTAGAAAGAGTCAATTTTGTTGAGCTATTACGGAGTGTCTAAAATATACCTGCTAGGAAAATTTAGGTCATAAATTTGAGTGTGTACTACCGTAATTAGAAAAAATAATATGTCAATATTTTCGATAACAGAATATTAATTGAAAATGATAGTTTGAAAAACAACCTTTTTCAATAGGAAAAAGCAGTGTAGGTTACAATGACAGCAGAAGCTGTATTGACGCGTTTCGCCATTTTGAGGCATCTTCAGAATTTTTACATGAAAATAGGGCATAAAAACAGGTTAGAAGGATGATCCTACCTAGGATGAGAACCTGATAAAAACTTTTTTATAATACTACAAAAACATCAGAGTGTAGGGGGACTTGCGTTTTGGTGTAGGCAGCGCGTAAGTAGCCAAAACGTCTGATGTGCACCCAGGATGCGAAAGCAAATAATTTTTAAAAAACATTGCCTTAGACTGCCAACGAACATCAAAATTGAAATTGCACCCTGATGTGCCAAGACATTATGAGCACATGCTTAATAGCTTGTTTGTCCCTCTTTAGAACGAAATGCATCACTGATTCTGATTATCAGGGCTCCGACAGTTTGTTGGTAGGTTTGTGCAGATATGTGGCATTAAATATCTAAAATGGAAATTTGTGGTAAGTTCTATGGGACCAAACTGCTGAGGTCATCGGTGCCAGGCTTACACACTACTTAATCTAACTTCAACTAACTTACGCTAAGGACAACACAAACCTCCATGCCCAAGGGAGGACTCGAATCTCCGTCGGAGGCAGCCGAGCGAACCGTGGAAAGGCGCCCTAGACCGCACGGCTACCAAAAAAATGTTCAAATGTGTGTGAAATCTTACGGGACATAACTGCTAAGGTCATCAGTCCCTAAGTTCACACGCTATTTTTTTCTTTCACTTTTTTAGAACCGCTTTTTTATTTTTTACTTTTTTGTTTCTTTTTCTTTTTTTAACGCCTTAACCACTTTTTTTAGAAAGCGTCTTAGGGTTTTTTTTGTTCCATTTCCCTAAGTGCCACCGCCACTTTTCATCCTATAACAAAAAAATCTGGTCCACTTCAGGAGTTGTCTTCTGACTAAACCTACCCCAGACAGCTGCCTATATACCAGGGGAAATATGGGAATTCAAGGTTAGGGCTATCCTTATAAACAAAACAAAATCTTCCTTTTTCTGGTCCGCTCGGCTAAACCCGCGCGGTGCACGGCTACCCCGCGCAGCTTAGTTGTCTATGCAAACATCATGTAATTCGCTTAAATAACGGACCACTGATTTGTGTGCATGATAGCGACCCAAATGGGTTCCATGAGATTTCATCAGGTGATTTTGGTTGCCGAGACAGCCACGTAAGTTCACTATAACGCTCCTTAAAACCACTGCAGCACGGTTCTGGATCCGAGACACGGACAATTATACTGCCGAAAGATGACCTCGCCGTCGGGGAATACATTAAGCATCAAGCGATGCAGGTGGTTCGCAGCTGTCAGCGTGTCTTCCGTTACTGCCTTAGGTCCCGTGGAAGCGTAGGAGAATGTCTCCCATAGAGTAATACTGCTCCCATCAGCCTGCGTCCGGTGCGCATGTACTTTTCGAGCCGCCGTTCGCGTTATTGAGGGCGCTTGTGGAGACGGCTAAGGTGTAGCGAAAATTTGATTCACCCGAAGAGGCGACATGTTTCTGTTCATCGACGGTTGAATCCCGAGCCGGCCCGGGTGGCCGAGTGGTTCTAGGCGCTACAGTCTGAAACCACGCGACCGCTATTGTCGCAGGTTCGAATCCTGCCTCGGGCATGAATGTGTGTGATGTCCTTAGGTTAGTTAGGTTTAATTATTTCTAAGTTCTAGGCGACTGTTGACCTCAGAAGTTAAGTCGCATGGTGCTCAGAGCCATTTGAACCATTTTTAAGCTGGCACTACGACCGACACCGACGACAGCGCTCTCTAGCCGGCGCTGGAGAGCTCTATAAGCATCGCTACAGATTAGCCCCATTTCATCAAGTGCAGACAGCCAGGAAACATCGCTTCAGTTTAGTTTGCTATTGAGACTTTGCATCAGTTACGATGGGGCCACAATGTCGCACCTACGTGTCATCACCTAAAGTTATGTAAGATGTTTGCATATGTTTATACACCAGTAAAGGTGCTTTAACTGTATTTGCAGTACCGTCGTGTTTTACCTTTTCTGCTCCTATACAAAAGTGGGCTCCAAGACACTTGCAATAGCACCAGCATTGTGCTATTTCGGCAGATATGCCACGGATCACCTTCTATCCTACTGTTCAGAGCAGACAAGCCTCCGAACTCCTCGTTCTGTGAAGAGTGGTGAACGTCCAACCATTTAGCGCGTAGTGGTATCTTCACTGTCTCTTCCTCCTCTTTCCGTAGATGCTCACGACAGTGGCACGTCAGTATTCTAACAGCTTCGCCGTTTTCTAAATAGTCGTTCACAGGCTCTGCGTAATAATAATCAGCGCTTTGTCAAAGTCACTCATCTCAGTTGTCCCCACTTCTAGACCGTATCTTCAGTAGGGTGATCACCCGTTCGAATCTCCTCCTCTTTCATACTTTTGTTACTGCGTCACGTGCCCGCAACACCATCAAGCGGCATCAACCGTCGCGGTACGAGGTGGTCGTAATGTTTTGGCTGGTCAGTGTACTGGCCGTGAATACATGACACGCTCACGCTACATCTATATCTACACATATACTCCGCTAGCCACCAAGCGCTGTGTGGCGGAGGACTCAATTCGCGCCAAAGTCATATTCCCTCCCTCCTGTTCCACTCACGGATCGCGCGAGAGAAAAACGATTGTCTGAACGCCTCAGTACGAGCGCTAACTTCCCTTTTTTTTGAATGATGATCATTGCGCGATTTGAAAGTTGGTGGTAATAATATATGTTCTACATCCTCGGCTAAGATCGGATTTCGGAATTTAGTGAGCAGCCCCATCCGTTAGCGTGTCGTCTATCTGCAAGTGTTTGCCACTTGCCATCTCGCGATGGCTAAATGTACCAGTCACGAATCTTGCCGCTCTTCTTTGGACCTTCTCAATCTCCTGAATCAGACCCAACTGGTAAGGGTCCCATACAGATGAACAATACTCTAAGACTGGACGAACTAACGTATTGTAAGCAATTTCCTTTGTCGAAGGACTGCATCGCTTCAGGATTCTACCAGTTCACAACTACGTGTGAATGGCAGACTGGATGTTGCAGATGCAGCGGACGGAATGTCCGCTAGGCGGCGCTTACATATTTGAAAGTACAGTAAGGAGTAAAATGTCCACAAATTTCAGCAAAATTTAAATGGGTACCACAAATCACAAGCGTAGAAGCATTTTACATGTTTTGGTGTTTAAAGACGAAGACTGTAATTGACTGAACAGACTGGTCTATCAGTTACCGCCTCTGGTGAAACAACTTCCTCCTATATGCCGTCACTGCTGCAGTTAAGAAGAGTACAAGCTGTTCTTTGTATATGGCGTTATCAACACAAATTGTGATACAGACATCATTAAATACATCCTACTCCTTTTCATTTATATACGATTAAATAAAGGCACATGAGTAGTCTGCAAAGCTCATTGTTTGAGTGAGTGTCCTCTCCTCTCTTTGGTTTTAGGTCTCACAAATATGACCTCTTTCTCCAGCCATTGAGGTACAAGACTGAGAGTTCGAAAGATGGTGAAATAAATCCGTTTCTTTAAGAACATCTTTCATTAGAATACAATCTATCAGCAAAATACCCAATTGTATCATTTTCTTATGCCATCTTAATGATTTTCTACTCGGACACATGTCTATAGTAAGTGACCTTAGGGAATGTGTTTTATTTAATCTTGACTTTCCCTGTATGAAGAGCAGCTTCTATTTCGTAAATACTCCCTATCTTTCCTGAAATCGATTCTTTTAGTTCGGCTGTGCGTTAAGGAGAATTTTCTGCTCTGCTTAGAAACAGAGGGCTGAACCATCGGAATACACAGGACAGTATTAGGGGGAGGACTCTAAGATCAAGGAGAGAGATGATGGCAGACGACGCCAGCCTTCTCTGTCTCTGAGCACGTGACTTGGGGCACGTAGCTGAACTTCCCGCCGAAATCGTGGACGTGTGTTTCCATTGGTCGCTGGAAGTTCGGTAGAAGTTTAGAGATCTTTCGAGAGAGTCTGTCCATTAAAAGGGACGAACAATGGATCCATAGGACACACTTTGGACGCGAGCTGGTTGGTCGTCGTTAGAGCTGAGACTGGCCAGAAGATGCGCCAAAAAGAGCGTCCTCTGGCTGTTGTAGAGGAGCGAAGTGGGTCACTTGAAGACGGGACGTGCTACAGACTGGATGTGTAGGAGCTGTTGTTGGCCAGTGGGGACACACTGTGCAGCTGTACCATGAGGCAATGATGTTGTGACGCAATGCGACTGCTTGCTGGGTACGGTTCATCATCAGAACTGATTAGTGGACCTAGTTGTTTGCACTGAAATCTTCCCGACATTCTCAAGTCTTTGCCACATGTGCCGTAAGGTAATTTCTTTACACCACTCTGTTTTAAGTTGAATAGAGTGTTCATTCTCTTGTTTCAATTACTGTACGTCACATTAATTTTTTTCTCTCTTTGCTCTTGTCCAGCGCAAATCTGTTAACGAAATTTTAAGATCATGAGCATCGCGAATTTCTGCGAATGACTCACAACAACTTCCTCTCTTGTGCTTTGCCATCGGCAACGCTTATCTGTGTTGCAGCATGTTACATCACGCAGAAGCTTGTAAGATCCTTTCCCCTGTTCCCATTGAGGAACCCCCATGCTGATCACTTCGCCAAGTCTGCATTTATGAACATTGTTACGCAATAAAACTTCCTTCGTGTACAAGTAACCGTAATAAATCCACAGGTTTAAATTATATTTTTTACTTCGAGCCTTCCAGGTCATCAAGTAACAGATTAAGAAATTTATGAGGTACTACTAAACATTCGTTTCGTCTCCATAACGCCATACTGTGCAATTTGTTTCCGTTGGTTTGCTTGTTTTCAGGGTAGAAATTCAAATGGTTCAAATGGCTCTGAGCAGTATGGGACTCAACTGCTGTGGTCATCAGTCCCCTAGAACTTAGAACTACGTAAACCTAACTAACCTAAGGACATCACGCATATCCACGCCCGAGGCAGGATTCGAACCTGCGACCGTAGCAGTCGCACGGTTCCGGACTGCGCGCCTAGAACCGCGAGACCACCGCGGCCGGCGGGTAGAAATTCCTCCTACTTTAATTAACCACCGTATGGCCATTCAACTTAAGAGGTACGACACCATCATCAGTGGATGTGACAAAAAGCAAAGGAATTAGTAGTTAATTGTATTCAAGTCCCATTTTTGCCTATTTTTAACGAGAAACATAGACTAAAATCACTAGTTTACCGTCAGACCGCTTGATAATACCACTCACTGAAACATACCCGGCACCTCATAACGAGAGAAGCAGACGACTACTGTGGACAATATCGCAGCGTTGTACCCAGACGTCAAGCAGTATGGTTCTTGTGAGGTAGAAGCCCGAGGCCATTTGTGAATGTGGGGCCGTTATCAACAGAAAGCGGGACAAAGCTGTAAGCTTCAAGAAACCTCTTCAGTTCTCTTCAAGGTGACTGGGCGGAAGTCTGCTGTCTTCGTAGATTTCTCCTGAAACCTAGGTTGCGGTTGAGATACGAGGAAGCACAAATAAGTGATGTGATACACTTTATTTTAAGAGAGACGAAGTCTTTCAGCGCTCTTCAACGTTGCAGATTATTTAATCTGGGGATCACTTTACCGACTTCTTAAGCACCATTTTCCTTTGAAACGAATACCAATCAAACTTCTTGATAGACAAGAAGAGTGCTTGAAATGAAATGGAGTCGAGAGCCGTCTTTTGTATGATTCGTAGAAAGCATCCACGCTTTAAACCAATACAAAGGACATTTGTGAGCTTCAGATATTGACATTCTACTTGAACTCAAGAGTCCTATTTTTTTCTTTTCGTGATGTAAAATGGCGTAGTCACGTCACAGGAGAGGGGTGTAGAGTTAGAAATCTCACAAGGAGCGGTTCTAGGGCAATTTATCTCCTTGCTGTACATCAGTGACATGTCATATGTCACAGTACAGTTATGTCTTCTGACAACTTTTGTAAAAAGTGCACTAACAATGCACGCAACCTCTGTCACCATGTATGTCAATAATGACCCATTTTCATTGTCGCAGAACGTAAATATAATTCTCAAAACATAACACTGTGGCAATTCCAGTAGCTTTTGCAAACCATGCGATCGCTCGCGTCTAAGGGTGTCTTCCACCAGTATTTGTATATGACACACAAATAACTATTTTTTCTTATAGAAAAGGATGAAGTTCACGTAATCTAGACTAAATACACTTAAGAGCCACAGATACTGGCACATCTGAGTAATATCGTGTAGAGCCCTCGCGAGCACGCTGGAGTGCCGCAACTCGAAGTGGCGTGGACTCGACTAACGTCTGAAGTAGTGCTGGAGGGAACTGACGCTACGAATCCTGCAGTGCTGTTCATAAACCCTAAGAGTACGGGGCGGTGGAGATCTCTTCTGAACAGCACGTTGCAAGGCATGTCACATATGCTCAATTATGATCATGTCTCGTGATTTTGGTGGCCAGTAGAAGTGTTTGTACTCAAAAGAGTGTTCCTGGAGCCACTCTAGCAATTCTCAACGTGTGGAATGTCGCATAGTCCTGCTGCAATTGACCAAGTCCTTGGGAACGCACAGTGGACATGAATAGACGCAGGTGATCAGACAGTACGTACGTGTCACCTGTCACTCGTATCTAGTCGTATCAGGGGCCCCACATCACTCCAACTGCACACGCCCTACACCTTACAGTCTCTACCATCTTGAACAGTCCCTTGCGAACCTGTAGGGTCCATGGAGTCATGAAATTCTCTCCATACCTCTTCACGTCCATCCGCTCGATACAATTTTAAACGAGACTCCTACGACCAGACAACATGTTTCCAGTCATCAACAGTCATATCTCGGTTTTGATGGGCCCAGGCGAAGCTAAAGCTTTGTGTCGTGCAGTCATCAAGGGTACAGGAGTGGGCTTTCGGATCCGAAAGCCCATATCGGTGATGTTTCGTTGAATGGTCCGCACGCCGATTCTTGTTGATGGCCCAGCATTGAAATATGCAGCAAACTGCGGAAGGGTTACACTTCTGTCAAGTTGAACGATTCTCTCCAGTCGTCGTTGATCCAGTTGTTGCAGGATATTTTTTCGGCCTCAGTCATGTCAAAGATTTGTTTTACCGGATTCTTGATATTCACGGTACTCTCGTGAAATGGTCGTACAGGAAAATCCCCACTTCATCGCCACTATAACACGTTTAAATTCACTTAAATCTTGATAAGCTGCCATTGTAGCAGCAGTAACAACCGCGCCAGACACATGTTGTCTTTATATAGGCGATGCCGACCGCTGCGCAATATTCTGACTGTTTACGTATAACTGTATTGAATACACATGCCTATACCAGTTTCTTTGGCGCTTCAGTGCACATTACACCAACCATTAGGAGTTGTGGGGCGACTGAGAGCTTTTATACCACATATATTTCAACGTATTGGTAATTATCGTCCTCCAGCTCAATAGAAACACGAGTGCTGACATTCATGTAACAGGAAAGCATGATCAACAAGTTTTAAACGAATTATTTTTTTAACTCTCCGTTCAAGAAGAATTTAAATCAATGGAAGTCCTCGACTCAAACAAAACCACTCTTTGCGCAAGATCCGAAAGAAAAATTCTAATGAGAACGGGCTTTTTACATGAATGTATCAGTGACGCCAGATGTAGCTTTACGGTACGTGGCTCTGAACGTGTTCTGCGCTATTGTTGTTGGCTCTGAAATGCTCCTCTGTTTTCTTTTCCGAAAAGCCTTGCGCGAAGGATAAGATCCATAATTCAGGCGAGCGAGGATATAATAAACGAAACGAATTAACAGCGTATTAATTGTAAGCCTTTTATACAAGCCTTGCGAAAGGACAGGTAGCCACATCATGCCAGACACAGTAACATGTGTATGCGGCATAACTTTTGTACTGTGTATTAAAAGATCTTTTGGTGCTTTTTTGGTATAAATACGGAAACAAAGCAGGTTTAACTTGTAATTGAAATTAACGGTGGCAACTGGATTAAAACTAAGCTTTCCTGCATTACGACAATATTAACAATGCAGGTTATAATGAAGCTCACATACTGCTTGTTTCCGTTCACATTTTTGCAGAAGGTGTCCTGTTAAATGTTGGGAGGACGGCCACGTCGTTTGTGATGGAACATATTTACTACGAACTACCAATATTTGAAAAAGTAGTGGTGATATGCGTAGAATGTAAGTGAGACAGACACTACCACACAGTTAAAGAGAATCGATGACTCAAAATACAACTCTGTTAACGACGTACAGACTGTTACTAAAGAAAGTATGAAGCAATGCGTGTCGAGCCAGCGTCATGTTCGTAAAACATGAGACGTCATTACTTTCTATGTACTGAACGCTGCTGCCCTACTTCATCACTGTTTCCTGAAAGGGGTAGTCAAATGGAAACGAAACAGATAGAAAAAAATAAGCAAACTGCTTATTATTTCAAAAGGAATCGCCATAACTGCTAATATATTTATCCCACAGTGAGAGGAGACGACCAATGTCTTCATGGAAAAATGTATGCCTAGGCTGTGTTCCAAAAATGAACAGCACAGAGACAGAACTGATGACACTATCTGCAGGACCTGACCATCATTTTGCAGGACAATGCTCAAGCACGTACAGTGCAAGCTGTTACTGATTTGTTTGACTGATGGGGCTGTTAAGTGCTATACCACCTACTGCACTCCCCTGGCTTATGACCTCCTGAGTTCAACTAGATTTCTAAACTGAAGGAAACACTTCACGGCATTCGCTTCAGAACTGATACAAATTCGTCGGGAAATAGACCGCGCCGCTCGAACTGCCAACACAACTGGCAGTGCTAAGAGTATCCTACGCCTTCCACATCGATGGCAACGGGTTATACACAACGCTGGTGACTACCTTGAAGGTCAGTAACACTTCGAAACACGTATCTATTTCGTACGAGCTGTAAACAAATAGTTGTCACTTTTAAAGTTCCAACCCTCGTATTTGAATGACCTATACATTGAATACATCGTTCAATTGAATTTTGATATTTTGTAGCAGGTTCCTGTGTCAATACTTGATACAATATTGTAACTAGTCCAAAGGATAGGTCTCCCATGAAACCTGCCGTGATCTTTAGTTTTTATAGCTCCTCAATTCATTGTAGCAAAATGTGGGATAATGAAAGCATCTGGTTTCAACATTCGAAATACCAATTCTTTACGGAGATATGAAAATACCACTTCAGTAGGTCTGTTTGGTATCCATGGAATCGACAAGCAGTCTGCAGTGTTGTTGTTGTTGTTGTTGTTGTTGCTGTTGTATAACAAAAATAGAAATAGCGTACTATCAAGTGAGGTTACGATCAAAGATTCTGTTGCGACGTGTTGCGTCGACTTTGCTTCAATAATCATTAATTGATTACTTAGATTGTATGAGACGTGTCAAACGGTTCCCGGAAATCCAGGGATGTGGAATCTGCCCGTTGCCCTCGATTCATGGTTAGTAGCGCATAGTTTGAGAGAAGAGGAAGCTGACTTTAGATGAGCGGTGATTTCTAAATCCTTGCTGATTTGTGGAAAGGAATTTTTCTTCCTCAAGGAAATTTATTATATTCGACCTTAGAATACGCCCGATAATTCTGTAGTAAAGTATGGCATGCAGCAACAGAGACAAACCACAGGAAGAGTGAAAGAGTTGTGTGTACAGTAAAAATATTCTTCTTCCTGAAGCGTTTGTACTTACAGAGATCGTTAACAGAGTCTCTTCTAAGCTTCTGTTTCCTCCTACAGTCTATCATTTTCATGTCCTTCCATTGCAGTCCTCTTCAGTAAGCATCATCCTCTACCTGGTCTCTCCATATTGTTCGTGGTCTTCCAATTGGTCTTCGTCCAGATTCTCTCCATTCTAGGAAGTCTTTCTGGTTCCATTCTGTTAATGTGACAAACTGTTTAAGCCAGTTACTCACCATAGTAATAATGTTTGATGTTCAGGGCGTTCCATATTATTTCGTTCCTTATCCTGTCCCTTCTCGTCTTACCGAGGATTCTTAATGGAAAGTGCATATCTTTCTTGTAGTCTGCTCACATATTTCTTTGATCAAGTCCGACATTATGATCCATAGGTTAAAACTGGTAGACAATAAGACCTGTACATCACGATCTTTGCTTTGGCAGGTATTTTCCAGTTTCCAATTATGTCCAATACACAATAATATAATTTCGAACAGTTTTCTATTTTCTCCGAAATTTCATCTTTGGCGTTTCCTTTCTTGGTTAATTCTTAGATTCTTGAAAGCATCTACTTATACAGTAATTTTTTCCATTCAATTTTTCGCTTTTCCTGCTGATTTCATTCCTTCACTCATTGTTATGCTAATTTCCATGTCTGATTCTTCAACTATTCTCCGCCAGGTGTTTAATTGTTCTTCTAATTTCTGCACATTTTCTTCCCAACTTCTGATCTACATGTGCTATGATTTTCATGTTATCTGTCGTTGACCCTAGGCTAACTTTCCTTATGTTGTTATCCATACCTATATTAAAAAGCACTGGCGAGACCATGTTTCCTTGCCGAACCCCCCTGTCTGTTAAAAACCATTCTGATTTTTTTGCCGTCTATTGCAACTTCTTTTTTTTTTTTTTTTTTTTTTTGTACATGTTTCTGGTTCTCCGTGAATTCCTTTAAGAAGATCCAGTCTCTTCAGACCTGGCCATATCTCTTCCCTTCTGACGGTTTCAATAGCCTTTTTTTTACCTGTGAATGCTGTGGTGCACATATCGTTACCACCCACCAGCATATCACAGTTGGCAACGGAATTGCAAGTTTGCGTCCAACTCCGATAGCGGTCGTGTGGGATCCGGCGAAGCCAATGGAGAACGCCTGCTGGCCACGCCTCCAGCAGCTCTGCACTACAAGTGCCCTCTGCCGCCACGGCAGAGACTCAGCCCACTTGCTCTCTGAGCCACTTCGCCAATGGATGCTATGAAGACTCCGCCTAGCCACGGCGTCACAACAATCGATCATGCTTCAACACAGCGAACTTCTTCCTAGCTGACATTTTGATAGCTAGACTCTGTTTCTTGCTGCATTGTTTGTAACGAATGTTTGTTCGACTGTAGAAATACATCTGTAGAGGGTCGAATGATGGGAATGATTAAATTAGTGAAAGGCAAGAGTCTTACAGTAATGAAGTTAGTTTGAATGTGAAGGAATCTTGGGATTCAGTAGTCGTATGTGTTTTACATTTTGTTGCACAGTGCAGTACTGTGGCGTAATTGGGTTGGCGGAGCGCCGCGTTAAGCAACACGAATGAGAACGTAGTGTCACAGGCCTGCAGAGGACATGACAAGAAGCAACTCACCGTATGCCAGGTTGTCAAAATCGAGGCCGATAATCGGTCAGTCACGCCAGCTAGTAACACCAGAATATTCCGCCGACCTACCGGGGAAGAAGAAAGCTGCTGCTACGGTCGCAGGTACGAATCCTGCCTCGGGCATGGATGTGTGTGATGTCCTTAGGTTAGTTAGGTTTAAGTAGTTCCAAGTCTACGGGACTGATGACCGCAGATGTTAAGTCCCTCAGTGCTTAGAGCCATTGAACCATTGAAGAAGAACCGCAGACTTCATCAGCAGAAAGCCGTATTTAAGGATCGGCAGCGAATCGTCATCATCGTCCGTCATGAGCTGTAGGAGCGATGCAGAGCCTGTGGCACTTGACGCCACCACCAGCACAGAGTCGTCACTTCTTCCATCGCAATCACCGTGATAGCCACGATCATAATGCAGGCCGTCGCCAGAGTGACGCCGCCGCCGTAAGTACCGTCAGACGCCGTCTGTCATCGGTTGGGGTGCGTTGCGGTAATGCACTGTCGCCATCGTCATGGAACGCTGCCTCCTCAAACGTCGTGACTGGGGCCCCTGGCCCGCCGACGCCAGACAGCCGCAGCAGGGGATGGTCGCTGAGACAGGCCACTGACCTTTCACGCTGCCTTGGCCACCAGCCGCCACCACAAAAGAGACACCAGATTCTAGTTACGTTAGCAAAGCTATGGACACTGGCCACCTCTGCCGCCGCCGAGAATATTACGAACGGAAACAAATCTCGCCCACAGGGCTCATAACTAATGTATTGCGGTTGGTCAATAAATGAAACCAAAGCACTTCTTCCTCTAAGTCGATGACAGTGTTGTCGTGTGGGGACATGGCAAACAGGCACTAGATGAGTTTCTTGAACACCTCAACAGCATCAATCTGAACATCAAATTTACAATGGAAATGAAGGAAAATGGATGCCTCCCCTTCATTGATATTTTAATTAAGAGGAAGGCAGATGGTTCACTAGGCTATACAGCACATGGGAAGAAGACACACACAGATCTACACCCTCATGCAACAAGCTGCCACCATCCAGCACAAAGACAAACAGTACTGATCAACCTGGTACATAGGGCGTGCGCTGTCTGTGACAAAGACAGCCTACCATCCGACCTGCAACTCCTGAGGGAAGTCTTCCATCAAAATGGCTACAGTGAAACGCAGATCAACAGGGCGCTTAAAAGGAAGAAGGAAGCAGTGAGAACCCCAGAAGAAGATGATGAAGAAGAAGAAGAAAAAAACTACTCGCGTTCCTGCCGTACGTGGGTCCGCTCTCGGTCAAAATTGCACGACTTCTGGGCAAATACAATATTAAAACCAGACTCCGACCACCACCGAAGATGAGAGAGCTCCTAGGTTCTGCCAAAGATGCGCTGAACCTTAACACACCAGGAGTATACAGCATACCATGCGAATGTGGAAAATAATACATTAGGCAAACACAGCGCTGCATATCTAAACGCTGCGAAGAACATATCAGATGTGTGCGACAGGGTCACACAGATAAATCAGCCATAGCAGAACACAGCTCATAAATGAAAAACGTACCTTCAACTTCGAAAACACGCAGGTACTGTGCCGAGCGTCTGGCTTCTGGGAAAACGTTATCAAAGAATCCATAGAAATAAGGATTCACGATAGCAGCTCAGCGCAGCATGGAACCCTGCGATAGCGGCAATCCCACCACCACCCGCACGCCGCTGGTCCACCGCAGTTGTTGTGGAGGGGGACGACCGCTCATATAAATAGACCGCTCTTCGCGAATCTCGACACTTCGCCACAAGGTGTCACTTCCCGAAACGTCGCGAGATATCAACGCTATCACCCGGCTGGAAACAAGAGAAACTTTCATCAAATGATATTCTGTCATCAGGAGCCATCCGTGGACACACCCTAACCATCGTCTTCCTCACGCCCAGCAGAATCTGGCGGCAGGTAGTGGAGACCTGTGCCTGTAACTCGATCCGTTCACATTGAGATCAAATGGGGGCATGTACACGTTTGCTGTTAGTGATTCTGTAAATTATGACGGCATGGTATTTGGTTACAGATTTTACGAGTATGCTGCCGGACGTGGTCGCCTCACGACGCGAAATAACGGCATACATTCTCACCGTTATCTTCAGATGCGATAGGTTAATAATCAATCACACCTAAATTAATTTACAGCAGAAGCGGCAGCACCTTTATATCCCGAGTCCAGGCCACTGCGCCTGTGCGAGAAGCGGGAAGCCGCCCCCTGCGAAGCGAAGAATTGCAACGCCGCCGACGGTAGAAACTGGCGAAAGTGATAAATCCCAAATTTAGATGTAGCGAGTCGAAAACCAGACCGTTGTTGTTTTATGCCAGATAAAATAGGATTCCATGTCTTGCTTAAAGGAAAAGCATCTCTATTAACAATGTCATCAGATAATGGTATGTCGACGGATTCCTTCAGCACACAGTCCCAGTAGCGAGAAGCCGGAGCAATGATTTGCGTCTCTTTAAACGACATGTTACGTCCTTCATTAAGACAATGTTCGGCGACGGCAGGTTTTTCAGGCTGGAGCAAACGTATGTGACGCTGATGTTCTACATATCGGTCATGAACAGTGCGAATAGTCTGCCCAATATACGCCTTTCCACAATGACAGGGAATTTTATAAACTCCAGGCTTTCCAAATCCCAAGTCATCTTTAACAGTTCAAACCGGGCTCTAGTCTTGGTCAAAGGCAAAAGAACACTTTTAATATCATATTTCCTGAGAATTCTAGAAATTTTTGAAGAAATACTTCCAGCAAAGGGAAGAAAAGCTATTGATTTGCTAGTATCCTGGTTCACTTGATGGCCCAAACTGAAAAGCACGATTAATTTGATAACAGGTATACCCTTTGAGCTTCAAGAGAGCCTTAAGATGATCCAGTTCCTGTGTCAAGTTTTTGGAATCAGAAAATGCATAAGCTCTCGTGACCGATGTACGAAGTACTCCCATGCGCTGATGTGGTGGATGACAGCTCGTAGAATGAAGATAACTGTCAGTATGTGTGGATTTATAGCATACTTTATATCCCGAAATATCGTGTTCTGAAAACGATCAAATCGGACAGCATACCCGCGAAGAGCATAAACGTCACATGTTTGTTGTCTTACCTTGTTTTCTAATTATTTCTTCTCACGTCCAGCTTTGCTTCAACGACAATTTGCACGCCACTCTTACCGTTGTGTACGAAGTCATACACAACAAAGGCAACTGCGATATTTTTCGCAAATTTTCATTTCTTTTTTACGGCCTGCCTGACTGTAAATATGGCATTCATAGTTAATTTTCCAAATCGAAATCCTTGCTATTCTTTTCTAAATATGGCATCTGTAGTTTATCTTCCAGGTCAAAATCTTTGTTATTCTTTCCTTAACTGTGATTTTATTTATTTCCAGATTCTCCGTAAAACTATCTTTTCATAAATGGTTAAAATGAGCACTATGGGACTTAACATCTGAGGTCATCAGTCTCCTAGAACTTAGAACTACATAAACCTAACTAACCTAAGGACATCACACACATCCATGCCCGAGGCAGTATTCCAACCTGCGACCGTAGCGGTCGCGCGGTTCCAGACTGAAGCGCCTAGAACCGCTCGGCCACACAGGCCGACTTTTTCATAAATCTTCATGCAGTGACGTCGATTTGCAGTAGGGTTTTGGAACATTATGAAGTACCACGAAGAAAATGATTTATTGACACATAGTTAGCACGGTTTCAGAAAATATCGTTCTTGCGAAACACAGCTGGCTCTTTATACTCATGAAGTAATAAGTGCTATCGACAGGGGATATCAAATTGATTCCATATTTTTAGATTTCCAGGATGCTTTCGACAACGTTCCTCATAAGCGTCTTCCAACCAAACTGCATGCCTACGGAGTATCGCCTCAATTGTGCGACTGGATTCGTGATTTCCTGTCAGGAAAGGCAGCGAGTAAAGCATAAGTAATATCCGGCGTTCCCCAAGGAAGTGTTATAGGCCGCCTATTATTCCTGATCTTTATTAACGACATAGGAGACAATCTGAGCAGCGGTTAGATTGTTTGCATATGATGCTGTCGTTTACCGTCTTGTAAAGTCATCAGTTGATCAAAACGATTTGCGAAATGATTTAGATAAGATATCTGTATGGTGCGAAAAGTGGCAATTGACCCTGAATAAAGAAAAATGTGTAGTTATTCACATGAGAACTAAAAGAAACCAGCTAAATTTCGATTACACGGTGAGTTACACAAATCTGAAGGCTACACTAAATACTTAGGGATTACAATTACAAATAACCTAAATTCGAACGATCACATAGATAATATTGTGGGTAGAGCACACAAAGACTGCGATTCAGTGGCAGGATACTTAGAAGGAGTAACAGGTCTACAAAAGAGACTGTTTACACCAAGCTTGTCCGCCCTATTCTGGAGTATTGCTGCGCGGTGTGGGATCCAGATCAGGTGGGACTGACGGACAACATCAGAAAAATAGAAAGAAGGGAAGCTCGTTTTGTATTATCGCGAAATAGGGGAGATAGTGCCACAGACGTGATAAGTGATTTGGAGTGCCAATCATAAAAACAAAGGTGTTTTTCGTTACGCGGAATCTTCTCATGAAATATCAATCACCAGTTTTCTCCTCCGATTGCGAAAATATTCTGTTGGCACCCACCAAACAGAGAGAAATGATCACCACGATAGAATAATAGAAATCAGGGCTCGCACAGAAAAATTAAAGTGCTCGTTTTTCCCGCATGCCGTTCGAGAGTGGAACGGTAGAGAGACAGCTTGAAGGTGGTTCATTGAACCCGCTGCCAGGCATTTTATTGTGAATAACAGAGTAATCACGTAGATGTAGATGCAGTGGCTCAGTAGCTCTATTCCACCTCGCAGAGTGCCTTGTTACTCTTGCTAAAGATAGTAGGAGTGCGCTATTGAAACTATACTTTTGCCGGTGCTTTTAAATGCGACGCCTTCTTGAAAGCGACCTTGACGTCTGTACGGCACGCGGTGACAGACAACAGGCCTAGGTTGGCGGCCGGCTGCCCGCCTCGGCTCTGGCCCCTTGACGGGCGCCGCGGCCGCCGGCCGCATTAACACAACAATGATCGATTGCTGCCGCCGATAGAGCTGGCGCACAGTAACCGGAGCGCGGTGCGGGAAGCCGGCGTGTGCGCCGGCCGCCAGCTGCCGGCAGATGCGGCGCGCGGTCACGTGACCGGCGGGCCGCCCACGCGGGGGTTCCCCGGGCGGGAGCGCCGCGCTGCGCTGTCCGCCGACGCTAATCAAGAAATACGGCCGCGGCAGCGCGCAGGGCGCATTCCCACGCGCAGATGGCGACCGGCCGGAGATTGATGCGACCGCCGGCGCGAAATCGAATTAGCATCTGCGGTGCGCCTCGTCCTTGCTGCGGCTTCTCGCCTGCGCTGAATCATTGTCGGCGCCTCCCGGGCAGGCGGGCGGCAGCAGGAAGCCCCGGCCAGAAGGCTCGGGTGCAGCTTCCCTCTGTTTACTCGAGTCTCGAGAGCCAACTTCTGACCACGTAACCTACTTCCCTATTGCAGGGTTCACGACGACGAATTTTGCTGTAGATTTTTGCACAGATTTTAACGATATGTACTCACGTATGAGTATACCCGCCAGGTTAGCCGAGAGCGCTAATGCGCTGCTTCGTGGACTGGGTAACCGTGCCGGCCCCGGATCGAATCCGCAAGGTGGATTACCGACGTCGGCCGGTGTGTCGGCCAGCGTGGACGTGGTTTTTAGGCGGTTTTCCCATCCTGCTAGGTGAATACCGGGCTGGTCCCCACGTTCCGCCTCAGTTACACGACTCGCAGACACCTGAACACGTTTTCACTATTCCATGGATTACACTAGACGCAGACAGCTGGGGTAAACTAATTCTGTCCCTGGGGGTACGGGGTGGCAGCAGGACGGGCGTCCGGCCACCCCTTATAACTTCGAACCTTGCCTTTCCTGCGGAACTGCGGGACAAGGAACCAGCAAAAGAAGAAGAAGAAGAAGCAGTACTCACTTATGAGTACACTCGGAATTTGATTGCTCACTTAATGTCTGATACCTTTCTTTTTGCGTTTGGTAGGTGTTATGCATACGAAATGAGGTACCCATCATACAGTTAACAGGAGACGAACCCTCTGCTACAGACAGGCGTAGGTAAATGGGGTAGTCTCCATATAGCTGTATCCTCTTCACATGGTAATATTTCTAAAGTAGAATTACTTTGGTGACAAATCAGATACATGAAGACGTAGGATGTTGTTGGGAAGTGGAACTTGTTTTTATATTGACATATTACAGGGCAATAATTTTTTATAATAATAAGCATGTTGTGTTGTTGTGGTCTTCAATCCGAAAACTGGTTTGATGCAGTTCTCCGTGCTACTCTGTCCAGTGCAAGTCTTTTCATCTTCGAATAATTACTGCAACCTACATCTTTCTGAATCTGCTTACTGTATTAGCCTGTTTGTCTCCCTCCAAAAATTCCCACTATATCTAACGTTAACCTAGCCGCTTACCGTCTTAAATTTCCTAACTTACCTGCTTGATTAAGGGATCTTACTTTCAACGCTCCGATTCGTAGAACACCAGTTTTGTTTCTCCTGATAACGACGTCATCGTCAGTAGTTCCTGCACGGAGATCCGAATGTGGGACTATTTTACCTCCGGAATGTTTTACTCCTGAGGATGCCATCAGCGTTTAGCCATACAGTAGAGCTGCATGCCCTCGAGAAAAATTAGAGCTCTAATTTCTCCTTGTTTTCAACCGTTCGCTGTACCAACAAGCAAGAGCGTTCTGGTTGATGTTACAATGCGAGATCAGTCAATGATCCAGACTGTTGCCCCTGCAGCTACTGAAAAAGCTGCTGCAGCTCGCCAGGAACCACACGTTTGTCTGGCCTCTCAACAGATACCCCTAAGTTACAGTTCCATCTACGGTACGGCTACCTGTATCCCTGAGGCTTATAAGCGACCGTAACAACGTCAACGTAATTGGTTCATGATTGGAAAGGAGAAGGCTCTGAGCACTATGGGACTTAACATCTGAGGTCATCAGTCTCCTAGAACTTAGAACTACTTAAACCTACCCAACCTAAGGACATCACACGCATCCAACCTGCGACCGCAGCAGTCGTGCGGTTCCGGACTGAAGCCTCTAGAACCGCTTGGCTCCAAGAACATTCATCCGCTTGCGCTGAATCTTTGATGAGTTGTTCCCCGTACTTCAACGGAGGAATGGAGGTTTCTACCACATCCTCTCCCCCCCCCCCCCCCCTCCTCCAATCAAAAGAATACGTCCCATAGCTGAGGAGATATGACGTCATAAACAATGAAATACCACCACCCGAAAATACCCAAATTTGTGCATCCACTACTTGAGAATGAGAGCACTTAGTGACTGACAAAAAACTTGACACAATTTATAATTTCAAACCCTTACGAAAACCTTGCTCGCCGTCATTCCCCATAAAGTGGCGAAGGAAAGAAACGTAATCGCTTACTACATTTGCGCTGTACGTGCCGTAAGACTGCTGCATCAGACATGACGTTTTACTGTATTATTTCGTTACGAGTAACTCTATTAGCAACATGTTTTGCATACAATATCCGTTTACATCACTAAATGTGGCATCAAATTTACATCACTATACGAAGCATAGTTCAGGGGATGTGATGTCATAAACACTGAGATGCGTGAGAAACTGCCGCATCTAGCATAACGTTTTGTTTTATTACTTTTTTACCACTAAAGCTTTTCGCACGACATTTCGCAAAGGTATTAAAAATGTATTTATAGCCATGTCGTGTCAAAATTTCAAATCATTTTCTATTCGTTTGTTCTTAGTAGCCAATCTCGGAAAGTCCTGGAGACACTGTTTTGAAATTATGTTACTAAACTTTTGTGAAGTCACAGCAGCCAGACACGAACTGATTGACAAAGTTTTCCCAAATAGCACACAGACCTACAAAAGTCACCATTGGCTCAGTAAACCTGCTATATTAGCAGCTGAAACAGCTATGTCATTGGCATCCATTACAGCATTGAAAACAAATATCAAGCAACACGAGAGTTCGTAAGTCCGTCGATACTGTAATGAATCTAGACAAAGTTGTAAATTATCCGACTATATTCTTGTATTTGCCGGGCATGTCGCCTCACGTGTTGACATAAAAAATTGGTGTACCTCTCATTCGTGTCAGAAATATCAGTCCACCACGGCTTTGCAACGTTACCAGACTTTAAATGAAAAGGATGATGAACAATGTCATCGAAACTACAGTATTAAATGGAAATTTTAAATGAGAAGATGTACTGTTACCAAGCATCCCAATGCTTCCAACAGATATTCCATTCGAGTTCAAAGGCTTGCCGTTACCGGTGCAACTAGCACTTGCTATGATCATCAACAAGACGCAGTAACAATAACCACCAGTACGTGAACTAAATTTGGAAAAACTGTGCTTCTCACATGGAAACTGTGTGTGACTTGCTCACGCATCAGGAATACGTCTGACTTATCCGTGTACGCACCCGACGGAAAAACCAAAAATATTGTGTATGCTAAAGCACTTCAGTAAACAGATTATTAAAACCAAACACTGTTTTTTCTTTCCGTGGCATTGCACCGGTTGCTGGGTACCGTTAGTAGTGTAACAAAGCTTAAGTGAGGAAATTTTTTAGGCAAACTATCCTGATCTTGACGATTTAATCTTTGTTCCTAAGGCTTGCAGAAAGTAGTTACAAGTAGCGACAAGCAGTAACAATCTGAACACCTTAAAATTTAAAAATTTTTAAGTTTTAGCAATAAAGCCTTCAGACAACTGCCTTTCAAAACACTAAAGTGAAAGACACAGTAATCTGTGACAGTCTCAGCAACCAATCCTTGCGGAAACGCAAACCATAACAACTAAACTTAAAGGTACAATTAACTGCAACAATGTGATTCTTGAAGTTTAACCGGCGTACTGAATGTTAGATGAGGTTTCGGAATTGAAGCCGAATCACGTTGACTTCTTGCCACGATATTTCGGCTGGCAGTCGTCCAGCCATCTTCAGGTGAGTTTCCGTCACTGGAGACTGCAATTTGTTTTCCTCATATGTGATATGTTACAATACAGTATCGCCGGTCTTTTGTGGCCTGTTGTTGGTGAGGCAATAAACTGCGTCACTGCAGTACAATTTGGAGGTATGGCAATGGAACTTAGAACCCCGTACCACCCTCCAACAGTGACAGCACTACATAAGTCACGCAGAAAAACTTAGCAAATAGGGTGGGAAACTAGTGGACTTAGCATGGGGGCCTAGTCCCTCCAAAGGATTCATCCGTGGTGGGTGTGCGAAGCCTATCGTTAGCTGTGGTCGGAATCAGATTCCTCTAGGATGGTTAGGGGAACTGGATGTCGATGCCAGGGGCGTGGAAGTGTGGTCCCAACGTGGCGTAACCCATGGACAGTGTCCCGCAAGGCATCCACTTTCTCATAGAGCCGCCGCGTGTTGTTGCGTATGATCGGCTTGATGGGGACGATATCCGCTTCCTCGTGGAGAGTAACAATTCTCGTGAGTGGCGGGGCTCCACCTGAGCACCTTGTTCTGCAGGCGCTGCAATGTCCGCATCCTGGTGACACTAATCGTGGCCCATGCAGCAGATCCATACGTGAGGGCAGGCAGGATAACTGCTCGGTAGATGCGGAGTTTGGTATGCAAGTTAATTTCCCTACAGTGGAAAGGGGGGGGGGGGGGGGCTACAAAGCCGTAGTCAGCTTTTGCCCCTTGTTGACGGCATACTCCGCATGACAGTGGAAGAGCAACTTGTGGACCATCCGGACCCTGAGATAGGTGGTTGTCGGGGGCCAGGGCACCTGCACAACTGCAACGAAATATTGCGTTGGAGGACTGGGGGCCCTTTGAAGAAACAGACTGCCGTAGTTTTGGCGTCATTGAGAGCTGTTTTGTTTGTCCAGCACCAGGTGATAGTGGCGTCCACCTGTCACTCAAGGCGGACGACGACAGCATCAGTAATACGGCTAGTGGTATATCGTGCTATGTCGTAAGCATATTGTGCCAGGTGGCACTTGGGGATGACTGGCGTATCATTCACGTAGAAATTAAAAAGCATGGGAGACAATACAAATGTTTATGGAGTGCCCACCGACAATTGGCGAATGCCGGAACACATTCCCCATTGAGCCACTACGAAAGTCCTACTGCAGAGGAAGTCATCCACAACCTTGACATTAATATCTGGTATTGGGGTCTGCATCAGCATCTTGTGTACGAGGTTGTCTTGACAGATCTTGTCGTAGGCGTTCTGCAAGTCCAGATGAACGGCAGCTGGCGACTTGGCTGTGTTGAAGCCTATGCTGACGTGATCAGTGTTCCATAGGAGCTGACGTTCGGCACAGAGGTGCGAAATGAATCCAGACTGTTCATGTAAGATCGCCCCAGCTGCCGCCACAGGTTGGGAAAGTCCCTGGAGGATCACAGATTCAAGGACCTTCGCCATAGTATTTAGGAGGCTGATAGGCCTGTTGCTGGTGGGGACCGTAGGGTCCTTGAACGGTTTGGGGTTCACAATCAGCTTGGCTTGTTTCCACTGAGGTGGGAAAAGGCTAGACGTGAGACAACAGTTTAAAATCCTGGTGAACAAGATAAGAGGCGTGTGAGGAAGGTAGCAAAGACGTTCATTTAAAATTCCGTCCAAACCAGGGGCCGACCGACCAAATTTCCGTCGTAGGATAAGCTGAATTTCTGCCATGGACATAAGGACAGGGACAGACTGGGTTGGGCGGTTGCAGAAAGTGGCAAAAGCTGTCAGGATATTGTGTTTGTCCTGTAGTTCATCCGGAGAAAGGTCCTGGACAAACGGGTGGTTTTGGGACTCAGACGCATCCGCCAGCATTTCCACAATTTCACAGGTATCATACGATAAGCTGGCTGCAGTGTGATTAGGATGGGCAGTCGCCTCCATAGAACACTGCAGGGCACGAATGACACCCCAGTGAGACATATGGTGGAGGAGAAAAGTGGACATCCTGTCCTCCCATTGCTTGGACCTCCAGTCGGCGAGTCGGTGGCAGAATTCGCGTTCGAGGCGTCTCATTTGGCATTTGCCCCAAGGATCGTGAAACTACTTCCACCGCCAGCAGCAGCAGTTCTTTTGTACCTTCAACTCCAGTAACAGGGGAGGCAAATCGTCCAGGGAGTTAAAGCCCAAGGTACAGTGAAGTTGGAGAGTTTCACTGCAGTCTGTATTTTGGCGATAAGGTAATCCACAGCATGGACTATATTGATCAGTGTTGTCAGGTCAAGGTCGTGTCGAGTGGTGTTAGTAAGTACCCTGGCAAACATGTCCCAATCGGTGAGGGTCACAGTGGAATGGACATCAAATGAAAGGGCAACATCGGTCAGGTGCAGGAGTACTGGGTCATGGTCGGAGGCCACTTCGTGGAGAACTCCCATTGAAAACTGAGGGGCGATTTTTTGAAAATGGCCACATCCAGAACGTCCGGCTGGCAGTTAGAACGGATTGGGGTATGGGTAGGTTTGTGGGGGCCGTAGACTGATAGTCCTAAAGTATCAGGTCAAGGAGGAGCCGGCCATTGGGGTTAGAGCCCAAGAATGCCAAGACAGTTGCTTGGCATTGAGATCCGGTGCAAAGATGAGCCTGTTGAAGGATGTCAATGTATGGAGGTCTGCTTCCAGCAGTGGCTTGTTTGGGCTCAAATACGCTGCTGCGAAGGTAATGACACCAAGGTGTGTGGAGGCAGTAACATCTTGATGTCTATGTGTTACATTGGCCAGAGAATCTCTTGGGTATGGAAAAAGAGGTTCATTGAGGAACACTGCCATTCCTCCACCACAGCAATCAAGATGCTCAGAATGGTAACACACAATGTTGCGAAGATGGAAATCGTCCGCCGGTTTGAGGTGTGTTTCGGTGTCCAGTAAAACATCCACATGACGGTAATGGAGGAAGGCGTTCAACTCTGTCTTAATCTGTTTTATGCAATTGGCACTAAAAATGTAGGTGACATGAGCCCAAGGGGGCTAGTGGTGGTCGATTCATCATTACAACAATATTTATCTAAGCACTTCCACTAGGGCGATGACCTTGGAGAGCCCATCCTCTGACCGACGGATTTTGTGTACAGTGCCATGAATAACAGCCCACCACTGGGGGAGGGCCTGATTCTGCTGTGGGCAGGGGCTGGTGTAGTAGTAGACAGAGTGGTGCTAGGGGTAGAAGGCTGGGATCTGGCCACAGTTGGACATAGAGGGGGCTGCACCTGGCTCCTGTAGTCCATGAGCAGTGGAAGCTGTCATGGAAGATGGACAGTCAGGAGGAGACCAGGCTGCAGCAACAGAGGATGTCACGGGAGTCTGGGCAGAAGATGGCACAGCTGCCACAAAACTGTTGGGCGCCTGAGTGGCTGGTGCCTGAGCAGCTGCTGTGGGTGGTGCACCAGGCTGGTTCCACAAAACAGGAAAGTTGGTTGTGTCCCATTGCGGTAGGGGCGCCCGATTTCTTCTTGGTTTCGTTTTGGGAGGATGGGAAGATTTTAGCGCCTTCTGGTAAACAGAGCACCCCCTCCAGGATGCCATGTGGTGTTGATCATGGATCATGGCCAAACACCTGGCACAGGTAGGTTTATCCGAGGTGGGCAGCGTGCAGTTCTCCACTAAATGGGGGTTGGCACACTTAACACACCACAATGGCAGGGAGCAGTAATTCCCAGTATGTTTTAAACGTTGACATGTGAGACAGATGACTGGCCCTGTGCGGCCCTCGTATGATTCAGTCCGGACCTTCAAGTACAGAAGGTACCAGGTATGGTAAATCCACCCTGTCCTCCCTCCAGGAAAGGGAGACCACATGGGTAGGGCAGCAGATCAACACCCAGGTCTCTGGATCCCTCTTGCTACACTGGTGGACCAAAGGGTCTTCAAAATGGAGCTGAAGCAGTTCTGCTTGACCTCATATGCCGTAACCTCTGGTGGCAAGTCCTTGATGAAATTTTGGTTGGGCGATTACTCAACATCTGGTAAGTAAAGTAAGGCATCGCCTATGATTTGACGAAGTCAAGAATAGTAAGATAGTCGTCCCTACTGTTGAGCAGGTATCTCACATGATCTGTATGGTAAACAGCTCGCAATTGACCGAATATGAGCCGCTGGAGCTCAGTGTTCAGTTTTGTATAATTAGTGATATTATATACCACAATAGTGAGTATCTTCTCTTTCTTCAGCGGGCTTGACGGGATCTCTTGAGAAGGAGGGTCGGGACCAGGAGCCATTTCCTCATCCACAGGACCATCAGGTGCTGCGTACCCTGGGAGGGAGGTATCCGAGCGCGATCAGCTGTCACCATGGCCTGTGTGGGCGGATGAGCGTCTGGAGCTACGGCTAGAGGACTTGTCGACTGGTTCAGGGTGCCCAGAAGACTCCCCACGGTGGCGGGACAACACAGGAAGAGGTGCACTCACAGGTACAGCCAGGTGGTGGTCAGACACAGCTGAGGCATTGACTGCCGCACTGCGAGAAAGATCAATTACCAAGCTGTCAGTTGAGTCGTTGGACGACGACGGTATGCAAGTATGGTGCCTGACACGGGACGGTGGACAGTCGTCACGGTGATCATGGGGATCGGTTTCAGTGCCAGTGGTATCCACCGGCTATTTGTGGCCGTTGGCGTGATTCAAACGATCCTTCGCCTGCTGCGAGGTGGGCGGTACATCAGGCACGTCTCGAAGCTGGGGTGAGCGGCGTTCCGACGTGATTCACCCCAAGAGGCAGTGGTGGATGCGTCAGAGAGCCGAAAAGGTTTCAGACATGGGTCCTCCTGGCGTATCCAGGGGCCCAGCACGAGAGGACTAAGCACACCAAAAACTTCCCAGCTAGTCTGGTGTAAAAACTACTAAATACCAACGCCGAGAAGGCACGTAAACTACGCTGATATACGGTGAAAAGCACAAAGACGCGACACGGAAACGCACTCGTACAGTAAAACACGTCCAGGGATCCAACCTTGAACACATGAAACTGCAAGTTACCGGCGTCGGCTGTATAGCAAAAATTGACTCGGAAAAGCATGCGCATTGACGGCTTTCTCAGGAAAGTCTTCTAGCGAAATCCGTGCCCTCTACAAATACTGTTCTATCTGTGGCGCGCAGACGCATGCGTGTAGGCTGAAACTACATGTCCGCCCTCTGACGGAATGCGCACTCGCGTCGCTAAAAGCCAGACGTCAGATGTCGCCAGATGTGTCATTAAGAATAAACTGTCGTCTCTCAGAAGAAATTAGAGAGATCACTGGGTCCCCAGTTAAAAGCCGCCGCCACGATTTATAGGATTTTGAGCTAGGCGTATTTCCACAGACTCTTTAATTACTGAACCCAAAAAGTTCTCTCTGAAACCAAGATTTTCGCGGCAGAAAAATCCATAGCATGTCTTGTTGTAATACAGTGCTCGGCTACGGCCGACTTACTGGGCTGCGAAAGGCGAGTGTGGCGCTCATGTTTAACGCATCTTTCATGTAGGCCCTACTGTGGGTGTCGTCTGACCGATGTAAGCTTTGTCACACTGGTAAGGAATTTTGTAGATACCGTTCTTTCGCAGGTCCAGATCGTCTTTTACCGAACCGAGAAGGTTATGTCATGATCGCGTGGGTATAAGTGACATAAAAAATCGATAGAATTGCTAAAAATGATGCAAAATACGTATAAATTTATAGAAAATACGCTGAAATGAGGGGAAATTGAGGAAGTAATTACTTGTCTTCTGGTTGGCGCAGAACAATTCTTTTACCTGGGGACAAGTATGTGACAGCAAGAGGAATCAGAGAAAACGTAGACACGGAAGCGAAGGGAATCATGGAAACAGCTCCTTTTTTTTTTTTTTTTCTTCGAGGCAGCATTCTACTGTATGTCTATCGAGGTAATAACAGTGCTCTAAACTTACATGCATCTGCGTTAAAGGATAACAGAGAGTGAACGGGGTGATCGAGTGAGATAGAGCTGCAACAAGGTACGATCTAATGGCAGACTGATGAAGCATTGTAGAGAGGGAGGGAGATGTTGGCGCAGGTCATTCCACCATTTTTTCCGCTGTTCTGTCACGATGCATCAGTTACGTGACATAGCCTGCGTTCGACTCGTATACAACCAAGCGTTGTGTATTTGACATACAGTACTATCTGTTTGACATACAGTACTATCTGCTTGCGATTGTTAACAGCAAATCTGTCTGTCGTCGGAGGACTTCCATCTCATGTGTGATGAAACGCATCCATCCTCTTTCGACACATTCCTCTAAACGAACGAAGATTTTTGAGATGTACTCCATTCCCTTGTTGCATCTTGGGTATTAAATCGATACTTCAGTTTCATAAATAAGATGATTCTGTTAGCGATAGGTGTTTGTGACACTGCAGTAATCATGTATACATCTGCTTGAAAGATGTCCTGTTTACAGAGTTAGTGGTGGCAAGACGTGTAATTTCACATGCTTGACGTCGCTGCTATGCGTTTATCTGTTCCCTTGTAGGAGGTGTTCTCCTTTACTAACGATAATTTTATATAGGACTGATGAGAGCTTAGTGTAATTTCTGAACTGTAATCGGATGTGAAGTGTGGACGCTATACATCTCTGGATAGCTGCATTGTACACCTATCATACCGAGCCACTCTTTTAAGGAAGTAGTTTTCTCGTTTCACAGTTTGTTACCATAGTTTATCGCAGAGAAATCTGCTAGAAGGATGTATGTCATGCCATGGAGATATATTCCTTACATTGGAATATCAACAGCTCTGCATTCCACAGGACCGTTAGGTTGGGAACTCTAGCGATCGAACATTATAGCCTGTTTTAAGTGTAGAACTGTGTAGCCTTAGGAGTGCATATGTTGATATTTTCTCTTACCAATACACTCCTGGCACTGAACCCAGACATTAGAACAATACTTTAAAATTGATAGCGTTGTTGATTGACGTAAAATGCTTCGAACTCCATCTGTCTGAGCTCCATCATGCATAAAAATCACCCGTTTCTTGTTTTTCTTAACGGTCTGCTATTACATCACAACAATTTCAAATCTGTGACTATACACCGATAATGGATGCTAATCTCATGGACAAGGGCGGATCTAGATAAATTTTGTGCACTTGGATGGGCGAGGACTCGGCAAGCTCCATTCATTCGCGAGACGCGGAATGTAGTGGTGTACCTCTGGTCAGGTGCAGATTAAAACGGTGACGGTGCTGCAGGGCGGGCTGGTCAAAGACAGTGCAAGGCGTCTTTCAGTTTCTAATTTTATCTTAAGACTGCGATAACGCTCTGTGACTCCCATCCACACAGAGATAGAGCGCAAATTAAGCACTACTCTCGAGTTGTTAGAAATATGTAGAGTGCTGTCTGGTACACTTTGATGATGCATATGTTTGAGAATTAATAATGAATGGATTTACTGCGCGGTCCTCTACCTATATTCGCAACAATACTCACAAAGTAGAGAATGAGTGGTTTAGCTATGATACTGAAACTGGGAAACATGCTGTTGCATCAATGGTCGGTGTTGACAGTACTGTAAAATTGCTAAAATTGTCATCACTATCAACTGTGATGCTTATTATATCCGTACATCAGTGTGTCTTTTCCATCCCATCCATCCACTGGCATGCTGTTCGTTACCATATAATGATTGGCTGACATCGCTTGTTTCGGTTGGAGAAAGAGTTTTAGTGGAAGGGCTACACCTTTTGGGGATGGCAAGCACCGAAACAGTGATCACGTACACGACTGCAATATGAGGAATCAGTCGAAACGGAATGCAGAGCCATCAGCTATTCTGTCACTGTGACAGATGAGTTTAAATGTAGAGGTCGTTAATCACCTCCAGAGTGCAGTTTGGAATCTCTCCACAACACCACCAAACTCTTCCAGTTCCCTTATGTTGTAAATGTATTTTATTTAGAGTCATCCAGTGTTTGTGGTGTGTTATGGAAGCAGCAGTAACAATATGATTTACACCATGCAACGTCTAGTTTTCTCCGAGAGGCAATGGATCAGAATGCGTTGATGTCAGTTTAGAACGAGACACGGACCTCGAAGTTCTGGCGGAAAAATAAAATGTGTGGCAACGTACAAAGCGTGGTACAGCAGAAAAAAAAACAATGTTTCAAACAATGATACAGGGTCATAGGGAGCGTCTCTTGTGACTTACAGTATAGTCTGCGGGATACAATCATCCTCTTAAAGTACAGGAGATGAAGCTTTAAACTGGTCTGTGCAGTCGGTCAATACCTGTATATTTAACCGGATCGTCACATGTGCTCGATGCCAGCATGCATGCGATATTTGTTTTTGATACAGGGGAGGAAAGAGATGTGGTAAAAATGTTATTGAGTTCTCTATAAGATGAAGTTAGTGGAGCTTTTATAGTTCATAGTTTTCCTATGTTGGATGGTACAGAATAATGAAGATAGCATGTTGAGGTGCTTGACATGAATAGGCCCTGAGGGATGCAGATCTGAAGTACTTGTATGTAGTGCAGTAGCAAAATCCTCGTCCTTATCCCAGTTCCTGTTTCTATCCAGTCCTGTAGTAGTAACTCAGCTTAGCCTGTTTCTACATGGGTTGCAGAAGGTGGTAGATATAGCTTTCTCTGACTTCTACTCAGTTCTGACTTACATTGGAATGATCACATGCGCAAAGTTGCAGGGATGGTAGCGCAGAGTCTGGGGGGCAGATGCAAGATTCATAGGGACTACCTAAAACCATGTTGGAATTTTACTGTAGCAGATAGGTTTCGAGATAGGAGAGTACCAGAAATGTGATTCACTGGTGGCTGTAATCATTAAACGACTTCTCCATAGAATCGAACACTGGTATGTTGTTGAATGGAAAGACTTGATTCCAAATTCTATACAGCAATTCTACCAAAAGCATAGCACTAGAGATCTGAAAAGCTAGTGTACATTTCTTATGACCTCAATCAGCACACCGTCTACTACCGTATGTGATGCTTCTCAATCAATCATCACGTTTAGTCCAGTCGATATATCACCGAACGTGTCGTTTAATGTACTCTTTTAGGTTTGTGTTTCCTGCTAGTCCAATTGCTAAAACTGGTT
The DNA here is from genome assembly GCF_023897955.1 of Schistocerca gregaria. Taxonomy (NCBI): domain Eukaryota; kingdom Metazoa; phylum Arthropoda; class Insecta; order Orthoptera; family Acrididae; genus Schistocerca; species Schistocerca gregaria. The sequence continues at coordinate 503,486,449 of NC_064924.1, read as the reverse complement.
CTGATTCTTGCACCCTTAAACAGCTGACATTAATCCGGATTCGCAAAATGCGAAATCATTTCGTAGTATTTACCACAGCTCTAATCTTCAGAGCAGTGTGTATTTCTCCAGACATGCGTGAATATCTGAAGGACGTTACAATGTGAAGACGCAGACACTGTATAGACACAGATATTGCAACCATAAGTAACGTATGTTGTAAACAGTTCAGATTTTATCCTAGGACACTAACCAAAAGCCCAAAAACACCCAACACCCAACAGACAACGCTGTGAAAAGAGGAGGAGGTTGAGAGACAACGACGTGAGAACAGTAATCAGTCGCAATACAATGTACTAAGTAAAGCACTGCAAATAAGTTCAGCCATACTCTGACGTTGAGAATAGCTTTTTCTGCTCCCAGCATAACAGCTGTCGTAGCCACAGGCTGGCGAACAGACTCCTGATACGCCGATACTATGTGACTGTTCATTCAGCTGGAAATACAACGCCACCAGCAGGTCACAGCCACTAGTACAGGTGGGTTCACTGGATGTCGCATCCGCCGCTTCCACGAGCGCACAGCCCCCCGTACACAGCGGAGGGAAATGCTCTGCAGTCTTCTACTGTTACTTGCCAACTGCTGGGGCCAGCAAGATATTCGGGCCCTGCGGCGTACGTCACAGCACGAATGCCAGCGGTCGTCTGCGGTGGGGAGTGACAAATTTAGTAATTATTAACTGCGCGTTTAAATGTACGCAAACTCTCGATAACACACGACAACTCTCGAGCGACATATTTACGTTGCAATTCAAAGAGTTGTATACGCAAAAGATGGTCTTAACAAGTAACACATTTTGCACTTAATAACAGTCACACAGTCTAAAATATAAACATGCAAAAACAAACATGGAAGACTAAACGACAGAAAACAAGAAAGCGAAAAATGGCCAGATGACGGATTGATAAGCTTCTAGCTCTCCAAGTGACGTGGCAGCGAACCAAGAGTCTGCTACCAGAAGCACTCATACGAGTTTCACCCCCGCGGGGGACTGTATTTCTCGTGGGTCCCACTAACTGCCCACTGCTGTTGGCCCCAGCACTTGCTCGCCACGCCTCACTCCTTAGCGTACCAGAGACTGAGTCCAGTGCTAGGCTTTCTCCCAGACTTGTAGCAGTGGCCAAAGAGGTTACTTTAGCCACCACAACAGCGCCACTCTTCAGTGTGGAGAATGAGAGTATTGACTCTCGCCAGCTCAATACCAGAAAAATCAGACTTCAATATAATATACTCAACGTCTACTCTGTGAGAAAGCGTGCCACTGATGAACCCAATCTAACCTGACACAGTTGATTATTGCTGACGAATTCAGTTGAAATTTGGACGGACTACAGTTTTTAACGTCAGTCTCTCAGTAGATAAATATTGCATATGACTTTGAATAATGTTTCACATTCGACGTTAACTGTGGCGACAACTGGAAGTGTTGCACTGTGACGTTAACTGCTGATACCTGCTGAGTGATGACTGCAGTAACTGAGATAACTGGCCGAGTGTTGGCATGCGATTGTTTAAATGACGTGCATGGCATATGGATGTCATTCTTTGACCTATTTGCGAGATGCATCAAATAGTTCTGAGTTTCTTCGCTCTCAGTGGACACACGTAAGTATTGGCGGTTGAATGGTCTATTTGATAGTCTTGTAGTCTGTGCTATCTAGGAAGCGGCTCATCATAAGTGTGGCGCCGTGCTGAAAATGTCTGTTGTGTGGCCTGTGTAGCACTTCTGCCGAACATCAGTAGACGAAAGTATTTTCTCATTATTCTTAACACTCGAATAAATCAAAATTTTGTGGCACATGCACTGTAAAAATTTTCTTAATAGTGCAAGAAAGATCACGATGGAAACATGATAGTCTTCCATTACATTAACGGCACAGCAGCAACAAGCTAGGTATCATCATCATTGAAAAAGAAAATCGTTATTGTGTCTACATATAAATTTACACTCCGCAAGCCACTTGTCGGCGAAGGCTGTTTCTGGCAGCGTTAACCGACCCCCTTCCCCCCTCCTCCCTTTTCCTCTTTCATTCACTAATGGCGCATGATAAGACTGACTGATTGTCGGTAAACTTTTGTATCAGCTTTTATTTCTCGAAGTTTCTTGTTGTGATCATTTCTTGAGATGTGCGTGGAAAGAATAAGGCGTTGTCCCACTCTTCCCGCAACGTACTCTCTCGGACTTGGAACAGAAAGCCTCTCTATAATGAACAGTGTCTCTCTCGTATAACATGTCATTGAAGTTTTTTTTAACATCTCCATAACGCCCTCTCGCTGACTGAAGAATCCCGTGACAAAACGCGCCGCTCTTCGATGGGTCTCTTCTCTATCTGTTCTATTAGTCTACCTGGCAACAGTACTCAAGAATAGGCCGAAAAAGTGTTTTGTAAGCCACTTCCTGTGCGGATGAATAGAAGATTCTTCCTACGAATGTCAGTCCGGTATAACAAGGCGGACGTTTGTGGAACCTATTATCCAGAAGGCGTGACATTGGTTTGCGGCGTTGTTATGTTGATACTATTTGATCAAGTCCCATTGATGTCATGTCGTTGAAGTTCTGTTAGAAGTTTCCTTCAAATATCACAGAGAAAAGTTACTGTTACGTCAGGGCAAGCGAAAGTAAAGTCGGTGTCGTAATTTGGCGACTGTGAGAAAATGGTTCAAATGGCTGTAAGCACTATAGGACTTAACATCTGAGGTCATCAGTCCCCTAGACTTAGAACTGCTTAAACCTAACTAACCTAAGGACATCACACACATCCATGCCCGAGGCAGGATTCGAACCTGCGACCGTAACAGCCGCTTGGTTCTGGACTGAAGCACCTAGAACCGCTCGGCCACAACGTCCGGCGGCTGTGAGAGATAAACAGTACTTCCAACGCCACGAAATTCGGCATATTGTGCACCATAACTTAGCGACAACCCCATCTCGATATATTTATTCATTCTAGATACATTTGGGGTGGCCTGTCTTAGCTGCCTCATCCTGCATACGAGGTCTGAACAAATAATTCCGGAACTTGGTGGGCAAAATTTTTCCACGCTTACCTTTACTAATTGTGCACGGTCTCCTCCGAAATATTCTCCTCCACAATTGCTACACCGCTTCCAAAGCCGTTTCCACTTCCAGAAGCAGTCTTGGTACACCTCTTTCTGGATCGCGAAAAGTCCACAGGGGTCAGGTTTAGAGAGTACGAAGCATGAGGCAGCACAGTGATTTAATTTTTTGCGCAGAAGTCACGCATCAACAGGGTTGAATGTGCGGGTGCATTATCGTGATGCAAGAGCCAAGAGTTGTATCGCCACATTCCTTCTCACAGGATTTCATAATATGATTCAACTGAAATGTTACATTCTTCTGCAACCTCTCGGACTGTCAGTACTCGACCGGCACGCACAATAAGCGTCGTGGGAAGACGTAGGGCGTCCTGAACGAGGCTCATATTTGAACACCGTACGGCCATTTTTAAAGCGCGTGAACCGTTCGTAACACAGAGTACGACTTACGCACTCACAACCGTTAGCCTTCTGCGTCATGTGTTCGGTCTCTGTAAAGATTTCCTTAAGTTTCACACAAAATTTAATGCAGACGCGTTGCTCCTCAAAGTCTGCTGTCTAGAAATTAGCAAACTGTGCTCAAATATTATTTAATAAAATTGCAACCAAATAGCCATATACAGTTACTTTGCTTAACATTTTACATTTACATTTTACATTTTTGCATATTCATTTATTGATTTCACTCTTTTACTGCACAGTTCTATGTGATATCGTTCACAGGCTTCGCTACACAGCTCACATACACATGTTGTGGTTGGGTCGTGATAAGGTTTGTGTTTGCAGATTAGATGACGAAAGCCGCGAATAGAAAGTCTAGTTACGACTTGTCGCTGTTCGAAGTTTGGATCTGTCTATGAGCGGTTCTTCATTGCTTTGGTGCCACAGAACTCCGGCCATATTTTTTCTCGTTTTTCCCCCATGATCTTCAGTTGCTTTCTGGAAGCCCTGGTGTGTGGCATCGTATATCGAAATTTGATGTCTTCAATTACGAATGTCTCTCTCGCTAGCAGGTACACTTGTCTAGATCTTGTTGTCTTTTCAGATAAGTCGATTTTACCTTTTCTAGTGTTTCTAGATTTTTTTTTCTGTCAGGTGGTCCCATATAAACTCCATCCCATAGGCCTGGATTGGCAAGATTTTTGTGTTGAATAATTTCATGGCTGCTTCTAGACAGAGTACGCGGATGTTTTTGATGTCCTGTATTGCTATTATTGCTTGGGCTGCACGTTCTGTTGTATGTTTTATGAAGCATTTGGCTGTTGGTTGCAATGTCACCCCTAGGTATTTAAAGTCTGATGAGATTTTTATTTTTTGCCCTCTGATGCTGATTTCGGCATTCTTGGGTGTTTTCCGTCCTTTTCTGAAAATTACCACTTCTGTCTTTGTTTTGTTTATATGTAGTTTGTGTTCACTGAATCATTTGTCTATTTTCTCAATGATCTTGCAGCTTCTGTATATCTGTTATACCTACGGCTACGTCGTCAGCGATGCATATACATATACATCTTCTCCATTTTCTCCAATTCGGAGCACTTCTTCAGTGGCAAGAATGTACAGCAAAGGGCTCATTGGGTCACCTTGTAAGACTCCGTTCGATTGCAGAACGGGGTTCGAGAAAGTGCTCAAATACAGCACTGAACAATAACTAACAGACATACAACGATGCAACTTCTGGCAGTTACACATCAAACACAGGCGTGTGCAGGGATGTCAACCGAATTTCGCTCCAACACACCATTGGCGCGAAATTACGAATATTCTGGAATGTTTTGAACATACCTCGTAATAGTCGAATTCTTTGTATATGGCTAAACCAGATAAATACTCATGACGTCACGACTAAAGCTGAAGGATTAAGAGGGGACATGTATGACTCCCTGATAAAGTTAGGGAGAAGGTTATTTTTTTCTTCTGTAACCTACCGCCGCCAAAGATTCAACTGGGATTAACATCTGTGACCGAACCTTTACCAACTGAAGACCTGGGCTTAATTGGCAATTAGTGGATGTAACTAAAACGAGCCGAAACCGGTTATCGAGTCAAATAGAAAGGTGACTTAGCCTGTGTCTTCCTCTATATCGGAAGTGATCTCAGTGCTCTGTGGTCGTTACGGTTGATGTGTTGTCAGTGGGCGACTGAGAGGAGTGAATCTCGGTAGAGAGGCCGACTTACAGCGGAGCACTTGTACGGTTTATCGGGCAGCCCGTGGCGCGTGGCGCGTGGCGCGTGCTGCAGTGACCGGCCGCTGCGCGCCGTCTCCGGTATCGCCGGCGGCTGCCACACAGGAGCGGCGCGGAGTACAGTGTTTCTCACGCCCTGGCGCTGGGCCGCGCCGGCCCGGTGACCCGCTGCGGGGTCGCGGCAGCGACATCCGACACCGCAGCCGCTCCCGTGGGGCGCCCCGCCGCCCTGGGAAAGCGCCGCCACCGCTACCGCCACCACCGTTGCCCTCCGCCCACCGTGAAGGCCCGCCGCGTGTGCTGCGAGTATATCACGATTAAAAACCCCCAGCTGCCGCCTACTCCACTACCGAAGATGTGACGCACTGTTAGCCCGTATTCATCCGCTGACAACGGAAGACGCGGTGCTTAAGCCCGCTCGTCTGCTGGGCACATATTTGTCCAACTACATGTACATGGGAACTCTTCAAATCACACTTAAATGCCTGCCAGAGGGTTTATCGAGCCACCTTCATAATGAAACTTCCTGACAGATAAAAACTGTGTGCCAGACCGAGATTCGAAATCGGGACATTTGGTTTTCATGGGCAAGTGCTCTACCAACTGAGCTACCCAAGCACGCCTCACGACCCGCCCTCACGGCTTCAATTCTGCCAGTACCTCGTCTCCTACCTTCCAAACTTCACAGAAACTCTTCTGTGAACCTTGCAAAACTAGCACTTCTGGAAGAAAGGATGTTGCGGAGACATGGCTTAGCCACAGCCTAGCAGAGTGAAAATCTCTTTCTGGAAACATCCCGTAGGCTGTGGCTAAGCCATGTCTCAGCAATATTTTTTTCTTCCACAGGTGCTAGTTCTGCAAGGTTCGCAGAAGAGCTCCTGTGAAGTTTGGAAGGTAGGAGACGAGGTACTGGCAGAATTGAAGCCGTGAGGACGGGTCGTGAGATGTGCTTGGGTAGCTCAGATGGTAGATGTTGTGTACATAGTTCCTCCTAGTCAGCGCGCACACAACTTTCCCGATAGAGCGCGCCCCGCTAAGCACAACAGCGCAGGCGCAGTCCTCGTCCGTCTACGCACTACGAGACGGCGCTGCCATAGAGACGGACAAAATTCTGCTTCCGCCGATCCGCGTATGAGTATGTAACGCAGCCAATGAGATTGCTGCTAACGTAGAACCTTTTCCCCTTGCGGTTCACACTCGCGCAGTGATACATGAACGCGGGAGGTATTATAACGACTGTACAGATCTCCGATTCGTCTGTACCAGCCTACATTTGTCTGTACCAGTCTATAGTCAAGTTTCAGTCTGCGTCTAGTAAGATTACCATATTCCTGTAGCCATGAAGATAAATGTATAGACACTTTTGTCAAGTATCAGAGATATAAGTGAGAATAAGATTAACGTACCAATACCAAAGGAACTTCAGATTGTCAATTGTAAATAGCATCCAGAACCAAGTTAAGTAATATTTATGCTTGATATTATTTTAATAAATGTGTGTGAAAATTAATCCAGTTCTGTTTAAAGTTGGTCACCGTCAATCTGCTACTCTAAGCGTGCAAGTGGCATTTCTATCGTCTGACCTAACGGCAGAAGTTAAACACGCCACGATAAGACCACGAGACACAGTACTGACACTCGCCTACTTCGTAAGAGCGCAATTCAAATCATCTGTGTGTACTGAAGGTCTTACAGTACGCTCACCACAGTAGAGCATTTGCCCGCGAAAGGCAATGGTCTCGAGTTCGAGTCTCGGTCCGGCACACAGTTTTAACCTGTCGGCAAGTTTCATATCGGCGTTCACTCCGCTGCAGAGTGGTTCAAATGGCTCTGAGCACTATGGGAGTTAACATCGTAGGTCATCAGTCCCCTAGAACTTACAACTACTTAAACCTAACTAACCTAAGGACATCACACACATCCATGCCCGAGGCAGGAACCGTATGGCCACCGCGGCCGGCCGCTGCAGAGTGAAAATCTCATTCTGGCACCTTCATAATAATTCTCTATTATTCCACTCTCCAAAAGCGCACGGAAAAGACGAGCAACTGTATCTTTCCGTGCGAGCTGATCCACCTTATTTCATTACGATGATCGTTTCTCCTTTTGCAGGTCCGCGTCAGCAAAATATTATCGCATTCGTAGGAGGAAGTTGTTGATTGAAATTTTGTGAGAAAATTCCACCTCAAGGAAAAACGCCTTTGTTTCAATGGTGTCCATCGCAAATCCTGCATCATGTCCGTGACACTCTCTTCCCTGTTTCACGATAATACAGAACGTGCTGCTCTTCTCCGATCTTTCTCGATGCATTCCGTTAATTCTATCTTGTAAGGATTCCAGACCGTGCATCAGGACTCTGAATGAGGACGGACAAGGGTGGTGTGAGCAGTGTGTTAAATAGACCTGTTACAATTTTTAAGTGTTCTGCCAATAAAACGCACCCTTTGGTCGCATTCCCACAACATTTTCTATGTGTTCTTCCCAATTTAAGTTGTTTATAACTGTAAATCCTAGATATTTTACTGAATTTACGGCCTTCAGATTTGGCTGATTTATCTTGTAACCGCCGGCCGCGGTGGTCTCGCGGTTCTAGGCGCGCAGTCCGGAACCGTGCAACTGCTACGGTCGCAGGTTCGAATCCTGTCTCGGGCATGGATGTGTGTGATGTCGTTAGGTTAGTTAGGTTTAAATAGTTCTAAGTTCTAGGGGACTAATGACCACAGAAGTTGAGTCCCATAGTGCTCAGAGCCATTTTTTTAGCCAACTATGGGACTCAACTGCTGTGGTCATCAGTCCCCTAGAACTTAGAACTACTTAAACCTAACTAACCTAAGGACATCACACACATCCATGCCCGAGGCAGGATTCGAACCTGCGACCGCAGCAGTCGCACGGTTCCGGACTGCGCGCCTAGAACCGCGAGACCACCGCGGCCAGTCCCATAGTGCTCAGAGCCATTTGAACCATCTTGTAACCAAAGTTTAACGGATTCCTTTTAGCATTCATGTGGATAATCTCGCATTTTTCATTAATTAGGGCCAATTGCCAATTTTTGCACCATACTTATCTTTTCTAAATCATTTTTTAATTTGTTTTGGTCTTATGATGACTACTAGTCGATAAACGACAGCGCCATCTGCGGAAAACCTAAGCCGGCTGCTCAGATTGCGTCGTAAATCGTTTATGTAGATAATAAATAGCAGAGGGCCTATAACACTACCTTGTGGAACGCCAGAAGACACTTCTATTTTACCCGATAATTTTACGTCAGTTACTGTGAACTGTGAATTCTCTGATAGGAAATCACGAATCCAGTCACGTAACTGATACGATATTCCATAAGCACGCTTTTCATCACAAGCCGCTTGTGTTCTACATCTACATCTACATCTACATCCACACTCCGCAAGCCACCTGACGGTGTGTGGCGGAGGGTACCCTGAGTACCTCTATCGGTTCTCCCTTCTATTCCAGTCTCGTATTGTACGTGGAAAGAAGGATTGTCGGTAAGCCTCTGTGTGGGCTCTAATCTCTCTGATTTTATCCTCATGGTCTCTTCGCGAGATATACGTAGAAGGGAGCAATATACTGCTTGACTCTTCGGTGAAGGTATGTTCTCGAAACTTTAACAAAAGCCCATATCGAGCTACTGAGCGTCTCTCCTGCAGAGTCTTCCACTGGAGTTTATCTATCATCTCCGTAATGCTTTCGCGATTACTAAATGATCCTGTAACGAAGCGCGCTGCTCTCCGTTGTACAGAGTGCCGTGAGCCCTCGTTTAATTTAGCGTAGTTCCCTCAGATTCGGAATCCCTCTGGCCGAAAGAGCGAATGGAGCGTTACTGTCGCCGGTGGAGGGGCAGGTAGGAGAAGAAGAGAGTTAAGGGCTGCCGCGACCGTGTGACACGGACGGCGAAGAGCGTTATTGACGCGGCGTGTTGTGGCCATGCGTCTGCCGTGGCCCATTGGCAAGAGTTGTGCCTTTGCTCACTGCGGTTTTGACGGGGCCGAGGGTCGGTCGCAAACGTTAAAAGCTACTTCGGCAGACCGCACGATATTCGGCGTTCCCTCTGCTATTAAAGATGCAAACAGTTTGTGTCCATTGTAGTGCCGGGTTGGAGTCCGGTGTGACCTCTACAAGCACTGGACGCGATCGGGTCTGCTGGATGATACCCGTGGGTTTTCGACTATGAGTAATCTTCGTTACATCCTTCTCGGCGCTCTCTAAGCAAACGTTTGTCAATGGGCGCTGGTGTTTACGAGAAATCACGGTGAGCATCAGACTGGTGTCGTATTGTGGCTATTTTGACTCCGTATCCTGGTTGCCCGTTGTTATGTGTTATTTATGAAGGTTTTGCCTGGTACTACTTGAGTCCAGTTCTGTCAATGTGTGTGTGCTTGTGGCTGTCACTGTTCCAAACTGATTTTTAGTATCTAAGGGTATAGAATGCGGATGTCATTCGTCTGATTTACGAAATGTACTTCATTGTCAGTGAAAATTGTTGAATCTAGCCACCTTTTTTTTCTGAGACATTTCTATAGTTACCTGTTGGTTGGTATCACGAGCTCGAGCTTCTACTAAATTGTTTACATCTAAAAAAAGAACTAAAGAAGAATTTCTGCATTTGTAGTATGTTGATTTTTACCAAATAATTAACGAGTTGTCTCTGTGTTACAGGATACGTGATTGTATCTGTTGTTAACTGTGATCATGTTAAAGATGCCCGAGTACCGGGATTGAAATTTTTAGTGAAAGTTTCTGCTATTGTGATTGTAGCAACCGCCGTCCTATGTTAGTAGAGAAGGAGGATAGTTGCTACTGGCGTCGCCTCTGTCACCGCCTCTCATCATAAATGTGAACCACCTTTGTCGGTCATTTTGGCAGCTTCGAAGGCAATGACGTTTTGATAATTACTGGAAACAGCCGATGGTTGATATTTGCGGCATAATCATTTGATTATATGTTTTGCTATTTGTAATGTAAATATATTTTTTTGACTTCGTTTGATATTCTTTACTAAAACGAAGTGATGTTATACTGTTGCCCTTTTAAAATGTTTGCCATCAGCTGGTTATTGAAATTCAGTCTTTTCAGTTAATGTTATTCTTGGATATTTGCTTTAAAAAATAAATCATTAGTGTTTTTAGATACGTTAATAAATTCATTATGGCTCAGTACCTTTCCACTCAACACCAGCTCCCTACCGCATTTCCTACAGCGTAAAAAGCCCTCTGAAGATCTAGAAATACGGAATCAATTTCAAATCCCTTTGATCGAGATTGAACTGTACACGAAACATTCGCTGCGCTGCTATAACGGAGTCACCACTTCTAACGAAACTGAACAAACGATGTTGCAAGTTCCCAATGCTCCATTGTAACTGAAACGGCGCCTTGTGTGGAGAATAACTAACCCCCCTTCCCCTCCACGCTCTCCTACCACCACCGTGCTCTCAGCACTATGCAGGTAGAAACCGTGTGTCCTCCAAGTGTCACCCTCCACATCTGATATGCAGGGTGTATAAAACAAGTGTGCCAAACATTAGTCACTTATTCTTGACGTAAAAACGCTATACGACGGACGGTGACTCCCATCACGAACTGTCCAACTAAGCACGTATCTCTCCAGTGCATAGTCAAGTGTTCTCTTAAAATTGAACTATAGTTCTTCTACATGCTCCGGTTCTAGGCTAAAAGTTTCAAACTCCTCATCGAGGTACGACTATACTGCTTAATTATCTAGTTTATTGAACATATAAATCTCACTAATTTCTTTAGATGCCGATTTTACTTCGGTAATCATTGTTACCACTACCACCTCAGTTAAAAAAAATGGTTCAAATGGCTCTGAGCACTATGGGACTTAATATGTGAGGTCATCAGTCCCCTAGAACTTAGAACTACTTAAACCTAACTAACCTAAGGACATCACACACATCCATGCCCGAGGCAGGATTCGAACTTGCGACGTTACGGTCACGCGGTTCCAGACTGAAGCGCCTAGAACAGCTCGGCCACATCGGCCGGCACCTCAGTTTCGATTAGGACTTCCCCAAAGAAATCAACCCTAAATAGTTGTTTTGCAAATCAAACTGCATTTTTTGTAAAAAATGTAATTACTTACCTTACTTATTACAAAAAATCGCGAAGTGAACTGTTTGGTAATCTATAACTAACAAAACTCTATCATTATGGATCCCACTGATGATGCCTTAGAAAAGGAGAAGGCGAAACGCGTATGGGATGAATAAAATAACTAGCAGCAGGAAAAGGCAGTTTGATTTGCAAAACAACTATTTATATGCTTGCTGCGGAAGGTGGCCACACAAACAAACTTGGAAATCAACCCTGTTTGTACCATTGGGTCTAATATATACTGCTGTAGGGAATTTGAGGACGGTTGTAACTTTCGCATGATATTTCAGTGCCTTGTAACACATATCGATGAAACTTGGAAAATACATAGAAAGAACCTGCAGTATAGTAAAGAAGATATATGAAATAAATAAACTATGAGACGAAAGGAATTGTCACTTTCTTTCAATAATTACACTGATTCACCGCGATTCAGGTTAGTCCCGTGGACATTAAAAAATACGGGATGTCGATCCTAATAGCGTGTGTGAGCACAAGGGACGGCAGTGCATGCACCCACTCTGGCCACAGGGTTGGTAAGGAGTCATTTTGTAGTAGGGTTCTCCGGTCCTCCACTAACGCAATCGGCCGCTGCTGAATTGTCGTTCGTACTTGTGGACGCACTCCAAATGTGCTCGATGGGATTTAAGACGGAGGAACGGACAGGCTAGTCCAGTCGAAGAATATCCTCTCGTTTCAAGAGCTCCTTCGCTTGTGCAATTCGATGCTTTCCCCTACGGCCATCCATAAAAATGAAGTCAGGGTCTAATGCACATGGAGAAGGAGTCCAGTGTTGCGATAGCGTTGACTGATGAGTGTACCACCTTCAAGAATTTGGAGGTCAGTAGACTCACGCAACATTATGCCTCTCCGCACCGTAACACCTGTACCACTAAAGCAATCATGTTTGACAACTCTGGACGCACCCCATATGGCGAGAGACAGGGATGCGTAATGCACCCAGAAACATCGGGGACGTGTTGGATGAGTATGCAGTACCCCCCACTTGCACCAGTGGCCATCCAGTAGTTGGGAACTGGCCTGCTTGAGGAATGCGACGGCCGACTGCAAGGACTCGTTACCAACCTTGCGGCCAGCATGGGAGGACGCTACAGAGTAGGCACTGCCGTCCCTGGTGATCACACAGCCCACTGAGAACTATGTCCTGCGTTTTTTAATGTCCAGGGGACTATCAAAAATTGCGATGACGTCAGTGTAACTATTGACTTTTGAATAGTTCATTTCTCTTCATGTCATGGCGTATTTCTTTGACCTATCTTCTGTAGTACACTGTAGCAGTTTTTTCTATGTATGGTCCAAGTTTCATGGAGCTTTGTAACTTGGCAGTGAAACATCATGCGGAAGTTACTTTCGTCCTTAACTTTTGCACAAGAGAGTGTTGCCGCCATGAGTAAGGCTTTAGGTAGTTTTAAGAGAAGGTATTAAGTAATGTTCCACAGGATGTTTCGACACGCTCATCACTAACAAAAACTGTAATGGTCCCAGTTGATTGTTGTATGACTGAAGGCTCCTCCGATGATTACTGTATGACCAGGAACCTTACGTACAAGCAAACCGAGATTTTTTTGTAAACTTTTCTTTTACTTCAAGAGATAGTGGGTAGAAAGATCCACTTACAATTTTATCCCCACCTTTCATTATAAATCTTGTCCAAAGAGTCTCACATTCAGCTTCAATTCAGTTCTCTGTGGATTTGAATTCCTTGTCTATAGCGACAAATACACCACCTCCATTTCCCATTAGCTTTTCCTGTAATACTGTATACTGTAATATTTGTTTAAATTTTTCCCAAAAATCTTATTTTTGTCAGCTTCGCGTTAAAGAAGCTTAGTGTACCTAGTATTATGCGAGCTTTACTGCTGTTTTAGGAGCTCTCTCTGGAGTTTTGTTGTGAATGTTTCGACAGTGAACCACTAGGATTTTACCGCTCTCTCCTGTGTGAGGAATTTATTTTACCCTTGCATTGATGCTTCCCTGTTCTGACAGATGTCGTTATCTGGATAGGATGAAGATTTGCCTAATCTAAAAAACATGTGCACACCCCGTACACAGCTGGCTACTTGGGTAGGAGCCTCTGTTGGGCACTGTACACCTGAGTCTTAACCGCACAGTTCCAGTCCTGTGGCACAAATCCGGGAAGTCACTGCCCAGCTTGCCACAGAACCTTCGAAGTCTCTGGTTCAGCAGTTCCATTCGACTCACAACCAGGGAGCCACAATTCGCAGATTGTGAGCTTTGTTCAAAGTTTTTGAGCAAGGCTGGTATTCTCAACCTTCTCTGCCAAGTGCTGGAATGGTCCAAGGTGACCTCGGATCCCAGATATAGGAACGACACACACAGAAGAGCAACTTCAATTACAAGAATCCCTAGCCCAGCTAGGAGAGATATCTGGTTTAAAAAATTCGGACCTCTTCAGATTTCACCAAAATTCAAGTCATTCGTACAGTGCACTGCTCTACAAATTACTGACCCAGCAGCGGCCTCGATGTGTTTCATCAGCTAGAAACTTGGCAATTCAAGAATGCCAGCACAGTCTCAATGATTAGAACGATAAAACAGCACTATACACTGCCTTGGGAACCCTCTCCAGTGACACCTCCTCGCTCGCAGCCGCTGTGCCTTGTGGAAGTATCGAGACAAATACCGCCCTCTTAACCGGCCGGAGGTTGCTTCATGTTGACAACTCCCAGTCTTGGCCATCCTCAGCCCCACTTCACCGCTCAGCCAAGCTAACCTCTCCAATGCTAAGCTGACATTTTGAGTGTGCTTTAGAGTGCTTTTGCATTGCAACTCCGTCCGACTTCTCCACCTAAGCCGAACTGCATTTACTCTGTTGGGAACTGTTGTTCCAGGCGGGAATTCAAGCGTGCAATGAAATAGTTATGTGGGTGTTCAATAAGTAATGCAACACTATTTTTCTGAAAGCAGATTGGTTTTATTCGGAATTCCAATACATCATATTATTCCCTATTCTTTTGCCTACAAAGTACGGCGGTGCGGGTCTCCTGCTTCGCCTCAACGCTCCTCTGACTATGGGACATCATCATTGCCTACAAACTCAACATAATCTCCGTTCGATGCGACGGTATTACGCCACCTTGCTTTGAGGGCCTGTATGCCCGCATAGTGACATTCTACCAGCCGGAGTCGGAGCCAACGTCATCAATAACCTTCCCATCATACACGTATTGCTTCCTGCGGAGTGCATCTTCATTTTGCCGAACACATGAAAGTGGATTTGTGATTTCCTATCGGAGAGGTCACAGTTCTTAGTAATAGATGGAAAGTCATCAGGTAAAACAGAAGTAATATCCTGCGTTCCCCAAGGAAGTGTTACAGGCCCTCTATTGTTCCGGGTCTACATTAACGGCATAGGAGACAATATGAGTAGCCGTCTTAGATTGTTGGCAGGTGATGCTGTCATTTACCGTCTTGTAAAGTCATCAGATGACCAAAACGACTTGCAAAATGATTTAGATATCTGTATGGTACGAAAAGTGGCAGTTGATCCTGAATAAGGAAAAGTGTGAAGTTATTCACATGGGTACTAACAGAAATCAGCTAAATTTCGATTACGCGATAAGTCACACAAATCTGAAGGCAGTAAATTCAATTAAATACTTTGGGATTACAATCACAAATAAATTGGAACGATCACATAGATAATATTGTGGGTAGAGCAAACAAAGACTGCGATTCAGTGGCAGGACACTTAGAAGGAGTAACAGGTCTACAAAAGAGACTGTTTACACGAAGCTTGTCAGGCCTATTCTGGAGTATTGCTGCGCGGTGTGGGATCCACATCAGATGGGACTGACGGACAACATCAGAAAAGTAGAAAGAAGGGCAGCTCGTTTTGTATTATCGCGAAATAGGGGAGTTAGTGCCACAGACGTGATAAGTGAATTGGAGTGGCAATCATTAAAACAAAGGCGTTTTTCGTTAGACGGAATCTTCTCATGAAATTTCAATCACCAGTTTTCTCCTCCGATTGCGAAAATATTCTGTTGGTACCCACCTACATAGCAAGAAATGATCATCACGATAAAATAAATCAGGGCTCGCACAGAAAAATTTAAGTGCTCGCTTTTCCCGCCTGCCGTTCGAGAGTGGAACGGTAGAGAGACAGCTTGAAGGTGGTTCATTGAATCCTCTGTCAGGCACTTTATTGTGAACAGCAGAGTAATCACTTAGATGTAGATGTAGACTGCCTGAGGGTGTGTCTTTGAACTTTTTCTTTGGAACAGAGGTAGTGTAGCGCTACGCCATTAATTGTCATTTTGTTACGGGTTCGAAATGATGAAGCCATGCCGGCCGGTGTGGCCGATCGGTTCTAGGCGCTTCAGTCTCGAACCGCGCGACCGCTACGGTCGCAGTTTCGAATCCTGCCTCGGGCATGGATGTGTGTGATGTCCTTAGGTTAGTTAGGTTTAAGTAGTTCTAAGTTCTATGAGACTGATGACCTCAGATGTTAAGTCCAATAGTGCTCAGAGCCATTTGAAACATTTGATGAACCGGTGTTTCATCGCGTCTGACGGTGTTCGACAAGCCTCGTAACGCGCAAGCAATTCCACACAGATGGTGAGCTTCGCGTGCTCTTTATGGTTTTAGGCGGCGGTGAACCCAGCGAGCACACACCTTTGATTACCCCACCTGGTTGACGGCTGTGTCAGCACTACCAACAAAAACGTCCAGTTGAGCAGCGGGGTGTTACGTCGTGATCCGTTGGTCGTCTCGGATGAGAGTGACCGCACAGGCCAATACTGCATGCGTCACAGCTGAGTGCGGTCGGCCGGTACATTGTAGATGGGAGAAGTTTGCGCGACCTTCTTGCGATGATAACAGACGCCTCTCCGAACGGCTGAACGTGCTTTTGTTCACTTCCAATTCTCCGTAGACATTCTGTAGGCGCCTGTGAATAACTGACATGCTTTGGTTCTCCACCAAAAGAAACGCAATGACAGCTCCCTGCCTGGAATGCATCTCCGTTACAGACGCCATTTTGAGGGCTACGCATTGTGTCGCCACTTACAGGAATTTGAAGGAACTAGAGGTTCTGAGCCCGCCCCGATAGTTGATGGTTAGCGCGGCGGCCCGGGTTCGATTCCCGGGTGGGTCGGAGATTTTCTCCGCTCAGGGACTGGGTGTTGTGTTGTCCTCATTATCATCAGTGGAAGACGACGGGAAACCACCACTGGAATCACTTTCCAAGACTCTCATGCGGTGGACCTCTCCGATGAGGTTCCCCCATGACAAGACCCGCCGTAAGGCAGAGCACAAAGTTAAACGTTATAGGGTCTAAAGCGGGGATATTCCGCGATGTGCCACCACAAATTCCTCATTTTTTCAACGGAAGTTGGTCGAGAAAAGGAGTGTTTTATTACTCACTTGGCGACACAGAAGTGACACAGGGTTGAGTCGATAATGGAACTTTGAGGTAAGCATACTTCTTTGTCATAGGTGGCTATTCGATTACGCAAAATACCTTAAGCTTCAAAAATAATGAAACTATTTTAAATGCATTAAGTGGCCAGATATTTTGAAGTAACTTTAAGATGCGTCTTTTGCGCCACACTATATTGGCAGACTTTTAACTTTCAAAGAACGCAGGCCCAGTTCTGCGTTGTATTTCTCAGTCTGTGCAGATGAGTTCAGTTAGTCTCATGGACCAAAAATTGTCATGGAATCTAAACAGTTGCGGGATGATTATTACATAAACATCAACATCTGCTCACTCAGAGTAACTACATCTGGCCAATTCATTGGGATCCATCGATCAGTAAGCTGTAATCAGCGGTATTCAGCAGAGTTGTTTGAGTACAGTAGACGCTAAGCAGTGCGATTACCTGTCTTTAGTCGACTGTACTAAGCCATCTTCGGTGAACAATTAATCATAGGAATACACTTCTAGTGCAGAATCAGGCTGTGCCACCTCCACGCGGGAAGTGGAAGTGAACGGGTACGTATTTCTCCTTGTAGTTGGAACTGAGGAAGTATTTCACGTGACTTGTGATCTTCGACAGGAGCTGTCTCCTTCGACAGTTTTCGGCTACATCTAATGAACCAATCACATACATCTTACTTCTGAAAATGCACACATGTATAATAGATGCATTAACCTCACAAGCGATAGTCAATGGTGCGCGGAGAAAATCTCGAAGTGCACAATGGAGGCATCAGTGGATTCTTAGACGCTTTACGCATTGCTAGTCAAAATATCACTGATAATTTATCTGAACATGAAAACAAAATTTAGAACAATTAAGATTCGTTTCCAAATCCTTGAATGGCGTAGGCCTTACGTCATCAAATACGTTACGCGTGTACTTAAATCGTTCGTCACCAAGTATCTGTGTTTCATGTCTAACATCTTGTCCTCAATCATTAAGTTCTCATTTCATCAGTGAGGACGCACACAGAAATTAACTGAGAAAAGATCTGGTGACATGCAAATTCTCATGCTATAACTTTGAGTTTAGAAGCATTATAGCATTGCTAAGCAGCAACGTATCGTTTCGCGACATTTTGTTACAGCAATGATACCAAAATCAACGCGTATTTTGTGTAAAATACTCAAAATTCTTTTTGCCACGTCGTCATATCTGTGTGTATGATTTAGTTTCAAAGATGCGCAGCAAATGAATAATTAATCCTGATAAAAATAAAACAATTTGTAACGTAAAATAAACTCAATAATAACCAAACTCAGGCAGATCTGTTTGGAAGTGTAGATCTTTACATACGTTTGAAATCAAAAGTTGCTGCTAGATAACACTCCAATATCATATTGCTCTACCCTACGCATAGTAATAGGCTTGATCCGTCGTTGGCGTGCCACAAGATGGTTACGCGTCTCCCACACTTCGACAGTGCCCGTCCTGAGATCATCCAGTGTTTGAATACGGCTCTCGAAACAATACAGTGTAGGTTTCAGTTGGTCGCATGCATGCATGCTCAATCAGCTTTATGTCACCAGATACCGCAGGCGATTCCATTTACTCGATTCTTGCCTCTTCGAGGAATGTGTCCATTTAGTGAGAGCTACTGTTCATGCATTGTCGTACTGAAAGACGAACTGACCGCCGAAATATTGACTGTAGGTCTGTAAAATAGGTTCTCGAAGAGTGTCTCGATACTTCACAAGTTCTAACTACGCTCGAAAGTGATGGAGGCGACAGAGATCGACGCATAAAGTTGGCCTAAAACCTCCCTACAGAATCCATGAGGCAGTAGGCCTGAAATGTACATTGGGAACTGACCGCCTCCACGCTTTTCTACGTCCGATGTCAGACAAATCGATTACTTGTTGGAGAATAGAAGCTGACATCGTGAACGCAGGTTCCAATCCAGCTGGTCTCTGACCTGGCTTCTTCAAGATCCATACTGCTGTATAGTTTGTACTGTTGTGTCGTACTGAATGCTTAGAGGCCGAATTGATGGACTACGGACGGTGGCGTTTTGCATGGGTCGTCGCATTCATCCCAGTTGCGTCTAAAGAGGCTGAAAGTCGTTCATTAAAAGTCGCCTTTCAAATCATCCTTTCACATGAGTTGTGAATCATCGAAGTAATATGGAGTTCTGTGCCCGGTTATCGTCTACTAAACATACTAAAGTCTTGGCTACGAAGTAGAGTTGTATCTGTACTCCATACTTTTGTAAGTATAATTACCTAACGGACTGCGTGGCTGTGCGCCAGACGCAGACGACGGCGTTTCCCTATGAACGCTAGAAAAGGACTCACTCAGTTCCCTGATTTCGGCCGCGCTAGGTCTTAGCACTATTCCGATCTGATATGCCTTTCTCAAGTAATTAAGGTTACGCGCATCTGAGGACGCTGCCTGTACTAGGTCGATGGTAACTTCCATGGTGTAACCTGCAAGAATTACGGTGACATTGTGGCTATGCTAGAACAGTTCGGCGTAATATTTTTTTCTGAATGCTTCCACAGCTATAATGTACCTTCACTCGTATCCTGATCTAGTATATGTTGTTCGGAGAGAGAGATTTTGTTCCATGTTCCTGGAACAATATCGGCTTTTCAGCTGTTCTTCCGTGAGATAGGGTGTGGTATTCATAACCTTTCCACTATTTTAATGGTGCTCCGAGTATTCTAAACCGTGTGGAGTTTCTTTTTGTCCTGATCGTCATGTTTCGTGGAACTGTACTCTACATGATATATCAGAGGACAAATGTAATTGTTCTCATGTTTACTCAGTTAATGTTTAAAGCCAGACAGTTATGCGCAAGAGAATTAAAGGGTTTTTCCAAATCCCATAACTGTCTCCCATTGCGTCGCAGAAGATTGACATGTGGCTCAAAGGTGACTGCAACTATCTTCTGTAACGGTGCAATGGCGCCTTGCGAACGTCATCTCCCGAGCTCGACAACCATTCAAACAGGAAGGTGTCGACAAACGCGAAAGAAAAGAAAAGAAAAGAAAAGAAAAGAAAAGAAAAGAAAAGAAAAGAAAAGAAACAGAGCTCAGAGGGTCATGTGACGTTTAAGGTGGTCCAATGATGTCACATTGGCACCGTATTTCACCATCATTCTGCCCAACACCACCATGGACATGTCACACTATGGGAAAGTCGCCACAGTTCCTGCTACACACATTATTATTGGATCCATATTTTGTAAAGAAGGGAAATATTTTCGGGGAATTTTACGGAACTAGCATCCTATTTTTATATTAAGGATTCAAAATCCTCGGAGTCTTTTTTTAATTTCATTTTTAGTTTCAGCTACATACGAGGCATCCTCAAACCATAAAACCACTCTCGATTGGTGTAATATTGGTTTTATGATCTGAAGATGGTATCAGGTCCGAAATGTACCAGGTGTAGAAGTATGAAAGCGGAATAATCCTATAGATGGTGCTAGCTGTCAGTGTAGGGCCCGTGATACCGAGTCTGCAGCTCCATTTGCTTCCTCTAACGGCTGACGACGAATGTCAACAGGCAGTAACCCAAGTTTCATTCATCGGTATCTGTATCAAACCCGTAAAAAGAAGAATTTTGTGCCGAAGAACTACGATTTTCGGAAATTTTCTGTTATCATTTGAAGAAAACTGCGGTAGAATTGCGTCGAATCTTTGTCGAAGCTTTCGGCGAAAGTGCTCTTGGGAAAACACAGTGTTTTGAGTGGTTCGAGAAATTCAAATGTGATGACTTTGACGTCCTCCAACGAGTGCGGGAAAAAATCGAAAAAGTTAGAAGACAACGAATTGCAGGCCTTATTGAATAAAGATGATACTCAAACTCAACAGGAACTCGTGGAAAAATTGAATGTAAAGCAGAAAGCAAAGTAAAAGGTGCCGAAAGTGGGAAAATAGGATCAGCGTGAACCGAATAAAAGACATCCAGCAAATCGAAAGACCATTTGTGAAATGCTGCTCGTCAGATACAAAAGAAAGTCTTTCTCCATCGAATAGTGACAGGTGATGAAAAATCGATCCTAAGCGTCGTAAATCGTAGGTGAATCGGAGCACACAATCGACATCCACTGCAAGACCAAATCGCTTTGGAAAGAAGACAATGCTCTGGGTTTGGTCGGATCAGAAGTGTGTCATCTATCATGAGCTGCTGAAACATGGTGAAACCGTTAACACTGACCTGTACCAACAGCGAATGATCGATTTAAATCGAGCATTACGTGCAAAACGGCGGGAACATGGAAAAAAGCAACACAGTCAAATTGTTCCGTGATAACGCACATCACACACAGCAAATTGGGTAAGGGAAACGATCGAGGCGTTCTGTTGGGAAATAATAGGGCATGAGGCTTATTCTCCAGACTTTGCTCCGTCCGATTATCATCTGTCTGCATCACTGGGACACGATCTCGCTGAACAATGCTTCAATTCGTACGAAAATGTACGAAAATGTCTCGCTGACTGGTTCGCTTCAAAAGAAGAACTGCTTTTTTGGAGTGGCATTCAAAGCTTGTCGGAGAGGTGGGAGAAATGTCTAAATAGGAATGGAGATTATTTTGAATAAAATATTCTTTGTCAGTTACAAACAACAGATGTGTAATTATTGCAACCAAATTCCGATTTCATACTCCTACACCTGGTATACAGATCGTTCATCTATAATCTTTGATGAGTGGGTTCGCGAATTTCGAATTATGTGACCTGTGTGTCCGTATCTTTTGATTGCACTGACGTACAGCGTTAAATTTTCTCTACCGCCTAGGGGCTGTAGACCTTGGTATTTTACGTAAATTTCAACTTGATACCTGTACCCGTCCTTCAAGAAAAGGGGTCATTACACGGGGACAGAACTACGAATAACAAATTGATTCCATAACCGTTCCGTTTTTACCGACTATGTTACGGAAGTCTAAAAATAAGTGGGAGGGTATCAAGGCAGGCAGTGCACAGTGAAGTTGCGTTCTCCTCGCGGTACATAATAGACATACGTAATTAGGTAACGGTCTCCAGTCTGTATTGTTGATCGCGGTCGTCCACTACGAGAGACTATTTCAGTGTTTTGTGTCTCACAATAGCGGCAGAATGTTGAAATTACATTGCTATTGTAAACTTCGATTCGGTTGGCGAGTTCCCAAGCAGACAAATCCTCTTGCCGTTAAGTGACAAAGCGCCCATGCTGTAAGCTTGAAACGATTCTTTGAGTCATATTGACTTAGTAAACAGTGCACACATGTCGCATTGTCCCGTTCACTATTGAAGACAGAGCGCTCTCTACGGACCCTAACTGGAAATATGGATTTACTTTTATGTGAGTTACACAGCTTCGTCCTTGTCTTACTTTAAAATTTCCAGCTCCTTCCCCAGAACAGAGAGAGACAATACAGCGATATTTTATTGAGACGAGGACTTTTTATTGGAATGATTTTGTGACTACTACTTTGCATGTACAAGTACGTCAGTTTGGTAGTTCCAAACCGAAGACCCAAATCAAAAAAGAGTGACTGTCAAAACAGTTCTGTTAACATTTCTTTATTGTACGATGTATGCTGAATAAATGCAACGGCAAGAGCTAGGAGACACTATTTTACTTCTTTGAAGCCTAACCGGTTTCAGGCATATTTGCCCATCTTTAGATGCCTGTATTCACATATTAACCGGTGTATGTTGCTACCATCACCCCGTCTGCTGTTGCACTGTGCGTGAAATAAATATTTCATTACTAATGCAACGTTTCCCTAACTTAATTCGATATGCTCAACTAGCAAGTATCTGCGTTCAGCATGCGGAAGTTAACGCTGAATACCTGCTTACGCATATTTCGGATTGTGACATGAAAATCTTTGCGTTGCAGAGTATTTAATGTGAAGAACTGTGTGACTCTCAAACCATACGCACAAGCACACACACACACACACACACACACACACACACACACACACACACACACACACACACATTTGCACGGACTCACAAAAACACAAGGTAAGCCGCGTTAATTTTTCAGCTCAAGTTACTGATGACCCGTAAAGATATCTGTAAATCTTCACGTTGACGAACAGTGACCAGAGACCCATGAAGCAAAATATTCACGTAACTTAATTAATAACCGAGATACAGTGAAATGACTCTTTTGTAGATCGAACAAGAATTCGCGAAGGCAAAATACATTGAATACAGAGATATTTGTAATATTCTTCCGGTCACTGAATGGCCAGTTACCTGAAATTTACGCCATTCTTCGGGAGTAGGAGTAACGTGTGCCGCCGGTTTAAGGCGCAATGCCACACGTGTGATTTTGATGCGGCAAGTGTTTAAACGTGTGTCGTACCAATGGAAACGTTGTATCACTGGAAAGTCATTTAGTCGGTAGTAAGATCAATTTTTGCCTCTTAGATTCTTCGACAAATGGTCAGTTATCCACGACAACATCTGATGGTCCCAAAGAAATGTTTTTTAGTAACAAAATTGTTCGAATACTAGGATAAAATTTATATTTTAAAATAAGAAACAAATGTCTTCCTTTTATTATGCATTTGCTGTTTCATTTGCAGTCCGGTAAAAATCACGCATCATTGTTATACATTAAATAAATGAATACATTGTCAGTGCACTAATTATTGCGTTTTCTGATGCAACTGCGTCACAACGTTAGTGAACTACGTTCCATGTAAGCTACGTAGTCATACGCAAAACCACTCTTTGAAGAAGTCACATATTGTTGTATATTCTTTTCATTTTAATTAACGGTCTTAGGTCTACACAAATTAGATCACGATGAAAGAAATTTTGGTCTGAAGACGGCTATGTAGTGCGAAGTCAGGTACTGACGTGTGGGAATATGCGTCAAACATCAGTTATTTAGTGCGGTTTGCAAATTATTGACCGAAGTATTTACAGTAGAATGGAAAGGCTGGTAGAAGCCGACCTCAGGGACAATCATTTTGGATTTGGAGAAACATCGGAAGCGGCGAGACAATACTGACCTTAGGCCTCCTCATAGAAGACATGTCAAAAAAAGAAAAATTGACGTTTATAGCTTTTGTAGACTTATTTAAAGCGTTTGAGAATGTCGACTGCAATACTGTTTGGAATTTTGAAGGTGGCAGGAATGAAGTCCGCTAGGGTATCGAAAACGTGTACACAAACCAGAGGGCAGTTATAAGATTCTAAGAGTACGAAAGGGCAGCAGTGACTGAGAAAGGAGTGAAAACAACGTTGCATCCTATCCCAGATGTTATTCAGCCTGTAGATTTAGCAAGCAGTAAAGGAAACAAAAGAAAAATTTACAATAGGTAATAAAGTTCCGGGAGAAAAAATTAAAGTGCTGAGGTTTGCCGATCGCATTGTAATTCTGTCAGAGACGGCAAAGGACTTGGAAGATCAGTTGAACGGAATGAACAGTATATTGAAAAGACACTATAAGATCAACATCAACAAAGGTAAAGCAAGGGAATTGAAACTTGATCGAATAAAATCGGGCGATGCTGAGGAAACGATTTGTAAGTAAAACTCTGAGAAAGTTGTAGATAGTCTTACTATTTGGGCAACAAAATAAAAGACGATGACAGAAGTGAAGAAGACAACTGACATTAGTAAGTAAAGCCTTTCTGTAAAAGAGAAATTTGTAAACATCGAATATAAATTTAAGTGTTAGAGAGTCTTTTCTGAAAGTATCTGGGGTGTAGCCTTGTACAGTAGTGAGACGAGGATAGTAAAGAGTTCAGATAAGAAGAGATTTTAATATACTGTGTTACAAAGGATTGCTGAAGATCCAATGGATAGATCGAATGACTAGGAAGTACTGATTAGAATTGGGGTGAAAAAAAAATTGTGGCACAGCTCTGCTAAAAGAAGGAATTTATCGATAGGACATATCTTGTGACATCAAGGAGGCGTGAATTTGGTATTTAAGGGAAGGTTGGGGGTCAATATTGAGGCGGCCTTGACTACAGTAAGCATTTTCCAGTGGGTGTAGGTTCCAGTAGCTAAGCAGAGATGAAGAGACTTACATCGCATAGAATGTTGTAGAAAGCTGCATTAGAGTGCGTTTTCGGGCTGAAGACCACAACAAGAACAATGCAGTTTAATAACTGAGTCATTCTGTCAGTTGACTTGATTTTTTTAAACAACCAGGTAAAGGTAAATTTTGCTGTCTGTACACAATATATTCTTTTGCGAATTAAATCTCTTTCTTCTTCTTCACTTCAAAGTTTAGGCAATACGTCTGTTTCGACTTCACATTTGTAAGACTATCTGTTCGTGGTTTCTTCCAACATATATTTTTCCTGTATTCGTTTTAAGTAGCCTGTCGTCTAAGACGTTACCCCAGTTTCTCCCTGTATACTTCCACTATATCGTTTAACTTAAATATTGCTAGCTCTTCTCGTATGCTGTCATTTGTTATAAGATCTCTCCTTGAGCAGCCTTAGGCATATCTTGTATGCTGCTTTAGTTTCTCTTTTTTCAATCAAAGATTAATTACCGCAGAGCAAGTCAAGCTCAGCCCTTTTTTGCAAAATTTTAATTTTGTGTCTTTTCTTTTCTTGTTATTTAATGTTTCGTCTACAGATCCATATATGTAGTGAAAGTTATTCATTTTATTCTGTTCATCGTTATCGTTATTTAGGTCGATATCGCAATATATATACCTAAAACTGGATACTTGCTCTATTGCCTTGTCTCCAGTAACAATTTTCGATCGAACTATATGTTTGTCATAGTTAGTCATAAGTTTAGTTTTAGTGGTTGATGTTAATGTCTTCCTACTTCATATAATCTATACACGAAATTTTATAAGTTTCCTTTTTATTCTATATTAAAACTCCATCGTTTCAGTCGTGTACCTCCATGTATTCAATTCTTCCATTTTCTTATAGGTGTTAAAGAGTGTTGGTAACGAGGTACGACTATAGATGACGCCTTAATTTGATTTGTTATTATCGCTTCTCTCTTTGAACTGTCTGAGTTCATGACTGTTCAAATCTTCGTATAACTTGTTGATTGTGTTAGAAGATTTATGGGATACTCTCTTTTTACTATAATTCCCATAGTCTGTTTCCAGTGACTGAGTCAAAAACTTTATCGAAGTCACTAAAAGCTATAAATATCTCTAGACTGGCTTCAGGTCGTTTTTCTATAAATATTAACGCTCGGGAAGGTCCCTTCCTAAATTCGTGTTGTTGTTCTCCCCGAAATACATATACTACTGCTCTCAAGCGATTATTAAATATTTATTAGTAAATTTTACAGACCTGTGTCCCTGAAATTGTCACACACGCCTCTTAATTATTTTTTAGAGACAGAAATTACCTCTTTCTTCCAATGAGTAGAGACTTTATAAATTTGTCTGAATTCATTAAAAAAGTTCCCGATTTGTTACGGCAGTTTCATTATACCATAGTTTATCTATAATGTTTTATCCATGTTTATTATTGTTGTTATTATTTGCGACTCTGCTTATCGCAACGTTACATCCAAGTCTCTCGATCATCCTCCTATAAATCTATTCTTAATTTTTTTCGTTGCATACTCTCCTCCATTTACTTTTCCCATTCCGCCCTGGGTCTTCCTCTTTTTCTCCAATATGGCAGCTGCTAACAAAGTACTTCTTCGGCCGTCGTTCGTCCCCTACTTTCTTCAGATGCCAATACTATCTGAAACGCCATTTTGCAAATCTATCGTAATGTACTTGGGAGTTTCCATTCGCTTGCTGATTTTTTTTATTTCTCTCACCTTGGGACTCCATGTCATCTTAACAATCCATTAGGGCGGCTGCAAGTCTTATCTATCTTATTTTGTCATTTCCCAGGATTCTGCTCCAGATAAACAAATCTTCTTCTTTTGCTTGTACCTTTGTCCAGTTACGGCGCAGGGTTGGCATTGTTAATAACAGATATGGAATGGTTAATTTAGAGGGTGGCTGGGTCCTTTCTGTCACCACCCCCACTGTCTGCACGTAGTGTTATTCATGTGAAAGCGAGTGAAAGTTTTTAAAATGTCTGTCAAACGTATAACTGAGGTAGGACTCGGTAAAGACCACATCTCCAAGACAGAACACACTACTACAAACAAATGAGACCTTACAGGCCTCCTAGCAGACGGCAGAGAGACGACTGGGTTAGTTCAGATGAGGATCCCAGTACTACAGATTCTTCCAACACCGACATAGGGGACATAACACTCAAAGAACAACATGTACACATCCAAATATAGAAACATTAAACGTAGATCAAATCAGAGATGCATATGTTATAATTGTAGTCGGTTATTGTACCATGTGTACAATAAACCTGTCACTATAGTATCATAGACTTTTTAACACGCAGAATGAGTTAGAATAAAAAACACACGATAAAACGCATGAAGAGGTACAATAAATATCATGCACAGGACATATCAATAGTAATTGTTAATCGCATGGTATACAGACATGATATAAAATGTATAACATAGTGTGGCTAGCTACTGTACCTGATGTCACGGTGAAGCTGTAAAACGCTAACCTAGAATTAAGTACACTAGCACACCAACATACCTTAGAAAGAAACCTTGCGAAACATTGAGTAGGGATACCGAGCTCTAGGTCACATACTGAGACTTCCTCCCTAGACAGCGCAAGTGAAGATATCTTTACTAGTCAGTCTATCTTCTTTCATCGCTCTTCTTAAACCAATTTGTTTCTTATATAACTTGCTATTTCCAGTACGATGTGTAATCCATACAAATTATAAAAATGAGTGCATGAATGTATGTATGTTCGACATCTCCTCCTAAACTACTGGTCCAATTTCAACTAAATGTGGTTCACATGTTATTTACTGTCTGGAAAGAATGACTGAGGGAACACAACCAGCCACTTGTCGAAGTGCTAGGGGTGAAAAAGCAGTGTAGCCCACAGTGCGGGAATACCAATCCTTTAGTTATCCAGTATTTGAGAATGAGAGCTCTTCGAGACTTGTAACAAACTTTACGCATAATTTCCAACTTTTACAGCGAGGGGAAAGGAGAAGATAGGCACATATAGGTGGACGAGCAGATAGATAGGGTAAGGGGAGAAATGTACAGGGAAAGGAAAGAGCAAAAGGTGGACAGAGGCAGTGGGAAGAAGTGGCAGGCAGAGAGGTGGGGGGAGGAGATGAACAGACACAGGGAGAGGAGGAAGTGGATCGAGAAAGACGGTCAGTGAGAGGGCAGAGGAATAGATTGACACAGAAAGGAAAGAGGAGGAGAGGAACAGGGGGAGGAGACATGGACAGAGAGAGGGGAGAAAGGGATAGATAGAGCAGGGGGGAGGGGAGATTGACAAAGGGTGGGGGGAGGAGAAGGAATTAGAGAGAGGAGGAGGAGGAGATGAACACAAGGTTCAAATGGCTCTGAGCACTAAGGGACTTATCTGCTGAGGTCATGAGTCCCCTAGAACTTAGAAGTACTTAAACCTAACTAACCTAAGGACATCACACACAGCCATGCCCGAGGCAGGATTCAAACCTGCAACCGTAGCGGTCGCGCGGTTCCAGACTGTAGCGCCTAGAACCGCTCGGCCACTTCGGCCGGCTGAACACAAGGGGGAGGAGTAGATGGACAGAGGGGGAGGTGCAGACTGACAGAGAGTGAAGGGCACGAGAGATGGGCAGAGAGCGAGGGGGAGGGGAGGTGGTGGTGAAGATGTATAGAGAGGGAGGGATGGAAGTGATGGACAGGGCAGGCGGAATGGATAGAGAGACGAGGGAAGAGAGATGGACGAAGGGGATAGGTAAGAATAGGATGAGGGAGGAATATTAATAGAGAAAAGGCGAAGAAGAAGATGCACAGAGGGGAGGAGACAGTGAGAGGAGGGAGGCGGAGATGGACTAACAGAAGACTGGAATAAATAAATACTCGGTCAACGCCGATTTTCCCAGCTAGTAGTTTTATAATACAGCTGCCATTTACACATTTATTACCTGGCCGACGGAGCACGTGACCTCAACTGTGCGGCTTTAGAGCTGCTAAGTGGAGGCCGTTAGTTTCGGCAAAGTGAACCTAGTGAAGCACTAGGGCCAGCACAAAATTTATTTGATGGTGAGTCATAGCGGTCCAAATGCAGCATGGAAAAAAAAAGTTGCAGAATGATTCGTGTACCTTTTTTGTTTTTTTCTTAATTTTATCTGACGATAGGATGGAATTCAGCTTGTTGAGTGCTTATTTAGTTTGTGTTGTGCTCTCCCTTACTTCTCGTTTACTGGAACACTGATCTGAGATTTGACTTCCAGATGTTTTAATTTTTGACATGCATCATAGTTTTTGCATCTGTGATAATGTCATGTAAACTCTCTGTAGAGAAAACCTTGAACATAGCTGCTAAGGTTCACTGATGGTGTCACGATTATATTAGAACAAATAAGCCCTCGGTCACAAAAATTAAGTCACAAATTGACCAGGTTTCGACGCTACTACGAGTGTCGTCTTCAGAATTAAAACTAACTGAAACTTCCTGGCAGATTAAAACTGTGTGCCCGACCGAGACTCGAACTCGGGACCTTTGCCTTTCGCGGGCAAGTGCTCTACCATTTTTTTATATTTTAATTTTTTTTAGATCTCAATTTGTTCGCTTTCGTTCGTTGCATCTGCTCGGAGCGGACGTCGTAAGACACTCGGTTAAGTTCGTTGTTGATCGATTAACTCAGTTTTTGTATTGCACTGGGCTGCTAACCCTCTGACCGAACACGCTGAGCTACCGTTCCGGCAAAAAATCTCATTTTGTTCGCATTTGTTCGTTGTATCTGCTCGGGGCGGACGTCGTAAAATATCCAATTTAGTTCGGTGATGATCGAATAACTCAGTTTTTTTTTATTACAGAGGGTACGTAATCCTCTGACCGAACACGCTGAGCTACCGTGCCGGCTGAAATTAAATTTTTCACTCGAGGGAAGGCTTGAACCTAGGACCTCTCGTTCGTCAGCTGCTCACGCTAACCACGGGACCACGACGGTCCTTAATCTGAACTACCGAAGCACGACTCACGCCCGGTACTCACAGCTTTACTTCTGCCAGTATCTCGTCTCCTACCTTCCAAACTAACTGCTCTAAAACATAATAGGTGTATAAGACATTAATAAACTAAAGTGTGTACTGACTGGAAAGAGATGCAGTACTTACAAGTCACATTAAAAAAAAAAATCGAAGCAGGAAAGGCGACGTGATGAAAAGTTGTAAATAAGATAAGATGGCGAGCCGGTAAGGACTGCTCGCACCTGAGTGAACACAGTTGCAACAAATTTTGTGTTAGAAAAATTTATTGTTTGTTGGGCCCTATTGTATGTTTATACGGTTATCTTCACATGCTGTGTATCATAGTCAACTGCAACCAAATTATTTGATCAACGGGAAATATGTAATCTCGAGTTACGCTTTCATCGATTAATTCGGGAAATATGTAATCTCGAGTTACGCTTTCATCGATTTATTCTAGCATTGTTTCTTTCTAATCGATTTAAGATCTAGTAACTGTTCACATAAATGTGGAAGCCGACAGCAGTGGTGCGGTCTTGACGCGACCCCTGAAGCCACCACACGCAGGAGATCAGCGGCCGGCCAGCGGGGCCCAGCTTGACTTGACGCCTAATTTAGGTGGCGCCGCTGTAGGTGTGGGAGCGCTTCCAGCGCGACAGTATCGATACGCCGGCTGCGCCTGCTAATCCCCTCTAGGCCGTGGCGTCGGCAAGGCCGGCCCGCGAGTGGCTGTCCGTGCTGTCGACGCGCGACAAATGTCTCTCTCAGCGTAATCCGACTTAGCGGCGGCTCGGCACGTACGACGACAACAAACTGGCTGCGGGGCCGTGGAGAGCCACGCGCTGCCCGCGACACACGCCTACATTTGTCGCGTCCTCTGGCGGGCCCGTACAAATCCCGCGTAATGGAGGTAATGCGCGGCGGGAAGGCGGCCCCTCTCGCACGCACGCACACGCACACGCACGCACGCACGCAGCGCCGACGGCCCGCTGTTTATTCTGGAGCGGCGGCGGCGGCGGCGGCTGTTGTCGCTGGGACGGAGGGCCCCGATTGCGGCACGCGCCTATCCGGCCACGCCCGCCTAAATACTTAAATATCGGGCGGCCGGACTGCCCCCGGGCCAGGTTGCCGCGGGCCTGCGATGCTTGGGCCGCTTTCACACGCACGTCCGGGGCGCACGCACGTGCGTGTCCCTCCCTCCCCCAACCCCACTGGCTGTTGTCCGTCCTTTCCAGGGCCTGGCCGTTCTGGTCCGGCCGCTAATGCGCACCGGCTACCCCGTGGACACGTTTCAGCAGTCTGTCCCTCAGAAAGTCGCGCGCCGTCCAGAATAAGTTGATCGTACCACAAGGGATGCATTTGTTCGAGTAATTATCGTGAAAACATTCAGGAAAAGACAGACCTCTTAAGTAATAGAACCCAGTACGTGGTCGTCGATGGTGAGTGTTCATCGGAGGTGTGGGTATCATCTGGAGTGCCCCAGGGAAGTGTGGTGGGTCCGCTGTTGTTTTCTGTCTACATAAATGATCTTTTGGATAGGGGGGCAGCAATGTGCGGCTGTTTGCTGATGATGTTGTGGTGTACGGGAAGGTGTCGTCGTTGAGTGAGTGTAGGAGGATACAAGATGACTCGGACAGGATTTGTGATTGGTGTAAAGCATGGCCGGCCAGAAATTCTGCACCCGTGCGGTGCTCCTGCACATGTGCAACTTCCGGGTCACAGCGTGCACGCCGCAGCCGTCAGCGTTCATGTAGTGCATGTTTCTACGCACAGATGTCGCTTAATCCACTTGCTGGGATACTCTGTACCGGCGCATTCTAGAGCTCTTTCCACAGCTTGCAAGCCAACCATGCGAAGTTATTTCGCTTATTAAACATTTAAAATACTGTCACAGTCTACTCAGTGAGACGTCTTCTTTTATGTTAACAGTTTAACCCAGTAAGACAAGTAATACAGTTAACAACCGTGGGTTTTTATTAAGCCACCTTGATTGACGGCACGTAAATACGCGTAATGTTTTTGATCTAGTATTTAAGAAAGAGAGGACTTAGTGACTTCCAACGAACCTTATTCATGATTTCAAATAACATTAAACTAATGCAAGGTTTCCTATAACTAATTCTCGGTGCCCTCAGTTAAACCCACATAATTTCTGTCTCACTGACCTCTGAACAGGATGATAACCGCAGACCTCTCGATGATCACCTGATATTTCAATACCATTATTGCTATATCTTTCATGAGTTACGTCTGAAATCTACATAATAACCGACAATTAGATGAATGTTATGTTTTATCGACTTCAGCTGAGCGTAGGCATTCACACTTAAAAAAAAAAAAAAAAAAAAAAAAAAAAAAAAAAAAAAAAAAAACCTAAATGTAAGTATACATTGGAACAATCGGTTTAATGACCAACTTTCCTGATAATGATGTAACATGGAGCCTAATGAGGCAATACCGCACCGTTAGGAAACAATAATTTTTAATTATGAAAGGAATAAATCCAGACACGATTATCACTGGTCATGAGAATTGTAATCGAGTTGATGTGTCTCATCCATTTTCTTAAGGACATTTAATTTTGCTTGCCGTTCTTCACTGTTGAGTACACTACCCTCGTCTTTGTGATATGTATTGTAGTGTCTTTTAATTGAAAACTTAGACTGGCCGTCTATTATTCAGAGGCACAGCAAACATTATGAGTTTTCTCCAACGGTTACAAAAAAGAATTGCAGTTTCCAGTCATTTGTAAACGACTGAGAACATAGATCTCCCGTCCTTTGCTCTTTCACAGTACCTGCCATTTCTCAGTACTTCTCTGTTAAGGTTACGGTTACCAGGGGTAAAAGAGATTGAGTATGTTGCGCTCTTGCTTGTACCACATAAACAGGGAAGTGGAACCGCCGCCGTTCATTTAGGACACATGTCTAATAACAGATGTCGCTGTCGCTAGCTGTCGCACACGTGCGCACATGTGCAGCACTTCTGCACGTCTGCACACTGTGCAGCGTTTGGCCGGCCCTAGTGTAAAGAATGACAGCTAACTCTAAATATAGATAAAAGTAAATTAATGCAGATGAATAGCAAAAAGAATCCTGTAATCTTTGAATACTCCATTAGTAGTGTAGCGCTTGACACAGTCACCGAATAGAGTCATACCGACAGTTGATGTAGCATATGAACAGGGCTCAGTTAACAGGGTAGATTTCTCCAAAATTTTTGGGTGTTCACATTGATGATAGCCGGCCGAAGTGGCCGAGCGGTTCTAGGCACTACAGTCTGGAACCGCGTGACCGCTACGGTCGCAGGTTCGAATCCTGCCTCGGGCATGGATGTGTGTCATGTCCTTAGGTTAGTTAGGTTTAAGTAGTTCTAAGTTCTACGGGACTGATGACCTTAGAAGTTAAGTCCCATAGTGCTCAGAGCCACACAGTCACGTCGATTAAGAATTTGGGCGTAGCATTGCAGAGCGATATGAAGTGGGACAACCATGTAATGGCAGTTGTGGGGAAGGCGGATAGTCGTCTTCGGTTCATTGGCAGAATTTTGGGAAGATGTGGTTCATCTGTAAAAGAGGCCGCTTATAACACACTAATACGACCTATTTTTGAGTACTGCTCGAGCGTTTGGGATCCCTATCAGGTCGGATTGAGGGAGGACATAGAAGCAATTCAGAGGCGGACTGCTAGATTTGTTACTGGTAAGGTTGATCATTACGCGAGTGTTACGGAAATGCTTCAGGAACTCGGGTGGGAGTCTCTAGAGGAAAGGAGGCGTTCTTTTCGTGAATCGCTACTGAGGAAATTTAGAGAACCAACACTTGAGGCTGACTGCACTACAGTTTTACTGCCGCCAACTTACATTTCGCGGAAAGACCACAAAGATAAGATAAGAGAGATTAGGGCTCGTACAGAGGCATATAGGCAGTCATTTTTCCCTCGTTGTGTTTGGGAGTAGAACAGGGAGAGAAGATGCTAGTTGTGGTACGAGGTATCCTCCGTCACGCACCGTATGGTGGATTGCGGAGTATGCATGTAGATGTAGATGTAGTAATACAGCAATAGAAATCACCTACCAGCAACGTAGATAGGAAATGCAGGCAAGTGAAGGCACAATGCCAGCATGAAAAACGTGAAAAA
The DNA here is from genome assembly GCF_023897955.1 of Schistocerca gregaria. Classification (NCBI taxonomy): domain Eukaryota; kingdom Metazoa; phylum Arthropoda; class Insecta; order Orthoptera; family Acrididae; genus Schistocerca; species Schistocerca gregaria. Next base: position 503,452,455 of record NC_064924.1, on the reverse strand, counting down.
ACTGGAAAAGAAATTATCGCTGGAAGGACTGATCAGCATATAGTAAAACCATACTTAACCTTCAGTGGAATTAAAAGCAAGAGCAGCAAAATTAAGAACGGAAAGAGAATTCTGCGGCTAAATGCAGCGAAGAGAGTGGATAGATGGCTCAAAAAATGGCTCTGAGCACTATGGGACTCAACTGCTGTGGTCATTAATCCCCTAGAACTTAGAACTACTTAAACCTAACTAACCTAAGGACATCACACACATCCATGCCCGAGGCAGGATTCGAACCTGCGACCGTAGCAGTCCACGGTTCCGGACTGCGCGCCTAGAACCGCGAGACCACCGCGGCCGGCAGTGGATAGATGGGAAGAGTACATTGGAGGCCTCTGTCAAGGGAAGGAATTGAGGACGTTATTACAATTTGAAGCAGCCCTCGAATACTTCACATTAAATAGGGCAGACGGGGTGGATAATATTTCATCGGAATTACTCAAATCACTGGGGAACTTCTGTAGATTCTGTAAGACTAACAACATACCATCAAACTTACGATAAAATATCAACAATTCAATTCCGAAGACAGCAATCTCAGATAAGTACGACAACTATCACACAGTCAGCTTAACAGCTCATGCTTCCACGCTGCTGACAGTCCTGGTTCAAATGGCTCTGAGCACTATGCCCGAGGCAGGATTCGAACCTGCGCCCGTAGCGGTCTAGCGGTTCCAGGCTGTAGGGCCTAGAACCGCACGGCCAGTCCGGCCGGCTGTAACTAATATCTTTGAATAAGTGTCACGTCTGTTGGTCTCCTTGCGTATTGCTTTGAGATACCTTCTTTACTATACTGTAGCAGTTATTTCTATTTGTGGTCCAAGTTTCGTCGAGCTATGCTACTAGGCAGTGATGCATCATGTGGACGTTACTTTCGTCCTTAAGTTATCCACAGCAATGTATCTTAATGGAAGATGTTGCGATTGCTCTCGGCACCCACTTATCTTTCGCAGCCAGAGCAATATTTATAAAGAAAATGTCACAGCCTTTCTGTTACTCGTATCTCGTGATAGCCGGTACGTTTTTCCTCTCTTCTCCTTTGGGCTACAGAAATGACCACAATCCAGATAAAAAGATACGCTCGTAGCGGAAATCCAAACCTACAGTAATATTATACTGTAGAATTGTTGATTTTCGCATTGTCTCTCGTGCTTCGAATTACAGGGGTTCTTCCACACCTGCGAGCGGAAACATAATGAGTACTGCGGTACTGAATGGCTCCAGGTGCCGTTGCGTGTACGTGGTTCAGTGCGGGACGAATGTAAGCGCGGAGAGATAAACGGAAATCATTACAGCACCGATATGAAAATTCATCATACCTTCGGAAAAACATCATCCACACAGTTCCGAATGTAGCAAGAGTTAACAAGTGCGACAATTAAAGCGCAATCAGCTTAACGGTTCATGCATCCAAGTTGCTCACAAGTATAATACACAGAAGAACGGAAAAGAAAATCGGTGATCTGTTAGATGACGATCAGTTTTGCTTTAGGACAGGTAAAGGAACCAGTAAAGCATTCATGACGTTGTGGTAGGTTTCGGAAGCAAAAGTGAAGAAGAATCGAGACACTTTCATAGGATTTGTTGACCTGGAAAATGGTGCAATATGTTCAAATTCGGAGAAAAATGTTCAAATGTGTGCGAAATCTTATGGGACTTAACTGCTTAGGGCATCAGTCCCTACGCTTACACACTACTTAACCTAAATTATCCTAAGGACAAACAAACACAGCCATGCCCGAGGGAGAACACACACCTCCGACGGCATCAGCCGCACTGTCCATGACTGCAGCAACCTCAGACCGCTCGGCTAATCCCGCGCGGCAAAATTCGGAGAAAAATAGTTGTAAGCTACAGGAAGAGACGGATAATATATAATATCTAAAGGAACCAAGAGGTAACTGTAAAAGTGCTCGGCTTAAAACTGGTGCAAGATAGGGATGTAACTTTTGGTCCCTATTGTTCATTCTATACGTCGAATAAGCAATTGCGAAAATAAAAGGATTCAAGTGCAGGATTAAAATTTTCATGAAACGACATCAGTGATAAGATTCATTGATGACACCACTATTCTCAGTCTTTAAAGTCAGTACCGCCAGTAGACTGTTGTTTATTTAGAGTGTAACATTTACACTTACACTATCATAATTTCGGCTTCAAAGTGCCGAAATCATGATTGTGGCCTCGTATTATGAAAAAAAATTACTATTCTCAGTGAAAGCGAAGAAGAATTACAGGATCTGCGGAATGGAATGAACAATCTGCTGGCTACAGAACATGGACTGAGAATAAATCGAAGGAACACAAAAGTAATGAGAAGGATTTCTGTTACCGAGGCAGCAAAACAACCCGTGACAGACAGAGCAATGATGACGTAAGAAGCAGATCAGCATTGCCAAAAAGGGCATTTCTGATCAAGAAAAGTCAACTAGTATCGAACACAGGCTTCAATTTGAGGAAGAAATTTCTGAGAATATTCGTTTGGAGCAGAGTATTGTATGCTAGTGAAACAAGGACTCTGGGAAAACTGAGGGAGAGTTAAAATGGTTCAAATGGTTCTAAGCACTATGGGACTTAACCTCTGAGTTCATCAGTCCCCTATACTTAGAACTACTTAAATCTGGCTAACCTAAGGACATCACACACATCAATGCCCGAGGCAGGATTCGAACCTGCGACCGTGTCATCAGCGCGGTTCCGGACTGAAGCGCCCAGAACCGCTCGACCCCTGCGGCAGGCCTTGAGGGAGAGAACAGAAACATTTGAGAGATGGTACTGCAGAAGAATGTTGAAAATTAGGTAGACCGATAAGATAAGGAATGAGGAAGCTCTCCGCAGAATAGAAGAGGAAAAGAATATAAGGAGAACGCTGAAAAGAAGAAGAGATAAGATGGTACGATATCTGTTCAGACATTTGGGAATAAATTCCGTGGTACTAGAGGGAACTGAAGAGGGTAAAAACTGTAGGCAAATAACTGAGGACGAGGGTTGCAAGTGGATGAGAAGGCTGGAACAGACGGGCAGTCACAAAACTCCGTGGTCGACCGTCCATAAGATGCTGATGTGAGCACCTTGAAAAGCACTTGTAGGACACTCAAACCACGAGTAGTGTACAAGATTTTGGGAGTACACGCAGCCTGACGTCGAGGTCGGAGGATATTACAGTGCTGGCGCAGGCACAAGCGTTTCGGAGCACATGGTCCAGCGGATATTGCTGAACACAGGACTCCACGGCAGACGACATTTGAGTGTTGTCATCTTACCAGAATCGTCAATTAAGTTTACAGTGGGGACGGGGGTAATCTGGACTGGACAGCGGATTAGTGGAAACTTGATCTCAGGATACGTCTATAACGTTTTTGTTACATCAGGTCAATGTTTTTGTCTGGATACCTCGCCATTCAGTTGAAGCGCTGGTCGAGTCATGCTACGTTGCATGGATGTGCGGTGAGGAGGTGGGGCGAGGGGGCAGTATTAATCCGTATGGGACATTCACCAGGCGTCTGTGGGGCGTTTGGTGGTGATAGACGGCACCTTGAAAATTGAGTGACCATCACTGATGGCTACCTGTATCCCATCACGAGTGGTGTCTTCCCCTACGATAATGGCATTTTCAGAAGGATAACTGTTCGTGTTGAAAGACCTGAATCGTGTTACAATGGTATGAGGAGCACGATACTGGATCACGCTGTATTGGCCGCTAAATTCATCTGAACAGAATCCGCTATAGGAGCGCTATCAGGGAGTAGCTTCGTGCCCACAAGCCAACGGCCTGTATTTTACGAGAAGAGCGTCGCTTCTGTATAGACATGTGGTGCCACATACGGAGATTACATGAAGATATGGAAACACAGCAAGAAACGAATGCTTGGACATAAACGCAGATGCTAACCAAGTCCGCAAGTTGCGCTGTTGAATCTGACCACGAACGGCCCCTGTCCAATGTTCTCAATACTTTGGAAGTATCAGTCGTGGTCAAAATAGTAGTCTCTGTGGTTTTGAGGGCATTATTTGGATCTAAATGAATTCGAACGTAGCCAGCCGGAGTAGCCGTGCGGTTCTAGGCGCTACAGTCTGGAGCCGAGCGACCGCTATGGTCGTAGGTTCGAATCCTGCCTCGGGCATGGATGTGTGTGATGTCCTTAGGTTAATTAGGTTTAATTAGTTCTAGGTTCTAGGCGACTGATGACCTCAGAAGTTAAGTCGCATACTGCTCAGCGCTACTTGAACCATTTGAACCAATTCGAACGTAGGCTAATTGTTGGTGCTCGTATGCTGGGTGCTGCCGTAACTGACGTAGCTGAGGGGTTTTACTATTTCAAGAGGCATGATTCATACCGCATGCAGGAAAAGCGGAATATATCATCCGTTAAGTCATAACGTGGACAAAAGTATTGTTGAGTGACAGTGACAAATGTTAATTAAAAAGGATTCTGGTGAATAATAATAGAATGACAGCTGACAAATTGTCACTGCGAAACTGGGAGCTCCATAACGAAGGAATTGCAGGGCGAACTGGAATTCTAAAGTCATTCATCAGTGCTGCAATTGATCGTAACTGGAAAGATTGGGCTGAAACCCGTAAAATCAGGACTATGGAGCAATGTAAGAAAGTCGTCTGGTGAGATGAGTATTTTGGCATCTTCTAGCTGAATCTACTTCCCAAGAGCGAAACACGAGGGGGCAGGGGATTCGATGAAGACTTGTGTTGCCATTATCGTGGTATTGCATTGTCCCATGTTTACTCATCAAGGTCGGTTTATTGCCCACTTTTATGTGACACTTTTACCATCCGATGTCCTCCTGATTAGCTGGGTGTAAAGTGCTCGCCTCCCATGCAAGCGGGCCCGGGTTGAATTCCGGCGGGGTAGGAGATTTTCTCCACTCGGGGAGTGTGTTGTTGTCATTATCATTTCGTCCTTATTACCGGCGCATAAGTCGCTGAGTGTGGAGACGAATGAAATAAGACCAGCACTTGGCGGCCGAACTTCGCAGAATAGGGGCCTCCCGGCCAACGATGTCATACGTCCATTTCCATCTTTTTAACCATCCGACGCTAAAATATTTGTTCCCCAGTGGCGATGCTGTGTTACAAGACGACAGTTTCCTGTTTACAGAGTTCTGTCAGTCCAGGACTGGTTTTGAGAAAACGAGGATGAATTGCTGCATCTCCCCTGGCCAGATCTCAATATGACTGAGCTTTTGTGGTCTACTTTGGATAGAATGGTGCGTGATCGCTGTCTACTTCTACATCTGCATTTACAAGATTACTCTGCATTCCATAATTAAGTACCTGCTGATGGTTCATCGAACCACCTTCAAACTGCTTCTCTGCCGTTCCATTACCCAAGGGCGCGCGGGAAAAACGAACTCTTAAATCTTCCCGAGCGAGCTCCGACTTCTTTTAGTTTATTCTGGTGATCGTTTCTCCATTTGTAGGTGAGTGCCAAAAAAATATTTTCACAGTCTGAGGAGAAAGTTGGTGACTGAAATTTCACGATAAGGCCGTATTTTTCGGGTGAGCAATACTTCCACTGCCCCTATGCACCATGCCGAAGTGAGCATATGGCAGAACTGCCTTCCCACTCCCCACATCACCCGTCCCTAAGTACTCGCGTGAGGCGCGGTGCGAGAAAGTGTGCCACAACCACAACGCCTGCCGACCCGGAGCAGCCACGTGTCGCGTCCCAGTCGCTTCGCATCGCGTCCCAGTTTGCGCGGTCCCGTTCGAACCCGTGAAGTTACAGTAATGCGCTCTATATGGGTCTCAATTTGCGCATAGCGTTAGTGTTGTATTGCGAAACCGTCGAATGGTGTTTAGGTGTCAATGACACGTTATGTGGAAAGCCGTATTCGGCGAGTATTTATATTTGCACGATATACGAGAGACAATTGTCAGAGCATGTGCTACGATAAGTGCCGAAGTGGTAAGGAATACCACTCAATCCATGATAAGAAGATTGCAGTACTGCACTGGTACCAATGGTCATCACTTCGAACACCTTCTGTAAATGGACGTTCATGCCACCTGTGTGACCTTCGTTGACCTTCAAAGACCTTACTGCTACACATCATTGGATTCGTCACGATACTCGCTATCAGAAAATAAGAACCAAGCTATAGCACCCCATTAAAAAAAAAGTTAATCTTCATATCTCTGACGCGACCCCGTCCAACATCTGTCCCACAGACTTTTCAGCTTCCATCATAGTTTCGGAGTTATTCTAGGTGGCAATAGTTAGTGACTCACCCTGTATATTGTATCCTCTCCTACCCATGACTCCTTCGTTGTCGACGTCGGTAGTGGTTGTGGTTTGTTTGGTTCTCTCTTCTTTCTTCTTTACACTCTGGGCAAATCCTCAGGGTCGTATGTTCGAGGAAGTAGGGAGGGGGAAACATCTTATTATCTTTTCGAAATCATGATATACAACAAAATATGAAGAACTTCCAATTTATAGCCTTCGTTCGAGTACGGCAGGAAAAGAAAAAAAATAAGTGTCACTGTTTTGACAAAAGTGATAACATCGATGTGAAATTGTAGTTTCTACAGTTGATCGTCTACTGAAATGAGACACAACACATGAATTGTCTTTTCATGAAACTGTAGTGTATTGAGGTCCCGATTTGGCTAAAAAATCGCATTCACTCGGAACTCTGTCATAATTAATGCCAATTTTTATAGTGTTCGCCTGTGTGTGTATGGGATTTTCAACTTATAGCTCCGTTCCAGCTACACGTAACCCAAGACTGTTGATACATTGCTATGCAACCATACAATCAAATCTAATTCCCGAAATTTGTCTTCTCTCTCGCGAATTGATTATCTTTCGTAATAGTTAATTAAAAGTAAGTTCAGAATCATATAATTTCTTAAACACAACTTCCTATCTAACTATTATCGGTAATAATTCTTCGTTTAAACGGAGTCTACATTGATGCTGTTGCGCGATCCTTTATAACATATATCTTGCCTCGCGCCTCGCTGATAAAGCCCGCAAGATGTGACCGTTATTTTGACAGCTAGCGTATTCCTTTTTGTTCCCCGCCCCCCTCTCTCTCTCTCTCTCTTCCTTTTACCACTCAAAGGACTCAATAATTAATAAGGCTTGCCCTCTACGCAATCAAAATGGTTCAAATGGCTCTGAGCACAATGGGACTTAACTGCTGTGGCCACCAGTCCCCTAGAACTTGGAACTACGTAAACCTAACTAACCTAAGGACATCATACACATCCATATCCGAGGCAGGATTCGAACTTGCGACCGTAGCGGTCGCGCGGTTCCAGACTGTACAGCCTAGAACCGCTAGGCCACTCCGGCCGGCTCTACGCAATCAGTTAGGACCAAAACACGAAACTATCACGCACCAGAGTAACTTCATAGAGTGCTAACATCTCTATAAAAAAAAATATACTTCTTCATTGTCAATCTATGTCAAATCACTATTATATCACTGTGAATACGATATAATAGTCATATGGTTTTTACTCATATCATAAACAATTGTTTCAATAGCTTTTCAAACAAAGAATCAAATTAAATACCACAAATATTACTATCGGGGTACATCAATACGTTTTCATGCATCAAAAAAATTTCGATTCAGCGTGACGTCACGCATTAACACTTGCTGTTACTCTACCAACCCAACATGACACTACGCATTTCTCGGAATCGAAACTTCGCTGTTAAATTACTTTCGGAGCATTTCTTATTTTTACCACAATTGATACCTTATCCAAGATTACAATATGTAATTGTTTTACTTTAAGTAATTCGTATATTCCCTAAGTGTTCAGTTGAGTTTACAGCCTTCAGATTCGCCAAGTTTATCGAGTGACCGAAATTTAGAGGATTCCTTTTAGTATTTACGTGGATAATTTCACACTTTTTATTATTTAGTGTCAATTACGAATTCTACGTGATGCAGATGCCTTTTATAAATTATTTTGCAATTCTCTTTCATCTTCTGACGACTTAACAAACAGGTAGATGACAACATCATATGCAAACTATCAGAGAGAGCTCCTGAGGTCCCTACATCGTTTACGTAGATCGGCATCAACAGAAGGCCTATTACACTTCGTAGGGGGACGCCAGATGTCGCTTTTGCTTTATTCGATGTCTTTCCGTCAATTATTACTATCTGTGACGTTTGTGACAGGAAATCACGAATCTAGTCACAATGGGGACGGATTCAACAGGTACGCGTCGCTTGTGAGGAACTGTTTCAAAAGTCTTCTGTAATCCATCATCGTTACCTGGACTTACCACTATTTTGTAGGAAGAATGGTGTACGATTCCCTTGAAAACCAAACAGGACCTGTATCTATCCATTCCGAGACGCTGTTTTGAATGCTAACTGTTTCGCTACACCGCATCAGACGTGGTAATGTATTGTGTTTTGGGGAGTACCGGTGCTTTTATCCACCACTGTACGTCCAGGAAGCTATCAGGGCTTGTCGAATACGTGCTACGTAAAGTAGCCGCTGTACTGCGTTCGTAAAGCGGAACGACCCGTTTTACACGGGGATGACAAAAGTCATGGGATACGTCCTCATGTCGTGCAGCAACTCGACGTAGCATGGGCAACAAGTTCTTGGAAATCTCCTGCAAAAATATTGAGAAATTCTGCCACTACAGCCGCCCATAATTGCGGAAGTGTTTATGGTGTAGGATTTTGAGCAATAACTGACCTCTCGATTATGTCCCTCAATTGTTAGATGGGATTCGTGTAGGGCGATCTTGGTGGCCACATCATTCGTTCGGATTGTCCAGAATAATCTACAAAGCACTCGCGAACAGTTGTTGCACGGCGACATGGCGCATTGTCATCGGTAGAAATTGCACACTTCTTTGGGAGCATGAAGTCCATGAATGTCTGCAAATGGTCTCGAAGTAGGTGATTGGAAGCATTTTACAATTACTGATCGATTCAGTTGGACCAGAGGACCCAGTTTGCTCGAAGTAAACGCAGCCCACACCATTATGGAGCAACCACCAGCTTGGACAGTTTCTTGTTGACAACTTGAGGCCGTGACTTCGTGGTGTCTGCGCCACACCCAAACCCTACCACCAGTTCTTACCAACTGAATTCTGGACTCATCTGACGAGGCCACGGTTTTCCAGTCGTCCAGGCTCCAACCGAAACGGTCACGAGCTCAGGAGAAGCGCTGCATGCGATTTTGTGGTGTTAGTAAAGGCACTCGTGTCGGTCATCAGCTGCCATAGACCATTAACGACTAATTTCGCCACTCCGTCCTAACGGATACGTTCGTCGTGCGTTTCACATTGATTTCTGCGGTTATTTCATGCAATGTTGCTTGTCTGTAGGCACTGACAGCTCTACACAAACTCCGCTACTCTGGGTCGTTAAGTGGAGGCAATCGGCCACTGCTTTTCCATGGTGAATGGAATTTGGTATTCTCGCACACTCTTGACACTACGGGTCTTGGAATATTGAATTCCTTAACGAGTTCTGAAATTTAATGTCCCATGCTTCTAGCTCCAACTACCAATCGGTGTTCAAAGCCTGTTAATCCCGTCGTGCGAGTATAATCATTTATCACGTGAATCACTTGAATACAAATGACAGCTCCGTCACTGCAATGCCCTTTCCTACATTGTACAATCGATACTACCGCTATCTGTGGACGTGGACATCGCCTCGATGTAACGCAGGTGGTCAAACTATTCTGCCATTTGATGAAGTGTTTTGTGGCGAGCACTCCGTACACATCATTCACGCATATTGGAGACTGACAGGGTGAAAAAGCGCTTTCCTTCGGCGTATAACAAGTAAATAACTCGATGGGTGGTACAGTGGTTTCTTTTTTCTTTTTTAAGGCTGAACGTGCGGATGGGGGGGGGGGGGGGGAGGTAGAGCGCCGCGAGCCGCGAACCGGAGGGAGTCCGCAGATAGCACGAAGACGGCGGACTGCGGCCCGGGGGCGTGGCGGGCGTCGACACAAAAGGCCGGGGGCGGCGGAGGCGGCGGGGGGCGCAGGAGACGGCGGGGGCGGCACTCAGCCTGATTGCAGGCCGGCAGGCACGCGCCACACAGCGCATCGATCCACCGCCAGCTGGCTGCCCGACCCGCCGAGTCCGCCGCCGCGCCGCCAAACACATGCGAACGCGAACGCACCGCCATAACGGTTCCCCCCACTTCGTTCTGTTCGGAAATTATATGCAACTCTGCGCGAACACCCTTCACTGACTATACCCTGTCGCGGAAGTTCCATTACAGAGCGAGTACCACAATTGTGTGCTATATTAATACGTTTGTGAGCAGAATGAATCTTTCGCTCTGGTGTGCTCCTGCGCGCTGTTTTGAAACTTCGTGGCAGATTAAAAACTGTACGTCGTACCGCGACTGGAACACGGAACCTTGCCTTTCTCGCCAATGTTTTTACCGACTGAGTCATCCAAACACTACTCACAAGCTGTAAGAAAACGAGAAGATGTTGTGAGTCTTCAAAGGAGATTGGTTACAAAGCGTACTACGGGTCACACTTACGTGATCACCTGTCACAAGCCTGAATAACCTTTTCTGGCAGGGCGGACCGGTACGAGACGTGCAGAATAAGAGTCAGTGTGGTTCTGGAAGGTATCGACAGGGATGTGGAGTCATGCCGACTGAAACACCCTGCAAAACCCGCAGGAGAGGACAGGTAGTTTAAATTGTGGGAATGAGCCAAAATAAGCGGCTGTTAGCTATACTCGAACATACAACTTTATTTATTTGACCAAATATTACAAAAGCCAAGAAAATTTAATAAAAAAAAACACAGCATAAATTTCTGGAACTTCATAACCGGCTGAATACGCCATACAGTCTCATGTCTTAAGGGCAAGACCACTTTAATTTAAAATCTGCCAAAGGACCGTCGCTTAAGACTCAAACCAAAATAAATTTTTAAAAGGCCAAAGGCCTTACCTTAAAACAGTTCTTTAATTAGGATGAAGGCGCAAACAATATGACACCTTAAGAGCAAAACAACTTTCATTCAAAATCGGCTGAAGACCCATCACTTAAGACTCAACAAAATTAATGTAAAAAAAGGCCAAAGGCCTTACTTAAAACAGTTCTTTCATTTAGGCTGAAGGCCCAAACCATCTCACACCTTACGGGCAAAACAACGTTAATTTAAAAATCGGCTAGAAGCCATACAATACAAACAACAAGAACAAATAGGATAAGTCAGTACACCCAACAGCGCTCAGAAGTTTCCGAGGGTCGGCCTGGAATTCAAACACTAACGCTCGCTTAGGTGAGACAGGCAGTCAGGCCAACCATTCACGATCCGACGACAACCCAACCTACCGACAGTCAGCGGACCCACCGACAAGATAACTTCCGCTCCACCCGACCAGCACACAACAGGGAGATCAATGGAACAACACAGAAAGTATTGGCTCCCACAACCAATTATACAATGAGCTGTCAAACTACACACTTTGCTGCACAGTGACAACACGATGAAGAAAATACACTTCCTGAATTTACGTCAACGGCCAGGGCAGGTAACTGGAAATTTAAGGACCACAAGGCACAAGATTCCGCTGGTGCACTTCAGTTCAAAATAACGAAGTACAATTAAAATCCACTTGAGGATGGCTACAATTTGCCAACTTGAAAACACACCTTGTTGCTCATGGGAATGTCCCAACAGCCGACAACGAAATCCAAACGACACAATGTGAACAGTCGTGACTTGCTGGTAGATTAAGTCAAAACTCAACTGTCGTGTCCAGGATCGGTGAGCCATGGACCTTGTAGCAATGGAAACAGAACCACGCACTCCGATCGCGCATAGGCACTGCCAGCGGCCCTGGCTAAACTACGCGCTGTAGAGACATCCTCTCTGCTCCACGCCAACCGACAAACTGGTCGCAGGCAGCACAGCTGGAAACTATAAGCGCCTGACCAAATATAGTACAAGGTGCGAATATCGATACACACCGCTGCTGCCACTCGTGGAGAGGGAGGATAACAGCATAATCGCGATAACCGCCGGAGACTAAACACACAATAGCAACCAAGGTCTAACCCAAAGCATAACATGAGCCATAGGTTAGAAAATTTAAAAAGGAAAATGGATAGGTTAAATTTAAATATAGTGGGAATTGGTGAAGTTCGGTGGCACGAGGAACAAGACTTCTGGTCAGGTGACTACAGGGTTATAAACACAAAATCAAATAGGGGTAATGCAGGAGTAGGTTTAATAATAAATAGGAAAACAGGAATGCGGGTAAGCTACTACAAACAGCATAGTGAACGCATTATTGTGGCCAAGATAGATAAGAAGCCCACACCTACTACAGTAGTACAAGTTTTTATGCCAACTAGCTCTGCAGATGACGAAGAAATTGAAGAAATGTATGATGAAATAAAAGAAATTATTCAGATAGTGAAGGGTGACGAAAATTTAATAGTCATGGGTGACTGGAATTCGGTGGTAGGAAAAGGGAGAGAAGGAAACGTAGTAGGTGAGTATGGATTGGGGGAGAGAAATGAAAGAGGAAGCCGCCTGGTAGAATTTTGCACAGAGCACAACTTAATCATAGCTAACACTTGGTTTAAGAATCATGAAAGAAGGTTGTATACATGGAAGAATCCTGGAGATACTAAAAGGTATCAGATAGATTATATAATGGTAAGACAGAGATTTAGGAACCAGTTTTTAAATTGTAAGACATTTCCAGGGGCAGACTCTGACCACAATCTATTGGTTGTGACCTGTAGATTAAAACTGAAGAAACTGCAAAAAGGTGGGAATTTAAGGAGATGGGACCTAGATAAACTGAAAGAATAAGAGGTTGTACAGAGTTTCAGGGAGAGCATAAGGGAACAATTGACAGGAATTGGGGGGAAGAAATACAGTAGAAGAAGAATGGGTAGCTTTGAGGGATGAAGTAGTGAAGGCAGCAGAGGATCAAGTAGGTAAAAAGACGAGGGCTAGTGGAAATCCTTGGGCAACAGAAGAAATATTGAATTTAATTGATGAAAGGAGAAAATATAAAAATGCAGTAAATGAAGCAGGCAAAAAGGAATACAAACGTCTCAAAAATGAGATCGACAGGAAGTGCAAAATAGCTAAGCAGGGATGGCTAGAGGTCAAATGTAAGGATGTAGAGGCTTATCTCACTAGGGGTAAGATAGATACTGACTACAGGGAAATTAAAGAGACCTTTGGAGAAAAGAGAGCCACTTGTATGAACAGCAAGAGCTCAGATGGAAACCCAGTTCTAAGCAAAGAACTGAAAGCAGAAAGGTGGAAGGAGTATATAGAGGGTCTATACAAGGGCGATGTACTTGAGGACAATTTTATGGAAATGGAAGAGTATGTAGATGAAGATGAAATGGGAGATATGATATTGCGTGAAGAGTTTGACAGAGCACTGAAAGACCTGAGTCGAAACAAGGCCCCCGGAGTAGACAACATTCCATTGGAACTACTGACGGCCTTGGGAGAGTCAGTCCTGACAAAACTCTACCATCTGGTGAGCAAGATGTATGAAACAGTCGAAATACCCTCAGACATCAAGAAGAACATAATAATTCCAATCCCAAAGAAAGCAGTTGCTGACACATGTGAAAATTACCGAACAATCAGTTTAATGAGCCACAGCTGCAAAATACTAACACGAATTCTTTACAGGCGAGAGGAAAAACTAGCAGAAGCTGACCTCGGGGAAGATCAGTTTGGATTCCGTAGAAATACTGGAACACGTGAGGCAATACTGACCTTACGACTTATCTTAGAAAATAGATTAAGAAAGGGCAAACCTACGTTTCTAGCATTTGTAGACTTAGAGAAAGCTTTTGACAACGTTGACTGGAGTACTCTCCTTCAAATTCTAAAGGTGGCAGGGGTAAAATACAGGGAGCGAAAGGCTATTTACAATTTGTACAGAAACCAGATGGCAGTTATAAGAGTCGACGGACATGAAAGGGAAGCAGTTGCTGGCAAGGGAGTAACACAGGGTTGTAGCCTCTCCCCGATGTTATTCAATATGTATATTGAGCACGCAGGAAAGGAAACAAAAGAAAAATTCGGAGTAGGTATTAAAATCCATGGAGAAGATATACAAACTTCGAGGTTCGCCGATGACATTGTAATTCTGTCAGAGACAGCAAAGGACTTGGAAGAGCAGTTGAACGGAATGGATAGTGTCTTGAAAGGAGGATATAAGATGAACATCAACAAAAGCAAAACGAGGATAATGGAATGCAGTCGAATTAAGTCGGGTGGTGCTGAGGGAACTAGATTAGGAAATGAAACACTTAAAGTAGTAAAGGAGTTTTGCTATTTGGGGAGCCAAATAACTGATGATGGTCGAAGTAGAGAAGATATAAAATTTAGACTGGCAATGGCAAGGAAAGCGTTTCTGAAGAAGAGAAATTTGTTAACATCGAGTATAGATTTAAGTGTCAGGAAGTAATTTCTGAAAGTATTTGTATGAAGTGCAGCCATGTATGGAAGTGAAACATGGACGATAAATAGTTTGAACAAGAAGAGAATAGAAGCTTTCGAAATGTGGTGCTACAGAAGAATGCTGAAGATTAGATGGGTAGATCACATAACTAATGAGGAGGTATTGAATAGGATTGGGGAGAAGAGAAGTTTGTGGCACAACTTGACCAGAAGAAGGGATGGGTTGGTAGGACATTTTCTGAAGCATCAAGGGATCACCAATTTAGTATTAGACGGCAGCGTGGAGGGTAAAAATCGTAGAGGGAGACCAAGAGATGAATACACTAAGCATTTTCAGAAGGATGTAGGTTTCAGTAGGTACTGGGAGATCAAGAGGCTTGCACAGGGTAGAGTGGCATGGAGAGCTGCATAAAACCAGTCTCAGGACTGAAGACAACAACAACAACAACAACATGAGCCAGCCACGACTCACCGACTCCAGTGCCTTGGACAGTTGCGCTAGGTTTCTGGGTTGAGGATCCATGACACTGACAGTCCGCTCTAGGTGGTCACGCAGATTGGGTATAAAGCCGGTGAGTTTGGTGGCCACGGACTTAATCTCATCCTGGTGCTCTGCGAACCACACACGTATACTGCGAGCTACGTGACACATTGCATTGTCCTGCTGGTATAGACACTAGTGATGAGCAAGAATAATTGATATGTAGGGGCGGACATGGTTCCTCAGGATAGATACGTACCTGCGGTGATCCAGTGTGACTTACAGAAAGACGAGACCACCTGGGGAATACCACCCCAACATCCTCCACACCATAACGACCCCTTCTCCGACCTGGACTATTCCGACTGTTTGAATATGTTTAGTTTCAGACGTTTAACACCGTACACAACGGCCACCTGTCTGATGGAGAATAAAACATGATTCCTCAGAAAACGCCACATGACGGCACCAGTGGACGCTCGGTTGCGTTCACAGCCGATGAACAGCTGTCAGCACGAGTCCATGAACCAGGTGCCTTCTGTGGAGGCCAATGCGCAGCAACGGTCGCTGAACGTTCGTTGAGGAGACGCCGTTGGTAGCCCCTTCATTCATCTGGGCGGTGAGTTGCTCAACAGCTCCACGTCTGTTCGTCCGTACGCATCTCCGGCGCTGCTGTTCGCCCCTGTCATCTATGGCCCGTGATCCACCTCATTTGTCTCGGCGACGATTTTGGATAACGCCTTTTTGCCATGCACGGTATACTTCAACCAGGGCAGCACGTGAACGCTTGACACAGATAGCCGTTACCGAAAGGCTTCCACCCTTGGCGCAAAAGCCAGTAATCGTGTCTTTTTGAAAGTCAGATAAATCGCTCCATTTCCGCATTATGGTAACGTCTGTATTGTTTTCCACGTCCCCCAAACACGCTTTACATACCCTCCGACGACAGTGCTGCCATCTGCCGTCTATGCGTGTTTATTGCACGTTGATGTCGTAGATAGGCGGTGGTCACATTAATGTGACAAGACCATGTAGAATACTGCTCACGTGGGTGGGACCAATAACAAAGAGGTCTAACAGGTGATACTGAGCGTTTACAAATAAGGGCAGCACGTATGGTAACAGGATTATTTATCTCACAGGAGAATGTCACGCAAGTACCAAAAATACCTGAACTGGCAGCAGCTTGAAGATAGACACCAACTATTCCGAGAGAACTATTCACGTATAAGGAGCTCAATCTAGGTATATACTACAACTTCCTGTATACTGCTCGTGTACGTACAGCGAAGACGAGATTGGACCCATTACCGCGCGCGCAGTGTCATAAGCAATCATTCTTGTCGCGTAGCATACGTCAGTCGAATGGGAGGAAATCCTAACACATGCTACAATGGGAAGTATGCTCTTCCGCGCTCTTCGGAATGTGGATTAAGAACTTTAGCCTAGAGATATTGGCAGAAGTGCAGCAGTGGGAATACGTCCTGATTAGTTTCTGGATAACTCAGCCCGTAAGAACATTTCTCGGGGAAGCCAGGCCTCCAGATTAGAGTCCACAGATCTTATCTGTCAACGCAACTTTTCAAGGTTTCAATACCAGTGAGAACAACGTCTGCTATGCGTTATACTAGTTCGTCATCACGAACCATGACCCTTCGCTCTGCAAATCCTCCTTCCTCCTCCTTAATAAAGGCGACGTTTATACTAGTCCAAAAGCTCGACTTTTAATACCCAATTCTAGATGACTCTATTTGTCTGTAACTCCCATAACTGAACTTCAAAAATATGGCAAACGTACAATTTTTTGCAATAGAGTCAGGTGGTTCCTTCCAGGCAATTCCATACCCTTGCCAGAGCAGTACAAGCTTCGACAAGGGCGGTCAAGTCGTTAGATGTATACTGTACTATGATGGATCCTTCCTTACAAATATTGCTGTAAGATTCCTCTGAGATTTATGACTGTTCGCGAGGAACACAACACAGTACAACCCTTTTAATTGCCGGAATTAATCGCTGCGGCTGTGCGCCAAGGTCTGTAGGTTGTAAGGATGGTAATGGAGTCATGTGCAGTTCACCTCATGTGTAGCTCACCTCTTGTGGTATGTACAATAGCAAAACATTTACCTGTAGACATCCACGGAAAAGGTAGTATGGCGATGAAAACACTCGACTTTTAATGAGTAGCACTAAGTTTGAAATCACCCAGACAGCCATCTTAAAACAGTTTTTCCGTGGTTCTTTAAATCTGGCCTCTTTCTAGTTAATTCCAGGATGGTTTTGAATGTTTAAGCTCTTTCTGTTGGCTTTTAGCCCTTGACCAGCATTATGGTATGATGTTGCTATAAAATGTTCTTGCTTAATACGTCTGTATACTGCAAGGTCGTTAGCCAAACAGTCATGGAGCAACACACACCAAGCATAATGGTAGCCGAAATTGACACAGTTCTCCCTAGTCAAACAAGATGAGGAAGTGCAATACACGTTACTTTCACTGGATAATAAGCGAATTATCGTCGTGTGTGGCCGCTGTAAAAAACAGTAACGCCGTCACAGTGAGAACAATGTGCTTAGGAGTACAATAGGTTGTATTTAATATTAGTGGGTCGCCTAACCGTGGAAAATTTGAAGAACAACTTAAAGGATCTCTTTATATTAATGAAGTCTGAGTGTACTTGCTCTAATTATTGGACACAATATACAAGCACTTAGAAGGGAGAAAAGGCTTCTAAAATATGGATTGAATTCACACAAAACGACTGTAACTCTTTGGGAAGGTAACAAATTATACGGAAGCAAACGCAGGAAGTTATCTTTATCTGAGCAGTTTGTGAATTAAACTTTAATGACACAAATTCACAAATTATAATCGAATGGGAAACCGCATATCGTGTACCGAAACAAGTAAGTAGTGAGCTCACTCAGAGTACAGACCACACTACTACAGATTGCGAAACTTACATTTTTCCCAAAATCAGCAAAGTCTGTGCCCATCAGCACCAGAACATTTATATCGCGGCTCGAACGTGACTGCTACAAAATTCTCTCTCCTAAAATCTCATGAACCCTGCATGGGGAGGAAGACTCCATGCTATTGCTAATGTGACGGACGAGAATATCAAACAATGGAAAATCGAGGATGGAATAATGGCAATATCATGCAAAGGGTAGTTGCTACTCAACATATGGCAGAGGTGCTGAGTTGCAGATAGGCACGATAAAAAGACTGTGAAACAAAGTTTTCGGCCAAGCAATACTTTATCAGAACTCGACAACACACACACACACACACACACACACACACACACACACACACACACATGACCACACACACATGACCACGTGTGTGTGTGTGTGTGTGTGTGTGTTGTTTAGTTCTGACAAAGTATTGCTTGGCCGAAAGCTTTGTTCGACAGTCTTTTTGTTATGCCTACCTTCGACTCAGCATCTCTGCTTCATCGTGAGTGGTAACCATCCTTTTCATTATATTGGACGAGAATATGACTTGTTTCCTGAAAAAACAGGGAATGCAGCAGAAACTTCCCACTCTTGTTACAAAAAACACATTAACAAACACAAGGTTGGTAATGCCCAGGAGCAATGGCTCTTTCATTGGTCAGTCTCTTCACTCAAAGTATAGTTTCCGTTAGATGACCGAAATTTAGAAGTGAACTCAATCATCTTTCTCATGCTAGCACGGCGGTGCCATGGCGTCTTGATCTTTGATGTTCGTGCCAAACCGGCGAAAATGTCATACTCAACAGTTCTTTAGGGCCATCAGTGGAGGCACAGTGTCTTCAGATCATAGCTGGGCCAGGCACTGGTTCTGACCATAAAAGCATGAAGCAGACTACAGCCTCACTTCTATGAAAAGCGCCCACTCCCTGGGGAGGCTCGCCTCTCTTAATGAGATCCATTGAATGCCTTCTGCCAACAACAGAACCCTGATATCACACTGGGAATACAACTTCCTAAAGCTAAAAACGCAAAGCCTTCGTCCCTAGCCCACACATGTGACAGTGTTCCTAACAAGAGTATCACACAACCAAAGTAGCTAAGGGAATGTGAAGTCCATGTGCAAAATGAAAGGGCGCTACCATTACGCGAGTTTCGTCGCCATGACAGTTGGCTGGAACTGAGCACTATGGGACTTAACTTCTGAGGTCATCAGTCCCCTAGACCTTAGAACCACTTAAACCTAACTAACCTAAGGACATCACACACACCCATGCCCGAGGCAGGATTCGGACCTGCGACAGTAGCGGTCGCGCAGTTCCAGACTGTAGCGCCTAGAACCGCTCAGCCACTACGGCCGGCCCGTGACAGTTTACAACATATTAAAATGGATTAGTGTGAAATAACAATAGTGTAAAATTAAAAAAATCTGTTGTGGTTAGCATTTTATAACATATATCAGTCCATATTCGCAGACGTCATTACCTTCAAAATACTATTTAATTCAGGGTAGAGACAGACTGGAAACTTTCTCACGACAATGGCTAAAGTTTAGATGAAATCTCATATAGGTCGGTTATTGTTTCTAACTATGGATACGAAACTGCTGATCTTAAGCACTTGAGCCACATAAATCCTAACCCAACTTCCTTGTTGATTTCTTATTACGATCTTTTCGAGCGAATTCTTTCATTAATATTTGTCCTGTTGAGACGCTTATACGTCTTACCTCCCAATAATATTCATGTCACTTTTAAAACTCACTAGTATTCATTTAACTTTGTTCCACTCAAGATATTGCTGACCTATTTTCCCAATCTCGACTTCTCGCTTCCAAATTACCTGAAAAGCTAGCGTGTGCTCGAATCGAAAAATTCGCATTTTCAGCACGACAATGCCCAGCGGGTGTTCATGTCCCTGAAGACTGGTAGATATGAGTACTCTTGCACATGTTGTCGACGTGCCGTCAGCTCTAGCCTGATTTTTTTTCCTACTGCAAAACAGAGAAGTAAACATTTGATTTTTTGATTTGCTGAACCATGGTATCAATTATTACTTTTAAAGAACAGTTTATTATTAAATTTAATTTTCTAGGGAATACGATACATGTTACGTTACGCATAATTATTGTTGTTCATTCGTTGGTTAAAGAATATGATAACGAATTTCCTCAAATTTCAAGGCCTGCATAATCGTCCACTTGAGTATTGCATAGATATCGTTTTGTATAATAATGAGGAGAAGAGATTTTCTTATTTTCCGAACCAAATGGATACATACGTCACGAGGAATTGCACGTAACTCCACAGGAAGCAGTTTAGCGACTGTACAACTCACTACAGGTGCGAGTGTAAGCAGGGTATGTAAGCTGTTGATGCGACGACAAGTCGCGTAACCTGTTATTAATAGAGACGAATGTATCTCGGTAAAGGGGTCCTATTAATTTGTTCACTTCCAGGACCAAAAGCTCAAGTTCTTAGGAACCTTATGGAAGTACGTTGCTACCAGCACACGGTAGCTACCAATTTCCAGACAGCAGACCAACGGAGCTGTATTTGCGTTGTAAGTCAACGCGAGAGCAGTACGCACAAACACGGCCGGCGATTTAATTAAGACGTGTGTGCAGTGCCGACGGCACTGTGTCATGCGTGTCCCGATAAAAAAGAGATACGTTAAATTTTGAATAACATACAGGAGCGTGTTTACACTAAAAATAAATGTAAACGTATCCCTCATACACGAAAATAATAACGTAAGCTAATACACGGAGTAAATTAAGTCCCTTGTTTAGTACAGTAAACAAAACAGAAGCCTGTTTATACAGCGGCCTGAACAACAATTTTGCGTCCTCTTGCGTTCATCAAACTAGCTTCAAAATAAGAGAGGAAACGCGCGCACCCTAGCGTTTTTACGGTGATGATGTTGATAAACGGGACGCACCAACGGGCGAATTACGCTTTTAAAAATTATTTTAATCAAGTCCGTTCCGCAATTTATTTGGAGCTTCTAATCTGGTTCCGCTAGCATCCACATTCAAGAGACTATAGACCTTCATTGACGACAGAAGTAGCAAGTAACTACATATGTTATGAGATGATGTTTCCCTCTCTATAGAAACAGTCCTGCCGGAGGGACATCCACAAATGAGCATTATATGACGGGGTTGAAAATACGGCTTCAGATGGAAGATTCTTCTTATTTTTCAGTAGTTGACACACGGCCGGTTTCGGGCCCTTACATGCCCATCATCAGGTGTTATAACTTTGTGCTGTAACCGCGAGCACCACGGCGGACGAGTAAAAGACGCGGTGTATCACCAGCGAGAGCAGAGCACTGAAAAATAAAAAGAACCTTACAACTGAAGCGGTATTTTCAACCATGCCTTTCTATACAGCAAAATATTATATAGATAAGTGATTAGGGATTTCAGAAAAAAAGTTAACATTTTGCCCTACGTCAAGACCATTCTGGTACGAATTGCTAAATTTAATTAAGATAATAATGTCAGTAATTTCAATATTGACTCACTCATATTAGAATGCTGGTGTTAAGTTACATGCGACCCTTCTTGAAGAAACATTCATTATTTTGTATTTTATGCATTTCTACAAATGGTTCTTACTGAGAAAATGGTGGTGTGACAATGTCTTCAAGATAGCGACTGATTGGTTTCCTGGTGAACCAGTCGCATTCTGAAAAGTCCTTGGTGGTGCCACGTTTCTTTCTTTTTCTTGTTTTTGTTTTTTGTCATAGATTGTACGAGATCTGTTCAAAAACTTCCGGAAGATTCGTAATTTACGCAAGTGATGTGTTGTAGCGAAACGCTATTGGCATCTCTGTACACGCCTGTGTTTATTGTGTAACAGCCGGGATTTTCATTGTAGTATGTCTGTTAGATACTGTTTAGTGCTGTATTGAGTAGAGCGTTGTGTCACAGAGTTAGAGAAGCAACGCGACTGCTTTAAAATTTGCGTGAAACTCAAGAAAACCTCTACAGAGGCTCACCAAATGATGCCGCAAGCCTACGATGATGTGTAATTAAGCCGTACTCGGTGTTTAAATGGTTCACACGGTTTAAAAATGGTCAGACGGAAGTTAAAGATGGTCCTCGTTCAGGACGCCCTTCGGCTTCTACCAACGACCCTTATGTGAGGAATGTCAACATAATTGTGCGCGCTAATCGAAGACCGACTGACTGAAAAATTGCAGAAGAACACAACATTAGAGTTTAATCATGTCATGACATCCTGACACAGCATCTTGAAATGTATCGTGTTGCCGCCACGTTCGTTGTACAGCTCATGAATCAATACCAGAAACACCTTCGCCTCGCATTTCGTGAAGAACTTTTGGATCTCGCAAATGAGAAAGAGACGTTCCTTAAGAGAATGATAACTGTTGATGAGACGTAGGTCTATGGTTATGATTTTGAGACCAAGAATCAGTCTTCACAATAGGTCGATGAAGGTTCTCCAAGACCAAAACAATCACGGGGTGAAGTCAGGTCAGATCAAATGCCAAAGCCACGCTGATAGTTTTCTTCGAATTTAAAGGATTAGTTCGTCATGAATTCGTAGCACAGGGACAAACTGTTAATGTATGGTGCTATCAGGACGTGTAGCGATGCATTCGGGAAAATGTGAGAGGAAAATGGCCTGAAATGTGGCGAGACATTTCATGGCTCTTGCATCAAAATAACGCACCCGCACATTCATCCCTGTTGGTGTGTGACTGTTGCACAAAGAACGGAAATGCTGCCCCACCGTCCAGCTCTCCAGATCTGGCTCCTGCAGACTTTTTTTATTTCTAAAGTTGAAAACCCCGTCGATAGGACAAAGATTTGCAACCATAGACGATATAAAGGAAAATTCGCAGACGGTGCTTCGCGCGATCCAGTAAGAGGCGAAACAAGACTGCTTCCGGAAGTGGAAATGGCGTTGAGAGCGGCGTACAAATTGTGGCCGAGAGTATTTCGAAGGAGATCGTGCACAATAAGTAAAAGGTAAGCGTAGAAAAATTTTGTGGGCAAAGTTCCGGAATTTTTTGAACAGAGCACTTATGTATGCAGTACGGTACATGATATTCTGATTGTGTTTTTGGTATTGGTGTTAATTACTGCCTGGCTCATGCTTCTCAAATGTTAATAGTCTCTTACTTAATATTATCACATTTTGATAAATATTCATGCAGAATTACGAAAGTTTTTGGTTTTTATGTGCTCTACGTGTAGTCTGGAGTTGTCTCATTTCATATATTTTATTATTGTATGTGTGTAGCCATTTATACGTTTAGAGGGTTTTTGAAATATTTTAGACACCACGTATGGTCAGTTTAGTGGCCTGGAAAAACTGAGAAATTATGTCTTCTTATCTGGCGGTGTACACCTCAAGACTTGGTGACAGAAGCCAACCCCTTAAGGTAAAATGGGTGCGTTAATGTAGTTACAAGCTCTTTTAGTGCTGCTGAAGCACATGTTTTATTTTTATTTAACTATTTTCACTTTGATGGCAATAAGCTTGTGTAGACTGTATTGGTGTTGTATTAAGAGCAGCACAGAACTCGAGTCACATGAAACAGTTTTGGGTTCTAGGGTCAAAGGTTTTTTGTTTACTGGCAGCTTCCACTCCAACCCCCTCGGTCTCTGCCTTACCACTGAGATCTACTCAACTTACAACTTACATTATAGATCTTATTGATAATACTTAGATATTCTGTTTTCAGAAAATGAATACTTAAGGTCATACTTGTAACAACTATTTGAAAAGTGTCGTATTCGTAATTCTTTGTGGCTATGTAATATTTCTTCTTTCAAAGGCAGAAATAAAGTAAAATGAAAGTCTACAATCTGACTCGTTCGAATTATACGACTTTTTGACCAAATTACACACGAATTGTGTACCTCTAGCATTTGGCTGCATATTTTAGTGTCAATGAGACCAACTTTGGCTCTTTCTTTTTCTTTCAAGCATTGGGCGATTCGCCTGTTCAGTCATATATGAGGTTTTGCCCTGTGTCTTGCAAGCAATACAAATGTATCCAGAAACTTTCTGGCGTTCTGCACAGAAAACGAGCGGTAGACTGCCAAATCCGAGCCTCTGGTTGTATCCCAGGTCTCTCCCAGAAAGCTACTTCCTAGACGCTTCTGCTTTTAGCACCATAGGGATATCATACCTTCCGTCCGCTAAGGCTTTTGACTAGTTTTCATGATTCCTCCTGTCGTCCTTCAATGTGATATGCATGCTTTGCAAATGGTGAATTGCAGACATTTTAAAGCTAGAAACATACTGACTTTTGTTTAAAAAGAATCCCCAGTGCACATTCTGAAATATTACAACTTTCCCTTTTGTTCTACATTACACCAATCGATTACGGTACTGCCGTGTCGAGGCCTTGCGCCTTCTCAGCCAGTGATCAATGTAAGTAGGCTGTTTAGGTTTTCTTATTGGTAACGCCACATAGCGCTCTGTATGAAAAATCACTGGCTGTGCCGTGCGCAGTCTGTGGCTAGTTTGCATTGTTGTCTGCCATTGTAGTGTCGGGCAGCAGCAGCTTGATGCTAACAGCGCGTAGCGTTGCGCAGTTGGAGGTGAGCCGCCAGCAGTGGTGGACGTGGGGAGAGAGATGGCGGAGTTTTGAAATTTTAAGAATTGATGTCATGAACTGATATATATATATATATATATATATATATTATGACTTTTAAGGTAAATATATTGTTTTTTTTCTGTATTAAAATCTTTTATTTGCTAACTATGCCTATCAGTAGTTAGTGCCTTCAGTAGTTTGAATCTTTTATTTAGCTCGCAGTAGTGGCGCTCGCTGTATTACAGTAGTTTGAGTAACGAAGATTTTTGTGAGGTAAGTGATTTTTGAAACGTATAGGTTAATTTAGTTAGGGCCATTATCTTGTAGGGATTATTGAAAGTCAGATTGCGTTGCGCTAAAAACTATTGTGTGTCAGTTTAAGCACAGTCGTGTATAAATTTTTCAAAGGGAGCGTTTCACCAACAACACAGAAAGGTTATACAGGCATGGACATCACACGAACTTGTTTAATATTTGTATTTTTAAAGTTTATATAACAATTTTATATATTGGCCAATGTTTCAGTCCAGGTTGCTCCTTTCTTACATTATGATTAATTTCTTTCTCCGGATCACCTTCAACTCTACGTGGTTGTGTAAGCAACCCGTTGTGACTGTTTTGGAACTACACAGCATAACAGTAGTATTGGCAGTACATTCATGTGTAGTTCCAACGCAGATCTGAAGATGATCCAGGGGGTCGAAACTATTCATGCTGTAAAGGATGTGCAAATAAGACTGAAAGATAAGCGATGTAAAAATTTTTTTAAAATATCAGCACAGCTGTTGATTTCTCTCACCTCGAATGTGTCGGCTGTAAGCGGGAAAGCAAGTGCTTCGGCTACATAACGGTGGTGGTGGTGGGGGAGGGGGGGGGGTGCATGAGATCACATGGCCAGTGCCAAGCCGACTCTGCTTAGCGGGTGATCGAACATTTCGACGAAGCATTGCGTAACGATCTAAAGTAAATATTTACATTATGTCACAATACTTTGGCAGATAATAAGCATGCAAATGTTACATATTTTGAGTTTCAGCACGATCTGCTAATTAGTTTCCACAAAAATAGAAACTTCATGAATTTTCAAAAGCGCGAGATATTAAAGATAATGGGCTGGAATTTTAGATTTAGTTTCCGTTTTATGTAATTATCTCTTTTATTTTCTAAGTTAATAAGTAAAAACAGATTATTGTACTAAAATTTGTAAAATAGTGGTAAACTAGCCTTTATAAGTAAGTTAGAATGATAAAATTACACCACTTTGTTCATCGGAATTAATGATGAAACTATACCAAATTGAAAGATAGTTGTGTAACTTTGCACATATACAGACGGCGGAATAGTGAAAGTTCAGATCAGAGATCGCAGTCTACCGTTGGTTTCATTAAAAAAATTTTATAACCCGGAACTTGAGAGTTATCTAATTGATTTTTTTATGGAACATACACAGAATACTGCACTGCCCATAGAATAATTGGGAATGTTGTTAAACTAACAACGATACGTAGGGTCACGTAATGAGGAAGCGTGCAATTTGAGCGCTGCTGCAGGCGCATAAGACTTTCTGACTATAAAAACTCTCCTCCCGCACAGCCCATGAAAGCCCAAAGGTACCGACTGGTCGCCGTATCATCCTCAGCCCATAAGCGTCACTGTATGCGGATATGGAGGGGCATGTGGTCTGCACACCACTCTCCAGGCCGTACGTCAGTTTCCGAGACCGGAGTCACTACTTTTCAATCAAGTAGCTCCTCAGTTTGCCTCACAAGGGCTTAGTGCTCCCCGCTTGGAAACAGCGATCAGCAGACCGGATGGTCACCCATCCAAGTGCTAGCCCAGCCCGACAGCGCTTAATTTCGGTGATCTGACGGGAACAGGCGTTACCACTGAGGCAAGGCCGTTGGCCTTTCTGACTGTGGGTATTATATTTGTCGTCCAACGCGAAACCACATCGGCCGTATAAAAGAAGCAACGCAGAGGTCTATGGGTGCTCATTTGTTCGTCGCCATTCGCCCACAATGTATCTTGTTACATTTGAGAATTTTCTGCATCTGTCCGCAACCGTAAACGCTAAGCCTAGGACGACATTGATGACTATTCACTCCGAATAAGTTATCGCACATTTTTTGTCCAAATGGGTAGAGATGGACTTCCTTGGACTGATAATTTCCCGGGAAGATTGTGTTTTAGTTTCAATGTTTTTATTTTGCGTGCCAGCTGTACTGTTGTAGAAAACCACACGGTAAGTGATGTAGCTTATTCACCATTTTTAAGACGAGTAATTAACTGTACTTAGTTAACATCGGAGCGACAAGTACAGATCGTCTCTGAAGTGTATTCAATACTGATTACGAAGGGAAAACTGTAATGAATTTCAAAAATAGTAATTTGTGCTTGTGAATTTTCCTCGAATATACAGATTTTTTTTTAAAACAGTAAACTTTCATTTATCCCCGTAGTTCCCAACTCCTTTTGCTTATACACTACTGGCCATTAAAATTGCTACACCAAGAAGAAATGCAGATGATAAGCGGGTATTCATTGGACAAATATGTTATACTACAACTGACCATGTGATTACATTTTCACGCAATTTGGGTGCATAGCTCCTGAGAAATCAGTATTCAGAACAACCACTTCTGGCCGTAATAACGGCCTTGATACGCCTGGGCATTGAGTCAAACAGAGCTTTGATGGCGTGTACAGGTACAGCTGCCCATGCAGCTTTAACACGATACCACAGTTCATCAAGAATAGTGACTGGCGTATTGTGACGAGTCAGTTGCTCGGCCACCATTGACCAGACGTTTTCAATTGGGGAGAGATCTGGAGAGTGTGCTGGCCAGGGCAGCAGTCGAACATTTTCTGTATCCAGAAAGGCCCGTACAGGACCTGCAACATGCGGTCGCACATTATCCTGCTGAAATGTAGGGTTTCGCAAGTCGAATGGAGGGTAGAGCCACGGGTCGTAATACATCTGAAATGTAGTGACCACTCTTCAAAGTGGCGTCAATGCGAACAAGAGGTGACCGAGACGTGTAACCAATGGCACCCCATACCATCACGCCGGGTGATACGCCAGTATGGCGATGACGAATACACGCTTCCAATGTGCGATGTCGCCACATGCGAGTGCGACCATCATGATGCTGTAAACAGAACATGAATTCATCCGAAAACAATGAAGTTTTGCCATTTGTGCACCCAGGTTCGTCGTTGAGTACACCATCGCAGGAGCTCCTGTCTGTGATGCAGCGTCAAGGACAACAGCAGCCGTGGTCTCCGAGCTGATAGTCCATGCTGCTGCAAACGTCGTCGAACTCTTCGTGCAGATGGTTGTTGTTTTGAAACGTCTCCATCTATCGACTCAGAGATCGAGACGTGGCTGCACGATCCGTTACAGCAATGCGAATAAAATGCCTGTCATCTCAACTACAAGTGGTACCAGGCCGTTGGTATCCATCACGGCGTTCCGTATTACCCTTCTGAACCCACGGATTCCATATTCTGCTAACAGTCGTTGGATCTCGACCAACGCGAGGAGCAATGTCGCGATACGATAAACCGCAATCGCGATAGGCTACAATCCGACATTTATCAAAGTCGGAAACGTGATGGTACGCATTTCTCCTCCTTACACGAGGCATCACAACAACGTTTCACCAGGAAACGCCGGTCAACTGCTGTTTGTGTTTGAAAAATCGGTTGTAAACTTTCCTCATGTCAGCACGTTGTAGGTGTCGCCATCGACGCCAACCTTGTGTGAATGCTCTGAAAAGCTAGCGGTCGCAGACTGTAGCGCCTAGAACCGCTTGGCCACTCCGGCCGGCTCTCTTGATTGCTTTTGTCTGTAATTACAAATAATTTTCAGGCTCATGTACACGGGAGAGGTGTTTAAAACAGCACAAATGCACACTAAGTGCACGAAAACAAAGCAATAACAATACTTTTAAACAACTGCCCAGCATGAATTGAAATTTTATTTAGTTTTTCAAAGTTTTTTGCATTGTTCCTTTTTAGCGTTTTTGTAATTTGGGTAACTATCTTAGACGAACTCTTTTCTGATTCCAGATATTGCCTCCATTATTACGTGCTTCTTCAAATATCGCTGATGTTGCAGAGACGACTCTAGTTGTTCTAGTCAGTTCGTTTGCGAGTCGTAGCGAAAGTGCCGTCTGTTGCATTTTGGGAAATAAGGTTGAGAAGCCGGATGCAGAGAATTTCTCCCCAGGGTGGTCCGTGACGTTGGAGAGAAGTCGGCGTCGGCGTCGGCGTCTGCGGCTGCGGGGGCGGCGTCCATCCGTCAGGCGGCGCCGGCGCTGCATGCATATGCTCTGCGGGTAACGTAAGTGCCCGCTCCTCCATCTGCCGCCCCACACATATATCAGGCGCGCAGTGCTCCGGCTTTGGCAAGCGGAGCTAAGAAGGCCGACAGCACGAGTCCCCATCTGGAAATACGGGCCCGCCAGCAGAGCGCTTGCTCCGCCGCTGACGCACACCGCACGCTGTTCGTGTGTCAGAAACTGCATGCTCCAGATCTGTCGTCTGTTGCTATCTGTCAGGTGTTACAGTACTGATTGACACCTCACGAACTTTTCGTGATTCAACAACATACGTGATCAAAATGAGATTTTCACTCTGCAGCGGAGTGTGCGCTGATATGAAATTTCCTGGCAGATTAAAACTGTGTGCCGGACCGAGACTCGAACTTGCAGGCAAGGGCTCTACCAACTGAGCTACCCAAACACGACTCACGCCCCGTCCTCATAGCTTTACTTCTGCCAGCACATACGTGCTTTTTAACTTCTCGCGGCATAATGAATAACTCATCAAATATCGGGTATGCTGCTGCTCAAATATTACTTTTTCAACTGCGTACCGTCCCGTCTTCCTCACACTGAGTCGCAAAACTGACGACAAGGTGCCAAGCGCGGCCTTATATCCTCCATGTGAGTCACAGACGCTGCTCGGCGACAAAGAGGTACATTTACACACGCGCCACCCATGGAGAAAGGGTCCAGACATTCGATTCGCTTATCGATGTACAGGGTGATTTTTTTCCATCGTGTATAAACTCTAGGGATTGAGCGATGAAAGGATACGGAACAAAGAAAGGTCTATTGAACTTATGTCCGGAAATGCATGGTTTCCGCGCTGGGGACAATTTATTCAATCATACATTGTTACAGAGACTGCGGTCCAACATGAGTTGTACCATGCAGCCACAAAAAATTGTTCAAATGGCTCTGAGCACTATGGGTCTTAACATCTGTGGTCATCAGTCCCATAGAACTTAAAGCTACTTAAACCTAACGAACCTTAGGACATCACACACAGCCATGCCCGAGGCAGGATTCCAACCTGAGACCGTAGCAGTCACGCGGTTCCGGAATGAGCTCCTAGAACCGCACGGCCACCGCAGCCGGCATGCAGCCACAGTTACAGTACGTGCAGAAAATGGTTTCCATGTGCCTCAACGCATGCCTATACCCGCCTTAGCATCTTCAGTTTCACACGTTCACACAGGCCAGGCTGCCTCCGAACAGTGTCAAACGCAGCATGAATACGCTGTTCCATTGTCTCCATGTCTGGAATAGGCTCTTCATACACGATACTTTTGAGATTTTTCCTTAACTAGAAATCGAACGGGTTCTGATCCGGTAACCGAACAGGCCATGCAACTGGACGCTCTCGTCCGGCTCATCGACCAGGGAAGACACGATTGAGATGCGTTCGGACGTTAAAGGCGAAGTAAGCTGGAGAACCATCACGATTTTTTTTTTTTTTTTTTTTTTTTTTTTTTTTTTTTTTTTTTTTTTTTTTTTTTTTTGGCCATCAGATCATCAGTCTACTGACTGGTTTGATGCGGCCCGCCACGAATTCTTTTCCTGTGCTAACCTCTTCATCTCAGAGTAGCACTTGCAACCTACATCCTCAATTATTTGCTGGATGTATTCCAATCTCTGTCTTCCTCTACAGTTTTTGCCCTCTACAGCTCCCTCTAGTATCATGGAAGTAATTCTCTCATGTCTAAGCAGATGTCCTATCATCCTGTCCCTTCTCTTTATCAGTGTTTTCCACATATTCCTTTCCTCTCCGATTCTGCTCAGAACCTCCTCATTCCTTACCTTATCAGTCCACCTAATTTTCAACATTCGTCTATAGCACCACATCTCAAATGCTTCGATTCTCTTCTGTTCCGGTTTTCCCACAGTCCATGTTTCACTACCATACAATGCTGTACTCCAGACGTACATCCTCAGAAATTTCTTCCTCAAATTAAGGCCGGTATTTGATATTAGTAGACTTCTCTTGGCCAGAACTGCCTTTTTTGCCATAGCGAGTCTGCTTTTGATGTCCTCCATGCTCCATCCGTTATTGGTTATTTTACTACCTAGGTAGCAGAATTCCTTAACTTCATTGACTTCGTGACCATCAATCCAGATGTTAAGTTTCTCACTGTTCTCATTTCTACTACTTCTCATTACCTTCATCTTTCTCCGATTTACTCTCAAACCATACTGTGTACTCATTAGACTGTTCATTACGTTCAGCAGATCATTTAATTCTTCTTCACTTTCACTCAGGATAGCAATGTCATCAGCGAATCGTATCATTGATATCCTTTCACCTTGTATTTTAATTCCACTCCTGAACCTTTCTTTTATTTCCATCATTGCTTCCTCGATGTACAGATTGAAGAGTAGGGGTGAAAGGCTACAGCCTTGTCTTACACCCTTCTTAATCCGAACACTTCGTTCTTGATCGTCTACTCTTATTATTCCCTCTTGGTTGTTGTACATATTGTATATGACTCGTCTCTCCCTATAGCTTACCCCTACTTTTTTCAGAATCTTGAACAGCTTGCACCATTTTATATTGTCGAACGCTTTACCCAGGTCGACAAACCCTATGAACGTGTCTTGATTTTTCTTGAGCCTTGCTTCCATTATTAGCCGTAACGTCCCTTTACTTTTCCTAAAGCCAAACTGATCGTCACCTAGCGCATTCTCAATTTTATTTTCCATTCTTCTGTATATTATTCTTGTAAGCAGCTTCGACGCATGAGCTGTTAAGCTGATTGTGCGATAATTCTCGCACTTGTCAGCTCTTGCTGTCTTCGGAATTGTGTGGATGATGCTTTTCCGAAAGTCAGATGGTTTGTCGCCAGACTCATATATTCTACACACCAACGTGAATAGTCGTTTTGTTGCCACTTCCCCTAAGGTTTTTAAAATTCTGATGGAATGTTATCTATTCCTTCTACCTTATTTGACCGTAAGTCCTCCAAAGGTCCTTTAAATTCCGATTCTAATACTGGATCCCCAATCTCTTCTAAATCGACTCCTGTTTCTTCTTCTATCACATCAGACAAATCTTCACCCTCATAGAGGCTTTCAATGTATTCTTTCCACCTATCTGCTCTCTCCTCTGCATTTAACAGTGGAATTCCCGTTGCACTCTTAATGTTACCACCGTTCCTTTTAATGTCACCAAAGGTTGTTTTGACTTTCCTGTATGTTGAGTCTGTCCTTCCGACAATCATATAGCAACCATCTAATCCTTTGAATCATCAATGGCATTTCTTCCAGAAGAGGAGGCAAAGTCACTCGCAAGAAACGTCGATAGTTCCGGCCTGTTAGGCAACGTAGAAGGAATATCGGTCCCAAAATGCGGTCGCCAGTTATCCCTACTCACACATTCTGGCTGCACCGATGCTGACGATTCGCTGTCACCATATCATGGGGGTTCTCCATACAATCCCACAGATGAGTGTTATCGAAGTTGAAAATACCACTCCCAGTAAAGGTGGCCCAACCTGTGTATAGGATAGATAACACAAATCCCGGAATCGTTGTTGCCTGGCGAAGAAACCAGTGATAAACTGCTCCTGATGTGGAAAGTCTGTCGCTAGTACGCTGCAAGTGGTAAGCGTAGTAACAATTGTCATCGAGAATGTTCCACATAGCCTTCTGGGTTACCCTGTACTGGCGGGACAACTGCCTGGTACTGACATGGCAGTCGCCTTCCATAGTGTCAATCACATTTTACTTCAAGTCTGGTGTAGGAACATTACTTGTACGTCCTTCATAATTTCCTGCTTTCTGAAACGACCCTGTCTCAGACAAACTGCAAAACACTGTTGCAGACATTGTATGATGTGGTTGTTGTCTGCGGGGATAGGTCTCCCGATACAAACTTGCTGCCAGCCGCCCGTTGCCACTTGCCTTCTCGTAAGTAAACACCATGTCGGCAAGCTCTAGATTCGAATACGGAACCGTTGTGTATAACGCTGTATCACATCCGCAACAAGGTGAGTCAGCAAGAGAATGAATGGGACACAACCTTACCAATAGCTACTGCAGGAGAGGGCGCTAGAGCATGACATACGAGGAGCAGTACCTCTCTCTAGGAGGAAACCACGCATACTATAACTGTGGCCTCATGGTACAGCGCGTATCAGGCCGCAGTCTCTGTAACAAAGTATGACTGAATAAATGGTCTCTAGCAAGGAAACCATGCATTTCCGGACATAAGTTCGTTTGTCCATTCTTGTTCCGTATCCTCTCATTGATCAATCCTTAGAGTTTGTGCACCATGGAAAAAATCACCCTCTGCATCCCGCGGCGATAATACCGTGAACGACTTCTTTGCAGTTTAATTACACCACGAGCCGGATTCCATGTCTTATCCAAAATAAAACCACTATCTGTGTTTATTAAGTTATCGATTAATCTAATTTCTGTGGCTTTCTCGGAAACATAATCCCCAAATGAAGAGGTGCATGTTACAATTTTCACATCACTATTGTTCCTCGAATGACCCGTACTTACATAATGTTCACCACAGCTGACCTGTCTGGCTCTGGTAAGCATGTGCGTCTTCGGTGTTCCACGCACCTCTTATAAACGGTGCGTGTTGTCTGGCCTATATAAGATTTAACACAATTTCCGCAAGGAATCTCATACACATCCACCTCACGAAGCAATAAATCATCCTTCACAGAACCTAGTAAGGCTGAAATTTTCTGAAGAGTCCGGAAGATCACCTTAACACGGTGTTCCTCAAGAATACGGCTTATCTTCGAGGAAAGAGCACCCACGTAAGCCAAAAACACTCTTGATCTGAACGTATTACTTTTTTCTTCAAAATCATGTATTTGCATTCTAGGATTCACACCGAATGCTCTGGGAATGTTTTTGAAGAGTGATTGCAGCTACTGGCATGTAAATATAGATACGAATGCGTTGATTTAAGATGTACAGAATGTCCTAATGTGCCATCAACTTCAAGACGAAAGAAAACATTCAAAAAAGGGGAGCAGCCATCTCTTTCTGTTCCCATAGTAAATTTAATACTTAGCGTAGGTGGTGTGTACAAATACACGACGAAAATATCTCCTGGCACCAAGAAATAATTAATGTAGACTAATAAAATTTCGGGAATAAATTTCTCTAGATAACATATTTTAGTGGAATAAAATAATCATGAGAGTGCTCCTGTTGTCATATGAAATGGATCCCCAGAGCATAACTCCAGGTAGAGGTCCAGTGTATCTAGGCCGCAGGCAGGTTGGTTGTGTGTGTGTGTGAGCGTGTGTG
Organism: Schistocerca gregaria; assembly: GCF_023897955.1. Lineage (NCBI taxonomy): Eukaryota > Metazoa > Arthropoda > Insecta > Orthoptera > Acrididae > Schistocerca > Schistocerca gregaria. Next base: position 503,418,359 of record NC_064924.1, on the reverse strand, counting down.
CAAATGTATGTGTATGTGTGTGAGTGGGTGGGTACCTGGGTGGGTGGGTGGGTGGGTGGCGTGCTTGTGTGAATGATTTGGTATACCTATGTTTCTGTATGGAATGTGACTCGCTGACTCAGAAATGAAGCGGCAGACAGCAAATCCAAGAGGTCTCGCGTTCGACTTCTAATCAGTCCTACGATCGTTATTTGTCTTTTACCGCTTCTTTCACTTATGACAACGTTTGTTGATGTGAAACATGCCAAGTTACACAAAGGTTATGAATCAAGATTAAACTCCAGGTCCCCTTACAAATAATTGGGTGAGTCGCTCCAGAGGTCGGAGGAAGACAACACTAGACCACCTCCTACTGGACAACGCTTAGTAAAGCACTGGAGTGTTCAAAACAATCTTCGGGTTGATGACTGCTCACGCTCGACAATTGGCAGCAATATTCAGTACTAGGTATCAATATTCAAAACAGAATGAGAAAGAAAACTATTGTCATGTTCTCAGTGCTCTATTAGTGAAATTTCGAAAGCCTGGAAGCAGATGAATAGGTTTAAGACTAACAAAGCTAGCTCACAGGTAGAACAGTATCTAGGATTAGTAAAGAAAATTTTGGATCGTTATTATGCTACAGAGAGTACAAATTGACAGAACTTTTTCTGACCTGGAAGGACAGGATCTAGATGTAAACCAAAATTGTGTACACTTCACTTTTCATGTATTTCAGGCCGCTGACGGTGCGTTTAAAAGAATAAAGATGTAAGGTTTATGGCATGATAAAATTGTTCATAGACAGGGCTAACCGGAAAATCATCAGGGAGAGAGAGTTGGAGGGAGGGAGGAGGACAGAGAGAGAGAGAGAGAGAGAGAGAGAGAGAGAGAGAGGGAGAGAGGAAGAGAAGGAGAGATCACAAATTCTACAGCTGGCAACTACATTCAGAAGTTGGTAACGATATTCAAAACAGAGTAGGAGGAAAACATATGTACATATTCTCAGTGTTGTGCTAGTGAATTTCGAATGACAGGATACGGTATAAGCCGGCCGCGGTGGTCTCGCGGTTCTAGGCGCGCAGTCCGGAACCGTGCGACTGCTACAGTCGCAGGTTCGAATCCTGCCTCGGGCATGGGTGTGTGTGATGTCCTTAGGTTAGTTAGGTTTAAGTAGTTCTAAGTTCTAGGTAATTGATGACCACAGCAGTTGAGTCCAATAGTGCTCAGAGCCATTTGATACGGTATAACAGTTTTGAAACCAGCGTCTGAGGGGTCCCAAATGTTTGTTTTTTCTACAATGCTCTAAGTTTAGCATAAAAGCTGTTAAACATTTTGACGTGGAGATTAAGGGTATTTCCTTACTATTTTTCTCATGCAGCAATCTTTATTGTTTTTTGTTCATTTTACAGAAGCTAAGAAGTACACAGATAGACCAGCATCCATTATTACGCTATAGGAAGCCAGGAAGTGCCGCAACTATTTCTAACCTGAAAGTGCAATGTCTATTGTGTAAAATAAAATGATATACACGTAAAATGTATATATTTGAGGGCACTGACAAAGTTTTTAAAAAAAAATAATAATGGCGAAACGCGTATTGCATAAAACTGGTTGCACAAAGACGAATCTAACTCGGAAATTATCAAGATAATCATCATATGAGCGAGTATACGTTTCAGCGTCTGTTGAAATCACCACATAAAACTCTCGAAAATAGTACCCTGAAAGTCTTAATATATAGGGTGATTATTACTGACTTAAAAACCTCCGAAGCGACGAAGATGAAGTTGAGACAAGTAATTTAATATAAGACACACAGGGCCGCAAATGCGAGAAAATACCCCAAAAGTGGATGACAACTGTCGAACATGTGACGTCATCAGACGACGTACCTCGCCGCACGCGCAGCGCTTGACCTGTCGGCCTGTCTAATCACGTGTTCATGTCGGTGTGGCTCCGAGCCTACATGCCCCTGGGGTTCAGGGTTGCGGTCTTGCACGATCTGTCAGGCAGTATATTCTTCACTGGGTCAGGTAGTTGTGTGTTTACGTTGCCGTAAGAGTTATTACTTTTTTTTATGGTCTATCAGTCTCGCGTGTCTATTACAAAATACAGTAGTAAACTAACGAACTGCGTCGTTACCAGTAAATAACACCTATATAAGAAAAATTGCAACTGATGATATTTACAGAGGTGTTCGAAAATTGTACCGTTTGGTTAAATGCACCGTTCCAGTGGGAGTAGGATCGATAAATTCAACCGCTTCAAGTGCAGCGAGGTACGTCAATCTACTGACGTCACAAGTTCAACATTTTTATCCACTTTTGGGGTATTTCCCAACATTTGCGGCTCCCTATATCTTATAACAGATTACTTATCTCATCGTTTTTAAAACGTTTTTAAGAATCACAGTGTATAACTACAAAAGTTTTAAAACCTTTAATCGTAGCCTAATTTGGAATCGAACATGGATAAGCTCAGTTCAAATTTCTCTAATTAAGCAGATACCGCTATATTACCTACACTTCATATCTATATTCCTTCATCGTGGTTTTGTTTTCCCAGTGGATTTGAGGATTTGCATTCGGGAGGACGTCGATTCAAACCCGTTTCCGGCCATACTGATTTACGTTTTGCGTGATTTCCCTAAATCAAAATGGTTCAAATGGCTGTGAGCAGACAAGTGCCTAGAACCGCTCGGCCACAGGGGCCGGCTTTCCTAAATCGCTGCAGGCAAATGCCGGGATGGTTCTTGTGAAAGGGCACGCCCGATCTCCTTCCCTATTCATCCCTAATCCGGTGGGACCAATGACCTCGCTGTCTGGTCCTCTCAGCCCCCCCCCCCCCTACAACCACCCAAAATTTATGATTATGTACTAGTACTTTCAGTGTAGTATTTTATACACAGATTAACTAGAGATAGGACATTCATATTCACAGAACACGTACATTAGAGTGTTCTGGTTGAATGATTAGCATTTCAGCAACCTCGGTTCGGCGTGTCTCCTGTTGTCTGGTAGGCACAGGGTCCGCCATGAGTCCTGATAACTTGTTCCTTGTAATTCTTCATGCTTTCCCGGCGATCTGTTGACATCTTGGATATTCGGGAATCCAGCCGGATGTTCGCGTCATTCTCGCACGATATTTCAACAGCGTGCCTCGCTGTCTTCTTCAGGTGCTACGAGACTGGTCCTTGGGTCGATCGAGTCCAGTATTTATGCCTGGGAGGAGCTGGGCGTTCCCTAATCGGTCCGCGCCGAGTCGAAGGTTCCATCTGTGGTCCGCGCCCGCTAGACGCGACTACATTGTCCGTCTCTGGTCGCCGGTGTTCCCTCCGCCGTCCGCGCCCGGCCTGGCCGTCTTCTGAAGTCGAGTACATGATCTGGGGTGTGTCAGATCTGGTCTCTAATGTCCGACACCTTGTATCGCGGCTGTTCTCTCGGTCTCCACTTCTATTTCTTGTAGAATCCCGGAGTGTCATGCGTTGAGTTTTCACAAGCTCAAGCGCTGGATTCCACGCAGTGCTGATTTGGTATCCTGAGTCACGGTTGATTAGATTGTCTGTGACCTTAATCTCAATGGCTTCTTACTGACACTGTACCAAAATCTTGAGGTCTGTGTCACAATCTTGGTGTCGTTGTAATCCATTGAGTGACCAAGTTCCAGACAATGCTCTGCTATGGCTGATTTAGTTGCCTGCCTGAGTCTGGTATGTCTCTGGTGTTCTTTACACCTGATGTCCACAGTTCTGGTGGTCTGGCCAATGTATGACATCCCACACTGGCATGGTATATTGTAAATACCTGGCTTGCGGAGCCCCAGGTCATCTTTTACATTCCCCAGCATAGCCCCAATTTTGGTGGGTGGGCAAAATATGCTCTTGATATCATATTTCTGGAGAATCCTGCTGATCCTGGAAGAGATAGGTCCGGCATATGGCAGGTATTCCATCTTCTTTACCTCTTCTGGTTCTTTTTCTGGATCCTTTGGCCGGTTGGCAGGTTGAAGTGCCTTCTGGATATCTCTAGAGGAGTACCCATTCCTGCTGAACACTGATTGTAAGTGTTCTATTTCTGTGGCCAGACTATAAGGATCTGAAAGAGTTTGTGCTCTGTGGACCAGTGTTTTGAGCACTCCATTCTTCTGTGCCGGATGGTGGCAACTGCTGGCTTGTAGGTATAAGTCAGTGTGCGTAGGTTTGCGGTACACACTATGTCCAAATGTGCCATCTGCCTTTCTCTTCACCAGAACATCCAAGAATGGAAGTAGTCCATCCTTCTCTATTTCCATTGTGAACTGAATGTTCGGATGGCAAGAGTTCAGATGTAGCAGGAACCCATCTAACTTCTCTCCACCATGGGGCCAGATGACAAAGGTATCATCCACATACCTAAAAAAGCACTTGGGTTGATACGTGGCTGAAGAGAGTGCCTACTTTTCGAACCTTTCCATAAATAGGTTAGCGACCACTGGTGATAGAGGGCTGCCCATCGCCACCCCTTCTGTTTGTTCGTAAAACTGACCCTCATATAGGAAGTACGTCGAGGTCAGTACATGCCTGAAAAGGTCAAGAAGAGCCCCATGGAACTTCTCTCCAATAAGCTGAAGTGACTCCTTCAGTGGTACACGTGTGAAGAGAGACACCACATGGAAACTAACCATGATGTCTGTGTCCGTGATGTGTTGCTGGCCCAGTCGTTGCAGGAAATCCTCTGAGTTCCGGATGTGATGTGCACATTTACCTATATGTGGTGTCAACATCATCTTCAGGTATTTCGCAGTAGGGTAAGTTGCTGCGCCAATATTGCTGACAACAGGTCGCAGTGAAACCCCATCCTTGTGAACCTTGGGGAGTCCATAAAGTCTAGGTGGTGCTGGCGCTTTGGGACGCAGCTTCTTGATGGCATCGACACATATAAGAAGCGCTTGGCATCCTGTGGCATTGCCATCCATACTGCTTTTTCCTGGTTCCAGAGTTCATCTGTGGTGGTTGGCACTGGACCACAACGCAGCACACGTCGTTTCACGATATCCCACACACTTTATATTTGCGGCAAGTTTGGTCATTTGTTGGGCCAGAGGCAAAAATCTGACATCCTCTGACATAATAAGACACGAGTTCTTGCAGCAACATGTGGTCATAAATCGTCTTGCTGAAAAATTGTGACAGGGGTGTTATACAGAAAGGGTATGGCTAAATGGCTACAGGTAGCAGGTCATTCACATCGGCCACACCGGTCGCTGTGCCCTGTACACGTATGATCCGTGATTAGTGGTTCCACTCAAGAACATCCCGGTCCATAAGGCTTTGTGTTGGCGCTGTATGTCTTGTGCGAACGCGGTCACTGTGATATTGCTTCCCTTGTCTGTAGCGAACCAAAATGTGGTAAACTAACAGAATGTGGATTCATGCTAAAACACTATTAGATGCAATTCCTGTCCCTAGTGATGACGTTCCGTGCACCAGTGCCGTCTAGCACTTTCTTGCACATTCGTCAAAGGTAGATGGAGAAGTGGGCGACGCGCACCTAACCCGTTCCGTAATAAATGGCGACGGAATGTTACCCCTGATAGTGTACGGTGTGTTACACTGTTCCACTGTTGCGCCAGAACCGAGGAGTCGCAAATCGGTCCTGTAACACCATTAGGATGGAGTGTCAGTCTTCTCGGGGGGGTAGTCTGGGTGGTGTGACCTGATCCATCACCTTCCGTGAACCATTCTGCACACACCCGTTTCACTGCCGAAACACTTCGTCCCATACGAGCAGCAATTTCCCGGGTCCATGCATCACATTCTCTCATGCCAATAATGAGGCCACTTCCAAACTCACTCATTTGTCGGTACGGTTAGCGCTTACGTCTGCGAGGCATCGTGCACGTCTGCTCAACGTACAATGATCTATTATTTTTAGTTTGTATGCTGTATAGCCACAACGACAGCCGCAGGCACATTTTATCCGTACGTGGTGTTGCGTCGCAATACCGATGTTGACGTTAAACCCGCGGGCCGACATGGATCAAATGCTAATCATTTCTGCAGGACATGCTAATGTACCTGTCCTGTGAATATGAACGTCGTATCTCTAGCCGTTCAACGTGTTCAATTTTTTATGAACATGAACGTATTTATACACTGTCGGAGAAGAATGTATTTATACACTGTCAGAGAAAATCGCGACGCCAAAAAATTATAATTGTAGAATATTGAAATTTCTGGAACACAACTGCCTAGGTAACTTATTTTAGTGATTAGCATTGCAAGATCAAAGGCTAATGCAACAGCGAGATAAGCCATCGCAAATGTGAAATACTGCTACATTAATAACTGGTGTTATCGCCATAATGTTGAATGCATGGTTGCAAAAGTGCATGCCTTGTATTGTATAGGTGCCGGATCACAGGGACGGAGTTCCATGACTGTTGCACTTAGTCGGTCAATACAGGGACGGTTAATGCTGTTTGTGGATGACGCTACAGGTGTCGTCCAGTGGTATCTTATACACTCCTGGAAATGGAAAAAAGAACACATTGACACCGGTGTGTCAGACCCACCATACTTGCTCCGGACACTGCGAGAGGGCTGTACAAGCAATGATCACACGCACGGCACAGCAGACACACCAGGAACCGCGGTGTTGGCCGTCGAATGGCGCTAGCTGCACAGCATTTGTGTACCGCCGCCGTCAGTGTCAGCCAGTTTGCCGTGGCATACGGAGCTCCATCGCAGTCTTTAACACTGGTAGCATGCCGCGACAGCGTGGACGTGAACCGTATGTGCAGTCGACGGACTTTGAGCGAGGGCGTATAGTGGGCATGCGGGAGGCCAGGTGGCCGTACCGCCGAATTGCTCAACACGTGGGGCATGAGGTCTCCACAGTACATCGATGTTGTCGCCAGTGGTCGGCGGAAGGTGCACGTGCCCGTCGACCTGGGACCGGACCGCAGCGACGCACGGATGCACGCCAAGACTGTAGGATCCTACACAGTGTCGTAGGGGACCGCACCGCCACCTCCCAGCAAATTAGGGACACTGTTGCTCCTGGGGTATCGGCGAGGACCATTCGCAACCGTCTCCATGAAGCTGGGCTACGGTCCCGCACACCGTTAGGCCGTCTTCCGCTCACGCCCCAACATCGTGCAGCCCGCCTCCAGTGGTGTCGCGACAGGCGTGAATGGAGGGACGAATGGAGACGTGTCGTCTTCAGCGATGAGAGTCGCTTCTGCCTTGGTGCCAATGATGGTCGTATGCGTGTTTGGCGCCGTGCAGGTGAGCGCCACAATCAGGACTGCATACGACCGAGGCACACAGGGCCAACACCCGGCATCATGGTGTGGGGAGCGATCTCCTACACTGGCCGTACACCTCTGGTGATCGTCGAGGGGACACTGAATAGCGCACGGTACATCCAAACCGTCATCGAACCCATCGTTCTACCATTCCTAGACAGGCAAGGGAACTTGCTGTTCCAACAGGACAATGCACTTCCGCATGTATCCCGTGCCACCCAACGTGCTCTAGAAGGTGTAAGTCAACTACCCTGGCCAGCAAGATCTCCGGATCTGTCCCCCATTGAGCATGTTTGGGACTGGATGAAGCGTCGTCTCACGCGGTCTGCACGTCCAGCACGAACGCTGGTCCAATTGAGGCGCCAGGTGGAAATGGCATGGCAAGCCGTTCCACAGGACTACATCCAGCATCTCTACGATCGTCTCCATGGGAGAATAGCAGCCTGCATTGCTGCGAAAGGTGGATATACACTGTACTAGTGCCGACATTGTGCATGCTCTGTTGTCTGTGTCTATGTGCCAGTGGTTCTGTCAGTGTGATCATGTGATGTATCTGACCCCAGGAATGTGTCAATAAAGTTTCCCCTTCCTGGGACAATGAATTCATGGTGTTCTTATTTCAATTTCCAGGAGTGTATATCCTCGATTGGAAATAGATCTGGTGATCGAGCAAACCAAGGCAAAATGTCGACATTCTGTAGTGCATGTTGGATTTCAACAGCGGTATATGGGCGAGCGTTACATTGTTGGAAAACATTCCAGGAATGCTGTTCATGAATGGTATGAGAACAGACCGACATACAACTTTGCAGTGAGGGTGCGCGGGATTACCATGAACTTGCTTCTGTTGTCATATGAAACCGCAGCCCAAGACCATAACACCAGGTGTAGGTCCACCGAGTCTAGGCAGCAAGCAGGTTGGGTACAGGCGCTCACCTGGCCTCCTTCTAACCAAAACACGGCCATCGCTGTGACCGAGACAGCACCGGCTTTCGTCCGAAAACACAGCAGACCTCCGCCCTGCCTCCAATGAGTTGTCGCTTGGCACCACTGAAATTTCAAATGGCGATGACGGGCGTTAGTGTAATGTACAGTACAGGGCGCTTGCCTTCGGGCTGTCCTTGAAGTAACTGACTTATAACACTTAGTTGTGTCACTGTAGGGACAACTGCTGCTCTAATTGCTGCTGCAGACGTAGTTCGATGCGCCACAACCGTACCCCCAACACGTTGGTCTTTCCTCTCGATAGTGCCACGTAGCTTTCCGGAGCCCCGTCTTCTCGCTGCGGCACGTTCTCGTGACCACCACTTTCAGCAGTCGTGTACAGTGGCTACATTCCTGGACAAGTATTTCTGCAATACCGAAAAACGAACATCCAGCTTGTCTTAGCCCTATTACAAGATCTCGTTCAAACTCAGTGAGTTGCTGATAATGGCGTCTTTGTCGCTTTAAAGGCAATATTGACTAACATCAGCTCACCACGTCCAACCTCAATGGTAACTAACGCTCCCGACCATTGCAGCGTGTACTTAAAGCAAACCTGGTTTGCAGCATCATAATGGGCTACTAGCGCCTCTTATGCGACTGGCAAGAAATTTGAATAGAATGTAGCTTTCAATTGTAGAAACACGCCTACGAACTTTGATTTATGTTTCACAACTCCTTCCTGAGTTGCGATGTTTTTCTGTTATTGTATTGTTATAGTGTATCAGTATTTGGTATATACTGAAATTTGTAACCAAATGGTATGTGGAAGCGGGGGGGGGGGGGGGGGGGGGTTGCTTTTACTATCTATTACGTGGTTCAAATGGATCTGAGCACTATGGGACTCAACTCTTGAGGTCATTAGTCCCCTAGAACTTAGAACTAGTTAAACCTAACTAACCGAAGGACATCACACACATCCATGCCCGAGGCAGGATTCGAATCTGCGACCGTAGCGGTCTCGCGGTCCCAGACTGCAGCGCCTAGAACCGCACGGCCACTTCGGCCGGCATCTATGACGTACAGTGCGTCTGGATGTGTAGGAATGTAAACAGTAGCCGCAGTACGACTTGAGCTATTCACAGTTTAGGCTCGTTTTAGCAACAATTGCTTATACAAGCATTCTGGGTCTGTATGACTCGCTACTAAATGGCATACTTGTCTTATCATGTAATCTTCAAACTGAAACTTCATGGCAGATTAAAACTGTGTGCCAGACCGAGACTCGAACTCGGGACACAATTCGAGTCTTGGTCCGGCACACAGTTTTAATCTGCCAGGAAGTTTCATATCAGCCCACACACCGCTGCAGAGTGAAAATCTCATTATGGAATATTCAAACTACACAACTGCTAAATGCTTCTTGATGTAATCAAAAATGGCTCTGAGCACTATGGGACTCAACATCTGAGGTCATCAGTCCCCTAGAACTTAGAACTACTTAAACCTAACTAACCTAAGGACATCACACACATCCATGCACGAGACGGTCGCGCGGTTCCACACTAAAGCGCCTAGAACCACTCTGTCACTGCGGCCGGCTTGTTGTAATCAATTCAAGTGTCTGATTCGTATGTTTCCTTACTCTTTATATTACTGACTTTAATTATTCTGCATCTGAAATACAGCTAGATCTGCAGTCGAACACACATTGATTCGCAACTGATTTCCGTAGCCATCTCCGATTATACTCGTTTCACAGTCGATGAGCACAATGATTCCTAGTGGAATCCAGCTCAATGAACTCTTAATTTGTATTCTTCCTGGTGATGCAATTTTAATGTGTCGCCGCGAACTTGCTGTAGTATATCACACAGATCACAGAGCTCATGTGCCTGAACATGAAAGCGTAGTTGCTTCGAAAGAGCAAAGAAACAAAAAACAATAAACTCAGCAGAGCGTCACAGTCTCCGCTCATACCAAACTGACGCAACAGGTTACCCTACTCCCCTTACACAAAAATAAAAGTGCGGGAGGGAAGGGGGGGGGGCGAGATGTGTCCCGTTAACAGCCGCAAGCATGTATGCAACGTAGCTACTTGTTCTGGCTGCTACTGGCAACAAAGTGTAAACTCAGATTACCTTTTCCAAGAGGGCATAAGCTTTTACTAGCCTGTAGTCTTATAGCTTAACTTAGTTAGTAGATAGAGGGTTTACACGGGGGTACCTGTAACTTGCGTTTGGTAATGACAGCAGCACTTAGTGAGCGCAGCAGAGATTGAGCCGGTGGGGCCATTAACGTGCCACGGGCGCACCTGTGTCCTGCCCCTACTGCGAGCGCGACGCTTCGTCCGACCTGCACCACAGGCGCTGCGCCCTGCTACCTGACAAGTTTTCATTCATGGTTATCAGAACGAGGCAGTCTTTCTGGCCGACATCGCGTAAGATTTAAATCACTTGTTGGATCAAATAGATTCCCTGCTTAGCACGGTGCTGCTTTAAGGACAAATATGACGCAGATGAAAGTGGTCAACAGGCGTACGAATTGCGACTTGATAAACATAAAAAGTGGCGAAGTTATACTATTAGAAGATGAATGGACCCACCGAGAACAGTGGTTAAACAAAGAGAAACTAACGAACAGAATTAAATGAGCGGGTAAGTTAGAAGATGAAGAGGTACTTGAAAGAGTACACAAGGTAACAGGTCAAAATTCAAAACAAAGAGTAAGATAGTGTGACGTTGTTGTTGTTGTTGTGGTCTTCAGTCCTGAGACTGGTTTGATGCAGCTCTCCATGATACTCTATCCTGTGCAAGCTGCTTCATCTTCCAGTACGTACTGCAGCCTACATCCTTCTGAATCTGCTTAGTGTATTCATCTCTTGGTGTCCCTCTACGGCTTTTACCCTCCACGCTGCCCTCCAATACTAAATTGGTGATCCCTTGATGCCTCAGAACATGTCCTACCACCCGATCCTTTCTTCTAGTCAAGTTGTGCCACAAACTCTTCTTCTCCCCAATTCTACTCAATACCTCCTCATTAGCTATGTGAGCTAGCCATCTAATCTTCAGCATTTTTCTGTAGCACCACATTTCGGAAGCTTCTATTCTCTTCTTGTCCAAACTATTTATCGTCCATGTTTCACTTCCATACATGGCTATACTCCATACAAAATACTTTCAGAAACGATTTCCTGACACTTAAATCTATACTCAATGTTAACAAATTTCTCTTCTTCTTAAACACTTTCCTTGCCATTGCCAGTTTACATTTTATATCCTCTCTACTTTGCTCCCCAAATAGCAAAACTGCTTTACTACTTTAAGTGTCTCATTTCCTAATCTAATACCCTCAACATCACCCGACTTCATTCGATTACATTCCATTATCCTCGTTTTGCTTTTGTTGATGTTCATCTTATATCCTCCTTTCAAGACACTGTCCATTCCGTTAAACTGCTCTTCCAAGTCCTTTGCTGTATCTGATAGAATTACAATGTCATCGGTGAACCTTAAGGTTTATATTTCTTCTCCGTGCGTTTTAATACCTACTCCGAATTTTTCTTTCGTATTCTACGGATTTAAACGATAGCTCGCAACCATTTTCCCAACCGTTCTTCACAAACAGGGGTGCTACTGGTGTCTTAGTGGGGCATTAATCAAGTTTGGTTGAAATTATTTCAGACGTATCAGAGCTCGTGTGAACATGCACATACACACAAGTAATAGGAGAGAGGAACTTAACAGAAGTTTGCCAAAACTTAAGTGATTTAAAGGACGATATGTTGATTTTTTGAAAATTTGAGAAACATGCTCATTTCACGCACTTCGCAGCTTTCTTTGCAGAGAATTATGTTGCGTAAGATTACGTGACTGGAAGATTTCTCGGGATTTAGGAGTGGAAAAAGAATATTGAAAGTAGCTGGGCACGACAGACATGTGAATGTTACAGAACTATCGGCTTCATAATTCATGGCTGCAAAATACAGACACGAAATATTTGCAGGAAAAAGGAAAAAACTGCTAGAAGTCGACCTCGAGGAAGTGCAGATTACGAAATAAAGAAATGGAGGAGCACTTGACGCAACATTGATCCAACGACACACGTTGCTAGACAAGTCAAAGAAAGGCAAACCTATGCCTATCGCCTTTTTAGATTTAGAGGAAGTTTTTGACAATATTGACTAGAATGTATTCCTTGAAACAGTAGCAGGAAGTAGCAGAGTTAAGGTACATGGAGCCAATGGAGACCAACGGAAACTAATAAGCAGGTGTGAGTGTGACATGATAAAATAGAGGAGCAGTGTTGAGCGGGGAGTGACAGAGAGTTGTAGTCCATTCTCTAAGCTATTCAGTCTGTGCACTGAACAAAGGTATCAAGGAGACATTTGGAAAGGGAATTAAAGCATAGGAAGAGAAAATAAAACCTTTGAGCTTTGTGATAACACTGTAGATTTCTCGGAGATGCCCATTGGATTTTGGAAGAGCAGAGGAAGAAATAGATTATTTGAAAGGAATGGATAATGTCTTGAAAAGAGGCTACAAGAGATACACCAACAAAAGTGAAACTATGGTAAAGGAATACAGTAGAACTAACTCAGGCGATACTAAGACCATTACATTAGGAAATGAAATACTAAGAGGAGTATAGGAGTTTTGCTACGTGTGTGGCAATATACAAGGGACTTCCAATAAGTGAGCAACACAGTTTTTTCTCGGCCAATTCCGGTTGAAAAAATGTGGAATTTGTTGTCGGATATCATGGGATATTCCCTCTTTGGCCCCTATAATTTTATGAAGCTCCGATTGGTGGAGGAGTTATATGTAGCATTAAAAATGGTGTGTGTAATGAAGGCGAGTTTCAAGCAGAGAGCTGCCATTGAGTTTCTATTGGCAGAGAACCAGATATTCATAGGCGATTGCAGAATGTTTACGGAGATCTGGCAGTGAATAAAATCACGGCGAGCCGTTGGGAGATGCGTCTGTCATCATCATAACAAGATTGGAAAATTGCGCAGGTCGCACCAGTTTTCAAGAAGGGTAGTAGGAGTAATCCATTTAACTACAGACCTATATCATTGACGTCGGTCTGCAGTAGGGTTTTGGAGCATATACTGTATTCAAACATTATGAATCACCTCGAAGGGAACGATCTATTGACACGTAATCAGCATGGCTTCAGAAAACATCGCTCTTGTGCAACGCAGCTAGCTCTTTATTCGCACGAAGTAATGGCCGCTATCGACAGGGGATCTCAAGTTGATTCCGTATTTCTAGATTTCCGGAAAGCTTTTGACACCGTTCCTCACAAGCGACTTCTAATCAAGCTGCGGAGCTATGGGGTATCGTCTCAGTTGTGCGACTGGATTCGTGATTTCCTGTCAGGAAGGTCGCAGTTCGTAGTAATAGACGGCAAATCATCGAGTAAAACTGAAGTGATATCAGGTGTTCCCCAGGGAAGCGTCCTGGGACCTCTACTGTTCCTGATCTATATAAATGACCTGGGTGACAATCTGAGCAGTTCTCTTAGACTGTTCGCAGATGATGCTGTAATTTACCGTCTAGTAAGGTCATCCGAAGACCAGTATCAGCTGCAAAGCGATTTAGAAAAGATTGCTGTATGGTGTGTCAGGTGGCAGTTGACGCTAAATAACGAAAAGTGTGAGATGATCCACATGAGTTCCAAAAGAAATCCGTTGGAATTCGATTACTCGATAAATAGTACAATTCTCAAGGCTGTCAATTCAACTAAGTACCTGGGTGTTAAAATTACGAACAACTTCAGTTGGAAGGACCACATAGATAATATTGTCGGGAAGGCGAGCCAAAGGTTGCGTTTCATTGGCAGGACACTTAGAAGATGCAACAAGTCCACTAAAGAGACAGCTTACACTACACTCGTTCGTCCTCTGTTAGAATATTGCTGCGCGGTGTGGGATCCTTACCAGGTGGGATTGACGGAGGACATCGAAAGGGTGCAAAAAAGGGCAGCTCGTTTTGTATTATCGCGTTATAGGGGAGAGAGTGTGGCAGATATGATACACGAGTTGGGATGGAAGTCATTCAGGCATAGACGTTTTTCGTCGCGGCGAGACCTTTTTACGAAATTTCAGTCACCAACTTTCTCTTCCGAATGCGAAAATATTTTGTTGAGCCCAACCTACATAGGTAGGAATGATCATCAAAATAAAATAAGAGAAATCAGAGCTCGAACAGAAAGGTTTAGGTGTTCGTTTTTCCCGCTCGCTGTTCGGGAGTGGAATAGTAGGGAGATAGTATGATTGTGGTTCGATGAACCCTCTGCCAAGCACTTAAATGTGAATTGCAGAGTAGTCATGTAGATGTAGATGTAGATGTAGATCTAGCAAACCTGTCCCATCTCCAGTGTGCCTGCAGGCCGCACACAATTGTGACTCGTTCAATGTTGGAACGTGAGGACGACAGATCACAATCAGACCCTTCGCGGCACAAAGAGACGTCTCTGGTGATAGTGCCGACACACCCGTCCACGAGTTGCGGTGCTCAAAGGTGTGCACCCACTGGGTTCCTGGCTACTTAACAGAAGACCATAAAGGGCAACGAAGTGCCATCTGTGCAAAATTGCTAGCGCGTTACGAGGCTGATCGTGACAATCTTTTTTCGAACATCGTCACAAGCGATCGCTTCGAACAGGAAACAAAACGGCAATCCATGTAGTGGCGGCACACCACTTCTCCTTCGAAGCAAAAGGTCAGAGCCGCACCCTTAGCCGGCAAAGACGCGACGGCAGTCTTCTGAGACTCTGAAGGGGTTATTCTGTTCGACATCCTGCCTCATTCCCTCACGGTGCAACGATCAACTCAGTAGTGGATTGTGCTCCTTCAGGAAACTGAAAAAACGGTTACAGTGTGTTCGTCGGCACAAAAATGGAAACGAACTCCTCTTTTTCCATGACAACATAGGGCCTCACACAAGTACGCGCACCCGTGAGAAACTCATGAAACGTCATCGAAATGTTCTTCCTTATCAACCCTACAGCCCGGATCTCGCACCTGCCGATGTCTAGCCGATTGGTCCAACGAAGGATGCAATCCACGGGAAGCTGTAAATGGATGGTGGGGAGTTTATTTATATAGCAAGACGATGGCTCCGACGTGTGCTAGTAGAGTTTTACCATGGGGCATAAGGCCCTCCCAGTAAGATGGCATAAGGCCGTCGCAATGTAGGAAGATTATGTTGAAAGATACGGTTTTGTAACCAAAAGGGTGGGGAGTAATATGGTGTATTGAAATCGTGAATAAAACCAATCTGTTTTCAGTAACTTATTAAACGGCCATCATAAGCATGATGTCCAAAGTGGAGAGGATTTAAAATGCAAACTAGTAACTGCAGAAAACGCATTTCTGAAAAAAGGTTATTTATTGACGTAGAGTATCAATTAAAACGTTAGGAGGTCTTTTCCGAAGGTGTTTGGAGTAAAGTCATTTACGGAAGTGAGAAGTGGATGATAATTGATTCAGGAAAAAAGAGCTGTTGAAGTGTGGTGTTAAAGAAGAATAATTAAGATTAGACAGGTGGATCGAAGATTTATGAGGGGGTACTGAATTGAACTACGGGAAAATAAATATATGAAACATCTTCACTAAAAGTAGAGATCGACTGATTGACCACATCTGAGCCAAAAGGATGCGTCAGTTTGGAAACTGAGGGAAGGGGAGGGGGGGGGAGGTAAAAGTTGTGGAGGGAGACCAGCAGATGAACACAGTATACAGATTCAAATGGATATAGGTTGCAGCAGTTATTCGGAGATGAGTTTAGTTTAGTTATGCCACGTTCCGTAGATCATTTTTCACGATTATTTTATCGATATGTTGTGGAACAAGTCAGATTACAAGATATATATACACACATGACTAGTGTTAATATTAATATTACTGAAATTTTTAGTTCTACACATGCTACTACATTTAGAGGTACAATATTTTTTCTTTTTTTTTTACCAGTTCTGAAACAGAAACTCTTACATGGAATAGAAGGAGTTGTCCAAAAGAAATGATTTTAAGCTAGATTTAAATTTTGTCTGCTATCTGCCAGACGCTTTATGTTGTTAGGAAAATGATCAAATATATTAGTTGCTGAATAATGTACTCCTTTTTGAGTAGCTGACAACTTCAATAACAGATATGAAAGGTCATTTTTCCCTCTAGTGTTTTACGTATAAACATCACTGTTCTTCGCGAATTGAGATGGATTATTTATAAAGTATTTTACTAGCGAATACATGTACTCTGATGATGCAGTTAAAATACCTCACTCCTTGAATAGATACCTACATGACGTCCTTGGGTGAACACCACTAATTCTCGCTGCTCTCTTTTGTGCAATCAATACTTTACGATTAAGTGGTGAGTTACCCTAGAAAACTATTCCATGAGACATTATTGAGTGGAAATATGCAAAGTACGTCAGGAGGCTGATCTGTTTATTACCAAGATTAGCGATTACACGAAGAGCGAAAGAACCTGAACTTAATAGTTTGAGAAGCTCAGTAATATTCTTCTTCCAGTTCAAGTTATCATCAGTGTGGCTCAAAATGGTTCAGAAGGCTCTGGGCACTAGTGGACTTAACTTCTAAGGTCATCAGTCCCCTAGAACTTAGAACTACTTAAACCTAACTAACCTAAGGACATCACACATATCCATACCCGAGACAGGATTCGAACTAACGACCGTAGCGGTCGCGCGGTTCCAGACTGTAGCGCCTAGAACCTCTCGGCCACTTCGACCGGCTATCATCAATATGAACACCCAAAAATTTTGGAGAAATCTACCCTGTTAACTGAGGCCTGTTTATATGCTACACGAACTGTCGGTATGACTCTATTCGGTGTACAGAACTGGACATAGTGAGTTTTTTCAAAATTAAGGGAGAGTCCATTTTCTGAGAACCACTTAATAATTATTTGAAAGACTTCCTTAACAATATCTTCAGCTGCTTTTTCTGGAATGGGATTTATTACAACACTCGTGTCATCTGCAAAAAGTAATAGTTCTGCTTGCTGAACGTTAAATGAGAGGTCATTCACATGAATAAGGAACAGCAGACGACCCAAAATTGAACTCTGTGGGACTCTCTTGTGATAACTCCCCATTCACTAGAATTTACAACCCTCCCAACATTATTTGTGTTATTCAGCATAGAGCAGACTATCTTGGAGAGCTGCATAAAATAATTCAATCGATTGAAGATCACGAAACACCACACAAAAAGTCTGGAAATGGTGCTACATCCGTTGGAAGATTCCAGCAGTGTTCCGAAGTAGCTGCAAGAGAAACAAACAAATCTGTGTCGCCAAAAATTGAGCCTTCGCCAATCACGTTTTTAGCACATTATGTACCTCAAAAACATCCTACACAATTGATAATTAATAGTAAAACTTGGTGTTTGAAATAATAGGGAATTCTTTATCACTTCTTGACTACATCGTGATAGCACAGAGAAATAAGTATGATTTTCACAAAAACCTCGCAGCACTTACGCTAATTACATAAGAGTCCAGGCATAAGCATCTTGTAACGAAAACTGTAAGAGTAACATGTAGAGGCAGTACCGTGAGAACTAAAATGCAACGAAAAGCTGAGTCTTGGAAAGAGCCATATCTTTCAGCTCTTTTTGCAGTTTCATTACAGATCAAAGATGGCGTCTGTTTGAGTTAAAGTTCTGATATAAAAATAAAAACTAAACTGCTATTGTCGCCTACGAAATGAGTAAACTTTTTCGGAGAA
The DNA here is from genome assembly GCF_023897955.1 of Schistocerca gregaria. Taxonomy (NCBI): domain Eukaryota; kingdom Metazoa; phylum Arthropoda; class Insecta; order Orthoptera; family Acrididae; genus Schistocerca; species Schistocerca gregaria. The sequence goes on along the minus strand of NC_064924.1, from coordinate 503,400,402 downwards.
AATATAGTCTGTGTTGATAGCAGCTCTTTTACTACCGACTTTTATTCCGAATCACATCTAAAAATCCACTTTTAGAGGGGAGTGGACTTGCAACTATTTTTTTATGAATTTTCCTTTCGTCTGGTGTTATTTCTTTTGAAGTCTCACAAAAAGTCTACTATATGGTACACAAACTCCAAAGTGCTTCTCCTTCTCAATAATTAGATAATAGACTCGTGCTCTTCCACTGTTTATTCACACTACAGTACACTCCGATATGACTAACTGAAGTGCTGTGTTTGCCTTTTGACGGAAATGAATTTTTGCAAGGAAACATGCAGAAGCGTCTGATATGAACTCTCTCTGGAGAAAACTAAAGAGATAGGGAGATCTTTCATATTACGAAAAGGAAGGACGTGTTTTTAATCAATTTATCGTTTGCAAGTTAGCGGTTGACCTGTTGGAACATTAGTTATTCATCAGACGACACAGTCCATTCTGCACGAACGTATAAAGCGGAAGCCGGCGTCTGTAAGGAATTGGACTATCGACCTAGGAGTGTGTCAGGAGTATTGCTTTATATACTGCCCCCACGCTGTAGGGTAGCGCATTTATCTGCTTTTTCGGTACGAGTCTGTTTGGTCTGGTAACGTTTCATGTTGTTTACAGATCTTCCGCATGACGAAACAAACGGTATTAATGTTTCATCACGTTAAGTGGGAGGAATAATATTAAGAAATTTGACAGCTGCAGTAGCGTTGGACACATTATATGGCAAATGATTTGTGGGTATACAGTAACTTTTATTACCTTTCGTCTCGAAGGCTCCAACGGGTGTATTCTTCTATTTATGCCATTACAGCTCTTAATTTTCGCAGAAGTCTATGACTGAGTTCCAAAATATAGAAGCGGCATTAGCTTCCTTTCACACTGAAAATTCGTAATTGTTAGCTGCCTGGCTATTGAACAATTTTTCTTTGGTTCACCAGTTATAACAGACTTTTTATTGGGCAGTGTTGCTTCCATTATCAATTATAACTTCAAAACTGCCTTTACTTTTCGTAACGCCAAACTGGTAATAGTCAGCAGATGCTTAATTTTCTTTTTCATTCTTCTTTGTCTTATTCTTGTCAGTGATGTGACTGCTTCAGCTGTTAAGCTGATTGTGCGATAGTCCTCGCACTTGCCTTTTCTTGCTATCTTTGGAATTGGGCGGATGATGTTTTTCGAAAGTCTTATGGTATATCACCAATCTCACAGATTCTACACATCGACTTGAACAGTCTATTGGTTGCCACTTCTGTCAATGACTTTAAAAATTGCGACGGATTGCTGTCTGTACCTTCTGCCTTGTTTGATCTCAAGTCTATCAAAGCTCTTTTAAATTCTCACTCTAATACTGGTTCGCCTATATCTCCCATGTCGACTACAACTTGTCCTTCTATCACATCGTGAGACAATTCATCCCCCTCATAGAGGCCTTCGATGTACTTCTTCCACCTGTCCACAATCCTCTGTGTTAAACAATGCAATTCCCATTGCAGTCTTAATGTTATCACACGTCCATATACGGGGTGTAACGAATATAAGTACAGAAATTTTTATATGTGCTACATTAATGTACTCATGTCAGCGTATTGGCTGTTTTTTCTTTGCGCTGACTACTCTTCCCACTAACATGTCACAAACATTACAACCTTGTGTTTTCTACACGGTCGTACTGCATCACGAAGCGGACTACGTCTATCAGTGTAGACTATTGGTTATGCGTTCGTGTGTCCTCACTTCAAAAAACTGACCTACTGCCCACGGGAAAATAAACTTTAATGGCTTGCTCTAGCCACGTGTATTTGGAAGTAATAATCAACCTAACAACATACGACTTGTAATGAGTGTCATTAGTAATCTGCAAATGGCTTAAATATTGATGTAATGTTGTTCAATACTCCGTCGTCACTCATCAACAGAAATATCAGCACCTATACCCTGATAAGGTAAGACTGAGGAGGTTCTGCACAGAACCTGAGAGGAAAGGAATATGTGGTTCAAAATGGTTCAAATGGCTCTGAGCACTATGGGACTTAACATCTATGGTCATCAGTCCCCTAGAAATTAGAACTACTTAAACCTAACTAAACTAAGGAAATCACACAACACCCAGTCATTACAAGGCAGAGAAAAATTCCTGACCCCACCGGGAATCGAACCCGGGAACCCGGGCACGGGAAGCGAGAACGCTACCGCACGACCACAAGCTGCGGACCAATATGTGGAATACACTGACAAGGAGAAGGGACAGGATGACACGATATCTGTTAAGACATCAGGGAATGACTTCCATCGTACTAGAGGGAGTTGTAGAGGACAAAAACTGTAAATGAAGGCAGCGATTTGAATACATCTAGCAAGTAGGTGATGACGTAGGTTGCAAGTTCTACTCTGAGATGAAGAGGTTGACAGTGGAGAGAAATTCGTGGCCGGCTGCATCAAACCAGTTAGAAAGTTAGAAGACTGATGCCCCCCCCCCCCCCCCCCCAAAAAAAAGGCTTCTGCCCGATCGTCATGATGATGTACACAGGAGTGGGACATGCCTGAAAACGCGACGTGGCAACTGTTGTCTGGAAGGAACATTGTTTGCGCTTCTCTCTCTCTCTCTCTCTCTCTCTCTCTCTCTGTGTGTGTGTGTCTCCCTGATTCCGCGGCAAGAGAACCGCAACAAGGGCCGCCGTACAAACTGTCAAATTCGTACTACTCCGCACATGTAGTCGGGCTGTCTTCATGGATTCTTGTTTTGCAAAAAACAAGCTCTCTTCGCTACTGAAGTTGCATTACCTTTGTCCTCTATGGGCGATAGTCGAATGAGGCCACTGAGATCCTGATGGTGTTGAGTGTGGCTCTCCTGAACACATGGACTGGACATCCTCACGACAGTCGTTGGATCCTGACCAGCGCGGGCAGCAATATCGATGAACGGTAAGCGACAGCTTTCATCCTGCAGCTGTTCAATTATGGCACTTGTTGGGAAACTTTTCTCTTCATTACAAAACGAATTACAGGTTCCTCCCAGAAACAAACAAAATCTGAATGAAATTTTTTGGATGACAAACCAGCTGCGTTAGTTTTAGGGTACGCCCTACCTCAGTCGGTATGAAACCCTTATAGGATCACTTCAATATCTGTGTTCCTGTCCGTCTGTGAAGACCCCTTTTCCTCCGAAACGGCTAGTGGTATCAAATTGAAACTCGCGTCAAATACTAGGATCTGAGGCCCCATTATGATATAAAAATTTAAGCTTGTAAATCAGTACGTTCAAAATATACGGTCATTTACGTTAGATATTCTGTTACTCGGAAAATAATTTCTCAAAATCTATAGACGATCTATCTGTATGAAGTATTAAGATTGTACGAAACGTTCAGAGCAGAAGTCCTACTCGCACGTGTCCGGTATTTTTCTTATAAATAAAACGAACATGACCTTAATTCTATCAATTTGGTACAGTTGGACTCAAATACTAATACACACATTTTAAAAAAAAGTTTTCCATCACCTTGGTTCCGAGAGTTCCAGAACCTGTACAGAAAATTGGAATAGAGATCAACACAAAAATCATTTCCGCCCTTTGTACTGATCATGAAAACCACACATAACATGTTGTACCACCACGCAGCCAGACCTTCAGGCGCGGTAGTCCAGATTTCTATACACACAGGTGCCTCTAATACCCAGTAGCACGTCCCCTTGGCTTGATGCATGCCTGTGTTCGTCGTGGCATACTGTCCACAAGTTCATCCAGATTGTCCCATTCCTCAACGGCTATTTGGCGTGGGTTCGCTGAGTGGATGGTGGGTCACGTCGTCCATAAACAGCCCCTTTTAATCTATCCCAGGCATGTTCGATGGGTTCATGTCTGGAGCACATGCTGGCCACTCTAGTCGAGCGAAGTTATCCTGAAGCAAGTCATTCACAAGATGTGCACGATGGGGGCGCCATGTTGTCCATGAAGACGAATGCCTCGACAGAATGCTGCCGATATGTTTCAACTATCGGTCGGAGGATGGCATTAACGTGTCGTACAGCCGTTATGGCGCCTTCCATGACCACCAGCGGCGTAAGTCGTCCCCACATACCAAAATTGCAGGGAACCTCCACCTTGCTGCACTCGCTAGACAGTGAGTCTTAGGAGTTTAGCCTGACCGGGTTGCCTCCAAAAACGTCCCCGGCGATTGTCTGGTTAAAGGCATATGCGACACTCATCGATGAAGAGTACGAGATGCCAATCCTGAGCGGTCCATTCGGCATGTTGTTGGGCCCATCTGTACCACGCTGGATGATGTCGTGGTTGGGAAGGGGGACCTCGCTATGGACGTCGGGAGTGTTTCGAAGGTGGACCTCGCTATGGACGTCGGGAGTGAAGTTGCGCATAAAGCAGCCTATTGCGCACAGCTGGGGTCGTAAAACGACGTCCTGTGGCTGCACGAAAAGCATTATTCAACATGGTGGCGTTGTTGTCAGGGTTCCTGTGAGCCATAATCCGTATGTAGCGGTCATCCACTGCAACAGCAACCCTTGGGCTGCATCAGCGAGGCATGTCAACGACAGTTCCAGTCTCACTGTATCTCCTCCATGTGCGAACAACATAGCTTTGGTTCATTCAAAGATGCCTGGACACTTCCCTTGTTAGGCGCCCTTACTGGCACAAAGTAACAATGCGTACGCGATCGAACCGCGGTCTTGACCGTCTAGGCATGGTTGAACTACAGACAACACGGGCCGTGTACGTCCTTCCTGGCGGAGTGACTGGAAATGATCGGCTGTCGGATCCCCTCCGTCTAATAGGCACTACTCATGCATGGTTGTTTACATCTTTGGGCGGGACAGACAAAGGGACTGTGTCTGTGATACAATATCCACAGTCAACGTCTATCTTCAGGAGGTCTGGTAACTGGGGTGATGCAAAACTTTTTTTTTATGTGTGTAACTTGTATATCCTGTCGTGCGGTAAACTTCATTTGACGTTTTCTGTGTGCCATCTTCAGCATCTACATCCGCCTGGTTACTCTTCAATCCATAATTAAATTACAGATGTTTCATTGAATCACCACCAAGCTTTTTGTTTCCCGTTCAGCGCTGGGAGGAAGCGAACACTTAAATCTTTCTGTGCGAGCTCTGATTTATTATAATGATCATTCCTTCCTATGTAGGCGGCCTCCAACAAATTGTTTTCACTCTCTGCGGAAAAAGTTTGTGAGTGAATTTTCATGGCCGGCCGCTGTGGCCGAGCGGTTCTAAGCGCTCCAGTCCGGAACCGCGCTGCTGCTACGGTAGCAGGTTCGAATCCAGCCCGGGCATGAACGAGTGTGATGTCCTTAGGTTATTTATGTTTAAGTAGTTCTAAGTCTAGGGGACTGATGACCTCAGATGTTAAGTCCCATAGTGCTTAGAGTCATTTGAAACATTAGAATTTTCGTGAGAAGATCATGCCACAATGATAATCACGTTTGCTTTAATGATTCGCACCCCAGCTGGCTTATCATATCCCTGACACTCTCTCCATTATTTTGTGATAATACAGAACGAAAATCCTCCTTTCAACTTTTTCGATGTCCTCCGTCCTATCTGATGCGTATCCCACACTGCACAGCAGTACTACAGAAGAGGGCTGACAAGCATAGTGTAGGTACTCTTGTAAGGTTGCAATTTTAATAACCAGTAATGTAGACTGATGGTACCACCACTGTACAGAAAAGACGTTTTTTAAATGTAGTATAAGAAAAATAACATAACTGCCTTGAATATTTTTCTGGAACATATGTTAAACACTCAACACATTTACAGCCGAAACTCCATTGTCGTAACACAGTGCCTCCTTGGTTATATTTCGTCATGCCTAGAATTGAAACCTGTTGTTGTGAAAGTCTGCGGGTATTAAGAATATAATTTTCTAACTGGTTTGACGCAGCCCGCCACGAATTTCTCTCCCGTGCCAACCTCTTCATCTCAGAACAGCACTTCCAAACTACGTCCTCAATAATTTGCTGGATGAATCCCAGTCTCTGTCTTCCTCTACTGGTTTTACCCTCTTCGGCTTTCTCCAGTACCATGGAAGTTATTCCTTAATGTCTTAACATACGGGGTGTTTCAAAAATGACCGGTATATTTGAAACGGCAATAAAAACTAAACGAGCAGCGATAGAAATACACCGTTTGTTGCAATATGCTTGGGACAACAGTACATTTTCAGGCGGACAAACTTTCGAAATTACAGTAGTTACAATTTTCAACAACAGATGGCGCTGCAAGTGATGTGAAAGATATAGAAGACAACGCAGTCTGTGGGTGCGCCATTCTGTACGTCGTCTTTAGGCTGTAAGCGTGTGCTGTTCACAACGTGCAAGTGTGCTGTGGACAACATGGTTTATTCCTTAGAACAGAGGATATTTCTGGTGTTGGAATTCCACCGCCTAGAACACAGTGTTGTTGCAACAAGACGAAGTTTTCAACGGAGGTTTAATGTAACCAAAGGACCGAAAAGCGATACAATAAAGGATCTGTTTGAAAAATTTCAACGGACTGGGAACGTGATGGATGAACGTGCTGGAAAGGTAGGGCGACCGCGTACGGCAACCACAGAGGGCAACGCGCAGCTAGTGCAGCAGGTGATCCAACAGCAGCCTCGGGTTTCCGTTCGCCGTGTTGCAGCTGCGGTCCAAATGACGCCAACGTCCACGTATCGTCTCATGCGCCAGAGTTTACACCTCTATCCATACAAAATTCAAACGCGGCAACCTCTCAGCGCCGCTACCATTGCTGCACGAGAGACATTCGCTAACGATATAGTGCACAGGATTGTTGACGGCGATATGCATGTGGGCAGCATTTCGTTTACTGACGAAGCTTATTTTTACCTGGACGGCTTTGTCAATAAACAGAACTGGCGCATATGGGGAACCGAAAAGCCCCATGTTGCAGTCCCATCGTCCCTGCATCCTCAAAAAGTACTGGTCTGGGCCGCCATTTCTTCTAAAGGAATCATTGGCCCATTTTTCAGATCCGAAACGATTACTGCATCATGCTATCTGTACCTTCTTCGTGAATTTGTGGCGGTACAAACTGCCTTAGACGACACTGCGAACACCTCGTGGTTTATGCAAGATGGTGCCCGGCCACATCGCACGGCCGACGTCTTAATTTCCTGAATGAATATTTCGATGATCGCGTGATTGCTTTGGGCTATCCGAAACATACAGGAGGCGGCGTGGATTGGCCTCCCTATTCGCCAGACATGAACTCCTGTGACTTCTTTCTGTGGGGACACTTGAAAGATCAGGTGTACCGCCAGAATCCAGAAATAATTGAACAGCTGAAGCAGTACATCTCATGTGCATGTGAACTCATTCCGCCAGACACGTTGTCAAAGGTTTCGGGTAATTTCATTCAGAGACTACGCCATATTATTGCTACGCATGGTGGATATGTGGAAAATATCGTACTATAGAGTTTCCCAGACCGCAGCGCCATCTGTTGTTGACAATTGTAACTACTGTAATTTGTAAAGTTTGTCTGTCTGAAAATGTACTGTTGTCCCAAGCATATTGCAACAAACGGTGTATTTCTATCGCTGCTCGTTTAGTTTGTATTGCCGTTTCAAATATACCGGTCATTTTTGAAACACCCTGTATGACCTATCATCCTGTACCTTCTTCTTGTCAGTATTTTCCATATATTCCTTTCCTCTTCGATTCTGGGCAGAATCTCCTCATTCTTTGTCTTATCACCCACTTCATTTTCAACTTTCCTCTGTAGCACCACATCTCAAAAGCCTCGATTCTATTCTGTCCCTGTTTTCCCACAGTCCATGTTTCACTACTGTACGGTGCTCAAGACGCTCCCGATTACGACCCAGGCTCCAGGCTGACATTCTCAGGAATTGTTAGTAAATACGGAAACTCAATTAGAGCAAGCTCAATACGTTAGAGCGCATGGTTAAACGCGCCACAGCGGTGCGCAATGTGCTGAGTGTCGGCGATCATACTCGTCGATCAGCACTGATGCATTGAGTATCCCCCACCCTATTGTTCCAAATGGTCGACTGCAGATTCCTGGTTCTAGATACCCTCGAGATGCGTTTGTTTGATTCTGTAATCGTAAAAAGATTTTCATTACGTGGTACCTGACATGTCCCACAAGATGGCCGCGCATGAGAGATGACTGAGGTTCAAATGGTTCAAATGGCTCTGAGCACTATGGGACTTAACTTCTGAGGTCATCAGTACCCTAGAATTTAGAACTACTTAAACCTAACTAACCTAAGGACATCACACACATCCATGCCCGAGGCAGGATTCGAACCTGCGACCGTAGCAGTCGCACGGCTCCGGACTGCGCTTAGAACCGCGAGACACCGATGACTGAGGTGACTGCCCGGTGTGTAGTATGTCATCAATATTTGGGCGACATCGGTTAATTGCCTGTTACAGTATTAATTTGCTCATGACGTCCGCCCATGTCCGAGACAGACAGAGGAATTTCGATCGCCGCTGCGCTATGTCTCTATTACACACACATTTATCGCGAAGAAATCAGAAATCGCTGCGCGTTTCAAGTATATGACCAGCGAGAAGTGGATATATGAATAGGTTTTACTGTTTAAAATTCTATGTCGTAATGGAACTTACCCTGTTAGAAATATCGACGTGATGGGGAGATTAGGCAGCGACATATATCTGAAGATGCTCTAGCTCGGTAGAAACTAGAAACTACCATAAAGATTGTGCTAATGAGGCGATGGAAAATAAAAGATAATTTTAGTAATACATTAAGCATTTGCCAAAATATAGAATCCACGTCCTAAATCTCTAAAACATGGGCGCTCGCCTTTCTCAATACACAGGCTAATGCGGTCGCAGGTTCGAGTCCTGCGTCGGGTATGGATGTGTGCGATGTCCTTAGGTTATTTAGGTTTAAGTAGTTCTACGTTCTAGGGGACTGATGACCTCAGAAGTTAAGTCCCATAGTGCTCAGAGCCATTTTGAACACAGCCTAAATTTCTGCGCAACGTGGAAACACAGTTCCCTGATACCCCTAATATTAAGATAACTTTACAGCAAAGACAGATGATCTAATATAAGTGTTTAACGTACCGTTGATGTGCGAGACCACTGAACATAGAGCATAGCTGGAAATAAACAAAGAATGGTTAAAATTCTGACCATGTCCTTTAAATAGGAATAATACCAACATTCATCTCAGTATATTTAGTGCAGCTACTGAAGATCTGCTCATTGATGTCTGTATAGGGATTTGAACTCTGTTCCTCCAATATATTAGGTTGGTATATAAGTTCGTAGACTCTTTCCAAAAATTTAAGAAACACAACAGATACACATAACAGAGACTTTAGTCATCAATAATATATATCAGCGCACACTGCGCTGCAGAGTGAAAATCTCATTCTGGAAACATCCCCCAGGCTGTGGCTAAGCCGTGTGTCCGCTATATCCTTTCTTTCAGGAGTGCTAGTTCTGTTAGGTTCGCAGAAGAGCTTCTGTTAAGTTTGGAAGGTAGGAGACGAGGTACTGGCAGAAGTAAGGCTGTGAGGAGAGGGCGTGAGTCTTGCTTGGGTAGCTCAGTTGGTAGAGCACTTGCCCGCGAAAGGCAAAGGTCCCGAGTTCGAGTCTCGGCCCGGCACACAGTTTTAATCTGCCAGGTAGTTTCATATCAGCGCACACTCCACTGCAGAGTGAAATTCTCATTTTCAATAATATATTCTTCTTCACTATTTACAACAGACTGCCAACGCTGGAGTAACTTCCCGATTCCGTGGATGATGCGAAGAACTCGTCGAACTACACTCCTGGAAATGGAAAAAAGAACACATTGACACCGGTGTGTCAGACCCACCATACTTGCTCCGGACACTGCGAGAGGGCTGTACAAGCAATGATCACACGCACGGCACAGCGGACACACCAGGAACCGCGGTGTTGGCCGTCGAATGGCGCTAGCTGCACAGCATTTGTTCACCGCCACCGTCAGTGTCAGCCAGTTTGCCGTGGCGTACGGAGCTCCATCGCAGTCTTTAACACTGGTAGCATGCCGCGACAGCGTGGACGTGAACCGTATGTGCAGTTGACGGACTTTGAGCGAGGGCGTATAGTGGGCATGCGGGAGGCCAGGTGGCCGTACCGCCGAATTGCTCAACACGTGGGGCATGAGGTCTCCACAGTACATCGATGTTGTCGCCAGTCGTCGGCGGAAGGTGCACGTGCCCGTCGACCTGGGACCGGAACGCAGCGACGCACGGATGCACGCCAATACCGAAGGATCCTAAGCAGTGCCGTAGGGGACAGCACCACCACTTCCCAGCAAATTAGGGACACTGTTGCTCCTGGGGTATCGGCGAGGACCATTCGCAACCGTCTCCATGAAGCTGGGCTACGGTCCCGCACACCGTTAGGCCGTCTTCCGCTCACGCCCCAACATCGTGCAGCCCGCCTCCAGTGGTGTCGTTGTACTTGGACTGCGTCTGCAAGACGTCTCAGTTGTTGACAATAAATATCAGGAGTGAAGATTACACTTCGGGGAAGCAGTTCGTAGTACACCACAGCGCTTCTATTGCACCACATGCGTAACAATCTATTTTATGGATTTCTGCAGGTATTTGAGGGTGTGTTGCTGCTTTGTTTGGGCTAAACCATTCCTTTCTTTTCCTTGTGTTAGCAGAAAGACACTATTTCTCGTCATCAGCAACGATACAGGATAGGAATAGTCGATCTTTTTCACGAACTAATTGATGACGAGCGAGAGATGCACGGGTGGGCACCCCTTTGTTTGTGATTTTGGCTTAGAGCTTGCGGTAGCCGCACACCCGATTTTTTAACCTACCCCAGTGCATGCAAATGACGCAAGATGGTGGAACGATCACAGTTCACCTCATTTGCCAGATCCTGAGTACTCTGAAGTGGAACATTGTGGGTTAATGCGTTTAAACGTTCATCAAACGCTGAAGGTCTTCCTGAACATGGAGAGTCGCTAATGTCGGAACGATCCTCCTTAAAACGAGAAAATCATTTTCGTGCTGTACTCTCCCCAGTGACATTTTCCCCATACACGGTGCAAATTTTCTGGCTGTCTCGGCTGCTGTCACCCCTTTATTGAACTCAAACAGGAGAATATGTCGGAAATATTCCGAATTCTCCACTTAGTATTCCATTTCCTAGCATCCACAGCTCCACTCCCTATTCCCAAATGACAAAATTACAATATGAAAATTGAAATAGGAACAGTGAACTACAAATAAAAAGTGATAATCGATAAATAAACAATTGCATGGCAACCGCAACACCAACATACAAAACAAGAACGCCACGAACTTATGCACCAACCCAATATTAAACACAGTACGTATGTTTTTGGATAGGGTCTGCCTTTAGCAAAACACAATTTTCTTTTTGTTTGTGTTAAAAAAAATTGTGGTTTCCTAAAGGCGGGCCATATCCAAAAACATACGCATTGTTAAAGCAAACACGGAAAAAGGAGCTTCATCCCAAGATGATTATTAAACACAGTGTCGCTTCAGTTAGTGATTAATGCTATTTTGAAATACCAATAGTGTTTGACCTTCTTGAGCTTGCAATCAAAACTCTAGCGCTTCTTCTGGTGTAATTCATGACAAAACAGTTCACTAGTGAACAGCCGTATGTCTATGACTAACGAATACAATATTTCGGCACGCGACCATCATCAGGTGCGTTGATAAACTGGTACTTTTCCCTTTCACATTTATGCAGGGCATCATCGGAGTCACGAACGAAGACGAGGAACAAAGAACGAGACAAGGACAATAATATCATGTCACTGACAGTCTCTAACGACAGCTGCAGTACATGCGTGGAAGTGATACAGTGTGTTTCAGAGAAGTGACAACCGACGACAGTTTTCGAAACAGAACTCTCAGAGGATTATAATATTGTGTCCAAGGGGAACCCCAGCCACCTGGATACAAGAGAAAGCGTTTCTTTAGGCAATGACACTTCAGGCAACCATAACTTCCACTGTAGTATCCCAACGGACAGGTAAGCAACCAATATATTGCCCGCTTGTGGGGTCAGTGATAATAGAACAGTGGAGGTGCCAGACGAGCAGACCTCCGACAGTTTATGATCCCACATGACATAAAATTTTCAGATCTCGTTAAACCTTACTCATTTGTGGAAGGCTTTTGGAAAGTAACATATTTGGCACATGTGTTCGTCTTAACGTGATGAAAGAGGGAATTACCCAGCACAAATGGCAGTTGCTAACAAATACTTCAACCTGTGATAATCTAAGCTGACCCGTCAGGCATGACACCTTTAGAGAAAATTTTTAATTTTGCAAAGCACCGGTGGCAGAATGATGGCGATACTGGAAGCACTTTCCTGTCAGTCTTTATGTGAGGGACGTCATCTGCACAGAGGTCTTCATGACTCTGGGGGTGGGTTCAAGCGGTGCCAGTCAGTAGGGAACTGCTGTTGCCGCTAACGACGGAGCTCTGGTGCAGCGTGTGTCACTTCTGCGGGCACACAATGGCCACTATTAACGCTGCCAACAGAATTCTCGATGCTTGCGCTTCGGCACACATGCCTGTATTCCGTTTGTCTCTGTCATAACTAATATCCAGAAAAGCTATCTAGAGGTGTCTATTAATATTTCAGTCGTATTTTTGTTCTCAGTGTCGCATAAGCGGAAGGTGGTAACATCTTATATGACTCTAACTCAGCGTTACTTATGAAGTTATACACCAAGAAACGGTAGGAACAAAGTAGTAATATAGACCACGTGACATTATGAAGGAATAAACCAAAGAAAAAAGATGGATTTCTAGATTTACCACACAGGGATCACATTTCCGATAAGATAATTGGTTTGTTTCTAGAAGTAGGACGCAAATTGTCTTTCGAACAGAGGACACAACAGCTTCATGCGTCATACACAACGTGTATAAGGGTCAGGCGTATAAAAAGCACGAAGTACACAAAATAATACGTGCCGACGCGGATAAGGTTTATTTTGTGCAAACAGGGAGTAACTTATAAAAGAAGTTTAGAGAACATATTACTGTCAGTGAGACCAATCCATCAGCATTTGGTGCTCATTTTACAGAGTACAAGCAGTCTGATGATGACGTCACTAAGACCTTCACCATCGGCATCACAAGGTAGAGTAGTGAATATTCTTGAAGAAATAGGATATAGACTCACATAACGAAAACCGCAGACAACAGCGTTAAAAAGTAGAGTTAAGCAATAACATACGTATACAGAACTTTAACAGTGTTTTAAACAGATAAGTTCAGAATGTTCTCCGTTTTCCTGCATGGAAATATACTATACATAATAAGATATGTTAGTACATCCTTAGATCTGGTTCCGGGTTGGAAACCTCGGTACACAGTAGACATAAATTTTATAACATTTAACCCTTCTCGCTCAATGTGCTGGTAATAACAATTGACATGAGTTTTTATCTTCTTGTGTATTCCACTTTATAAACAATTTGTCCATACACCGTGTTCAGAGCACTTAGTAAGTGCCATAGACCTATCAAGATATACCACCAGAGAGAACAAGTGACCCGCGCTGTGAGACTCTTTGCCCTAGTCTGCAGTTCCATGTTTTCTTACTGTTAAAGTACTGTACCCAATACGACCTGGAAGTGTGACTCAGACGAGTGATTGCACATCAACTGACAGAAGAAATTTTCTGGTGATCATGTCATGTAGGCATGATTGTGTACAACGTTCTAATTAGATTTTAGATATTCGAGAGGTTTCTATGATTTCTAGATGGACACCGTTTAGAATCACCAGATGAGGTCCTTAATCAGAAAACACAATTTCAGTACTCACTCTTACTGATGTAGCATCCATTTACTATTTGTCTCACCATTTTGTAATATGCTTGTTATAACTGTTCCACATCCATATTCCATAGATTTCTTTCTCCTCTCTATATCCTCCTCTATTTTTTAGGCCTATTTCTCACATTCACCAGTTTCCCATGTAACACGGTAATCTGTGTCATTACTCACTTGTACAACATGTTTGGCTTATAGATTCACTTACTTTTAATCTTTGAATATGCAATGACATAAGATTTGTTTGTTCAGTCTCTTTGGGTATTTCACTATAATTGTTTTTTGTAACGAAAAGAACTCTGCTCCCTTGGAAGGAAACTCAGCCATGACGGACGAAGCAAGGAAGACATAAAAATCAAGGCTTGCATAGGGCAAAAATGGCATTCCAGGACAAAGGAAGTTTACTGGTGTCAAACATAGGCATTAATCTGAGGCGGAAATTTCTGTGCGTATATATTTTGAGTACAGAGATTCATAGCCAGTGGGAAAACCGGAACAAAAGAGAAACGAAGCGTTTGAAATATGGTGCTACAGAAGAATACAGAAGAGATTAGAGTACATACACCAGAACACACACCATTTGAAATCGGCCAACTCATACAAATACTTGTAACACTTTGTTGGGTTATGAAATTGAATGATTTCACAGGATCAGTCGAAAGTAAAGCAGGTGGTAGTTTTCGGTTCGTTGTTAGGATACTGCGTAAATGCAGTTAGTCTACAACGCTAACAGGGGATACTGAATGTATGCAGGGAAGGGCAGCACGAATGGTCACAGGTTTGTTTCACACATGGGAAAGTATCACAGAGATCGGTAGATGATGGTTGAGATGATCGCTATAGCAAAAAACTACAAACACCAGTATTGCTGCTCCCTGTTTTGATCACAACTGAGGTAGAATCTTCTTACACGTTGGTAGGTGCCTGAAGATGGCGTATTAAAACGCTGAAACTGGTAGCCAAATAAAATAAGTTTGGAAACTAGACAGCTGAAAGGTGTTTAATTTGACATACTATTTTAACTTCAGTTAATTACTCTACCTTCATTATTTCTTTGAGGTGGGATTCTTTTTTAGGTCAGTGTAATTGAGGACGTTTGTTGTAGGTTGCAAGAGCTACTGTGAGGTGAAGAGGTTGGATCAGGAGAGGAATTCAAGGTGGGTAGCCTCAAACCAGTCAGAATATCGACGAAAGAAATAGTAATAATGATGATGATAGTGTTATTAATAATCCCCAAACAATACATACTGACACTTCATTATTATGCTGAATGACACGTTTTGTCACTTAAAGGGTTAACTATCACGTTGCCAAGGTCGGCTGAATTAAAATTTAATGACTGACGTCCTTCATTGTTGCTGCTGTCACGATGTTAATACCTCATAACATACAGATACTACTCTAACAGATAAAAATAATCAAATAACTTACGGGTTTGATGCCGGGTGACGTCGTCGACCACCGCCGATATTTCGACAGGAGCACACCCTGCCATTCTCAAGGCATAAATGCAAGGAGTAAGAAATGTGCAAGGAAATTTAATACCTCGGTTCACAGAGGAAAAACAAGGAATATACCACACACAGAACATGTGTCAACACAAACAAAGATAACCACCATCAGAAATATGGATAGTGACTATTAATCAACAGGTGAGGTGGCACTAATTCTGTCCCTCTGTTGTTTGATGAGACACAAAGCCGGATTCCAAGCAGCATTTAAACAAAATCCACCATATCTGTTAATAAGGTTGCTTGATAGTTTGATTTCAACAGCTTAGTTAATAACACTATCCCAATAGCTGGACATGCAAGCCAGAATCTCCGTGTTGTTGTATTCCATAGGATGACCGGTGTCAAGGCAATGTTCTGCAATAGCGTATTTGCTCGACTGTTGTAAGCGTGTTTGACGCTTACGTTCAATACACCGGTCTTCCACAGTCCTGATTGTCTGACCAATATATGACAGGCCACAACTGCAAGGAATACGATAGGCCCCAGCCTTAAGTAAACCAAGATCATCTTTCACGGACGCCAAAAGGGCCTTAATCTTACAAGGTGTTCGAAAAACACATTACACATCATATTTCCGAAAAATACGGCCAATCCTATTGAAAATGCTTATTGCGTAAGGCAAAAAGGCCGTAGACTTAGGTGTCACTTCGTTGCTATCGTCACTCGCCCATTGCACAGAAGGCTGATAGCGCAACGCACGATTGATCTGCCTCTCACTATAACCATTCTGACGAAAGGTGACTTCGAGATGTGATAGCTCAGCTGCCAAACTTTCAGGGTCTGAGATAACGTGGGCCCTGTGAACCAACGTACAAAGCACTCCTTCACGTTGAGCCTACAACAGCCGAGCAAATCCGCTATTGCAGAACACTGCCTTGACACCGGTCATCCTATGGAATACAACAACACGGAGATTCTGGCTTGCATGTCCAGCTATTGGGACAGTGTTATTAAGGAAGCTGTCGAAATCAAACTATCAAGCAACCTTATAAACAATGATAGTGGATTTTGTCTAAATGCTGCTTGGAATCCGGCTCTGTCTCTCATCAAAAAACAGAGGGACAGAATTAGGGACACCTCACCTGTTGAATAATAGTAACTATCGATATTTCTGATGTTGGTTATCATTGTTTGTGCTGGTACTTGTTCTGTGTGCGGTATCGTCCTTGTTTCTCCTCTGTGAACCGAGGTATTAAATTTCCTTCCACATTTCTTCCTCCTAGCATTTGTGCCTTGAGAATGGCAGGGTGTGCTCCTGTCGAAATATCAACGGTGTTCGACGACGTCACCCGGCAGCAAACCCGTAAGTTATTTGAACATTCAATTCTCCGGGAAGAGTTAAGGTCTCAAATAAAAATAAACCGACCCAGAAGGACTGGAGATCCGGAGGATAAACGACGTTCCACTATAGTTCGAAATCGTGAGTGCGGCTGTCGTCGCCTTTGGGGGTAGTGGGATGGCAGGTTGGAGGCGGCCGAGTCGTCTCTGGGAGGGGAACCCCCGCTGACCGCTGCCGCTGCCGCAGCCGCACACCATGTGGCGCGCCCGCCGGGCTGGAAGCGATCGCGTTAGCTCACCCCCTTGCCACTGCAAACAGCGAATATTGAAATTATAAACAGCGGCGCGGGGAGCCGCGCCGTATGGCCACCGTCGCAGTCCCTCAGGAGGACCACTTCCAAGGGGGACGGTGTTTGTACACTTTGGCGCGCCGTTCCGCCTCGTCTAAGTTCTGCGGGGTGCCGATCGTTCCTCAGAATTACGGATGCAATTGACAAACAATAAGCCGCCTGTCATGCAGTATTATAGGAGTAGGTAGGTATAATAGGCTGAAAAATGTTTATATTGCTGCATTATGATAGGCACCGAAACAGTATACAAGGATTTTCTTTATTTGTGATGTCAGTATTCTGACTGTTTTGATGTTGCTCGCCATGATTCAAATGGTTCAAATGGCTCTGAGCACTATGCGGACTTAACTTCTGAGGTCATCAGTCCCCCAGAACTTAGAACTACTTAAACCTAACTAACCTAAGGACATCACACACATCCATGCCCGTTGCAGGATTCGAACCTGCGACCGTAGCAGTTGCGAGGCTCCGGACTGAGCGCCTAGAACCGCGAGACCACCGCGGCCGGCGCTCGCCATGAATTCTATTCCTTGCGACCTTATTGTCTCTAAGCAGTCAGTGCGTCCAACGACCTCAGTTATTTTCTGTATGTATTTCAGTCCTTGTCTTTCCCTACAGTTATCCTCCAGTACCATGGATGTTATTCACCGACATCTTGTAGTCTTGACATGTGTCCTGTTACGCTTTCCCTTCTTCGTGTCTGTGTTTCCCACGCGTTCTTTTTCTCGCCGACTCTGCAGAGAACCTTATTTCTTATTGTATTATTCCACCTAATTTGCAACATCTTTATCACCAGACCTCAAACGCTTCGATTCTCCTCTTATTTTCCGTTCTTCCCCTCACTCCGTGATTCACTTCTTTACAATGTTATGCTCCAAACGTATACTCTAAGAATTTTCTCCGTCAAATTATAGCCGATGTTTGATACCAGTAGACTTCTTTTGGCCAGGAATGCTCTTCTAGCCTGTTCTTGTCTCCTTTTCATGTGCTTTTAGTTTCGTCCGTTATGTATTATTTTGCTTCCAAGGTAGCTAAATTCCCTACTCCCTCATAGTTCCCGATTTTGATGTTGAGTTCACTGTTAATCCCATATCTCGTACGCTTCTTTCCTTTCGACTTTCTTTTGCTTACTCTCTTCCCACAGCGTATACTCATTAGTGCGTTCATACCATCACGCAGTTGTTCCTCACTTACACTGAAACTGCAGTGTCATCAGTGAATTGTGTGACTGATGTTCTTTCGTCCTGAATTTTAATCCCACTTGCTGACACTTTCTTTCATTTCCGTCAATTGTTTCTGTAATGCATATGTCGAACAGTGGATGTGAAAGACTTAATGCCTATCTTATACTTTTTTTAAACAGTTTTGTTGGTCTTCCATTGTTATTGTGCCCTCTTTCTCTTTTACACATTGTTGTTACATGTCTTTCCCTACAGCTTATGCCTGTTCTTCTAGTTCAAACGTTCGGCTTGAGAGACAGTGATCGATTCATTGACGTTTCGTCACCGTCTGAGGAAGACGTCTTCAGACACAATTCGACAAATCCATCGACACTCCAGTAGGTGTCGAATTTGCAGGCACGTCATGATCGGTGTAGAAGGCATTCCATTTGTGACGCCTTTGAATGATATTTCCTGCCAGTGACTTGATTCGCCATTCCCAACAAAAATTAAACGATCGTTACTTTCTTGGCGCCAGAGTCGGTATCCCTATTTTATGTAAGTCTAGGGTTGAGTGAAATAGAATAAAATATGGGTACTGACTCAGTGGCAAAAGAGGAGCAATCGTTTACTTTTAATCGAGTATGTAACTGGCCATAGTTACAAGCGCTCAAATTGGATGACTTGACGAGTGCCGATACCCACCATACCGTTCATAATTCGCTTATAAATTCAGTTCCCCTTGAGCTTTCGATTCACCTGCCGAATTGTCTCTGAAGATCTATCCATGGTTGGTGACGACACGGAGTAGGGTCTCTGAGCCGGAAAGTCTTAAAGACAAAGTAAACTTCGGCAGTGAAAGTATTCTTTCTATCATACAACTTTTAACCGAGAGTAAACATTTTGCAATGGTAACGAATCCATAGTTTTAAAGGCCGTGACAATGACTGTTATTAGTGCTGTTGTTGTTGTTGTGGTCTTCACTCCTGAGACTGGTTTGATGCAGCTCTCCATGCTACTCTATCCTGTGCAAGATGCTTCATCTCCCAGTACCTACTGCAAACCACATCCTTCTGAATCTGCTTAGTGTAGTCATCTCTTGGTCTCCCTCTACGATTTTTACACTCTACGCTGCCTTCCAATACTAAATTGGTGATCCCTTGATGTCTCAAAACATGTCCTACCAACCGACCCCTTCTTCTGGTCAAGTTGTGCCACAAACTTATCTTCTCCCCAATCCTATTCAATACTTCCTCATTAGTTATGTGATCTACCCATCTAATCTTCAGTATTCTTCTGTAGCATCACATTTAGAAAGCTTCTATTCTCTTCTTGTCAAAATTATTTATAGTCCATGTTTCACTTCCATACATGGCTACACTCCATACAAATACTTTCAGAAATAACTTCCTGACATTTAAATATATACTCGATGTTAACAAATTTCTCTTCTTCAGAAACGCTTTCCTTGCCATTGCCAGTCTACATTTTAAATCCTCTCTACTTCGACCATCATCAGTTATTCTGATCCCCAAATAGCAAAACTCCTTTACTATTTTAAGTGTCTCATTTCCTAGTCTAATTCCCTCAGCACCAGCAGACTTAATTCGACTACATTCCATTATCTTCGTTTTGCTTTTGTTGATGTTCATCTTATATCCTCCTTTCAAGACACTATCCATTCCGTTCAACTACTCTTCCAAGTCCTTTGCTATCTCTGACAGAATTACGATGTCATCGGCGAACCTCAAAGTTTTTATTTCTTCTCCATGGATTTTAATACCTACTCCAAATTTTTGTTTTGTTTCCTTTACTGCTTGTTCAATATACAGATTGAATAACATCGAGGAGAGACTACAACCCTGTCTCACTCCCTTCCCAACCACTGCTTCCCTCTCATGTCCCTCGACTGTTATAACTTCCATCTGGTTTCTGTACAAATTGTAAATAGCCTTTCGCTCCCTGTATTTTACCCCTGCCACCTTCAGAATTTGAAAGAGAGTATTCCAGTCAACATTGTCAAAAGCTTTCTCTATGTCTACATATGCTAGAAACGTAGGTTTGTCCTTTCTTAATCTAGCTTCTAAGAGAAGTCGTAGGGTCAATATTGCCTCACGTGTTACAACATTTCTACAAAATCCAAACTGATCTTCCCCGAGGTCGGCTTCTACTAGTTTTTCCATTCGTCTGTAAGGAATTCGCGTTAGTGTTTTGCAGCTGTGACTTATTAAACTGATAGTTTGGTAATTTTCACACCTGCTTTCTTTGGGATTGGCATTATTATATTCTTCTTGAAGTCTGAGGGTATTTCGCCTGTCTCATCCATCTTGCTCACCAGATGGTAGAGTTTCGTCAGGACTGGCTCTCCCAAGGCCGTCAGTAGTTCCAATGGAATGTTGTCTACTCCGGGGGCCTTGTTTCGACTCAGATCTTTCAGTGCTCTGTCAAACTCTACACGCAGTATCGTATCTCCCATCTCATCTTCATCTACATCCTCTTCCATTTCCATAATATTGTCCTCAAGAACATCGCCCTTGTATAGATCCTCTATATACTCCTTACACCTTTCTGCTTTCCCTTTTTTTGCTTAGAACTGGGTTTCCATCTGAGCTCCTGATGTTCATACAAGTGGTTGTCTTATCTCCAAAGGTCTCTTTAATTTTCCTGTAGGCAGTTCTATCTTACCCCTAGTGAGATAAGCCTCTACATCCTAACATTTGTCCTCTAGCCATTTTGCACTTCCTGTCGATCTCATTTTTGAGACGTTTGTATTCCTTTTTGCCTGCTTCATTTACTAAATTTTTATATTTTCTCCTTTCATCAATTAAATTCAATATTTCTTCTGTTACCCAAGGATTTCTACTGGCCTTCGTCTTTTTACCTACTTGATCCTCTGCTGCCTTCACTACTTCATCCCTCAAAGCTACCCATTCTTTTTCTACTGTATTTCTTTCCCCCATTGCTGTCAATTGCTCCCTTATGCGCTCCCTGAAACTCTGTACAACCTCTGGTTCTTTTAGTTTATCCATGTCCCATATCCTCAAATTCCCACCTTTTTGCAGTTTCTTCAGTTTTAATCTACAGGTCATAACCAACAGATTGTGGTCAGAGTCCACATCTGCCCCTGGAAATGTCTTACATTTTAAAACCTGGTGCCTAAATCTCTGTCTTACCATTATATAATCCATCTGATACCGGGGTGACTAAGGCCATTAGTTCTGATTATCGTTACCACTGGGGGTGGTGAGCTGGTGCAAAGGCAGTGACAAATCAGCATATATCTGAAACACCTGAACCATTTCTATCAAACGTGGAACACGTTTCACTTCTCTCGAAAAAATTACCGTTACACTAAGATACGTCTGACTCCTCTATGGCTTAGAATGAAAGCCAAAGGGGCTGACATAAAAGTTCGTCTCAGGAACGCCTTGAGATGTTTCAACCAAATTTGGTATAAATATGACTTAATATCTGTATAAAAATGTTATTAGAGTAAGGTACTGGTACTATCTCTAAGGCGGGCAGGTGAGAGGTTGTGACCTGTCAAAACCAAAATTTAAGAAAAGGTGCACAAGTAAGTGTGACGGAATGTGATAAAATATTTGTCCTGTTACGTATGTATCAAGTGTTTCTTCTATTTTCACACCTAAAAAGTTGAACCATTGTCCACACTTATGTATGTTATGCAGGCGGAATTACAAGCATCCTTACGGATAAGATGAAATTGCAGGCTGAAGTTTGCTGCAGATACGTGAAATGTGTGTACAAATGTTTATGGAATATGTTAAATATCTGTAAAATACTTTTCCTGATAAAAAGAGTGGAGCATGCAGAAGACTTGGCGAACCCAATTTAACGTCATACTCGTACACATTACAGGTGAGTATGTAAATGATTAGAGGAGCAGTTCTCTGTGACCGGTAGAATAGGTACGAAGGTTGCATTAGTGTTGTTCGTGTTTGGCGTTGATAGCAGGTCTGACAGAGTATATAATGGACGTGAAAAGCGTCATATGTTGAGTGATCACTGTAAAGGACGTGAATGTGATGCATGCTCATGGGAAACGGAGCTAACAGCACCTGATAGAATTTGGAAGAAGCCACAGTGTGGGTCTTCATTTGTCCAGCTAGTCGAACAGTGTAATGTCTATGTTTGTGGGGCATTGACATGTGACAATGGCCCCATCTTAACATCGTCTCCAATACGACAACGAGCACTGAACTTCGTACAACGTTCTGTATCATCCTGCAGCTTTGATTGGAGAATAACAGCAGGACGAGGGAATTGCTATCTCATGCGCGGGTTGCCGTTAATACCACAACACAAACGGCTTCGTTTTTAAAGGTGTCGTAAATGGCAAGCATGGACTGCAGATGAAGGGCGTCGCATGGGTTTCAGCGATGAATCGCGTTGCATGACAGCGACCTGGGAGAGGTCCCATTCTTTCAATGTAATGGAGAGGCACGGAGGTGTTAGTCCTGGCGTCATGTTGTGGGGATCCATCAGGTATAGCTAGACATCGGGTGTGACTTCAGGTCATGGCTAGTAGTGATTGAGGCAACTGTCGAAACAATGGCGCATCATGGACATCTGGTGTCGTTGTGTGTTAAGTCTCGTGCAACAGTACCGTGTCGCCTGAGACATTGAGAGTGGGGAGCTTCGAGTGGAATTGTCCAGGAAAAGAAAATATTTACTTGCCTATCTGGATGAACAGATATTGTTGATAAAAAACAGCTGTCTGAAATTATTTCCAAATAAATTCGTTGAATGCGAATAGTTTAGTTCCATCTGTTTTAGTTAGTGATGTACTTTCTACTGGTGGTGTATGAAATTTGTGTCAGACCGGGACTTGAACACTTATTTCTCACTTATCGCGAGTGGTCGTCTTAAAGATTTTTTTGACCTATTGGTTTCCAGACATGCTCTTTACCGCTTAATCAGTACTTGGCACCGCCACTTTTACCCTACCATAAAAAATTAACTATCTCTCTTCAAGCGTTGCTCTGATTATTCCGTAAAATATTTCCATGGTGAGAGGACCTACAGGTCCAAAATTTTTTGTATTTATTTTTTTACTTACATGGTTATTGTTAGATGACTCAATGATTTTCGCTTGTGGATAGTGTAATGGGACATTATTATGGCAGCAGATTTGTTTAATTAACTTCTTTATTCCGCCCCTCAGTCATAGTATATCAGGAACAGCTCTGTGGAGGTCTCCAGTTGTCCCTCGTGTGAAACAAAAAGATGTCTGACATTGCTGACAATGCAAAGAGCAACGCCGAGCACGTCATTAGTGGAATGTCAATGTCAGCGACGTCTCTGGCTGTCTCTCTGCTCCGGCAGCGGCAGGGTAGACACTTTGAAGAATATCGCTCTGGATGTCACAGGCTCGTGGTATAGACACACGAATGGCTGAGTACTTACATGTTCACTACCTTCGTTTATGGTTTAAGGCACATACTCGAAACACTTCCATGGTGGCATGTGATGAAAGGCTTCTGTTTTTCCAACTTGTGTACTGCAGTGTCGACTGATGCTACGCCATGGCCAGCCGCCTCTGCTTCGCATTGCCTGTCAGCTGTGTTTTGCTTCGCAAGGTATGACACTCTTACCTGCCTGTGGTTGCTTTGTTGCAACATACTTCCGCTCTGAGATACTTTTTGACCAAATATGGTCAATATGCTTCCTTATAATCAGAAAACGTGTAAAAACAAAAATCTTATAATGCTATTCAAAGGATAGACTAAAATTAATTTGTGTTGTACTTGTGCTACTGAAACTAAAAGAATCTTTCTTCAAGAAATGGTGCAACTGGAGCTGTAATTGTCCACTGCCACAGGCGTTTTCTACCTCCAAAAAAGCCGCCTAAAGTATCTACAACAGACTCATGCTGCTTTGTTAATACCTCAATGAAGGCAACTTTTCAAGAGTCAGGCAGTCTCTTTTCTTCCTCGCTGCTCACAATTCAAGTCATTCTGTCTTCAGTGTGATGCTGTGTGGAACGTCAAACTGAGTCTGGCACTTCCCAACTAGGAGGGAGGTGACAAAAACACTGCATATATAATTTGTGAAGAGAATACGGCCAAGAGCATTGTGCTTTGTAGGTACCATCAGTAATCAAGCCCCACATTCTTCCCTCCACCTATGGCATAGTCGACAGCAACGCCCTTGAACTATCTAAGTGCATGATATTTTGTGAGGAGAAAGTATTAGTCATCTGGAGACACAGGAGGGTCTGTGGTTCAATTACGTCAGGGGTGACACAATGGTAACGACGTAAGGTCTTCTGTGTCCGTCTAGAAAGTCAGATGACGGCATGCATCGGAAATGATTTTCATCGTTGTCCATGAAGCAACAGTCAAGGCAAACGGGGAAGTCCACTAATTTGATAGCGTGGAGTTGGTGTATCGTTCCATATTCTTTGTTGGTGACTTGATACCATGTTGTGTGCACAGTAGTTGGCAGAAAGTGGTGGTGCATCGTTTTCCACACCCATGGGCAATGGACATTTGGGTGCTTGGTTTCTAACAAGTTACGTGAAACTGCTCACGGAAGGTTGGTGTAAGGGACTCTGGCCATCAGAGGGAGTCTTGCAGGGTGATCCGAGATCACAAAGCTGTAGTCGAGAATGAATGTCGATACATGAGACAGATCTGTCACGACATATGCCACTAACGTTGGTGGGACGTTAGACACCAGCATCAGAACCTCTAATAGATGACCTGGGAGGTAGGTATATTGACTGTTCCATCATTTCCATGTGTTACTCATACAGAGGGCAGATGCCTGGACATTAACCAGTCCTAGCCCTCCATCGCGCAGGACCAGTGTTAGAGTGCCATAACAGGCTTTAAATATATATTCCGTGGATACGAAATACCCGAAGGACTCTTGAAGTCTGTAACCTATCACCGCCCATACAAGGATGACCTGCGACATGATTAAGTTTCGATGTCACTTAGAGGTTTACATATTCCACACATCGGAGGTGGTTTAAGTCCCAGAGCAGGATCTGGTGCACTATCACATGTACAATCAGTAGTAACAGTCGATAGTTTTCCACATAACTTTCGTAAACGTGACTCAAAATTTCAGGAACTGGAAGGAGGCCAAGTCTGAGACTGCACCCAATATGTAGCACCTCTGACTGCCTGCAGCCTATCCATGTCACTCGATTCTTTTTAAAACGCTACGAACTTCTTCAGTGGGATGAACCAGTAGAAGCAGGTCGACGGTGTACGGCCTATAGTGGAAGGTGGTGTCCGGCAGGGTGGTGGCAGATAGCCTGCGCTTGAAATGCGCGAGGAGTGGCTTGAGTGCGCTTGCGTAAAGGTACGTAGAAAGCGGGAGACCTTGTCACAGACCTCTTAACTGATATTGAGCCCATCTTCTATCTGTTCAACTGAACCTGAGAGCTCGCTGCTGCCAGAAGGCACTGCACGATGTTGATAAGCGTCGGGGGAATTCTGCACGTCCCTCTAAGTTACAGTAAATGCTATACAAAGTCCGATTGAAATCGATGGAGATGATCGCTGCTCTCAGGCGGCACGCCCAAGCGATCTCTATTAAGTCCCTGCAGTCGCCGTTGCCCATTTGTATGTTGGCATCTCCCCCTGCGACGTCTATTCTGGCACAAGGATCGTCGATAATGTTTTGTTAATGCGCCGTGCCGAAAGCCTGATGAATAATTTGGAATTCAGCATTGTGAATAGCCGATAGTCACTGACCGATTGCCCTCCCACTGCCTTGTGTATTGGTGTCAGAAGCTCTTCCACTGTAGTAGGCTGTGGAGTGCAATCCAGGGACATGAATTCTCGGAACGCTGGAACATTATAACCCAGAAGGGGATAATGGTCTCACAGAACGTCTGGTAAAACTCGATTGGTAATCCCTGGAGACTTGTAGACTGCAACTTTGTCCAAAGGCCCCCCACTTCCTCAGGCCAGGCTTCCTCCGTTGATGCTGTCACTGCTACCGTGTTGATAGAGCATGCCACCTGTTGCATTGTTTCTGCAGTGGCTTCGTCGTGTATGGTTCTTTCCTGGTAAATATGACGAAAATGATACTCTATGGCTTTCACTATGGTTGCTTGAGTCATTCTGGAGCGACCAGCACCCATCGTAAGGCGTGTGATTAACTGTTGTTGATATCAGTGCATGTCCGCCACAATGTTGTTCGTGATGGATACCTCTACAGCTGTTCGGTCTGTCGCCATGGCCGGACTAGAGTGCCTTCTAATCGGCGCTTCGTCGGTGATAGTATGTGAACCTTGATTCGGTGTCGTTCTCTAACTGGCGGTGGGGAAAGAGCATCAAGGACCCTGAGCGCTGCAATAAAAGTTCAGGACCTACTTGTATCATGCAGCAGTGACCTTGCCAAAATTCGTAAGTGTCTTGCCGATTGCCAGTTTTGAGCAGAGGATCCACCACACCAAAATATCTGGAGTCACATCATTCACAGTTGGCCCACATTGTGGTGGCTTGCTGATGGCAGTCCAGATCCTGGACGTGTGTTACATTCAAGGCCAGTACTATGCCAGACTTGTTAAGGCTGGAGATGCTTCATTCAGATATAGCCACGGTGAACAGAGAAGGCCAGAGGCCATCATTCGACTGCCACCATTCCCTCTGTAAGACCATGTGACACATATTCGTATATCCGGTCCTGTCGGCTCGCTGAATGACTGATAGGATGTATGTGTCCAGAGACTCGTCGTGTACTGAAGATCGTCAATTACTGTAATCGGTTCTGAACAAGACGTATGGGACGGGATTTGGTACAAAATGGTTCAAATGGCTCTGAGCACTATGGGACTTAACTTCTGAGGTCATCAGTCGCCTAGAATTAGAACTACTTAAACCTAACTAACCTAAGGACATCACACACGTCCATGCCAGAGGCAGGATTCGAACCTGCGACCGTTCCAGACTGAAGCGCCTTGAACCGCTCGGGATTTGGTCCTTGGGATGCAGAACTCAGATAAAATCGTCGATGGAAGTGCGGGGCAATGTCAGTGGAGTAGAACTGGGCCTAGGCATCACCCATTTAATGGTGTCCAACAGTGCGTAAACATGAATGAATCAAGTGATGAGTGTCATGACCACTAATCCTCGAGTGGGAGATGCGGGTGACGATACGTAATGTCGGTGGGTTCGGTACCGTCACGCCAGTGTCTGTGGGCCCACCAGACGTCTTGTACATTGCGTAACTATGAAAGTATGGGACAGCATTCGTTCGCACTTCATTCGAAATGCAAAGACGACTCCTGAGGCTAAAACTGTTTTACTGAGGAGCTCTACTTTTGCAGAGGAGTTAACCACATTGATATGCATATTGGACATGTGGTAGGCCTGGTGGTGCAGTGGTTGGGCAGGGTTATTCATGGTGATGGTGGAGAGAAACAGACATCACAGGTGACGATGCACCCCTCTGATCATGGGCCTCCCTGTATTGTTCAGATTTCAGCGGGCCTGGATCGGAGTCCTGCCCTGTCGCGACGCCATCGGCCCACTATGTGGGCATGGAAGTCTGTTCATGTTCCGTAAGGTCATGGTGGTTCATAGGAAAGGACTGAGCGGTTTTGCAACCTACATTGGAACGTTCTTGTTGATCGCTGTTCGCCACAGAGTACTGGGAGATACCGCCTGCCCCACAGTCCGCTCTACAGGAGTGGAGTCAGTGGCAATGGTGTCAGCCTGAGGGTCGACATCCTGCAGAATCAGTTCTTCTTGCTCTGGTGAGTGGAAGCTACCGCGTTTTGACACGGTATTGTGGCGTCGCTTTCGGGATTTGGGTGAAACCTGTTTTCGTGAATGTCCTTCCATGTCAGACAATCGCACTGACTCAGAATTCGCAGGCAGAAAGATTTCTGTTGGCACAATAAGTGTATCGATTGTCCTTTTGCTACCAGTGGAGCCTGCTGTGGTCGGTGGTGTCTATGGCGTTTGATGAAGTTCTGTCACTGCTCAGGCTGACAGACTGGTCAACCATCGGTCCACTGATAGTTTTCCCGATACTGCACCGTCGGTCTGTTGATTCTGGGCAGACGGAGACGAGGTCGTGAGCGCCATAGCGTAAGTTGCTGGGAGGACTGTCGGCGTCAGTGGAGGTGCCACATCCTGTGGCGAAGTTGCGTATTCCACGTGGGAGGGACTGAGAATAGAGGTGATCTTTCTTGCAGCATCTGGTAAAAATCTGAGGCTGGCCACCATAAATAACCATTGCCCAACAGCCTCCAATTTGGAGGTTTCATGGTACATCTCGTAGGAGTTCAATGTGCACCTGGCATACTCCGTTGAGGATTCGATACATCTTAAATTGGGACCACTTTTCTGAAATGTGTTCCTGTCCCGTGCCGTAGGGGCAGAGCACCGCCACGAAGTCTACCACCAGGAGTGTGTAGTTCGAATGTGAGTGTAGTCTGCAGTCCGAATCCAGCGTGGTCAACCGCGACCTTGTGAGGATTTCCGTCTACGTAGCAGAAGTCGGCGGGCGAGATCTTGGCCTCTCCCTCTAAAAAGCGTTCGACATCAATGCTTTTGCTCTAGCGAAGTCGTTTCTAAAAGCGAATTTCACGCTGTAGGCAGAAACACACATCACATCCATTCTGCTCGGTGGCCAAACGCCGGACTTCTTGCTATTAGATTATCAAAGACCAACAAAATTTTCGCATGTCACCAGTATGTAGCACATCTATACGTAACACAGCTGCAGCCAAGTTCCTCGCATTCAGCGAATTTGTTTCGAAGAAAATATTTATTCGAATCGTGATGTTATTTTCAACAGCACATTTCTTGTCGACAGAAAACGCAATCTCTATGAACTGGTTCCGGGATTTTGAGGTACTCACGTGGCAGCATGATCCCCAGATCCCTTCCTGACAGAACACGTGTAGGATCAGCTGGGACATCAACTTCAACACAGTGCCAGCATCCAGCACATCAATGACAAGTTACAGTGTGGGCCGGCTTGCCTCGCGAGAGAATATAATGGCTGTATGACACCCGTCCAAAGCGAATCAGTGCAAGCATCCACGCTAGAGGCACTCACGAATTCGATTTTGTAATCACAGAAACGACATAACATACCCTGCCAGTTCGCGAAATTTCATTACGTTTTATTCTCCCGTCCTGGGTGCTTCAGTTCTTCATTCAGTGTACATGTTACATATGCGTATATGATCAAAATGCAGACAAAAGGCTAGTGACTTAATAGAAGGTATGCCGAAAACTACACTACTGGCCATTAAAATTGCTGCACCAAGAAGAAATGCAGATGATAAACGGGTATACATTGGATAAATATATTATAATAGAACTGACATGAGATTACATTTTCACGCAATCTGGGTGCATAGATCCTGAGAAATCAGTACCCAGAACAACCACCTCTGGCCGACATAACGGCCTTGATACGCCTGGGCATTTAGTCAAACAGAGCTTGGATGGCGTGTACAGGTACAGCTGTCCATGCAGCTTCAACACGATACCACATTTCATCAAGAATAGTGACTGGCTTATTGTGATGAGCCAGTTGCTCGGTCACCATTGACCATACGTTTCCAGTTGGTGAGAGATTTCGAGAATTTGCTGGCCAGGGCAGCAGTCGAACATTTTCTGTATCGAGAAACGCCCTTACGGGACCTTGAACATGCGGTCTTGCCTTATCGTGCTAAAATGTAAGGTTTCACGGCGATCGAATGAAGGGTGGAGCCACAGGTCGTAACACGTCTGAAATCTAACGTCCACTGTTCAAAGTGCAATCAATGCGAACAAGAGGTGACCGAGGCGTGTAACCAATGGTACCCCCATACCATCACGCCAGGTGATACGCCAGTATGGCGATGACGAATACACGCTTCCAATGTGCGTTCACCGCGGTGTCGCCAAACATGGATGCGACGATCACGATGCTGTAAACAGAACCTGGATTCATCCGAAAAAATGACTTTTTGCCATTCGTGCACCAGGTTGGTCGTTGAGTACTCCATCGCAGGCGCTCCTGTCTGTGATGCAGCGTCAAGGGTAACCGCAGCCTTGGTCTCCGAGCTGATAGTCCATGCTGCTGCGAATGACGTCGAACTGTTCGTGCAGATGGTTGTTGTCTTGCAAACTACCCATCTGTTGACTCAGGGATCGAGACGTGGCTGCACGATCCGTTACAGCCATGCAAATAAGATGCCTGTCATCTCGACTACTAGTGATACGAGGCCGTTGGGATGCAGCACGGCGTTCCGTATTACCCTCCTGAACCCACCGATTCCATATTCTGGTAACAGTCATTGGATTTCGACCAACGCGAGCAGCAATGTCGCGATACGATAAAGCGCAATCGCGTTGGTCTACAATCCGCTCTTTACCAAAGTCCGAAACGTGATGGTACGCATTTCTACTCCTTACACGAGGCATCACAACATTTCACCAGGTGACACCGGTCAACTGCTGTTTGTGTATGAGAAATCGGTTGGAAACTTTCCTCATGTCAGCACGTTGTAGGTGTCGCCAGCGGCGGCAACCCTGTGTGAATGCTCTGAAAAGCTAATCATATGCATATCACAGCATCTTCTTCCTGTCGGCTAAATTTCGCGTTTGTAGCACGTCATCTTCGTGGTGTAGCAATTTTAATGGCCAGCAGTGTATATGCGACGTTTGCAGTTGTATGATCTTCGCAAGACTAGTCGTGATCCCCACTTTTAAGCTTATGTTGTCTCCTGGGCGAGTTAAGCAGTCCGAATGTGTCGCCGTGTGTCACCAGCTGCTCGCCGGAGGTACCCCCTTCTGCTGTGCCGCCCCCGCCCCCGAGTTCTTCCACTACCCGGCGCGGACGCCCCGGGCCCGTACACAATTACTCCGCCGCCGGCAGAAAGATGAAATGCGTGAATATTTCATCAGGGGCTCGGGGTAGCCGCAGGACGACTCCAGAGCCCAGGCGAGGGAGGCGCGTCCCGCCGCTGCCGGCGTCGCCGCAAGGAGCCCACCCTACCGCGGCAGCCGGCTGCTGCAGCGCCATTGCTCCCATGGCAGTTCCTGCAAAATTCTCGGAAGCCATGTCAGTTCATTCGCATTTCGCACTACTGGCGCCAGCCGAACTGTAATTGCTTCAATGTATTCATAAAGTACAAACAAGCTTCTAATCAGGTAGCCGCGCTGTTATCCACAGGAAATGGTCATACAAGAATAGAAAGAGTTACATATTGAACGAATGACCCAATCCAGTATGCGAGTATTTCCAAGC
Source organism: Schistocerca gregaria (assembly GCF_023897955.1). Classification (NCBI taxonomy): domain Eukaryota; kingdom Metazoa; phylum Arthropoda; class Insecta; order Orthoptera; family Acrididae; genus Schistocerca; species Schistocerca gregaria. Next base: position 503,368,986 of record NC_064924.1, on the reverse strand, counting down.
CTGTGAAAAACGCTGATTAAAATTTCGTCCTTCCGCGAGCTTATTTTCAGTACAGAAATGAAGGCCATTTCTGTTTGTGACTAATGATGAAAATACACTATTGCTACAGTTGTGTGTAATCGATCCCTGCGTGTGCTCATATCGATTGTACCCACTCACTGAACTTCTTGTATATTCGTTTCTTAGCGACGGCTTTCTTGGCGTCTTGCGTCTTCTGAGTTGGTACCGTTCACGCTTCTGGTTCCTCTCTCAGACTAAGGAACGTAAATTATTGTTTGTGGTGATTTCAATGTAGATTTTCTGAAAGAGCCCGATAGAAAGCTTGGCCTTGAAGTATTACTTGGCTCTTTCAATTTGACGTCAGTTATTGATTTTCATACTCGGTTGGTACAGGAAAGCGGCACCCTGATAGACAATGCTTTCATAAACCAAGATAAATTTGATCAAATAAAAACGTTTCCCGTTAAGAATGGTCTGTATGATCATGATGCACAGCTAGTTATAGTATACGATTTACCTCCATACAGTAATACAAAACAGTCCTCCAAAATAGTACGTTAAATTAACGATCTAACAATTCAAAATTTTAGGGAATGCTTGCAACAGCTAGACTGGGATGAGGCATACAAGAAGCCTGATGCTAATTTAAAATTTAACCTGTTTCATGATACCTTTATGAGTATATTTGAAATCAGTTTCCCTAAGAAAACAGTGAAAAGTAATTGTAAGAAACCATGTAAAAAACCATGGCGTATCAAACAGCTGAAAATATCTTGCAAAGAGAAAAGGGAAATGTATCTTATAGGTAGCAGGAGTATTGATCAAGAAACAGTGAAACATTATAAAAACTACTGCACTATATTAAGAAGAGTTATTACAAAGTCCAGAAGAATGTGCACTATGAGATTAGCACATCTGATAATAAAATTTAAAAACTTTTGGAATATTGTTGAAAGGGAAACAGAGCAACCAAGAGCACAGGAGGACTGTATGTCTGTCAACCTAAATGAAAAGTTTGTTAACAAGAAGTCAGAAGTAGAAAACATTTTTAATAATTTTTTTAAGTGTTGTAGGGAAAATAGGATCGAGCTATTCATTAGAAAATTCAAGGCAGCATATGTAATAGGTAATACCTATGCAATTTGATAAAACTGAAATTCAACCAGCCTCACCTACTAAATTAGGAAAATAATAAATTCACTCACACGTAATTGATGGCATTTCCAGAAGGATGCTAAAACCTTGTTTCCAACAAATAAGTAGGATTCTCAGCCACATGTGTAGTAGCTCACTGAAACAGGGCATTTTTCCAAATGGACTGAAATACGCATTGCATAAAAAAGGGATAGGTCTGATGCTTACAACTACCACCCAACCTCACTTCTGACAGCTATATCCAAAATTGTTGAAAAGGTAATGTATTCAAGAGCAGCACCAAATATTTGTAAAACTGAAGAACTAACAAACTGTCAATTTGGTATTCAGAAAGGCTTTTCAACGAAAAATGCGATATATGCTTTCACTGCTCAAATATTAAATGCATTGAATAAACTAACATGATCCACTGGGATATTTTCTGATCTCTCTAAGGCTTTTGATTGTGTCAATCATGAAATTCTACTAGATAAGCTTAAGTATTGTGGTATGAGTGAGACAGTGCACAAATGGTTTAATTCGTATTTAACTGGGACAATGCAGAAGGTTGAAATTAACAGCACAGATAGTCTGCAAAATTCAGCAGAGTCTTCTAACTGTGGAGGCATCAAGAATGGTATCCCACAGGGTTCAGTCTCGGATCCGTGATTGTTCTTAATATATATTAATGACTTCCCACCCTGTATTCATGAAGATGCAAAGCTAGCGCTTTTTGCTGGTGATACAAGTATAATAATCACACACAACAAACGAGAATCAGCTAAGGAAATTGTAAATAATGTATTTCAGAAAATTCTTAAATGGTTCTCTGCAAATGCACTCTCATTAAATTTTAAGGAAACACATTTTGTACAATTCTGTACAGTAAATGGCATAACACCATTGAAAAATATAGACTATGAACAGAAGTCTGTTGCTGAGGCAGAATATTCCAAACGTTTGGGAGTGTGCACAGATGAGAAATTGAATTGGAAGAAACACGTCGATGATCTGCTGAAACATTTAGGTTCAGCTACTAATGCTATTAAGGTTACTGCAAAATTTGGTGATGACCATATTAGTAAATTAGCCTACTATGCCTGTCTTCATTCACTGCTTTCATCATATTTTGGGGCAATTCGTCATTAAGAGAGAAAGTATTCATTGCACAAAAGTGTGAGATCAGAATAATAGATGGAGCTCACTCAAGATCACCTTGCAGACATTTATTTAATGAAGTCGGGATTTTCACAGTACCTTCGCAATACATAGATTCACTTATGAAATTTATCATTAATAACCGATCCCAATTCAAAAATAACATCGAACTGCATAGCTACAACACTAGAAGAAAGGATGATCTTAACTACACTCCTGGAAATTGAAATAAGAACACCGTGAATTCATTGTCCCAGGAAGGGGAAACTTTATTGACACATTCCTGGGGTTAGATACATCACATGATCACACTGACAGAACCACAGGCACATAGACACAGGCAACAGAGCATGCACAATGTCGGCACTAGTACAGTGTATATCCACCTTTCGCAGCAATGCAGGCTGCTATTCTCCCATGGAGACGATCGAAGAGACGCTGGATGTAGTCCTGTGGAACGGCTTGCCACGCCATTTCCACCTGGCGCCTCAGTTGGACCAGCGTTCGTGCTGGACGTGCAGACCGCGTGAGACGACGCTTCATCCAGTCCCAAACATGCTCAATGGGGGACAGATCCGGAGATCTTGCTGCCCAGGGTAGTTGACTTACACCTTCTAGAGCACGTTGGGTGGCACGGGATAGATGCGGACGTGCATTGTCCTGTTGGAACAGCATGTTCCCTTGCCTGTCTAGGAATGGTAGAACGATGGGTTCGATGACGGTTTGGATGTACCGTGCACTATTTAGTGTCCCCTCGACGATCACCAGAGGTGTACGGCCAGTGTAGGAGATCGCTCCCCACACCATGATGCCGGGTGTTTGCCCTGTGTGCCTCGGTAGTATGCAGTCCTGATTGTGGCGCTCACCTGCACGGCGCCAAACACGCATACGACCATCATTGGCACCAAGGCAGAAGCGACTCTCATCGCTGAAGACGACACGTCTCCATTCGTCCCTCCATTCACGCCTGTCGCGACACCACTGGAGGCGGGCTGCACGATGTTGGGGCGTGAGCGGAAGACGGCCTAACGGTGTGCGGGACCGTAGCCCAGCTTCATGGAGACGGTTGCGAATGGTCCTCGCCGATACCCCAGGAGCAACAGTGTCCCTAATTTGCTGGGAAGTGGCGGTGCGGTCCCCTACGGCACTGCGTAGGATCCTACGGTCTTGGCGTGCATCCGTGCGTCGCTGCGGTCCGGTCCCAGGTCGACGGGCACGTGCACCTTCCGCCGTCCACTGGCGACAACATCGATGTACTGTGGAGACCTCGCGCCCCACGTGTTGAGCAATTCGGCGGTACGTCCACCCGGCCTCCCGCATGCCCACTATACGCCCTCGCTCAAAGTCCGTCAACTGCACATACGGTTCACGTCCACGCTGTCGCGGCATGCTACCAGTGTTAAAGACTGCGATGGAGCTCCGTATGCCACGGCAAACTGGCTGACACTGACGGCGGCGGTGCACAAATGCTGCGCAGCTAGCGCCATTCGACGGCCAACAGCGCGGTTCCTGGTGTGTCCGCTGTGCCGTGCGTGTGATCATTGCTTGTACAGCCCTCTCGCAGTGTCCGGAGCAAGTATGGTGGGTCTGACACACCGGTGTCAATGTGTTCTTTTTTCCATTTCCAGGAGTGTATTTTGGATTAAATCTCACTTTGGCACAGAAAGGAGTGAATTATGCTGCCACAAAAATCTTTTGTCATTTACCAAATAGCATTAAAAGTCTGACGGATAGGCAACCAACATTTAAAAGCAAATTAAAAGAATTTCTGAATTACAGCTCCTTCTACTCAAAAGATGAATTCTTAGATAGTAAGTCTAAAAAATAATTATTTTGTGTAAAGAAAACTTATATTAAAGTGACACGTTCCATATCTTACGAAATGTCGTATTCACTATCTATGGAACAAGGATTAATGTGTGTATGTATGTATATATGATCAAGCAATGTATATATGATCTAGCCATTTCATTTATCATTTAATACCCGTAATGGAATGCTTACATTAAAAAAATAAACAAAAGCTCTCTTCGATCTTTGATCGGATAACCAAAAGCAATATCTCTGGATCAATGCGCCAAGAGAACACTAGGAGAAGTAGAAAGGACAGGGAATTTTCTACCTGATGAAACAACAGAACGTAGTTCATAAAATGAAAGTGCGGAGAAAGCATGGCAGGACGCGTTACCTGGAGGTCAGACAGTTGCTGGGACACGACATCTCTTCTGTGGGAATCGACACAGATTCCGCAAACAACGATCGTGTGAAATCCACAAGACAGTAGGTAGCCGCGGCCAGGTTGATATTACGTTGTTCGAATTTCGAGAGGCGTTTGATAGGTTTTCGCACTGCCGCTTACCGACCAAAATACAAGCGTACGGAGCACCACAAAAGCTTTTTTTAAAAAATTGAAGAGTTCTTTACGTATCACCGTATGTCTCTCTTAGCAGCAACAAAAATTCACACGTGAAAGTAACTTCAGGCATACTTCAAAGCAGTACAATAGGACTATTACTGTTCACAGCGGGTATAAGTGGTCTAGAGGACAACCTCAGAATCTGAAAGAGGTGGTTCACGTATATGCTGTTTTATATAGAGAAGTCGCAAAGCTAGAAAACTGTGGTGAGACACAGCAAGAACGCATGAATTGCTAGTTTGCCCTCGACATAAAACGTAGCGTTTTGCGAATAAATAGTCAGAACGTTTGCTGTTCCATCACTACACAAATGCCGAACAGTGACTATGATTAGTCACATTCAGTAAATATGGGCATTGTGTGTACGGAGGAACTGAATGTGGGAGAACCACGGAAAACCAGTCGTAGGAAAGGCAGCTGCCAGATTGAGGTTCATTGGAAGGACATTCAGGCAGTGTGGTCCACCAGGGAAGGAGGCAGCTTAAGAAACACCGGTTCTACCGATACATGTGTACGTCTCGTCACTCTGGACCCTTACCACATAGGATTCGTACAGCGACAGTAGCAGACGCATGGCAGACGTTACAACAGTGGTGTTGAGATTTATTGTTAAAATTCCGAGAGCGAACTTTCCTAGAAGAGGCACCAATCTATTGACTTCTGCTACGCACACAATCTGATCCGCAGTATCTGGACATACCTATGTAGTGCAGAATTGATCACTAGATTCAGGACAGGCGGTCCCGCCAGTCTAAAAGGAGGCAGGGGCCACACAATATTGCCAGTACTGAAGCAGCAACAGCAGACTGGCTCATGACGAGGGCTCAGTGACTTCGAATGTGGACTAGTCATTCGTTGTCACGTGGGCAACAAATTCATCAAGCACGAATCATTCGATGCTACATGAGTAACCCATTCATCGAGGACATTTCAGCCCTTCTGAAACTGCCCAAGCCGACTGTTGCTGTCGTGTCTTTCATGCATAAGCGCAGGAGATTGTTCAATCAATCACGTGAAATTAGCGGAAAAATATTCGTGAGTTTCAATGTGCTACCAGCCGTCCATCTAGCACAGTAACTGTGCGTAGAGAGTTAGAAAGAATGGGTACAATGATCGAGCAGCTCCTTACTAGCCATATACCGTATTTCTATAACCAATGCAGAGCGAAGCTTGAAATGGTGTGAAGCGACGTCATTGGACAGTTGATGGCTTAAGAGGAGTTATTTTGAGCGATGGATCACATTTCACCCTGTGGCAACCTGAAAGAAGTGTTTGGGTTTGTCAAATTCCTGGAAAACGTTTCCTGCCGTCATGCATAGTATGTACAGTGAATTGCTGAGGAGGTGGTGGTACGGTTTACGGGGGTTTTCGTGCCTAGACTGTGGTCCCCTAACTGCACTTAAGAAAACGCTGAAAGCGGAAGCGTGTGAACTCATTTTAAACCACTATGTGCTGCTAATAGCAGTGGAGCATTTCTGACACGATGACATTATCATCATATTAGTACACCCTGTCGTACATCAGCGCACGGTGGACAATAACATTCCTGGACTTGTTTGTCCAGAGTCCCTACAAGAACCTAATGGAGTACGTTTGGTATGAGAGCGTCGACTTCGCTAAGACCCCAGAATCCATCACTACTACCGTCTTTCATTCCGGCTCTTGAGGAAGAATGGGCTGTCATTCCTTCACAGAGAGCCAGACATTTCACTGGAAGTGTCTCTAGCAGACTTGAAGCCGACAAAAAGGCGAAGGATGGAAACAGTTCACATTAATGTCCATTGATAAGTGTCCAGATACTTGTCATCAAATAGATAACCTTTTGTAAAGTGATCGTGGATGTAAACCTAAAGAGATTTGAGGTTACGACGTGAGGCCTTAGCGATGGTCGTTCTTCCTGAATGCCAACAGCGACTAGAAGGAAAGGGGAGGAAGGGAGGAAGTGACAGCGATACACCATAAGGTAGCCTGCGGAGTGCAGATGTAAATTAGGTGTAGAGTACTGGTGAGTGACGCGTAGTGGAAGCTATTCACACGGCCGCCCGGTGTTTCAGCCGCACTACGGTGAAACGCATGGGCGCGCCCATCAGGCACCCTTCGCAAGCAGCTGTTCCGTGTAAATTACTCGCTGCGCTCCGCACACGTCAGCGGCTGCCGGCCGAGCAGAAAGTGGGTGAAGTCAACAGCTAACTCTAAACTCTGCGGGGAGTACCTCCAGAGCTGATTACAAGTGGGCAGTTCCTGCCGCATACTTTGACAGTTACATTTACATGTACCACACTTCAATCACGAAAATATTTGAATGGAGTGTAGCCATGTATGGACGATAAATAGTTTGGACAAGAAGAGAGTAGAGGCTTTCGAAATGTGGTGCCGCAAGAATGCTGAAGATTAGATGGATAGATCATGTCAATAATGAGGAGGTACTGACTAGAACTGGGAAGAAGAGGAGTTTGTGGCACAACTTGACTAGAAGAAGGGATTAGTTCGGAGGACATGTTCTGAGGCATCAAGGTATCACCAATTTAGTATTGGAGGGCAGCGTGGAGGGTAAAAATCGTAGAGGGAGACCAAGGGATGAATACACTAAGCAGATTCAGAAGGATGTAGGTTGCAGTAGGTACTGGGAGATGAAGAAGCTTGCACAGGATAGTCTCAGGACTGAAGACCACAACAACAACAACAACATCAACTAAGCCCTCCAGCCCTGTTGCACTCGCGAATAGCGCGTGAAAAGACTGATTGTCGGTAAGCCTCTGTACTGGCTCTAATGTCTTAAATTTTCTTCTCGTGGTCGTTAAGCGAGATGTGTGTGGGGGAAGTAATATTGTTGGTCAACTCTTCCCCGAAATCCTCTCTCGAAATTTCAGTAGTAAATCTCTCCGTGATGAACAACACCTCGATGCGTGGCGCCTTATCGCTGTTGTCTAGAGCTTGCGTAGTGAAAGAATGACTCATGCGTGCAGGGTGACGGATG